>NC_091285.1:216424721-217089364 GCF_032444005.1 Ranitomeya imitator | reverse complement strand
GGCCAGGTTTTTCGGGGCAGGTGTCGCATTGATAAATGGTGTCCTTGCGTATTCCCCTTTTGTAACACACTCGGCACCTTTTTTGCGGCTTACCTTTTCTGCCGGTTGGCGGGACCACCCCCGGAAAATGCTGGCCTGGTACGATGCGAGCACCTTCAGTTCCGGAAGTACTGGGGCCCTCTCCTTCCGGAGTACCAAATATCAGGGCCTTAACCACTACCTCCTGGAACTGAAGGTACGACGTATCGGTGTGGCGTGCACATCGTAACAGCAGGAAAGCGTTGAGCATTGCCATTTGTACGATGTGGACGGCCAACTTTTTGTACCACACCTTGGCCTTTCTCAAAGCACTGTATGGTTGGAGGAGTTGATCAGAGAGATCAACCCCCCCCCATGCTTTTGTTGTAGCCCAGTACACAGTCCAGTTTGCAGACCTGTGTAGAGGTACCCCGTACAGTGCTGAGGGCTCTGCCATCACCATGTATGGTGGTCAAGAGAAGGACATCCCTCTTGTCCTTGTACTTGACCACCAGCAGGTGGTCGCTACATTGGGCCTTGCTCTCACCTTTTCTGAGCATCTGCCGAAGTAGCGTCTTTGGGAGGCCTCTCTGATTTTTGCGCACAGTACCGCAGGCTGCGGTACCTCGCGCAGAGAGGGATTTGTAGAGTGGGATGCTGGTATAAAAGTTATCAGTATAGAGGTGATAACCTTTATCCAGCAGTGGGTGCACCAAATCCCACACGATCTTCCCACTCACTCCCAGGACAGGAGGACACTCAGGGGGTTCAATCCTGCTGTCCTTCCCTTCATACACTCTAAACCTGTGGATGTACCCTGAGGCACTCTCACACAGCTTGTAGAGTTTGATTCCGTACCTGGCCCTTTTGTTGGGCAGGTATTGACGGAATCCGAGCCGCCCCTTAAAATGGACCAAGGACTCATCCACGCAGATGTCCCTTTTGGGCACGTACACTTCAGAAAACTTTTTGTTGAAGTGTTCGATGACCGGCCGAACTTTGAACAGACGGTCAAAGTTGGGGTCATCTCGTGCGGGACACTGTGCATTATCGGAATAATGCAGGAATTTATGGATGGCCTCAAAACGTCTCCGAACCATGGCCATTCGGAATATTGGAGTGTTATATAAAACATCTACACTCCAATATTGCCGCATTTCTGGCTTCTTCACGATCCCCATGTGGAGGACCAGGCCCCAAAACTGCATCACTTCAACTGCGTCTACAGGAGACCAGTTGGAAAATGATGTACCGGGGTTTTGCTCCAAAAATTGACGAGCATACAAATTAGTTTGCTCCACCATGAGGTTAATAAAATCCTCAGAGAAAAAGACTTTGAAAAAGTCTGTTTCTGTGAGGCCCGTGGTGTCAAACTTGATTCCTGATTCTGCCACAAAATCAGGAATCAGTGGCTCGTAATTTTCGGGGGGCGAGGTCCATGTGGGTTCCGCAGTGGGGAGCGCTGGTTCAGGAGTGGTGGGGGCTGCCTCATCTTCTGTCCTGGGGCGTCTGCATGGTGGTTCCGCAGGACCCGAGGAGGAAGATGAGGAGGAAGAGGAGGAGGAGGAGGAAGAGGATGAAGAATCAGAAAAGTGAAGAAAAGTGGGATCCTCTCCCTCGCTATCAGTGTCGGAGGCAAGGAAAGCATATGTCTCCTCCAATGAATAGCGCTGTTGGGACGAACGGGACGAGCGGGACATTTTTGTGTGAATATGGTGATTGGGTGCACTTTATTGATAACTGTATGTGTATGTGTGGGGGGATAGTGATTTGTGCAAACTTATCTGAAAAGAAAATGCTAAAAGGAGAAGAAAAACCTGTAAAAAAAAAAAAAAAGGCAGGCACAAACTCTGATAAGAGAACTGCGTCACTTATCAAAGTTTGGCGGCTGCGGGATGTGTGTACGGAGGTTGCGCAAAAAGGCTGAAGGGAAAAAAGCGAGCGCGAGAGTTGATCGGTGAACTGCGTCACCAATCAACGCTCGGCGGCTGTTAAATGGGCGCACGGAAGGAGGTGCAAAGGGGGGTAAAAAGAGGGGGAAGGGAGATGGGGGTGGAAGTGGGGATTGGGCAGGGATCAGTGATCAAAACGTACGGTTGTAGTCAGGTGGCGCAAAAGGGGGGTGAAAAAAAAAAAAAGGAAAACGGCAGGCACAAACTCTGATAAGTGAACTGCGTCACTTATCAAACTTTGGCGGCTGCGGAATGTGTGTACGGAGTTGGCGCAACGGGGGTGAGGGAAAAAAAGCGAGCGCGAGCGTTGATCGGTGAACTGCGTCACCAATCAACGTTCGGCGGCTGTTAAATGGGCGCACGGAAGGAGGTGCAAAGGGGGGTAAAAAGAGGGGGAAGGGAGATGGGGGTGGAAGTGGGGATTGGGCAGGGATCAGTGATCAAAACGTACGGTTGTAGTCAGGTGGCGCAAAAGGGGGGTGAAAAAAAAAAAAAGGAAAACGGCAGGCACAAACTCTGATAAGTGAACTGCGTCACTTATCAAACTTTGGCGGCTGCGGAATGTGTGTACGGAGTTGGCGCAACGGGGGTGAGGGAAAAAAAGCGAGCGCGAGCGTTGATCGGTGAACTGCGTCACCAATCAACGTTCGGCGGCTGTTAAATGGGCGCACGGAAGGAGGTGCAAAGGGGGGTAAAAAGAGGGGGAAGGGAGATGGGGGTGGAAGTGGGGATTGGGCAGGGATCAGTGATCAAAACGTACGGTTGTAGTCAGGTGGCGCAAAAGGGGGGTGAAAAAAAAAAAAAGGAAAACGGCAGGCACAAACTCTGATAAGTGAACTGCGTCACTTATCAAACTTTGGCGGCTGCGGAATGTGTGTACGGAGTTGGCGCAACGGGGGCGAGGGAAAAAAAGCGAGCGCGAGCGTTGATCGGTGAACTGCGTCACCAATCAACGCTCGGCGGCTACTAAATGTGCGCACGGAGGCGGCACAAATGGGGGTGGAGGGGGTAAAAAGAGGGGGAAGGGGGGATTGGGGTGGATGAACGGGGATTGGGGTGGATGAACGGGGATTGGGGTGGATGAACGGGGATTGGGCAGGGATCAGGGATAAAACTTACGTTTAGTTGTCTTCTTTCTTTAGCAGGGATTGTGGTGCTACAGGCTGCTGTGGCACTACAATACCCAGCACGGCAGGGAGATCCAGGCACAAAATCCAGCAGGGAGATCCAGCAGTATGACCGCTCTGTAGGAATCCTCAGCTAGAATGAGGACCCTGCAGAGCGGTCATACACAGGTCAGGCAGGTGACACAGACAGGTCACAGAGCGGTCATGCTGCTGCTGTGACCTGTCATTGGTGGGATCGACCATAACATCGATCCCACCAATCAGAGCTTTCCTGGTGACCTGGCTGTGACCTGCCTAGGATCGGATCTGTTCGCGCCATCCTAGGCAGGTCACAGCCAGGTCACCTGCAGGGCACAGAGCGGTCACAGCGTGATCGCCGCTGCGCCCTGTGATTGGCGCGATCGACGATGACATCGATCGCGCCAATCGGCTCCTGCAGGCCCTGCTGGGCCTGCACTGTGTCCTATCCTAGGATCGGTGCTATTAGAGCACCGATCCACGCAGGTTCCGGCAGGGCACAGCGCGGTAATACCGCGCAGTGCCCTGCGATTGGCGCGATCGATGCGATCGGCGATCGCGCCAATCCGGGGTGTTCTTGCCGGTGCCTGGCGTTGCCAGGCACCGGACCTAGGATCGAGTACATTGGTACTCGATCCTAGCCTGTGACCTCATTGTTTCAGCCGCTCCGATTGGCTGAAACAATAAGAATGGCTGTGATTGGCTGTTCAGAATTGAACAGCCAATCACAGCGATCGAGAGGGCGGGTGGGCGGCGACAATGCCCTGGATGCCGAGGCCATCTCCCCCCAGGTGAGATGGCGTCGGAATTTTAATGCGATCACCGCGACTTAAGTCGCGGTATCGCATTAAAGGGCAGGACGTACTATCCCGTCAAGGGTCAGATAGGCCCAGGGCACCTCGACGGGATAGTACGTCCAAGGTCACAGAGGGGTTAAAGATGTGATTGGGAAAATGAGAGGCGTAATGGGAAAATAAGAGAAGTGACGTGCTATAACTAACCACAGATATTTACTATGCCCAGGCAACGCCGGGCTCTTCAGCTAGTCTACTATATAAAGCTGAATGTGTGTGTGTGTGTATGTCCGGGATTGGCATCTGCACCGTCGCAGCTACAGCCACAAAATTTTGCACAGTCACACGTCTGGACCCCGAGAGCGTCATAGGCTATATTGTGAGGTGAAATTTTAACCCCGCGCATTCCAATTCACCAAACAATTTTGCCCCTATCTACATAATGGGGAAAAAAGTGAAAGGAAAAGTGTTGGAGGCGTCACAGGTACAGAAACAAAATTTTGCACAGTCACACATCTGGACCCTGAGAGCGTCATAGGCTACGTTGTGAGGTGAAATTTTAACCCCGCGCTTTCCAATTCACCAAACAATTTTGCCCCTATCTACATAATGGGGAAAAAAGTGAAAGGAAAAGTGTTGGAGGCGTCGCAGGTACAGAAACAAAATTTTGCACAGTCACACGTCTGGACCCTGAGAGCGTCATAGGCTATGTTGTGAGGTGAAATTTTAGCTCCGCGCTTTCCAATTCACCAAACTATTTTTCCCCTATCTACATAATGGGGAAAAGTGAAAGGAAAAGTGTTGGAGGCAAATTGGCAGCTGCCAGATGTGAACAAGGGGGACTTAAAGAGTGAGAGCGATGGCGCCAAAGAGTATATACCGTACAGTTGCTAAGGTGGGACCCCGACATCGGATACTCACCACACACCGGGATATGAACACACACACAAAATGCGCCACACACTACCACGAGCTTGAACACATATACCACCCTCAGCACACATTTCATCACACATACACCAACCTCGCCACATAAAAGTCGAAACACAAAAGTCGCCGCTCAAAACTCACCACGCGCAAAACTCGCCACATGCAAAAAATAGGCTCACGCAAAACTCGCCACAAGTGCAAAACTCACCTCATGGAAAACTCGCCACACGCAAAACTTGCACATGCGGAAAAATTGCCACATGCACAAAATTTGCAATACATGCAAAAGTTGCCTCACACAAAACTTGCACATACTCAAAAGGCACCAGACATAAAACTCACCACGTGCAAAACTCGCTATGCGCAAAACTTGCTGCACACAACTTGCTACACTAACCTGTCACATGCAACTCGACACACAAAAAGTTGCTACACGCATGTTGCCACACAAAACTCATCTCACAAAAGTCGCTACATGCATGTCGCCACACACAACTCAACACACACAACTTGACAAACGAAACTCGCCCTAAAACACACACAAGTCTGGTATTAGCCTTCAAAAATAAAATTCTGATTAATAAGCAGACAAACTACAAGAGCAACAAATGTACCATATAGGAAACACGGCAGCTGTCAGTCACATAACCTGTCTATTATGTGTATGTGTGAGCTAATATATACTGCCAGGGGAAGGGCTTCCTGTTGGCTGGGGATTTATCAGGCTGCCAATTTATCTTACAAATACTGAGGTAAAAATACTGAGCAAATAACGTGTTAACGAGGTCTAATACAGGAGATCACACAGGTATATACAATATACAGGGGAGATGACACACAGGTATATACTATATAAAGGAGGAGATGACATACAGGTACATACTATATACAGGAGGAGATGACATACAGGTATATACTATATACAGGAGGAGATGACACACAGGTATATACTATATACAGGAGCAGATTACCTACAGGTATATACTATATAAAGGAGGAGATGACATACAGGTATATGCTATATATATAGAAGATGACATACAGGTATATACTATATACAGAAGGAGATGACACACAGATATATACTATATACAGGGGAGATGACACACAGGTATATACTATATACAGGAGGAGATGACATACAGGTATATACTATATATAGAAGGAGATGACATACAGGTATATACTATATATAGGAGGAGATGACATACAGGTATATACTATATATAGGAGGAGATGACATACAGGTATATACTATATATAGGAGGAGATGACATACAAGTATATACTATATACAGGGGAGATGACACACAGCAGGTATATACTATATACAGGGGAGATGACATACAGGTATATACTATATACAGGAGATGACATACAGGTGTATACTATATATAAGGGAGATGACAAGCATGTATATACTGAGGTGAAAATGAGAGGTGTGAGGTGAAAATGAAAAGGTGTGAGTGCAAAATGAGAGGAGTGAGGGAAAATAGTGTAGTGATCGGAAAATGACAGATGTGAGGTCGAAATGACAAGTGTTAGGCGGGAATGAGAGGAGTGAGGGAGAAAATGAGAGGTGTGAGGGAGAAAATGAGAGATGTGAGGGGGAAAATTAAAGATGTGATTGGGAAAATGAGAGGCGTGATGGGAAAATAAGAGAAGTGACGTGCTATAACTATCCACAGATATTTACTATGCCCAGGCAACGCCGGGCTCTTCGGCTAGTCTAATATATAAAGCTGAATGTGTGTGTGTGTGTGTGTATGTGTGTATGTCCGGAATTGGCATCTGCCCCGTCGCTGCTACAGCCACAAAATTTTGCACAGTCACACGTCTGGACCCCGAGAGCGTCATAGGCTATGTTGTAAGGCGAAATTTTAACCCCGCGCGTTCCAATTCACCAAACAATTTTGCCCCTATCTATATAATGGGGAAAAAAGTGAAAGGAAAAGTGTTGGAGGCGTCGAAGCTACAGCCACAAAATTTTGCACAGTCACACGTCTGGACCCTGAGAGCGTCATAGGCTATGTTGTGAGGCGAAATTTTAACCCCGCGCTTTCCAATTCACCAAACAATTTTGCCCCTATCTACATAATGAAAGGAAAAGTGTAGGATGCAAATTGACAGCTGCCAGATGTGAACAAGGGGGACTTAAGGAATGAGAGCGATGGCGCCAAAGAATATATACCGTACAGTTGCTAAGGTGGGGCCCCGACATGGGATACTCACCACACATGGGGATATGAACACACACACAAAATGCGCCACACACTACCACGTGCTTGAACACATATACCACCCTCAGCACACATTTCACCACAAATACACCAACCTCGCCACATAAAAGTTGAAACACAAAAGTCGCCACTCAAAACTCGCCACGCGCAGAACTCGCCACATGCAAAAACTAGGCTCTTGCAAAACTCACCACAAGTGCAAAACTCACCTCATGGAAAACTCGCCACAAGCAAAACTTGCACACGCGGAAAAATTGCCACTTGCACAAAAGTTGCAACAAATGCAAAAGTTGCCTCACACAAAACTTGCACATACTCAAAAGGCACCACACATAAAACTCGCCACGCGCAAAACTCGCCATGCGCAAAACTTGCTGCACACAACTTGCTACACTAACCTGTCACATGCAACTCGACACACAAAAAGTTGCTATACGCATGTTGCCACACAAAACTCATCTCACAAAAGTCGCTACATGCATGTCGCCACACGAAACTCAACACACACAACTTGACAAACGAAACTCGCCCTAAAACACACACAAGTCTGGTATTATCCTTCAAAAAAAAAAATCTGATTAATAAGTAGACAAACTACAACAAATGTACCATATAGGAAATACGGCAGCTGTCAGTCACATGACCTGTCTATTATGTGTATGTGTGAGCTAATATATACTGCCAGGGGGAGGGCTTCCTGTTGGCTGGGGATTTATCAGGCTGCCAATTTAGCTTACAAATACTGAGGTAAAAATACTGAGCAAATAACGTGTGAACGAGGTCTAATACAGGAGGAGATGACACACAGGTATATACTATATACAGGGGAGATGACACACAGATATATACTATATACAGGAGAGATGACACACAGGTATATACTATATAGAGGAGGAGATGACATACAGGTACATATATATACAGGAGGAGATGACATACAGGTATATTCTATATACAGGAGGAGATGACATACAGGTATATGCTATATATAGAAGATGACATGCAGGTATATACTATATACAGGAGGAGATGACACACAGATATATACTATATATAGGGGAGATGACACACAAGTATATACTATATACAGGAGGAGATGACATACAGGTATATGCTATATATAGAAGATGACATGCAGGTATATACTATATACAGGAGGAGATGACACACAGATATATACTATATACAGGGGAGATGACACACAGGTATATACTATATACAGGAGGAGATGACATACAGGTATATACTATATATAGAAGGAGATGACATTCAGGTATATACTATATACAGGAGATGACATACAGATGTATACTATATATAAGGGAGATGACAAACTTGTATATACTGAGGTAATGGGGTGAAAATGAGAGGTGTGAGGTGAAAATGAAAAGGTGTGAGTGCAAAATGACAGGAGTGAGGAAAAATAGTGGAGTGATCAGAAAATGACAGATGTGAGGTTGAAATGACAAGTGTTAGGGGGGAATGAGAGGAGTGAGGGAGAAAATGAGAGATGTGAGGGGGAAAATGAGAGGCGTGATGGGAAAATAAGAGAAGTGAGGTGCTATAACTAACCACAGATATTTACTATGGCCAGGCGCGTTGCCTGGGCATAGTAAATATCTGTGGTTAGTTATAGCACATCACTTCTCTTATTTTCCCATCACGCCTCTCATTTTCCCAATCACATCTTTAATTTTCCCCCTCACATCTCTCATTTTCTCCCTCACACCTCTCATTTTCTCCCTCACTCCTCTCATTCCCGCCTAACACTTGTCATTTCGACCTCACATCTGTCATTTTCCGATCACTACACTATTTTCCCTCACTCCTCTCATTTTGCACTCACACCTTTTCAATTTCACCTCACACCTCTCATTTTCACCTCAGTATATACATGTTTGTCATCTCCCTTATATATAGTATACACCTGTATGTCATCTCCTGTATATAGTATATACCTGTATGTCATCTCCCCTGTATATAGTATATACCTGCTGTGTGTCATCTCCCCTGTATATAGTATATACCTGTATGTCATCTCCTCCTATATATAGTATATACCTGTATGTCATCTCCTCCTATATATAGTATATACCTGTATGTCATCTCCTCCTATATATAGTATATACCTGTAAGTCATCTCCTTCTATATATAGTATATACCTGTATGTCATCTCCTCCTGTATATAGTATATACCTGTGTGTCATCTCCCCTGTATATAGTATATGTCTGTGTGTCATCTCCTCCTGTATATAGTATATACCTGTATGTCATCTCCTGTATATAGTATATACCTGTATGTCATCTCCCCTGTATATAGTATATTCCTGCTGTGTGTCATCTCCCCTGTATATAGTATATACCTGTATGTCATCTCCTCTTATATATAGTATATACCTGTATGTCATCTCCTCCTATATATAGTATATACCTGTATGTCATCTCCTCCTATATATAGTATATACCTTTATGTCATCTCCTTCTATATATAGTATATACCTGTATGTCATCTCCTCCTGTATATAGTATATACCTGTGTGTCATCTCCCCTGTATATAGTATATATCTGTGTGTCATCTCCTCCTGTATATAGTATATACCTGTATGTCATCTTCTATATATAGCATATACCTGTATGTCATCTCCTCCTGTATATAGTATATACCTGTAGGTAATCTGCTCCTGTATATAGTATATACCTGTGTGTCATCTCCTCCTGTATATAGTATATACCTGTATGTCATCTCCTCCTGTATATAGTATGCACCTGTATGTCATCTCCTCTATATAGTATATACCTGTGTGTCATCTTTCCTGTATATAGCATATATCTGTGTGTCATCTCCCCTGTATATAGTATATACCTGTGTGATCTCCTGTATTAGACCTCGTTCACACGTTATTTGCTCAGTATTTTTATCTCAGTATTTGTAAGATAAATTGGCAGCCTAATCCCCAGCCAACAGGAAGCCCTCCTCCCTGGCAGTATATATTAGCTCACACATAGACATAATAGACAGGTCATGTGACTGACAGCTGCCGTATTTCCTATATGGTACATTTGTTGCTCTTGTAGTTTGTCTGCTTATTAATCAGATTTTTATTTTTGAAGGCTAATACCAGACTTGTGTGTGTTTTAGGGCAAGTTTCGTTTGTCAAGTTGTGTGTGTTGAGTTGTGTGTGGCGACATGCATGTAGCGACTTTTGTGAGATGAGTTTTGTGTGGCAACATGCGTGTAGCAACTTTTTGTGTGTCGAGTTGCATGTGACAGGTTAGTGTAGCAAGTTGTGTGCAGCAAGTTTTGCGCATGGCGAGTTTTGCGCGTGGTGAGTTTTATGTCTGGTGCCTTTGGAGTATGTGCAAGTTTTGTGTGAGGCAACTTTTGCATGTGTTGCAAATTTTGTGCATGTGGCAATTTTTCCGCGTGTGCAAGTTTTGCGTGTGGCGAGTTTTCCATGAGGTGAGTTTTGCACTTGTGGCGAGTTTTGCGTGAGCCTAGTTTTTGCATGTGGCGAGTTTTGCGCGTGGTGAGTTTTGAGCGGCGACTTTTGTGTTTCGACTTTTATGTGGCGAGGTTGGTGTATGTGTGGTGAAATGTGTGCTGAGGGTAATATGTGTTCAAGCACGTGGTAGTGTGTGGCGCATTTTGTGTGTGTGTTCATATCCCCATGTGTGGTGAGTATCTCATGTCGGGGCCCCACCTTAGCAACTGTACGGTATATACTCTTTGGCGCCATCGCTCTCATTCTTTAAGTCCCCCTTGTTCACAGCTGGCAGCTGTCAATTTGCCTCCTACACTTTTCCTTTCACTTTTCCCCATTATGTAGATAGGGGAAAAATAGTTTGGTGAATTGGAAAGCGCGGAGTTAAAATTTCACCTCACAACATAGCCTATGACGCTCTCAGGGTCCAGACGTGTGACTGTGCAAAATTTTGTGGCTGTAGCTGCGACGCCTCCAACACTTTTCATTTCACTTTTTCCCCATTATGTAGATAGGGGAAAAATGGTTTGGTGAATTGGAAAGCGCGGAGTTAAAATTTCACCTCACAACGTAGCCTATGACGCTCTCAGGGTCCAGACGTGTGACTGTGCAAAAAATTTTTTTCTGTAGCTGCGACGCCTCCAACACTTTTCCTTTCACTTGTTTCCCCATTATGTAGATAGGGGCAAAATTGTTTGGTGAATTGGAAAGCGCGGGGTTAAAATTTAACCTCACAACATAGCCTATGACGCTCTCAGGGTCCAGACGTATGACTGTGCAAAATTTTGTTGCTGTAGCTGCGACGCTTCCAACACTTTTCCTTTCACTTTTTTCCCCATTATGTAGATAGGGGCAAAATTGTTTGGTGAATTGGAACGCGCGGGGTTATAATTTCGCCTCACAACATAGTCTATGACGCTCTCGGGGTCCAGACGTGTTACTGTGCAAAATTTTGTGGCTGTAGCTGCGACGGTGCAGATGCCAATCCCGGACATACACACACATACACACATACATACACACATTCAGCTTTATATAGTAGATATATATATATATATACCTATTCTATGTGTACACATTTATTCCACCTATTCTATTGTAAGCTGTCAGTGTGATTTTACTGTACACCGCACTGAATTACCGGCTTTTCTCGCTAACACCGCTGCGTATTTCTCGCAAGTCACACTGCTGGTCCATGTGTAATCCGTATTTTTCGGGCCCCCATAGACATGCATTGGCTATTTTTTTGCGCAATACGGTGACAAACGCAGCATGCTGCGATTTTCTACGGCCGTAGAAAGCCATATAATACGGATCAGTAAAATACGGCAGATAGGAGCTGGGGCATAGAGAATAATTGGGCCGTGTGGAATGCGTGTTTTATGGACGTATTTAATGCGCTCATACGTCCATAAAACTCGCTAGTGTGACGCCGGCCTTAGTCTGTATAGTGGCCACAGCAGCAGCGGTGCCGTCTAACACTAAGCTGCAGCAGTGAGGAAATGGTGGCGATGGGGCAAATGGCTGGTTCTTATAGGGCAAGGACATGTGACATACACAGCCAATGACACATGCCCTTGCTTGTGTGCATCACATGCACATTGCTGTGTGTGTGTGCATTGCTGATAGGCTGAGAGACTGTACCGTCCCACTGTAAATGCGGGAAAGAAAAAAAAATGGAGATCGGCGTTATTTCAGCACAGATCTATCCCCCCCCCACCCACTATACACTGAAACAGTATATTAACAATAATAAACAGTTTTAATGTGCAAATCAAGCTAGGCTTTTGGTGAATGAACAGTTATTGAACAGAAACTCGAACAGCCAAATTTTAAGCAAATGTTCGGGTTCGTCAAACAACTCGAACACAGCCCAAAACAGCTCAAATTTGAAATTGGCGAACAGTTCGACTCAAACACCGCTCATCTCTAGTCACCGACCCAACCTGGAAAGCTGGCCTGCAGAACGAGGCCTGCAACACTGAGGGGAAGAGATCAAGATCCCCAAATAGACAGGAAGAGGCAGTGGGGTGACCAGCGGACAAGGCAGTAAACTGTACCATAGAGCATTGACATTCCTGAATTTCTCCATCAAAGAGTTAGGTGTTCCCCAATCTGGGACTTTTTTAAAGTGAGTTCTGAGACCACTAACAACCTAACCACCACCACTTGATCAGGAATATGTCATCTAAGCACCCGACTTGGTAGGCAGAATTTCAGGGTCCACGATAAATGCCATTTGGTGACACCACTGCCTCTTCTCCAGTGCTATGTACTTCCCAATCCACTGTCCAAAACACAGGTCCAAATACCTCCTACCCTGCACCTTTTCTTGCACATTCTAACTTACCATCAACAGGCACCTTAAAATCCTTGTCCCAGCACAACATCTAGCTGTCTCTACTTCGAGCCTTTGAACAAAAAAGAGAATTCCCAGTCACCCAAAGGCCCAAATGGTAAACGGGCACATTTCCAGGCTGCTTGCCATGGAAATGTTGCCATTTAAGCTGGTTGACACTGAAGATTTCTAGCCATTCATGGCGACAGCCATTCCTTGGTACTTGGTCCCCAGCTGTCACTTTTTCTTCCAGTGTGGCATCCCTGCCTTGTACACACACTTGTCCAGAAACATCACCTGTGCCATTACAAACGCACTGACTGGCATTGTCCATTTAACAACCGACATGTGGACAAGCGCTTGTGGACAGGAATGAAAAAAGGGGAAAGGAGAGTATTCATCTCACCAGCAAAATTCCCTCCATCAAGAGAATGCAATGCACTGATTCCAGACCGGCAGCTGGGCAACAAGTAGAGGAAAAACAAAGGGGTCCAGCATATGATTATTTATGTAGAGTAATAACATGGCTTTTAATTAGAAAAATATTAAACTTATGAGAACAAAAACATGGCAAAAAAGATGGGGGAGAAGGAGAGGTATACATGGGAGAGGAAGGAAAGATAAAGGACACGGTTCTACGTGTTTCAAGCTGTAAAGCTCTTAGTCCTAACCATGAGTGTGTCCAAATGATTTGCATATATAGCAAACAGGAAAAGGGGAAGGACAAATGAAGCACATGATTCAATTAGACATGAGCTATCCTTTGATCATGTTTCGGTGAACATGTGCATAAGCCGATAGGAAAAGGAAAAGATTCATTATATCAAAGAGAGAGGATAGGGACCCAACATCTCCCTGACAGCGGTGAAGGGAGTGAACATTGTGGGGATTGGGGCCGATTCATACCCTGGCACGGTGCATGTTGAGCACCCGCAAGGGCTGTGGGGATACTCTGTACTGAGCTGGTTCTTAAAAGGATGTGTCACGGCAGCATTAACCCGGTCCATGGCCCTGGGCATCCAATGAAAATGATGAAATGAAGTGGGAATAAAGTTTATAGGGGAATTGTTCGTGATGCCAACTGTGGTACTCGGCTAGGAATGGCCACAGCTGCTTAAGGAGACCACTGTGGCTGATGGTGATGCAGCAGAGTTGTTTCAGCTCTCCACAGGTAGAGCTGGACCCCAGGGCAACCATGGTGTTAATGTTAATGATGGTGATGTAGTGATGCAGGGCAGGTGGCAAAGCAATAATTCATAGGACACAGCAGGGTGCAGTTTCCACAGTTTACTCACAGTTTGAAGTGCAGGCAGGGGCACTATTTACAGATGACAATGGAGATCCAGGGAGCCTGGAAGCAACTTAGGATCCGCTAGCCAGATGGGTTTTGGGGCCTCCTTACTGCACTGTCCTCTAAGGTCCTTGCTGCCTAAAGCTATGCTCAGTCCTCTGTTCCTTATTGATCTGTAGTACTTGCTTGTATGGCAGGTAGCTTGAGCCTATTACAGATGTCACTCCTTTGTGGCTCCAGGCTCTCATTTGCTGCTGTGCCTTTAGGTGTTGTGATGGGTTAGGAGACCTGCAGTCCCCTGTCCTCTGGATTTAGCTGCTGGGACTTCAGTACCCACACAACCACAGACTCCGGCGTCCATTCTCTAGCACTTGGTCCTGAGGTGAGCTTATCTACAGCTCCACTCCTCAGGTTCTACATTGACATCCTCTCTCTATGTCATCTTCAGACAGCTCTAACTCCGCCTCCAGGCCAAAACTTATATCATTAAGTTTCCCTGAAATCAGGTGTTAGAGCCCCCCTTCTGGTCTGGAGTAGGAAAGGTGTTGCATGCTGATGGATTACCTGCTAAGGGAATCCCTCCTTGCTTCCAGGCATGGCATCACTCCCTGTGAGGGAGGCAATGCCACTGTGGCAACCGGATTCCTGGGGTGCCACACATGTGCTCCTGATGTCCAGCATTGCTGGCCCTACTTCTATCAGGGTTTCCTCCACCTCCTAGCCTAGATTAGCCAACACTTTTCCACAACACCAGATGACAATATTTTAATGAGGGCCACAAGTTGTTGCCTTTCAGGGGTCCATGGATGACCATCTTCATAATTTCTGTCTGGCTTTGCACTTTATGCAAAGCTTTTATGACTGTATAAGTACATCAATTTTAAAATATTTTTGTTCTAAATTTTCATCGATTCATTAACTCATCCATACAGTTTAACTTGGCTATTGTTGCATTACAGTGGTATGTAAAACTTACAAACAGCATAGAAAAATATTTCAGGATTAGATTATTCATCCATACAGTATTACGTGCTTTCTTTCACATTTTGGTGGTATTCTGGTTTACATTTTTGTGATATATAACAATAAAAATGTTAAAACATTTTGTTTGGTTATATTTCTCAACCATACAGTGTTACGTGTTCTCAGGTACATTTAGTTGGTATCTAACCCTCAAAAAACTTGTTAAAATTTTATTTTTACTATATTGAACACCCAAAGAGTATTTCATGTTCGAACATGTGACCGCTCATGCAACCAATCACAAGCCGCGACGTCATCGAAGGTCCTTCACGCGCTCATTCTTAGGAATGGAAGCTGCCGGTTACAGCAGTTAGTACCAGGGCGCGTCCGAGGGTGAGTATATCCCTATTTTTTATTTTTATTCTTTATTTTACACATAAATATGGATTCCGATACCGCAAATATCGGCCGATATCCGATACTTGCGGTATCGGAATGAAACGCGACTTTTGCGCGAAGATCGCCGACCTCATGGCCGACCCCACACAGGGACCTTTGCCAAAGGTCGGCGACTTCTGAAAATGGCCGACCCGTTTCGCTCAACCCTAGTGGTCACGCCTATATGATTGTATTCAAGGACCCGGCTGAAATAAGCCCCTAGAATACTGGCACCTCCAGTGAGGAGTTTGTATGATTATATTCAGGGGCCCGGCTGAAATAAGCCCCTAGAATACCCGCACCTCCGGTGAGGAGTTTTTGTGTGCTTTTCTGTGTGCGTGACCATTGACTGCCATCAGCTCAGCAGATAACTGTGTTCCCCTGTAATGCTAACACAGCGTGTTCTTTTCTGTGTGACTCAGTGAAGTAACTGAGTTCACTTATACTGCCATATAGTGCCGTCATTTTCTAGCAGCATGTTGTCTCCTGCACGGTGGACCCCAGGCTGCGAACGCACCAATTATAACATCCATATTAACTCGGTGAGTTCCGCCAGTCCACACATAATCTATTATGGTTAGCAATGTCCTCTCTTTCTCTCTTTTTCAGAATGCAAACCCTTATGGTCATCAGGGTACTCTCTTTCTCTCTCCTGTGGAGAATAAGCTTGTATGGTCAGCTGGGTCTTCTGTCTCACTTGTAAAGTGTAAATTCAGCAGGGTTATCTATCTCTAATGTAAAGTGTAAGCTTTTCTGGTAAAAAGGATCCAATGTCTCTCTTATCTGTAAAGTGTAAGATTTTGATGTCATCGATGTTCTCTCTCTCACCAACGTATATTTTCTGATCAGTTACAAGCTTTCTAATATTTAAAAATGCACAATTTTTTTTTTTCTCTGCAAATCTTATTTTTGTGGAAAATTCAGAGAAGATGGCAAATTAAAATTTCAAAAGATCTGCTCATTTCTAGGAAATATGTGTTCACAAATAAAGGTTTTTCAGATATTACCCATGAATTGAAGTGAAAAATCAATCCACGAGTTTAAAGAGGCAAATTTCTCTGATAAGAAATACTATTTAGTTTCTTATTTTCATGGCTACTATTGATTAATTAGATAAAAATTAAAATGTCAGTTATACTTTAATTATAAATGGTTGCTAATTTTTTATAGAAAGATAACATCATAATTTTAAGTATTATGAATTGACAGGAAGTGGAGCTTCCTGTCACAGTCAGTGTTAGAAATAAAATGATAATTTAGTGATATGAACATAAAAGTTGTAGTAACTAAGATAAAAAAAAATATTTTAAGAGCCAAACTCTACCCTCTTCAATCCATCCTGAATGCAGCAGCCAGGATCATATTCCTCTCCAACTGCTACAGTATACCAATGCCTCTATCCTGTGCCAGTCATCATTCTGATTGCCCATCCGCTAAAAAGTCCAATATAAACTTATCACTCACCACAAAGCTCTCCACACTTCTGCACAACTTCTCCCAAGCTGAACCAGTTCTCTGGAATGCACTAGCCAGGACAATTCTATTAATTCATAATACCCACAGTTTTAAGCGTGCCCTAAAAACGCACTACTTTGCACTGGCCTATTGCCTCACCCTACTTATTTAACTATTCCCGTTTTGCCCTTCCAAAATTTTCTTCCAAATCTGGTCCCTTGTAAAATCTGTTTACACAGCCTTCATGCACTTAATAGCCCTCTGTGTCTGCACATGTTCACATACTGGCTGGTGACCGCCTCAAGGTATCTGTTGAATTATAACATCCATATTAACTCGGTGAGTTCCGCCAGTCCATACATAATCTATTATGGTCAGCAATGTCCTCTCTTTCTCTCTTTTTCAGAGGTTTTTCAGATATTACCCATGAATTGAAGTGAAAAATCAATCCACGAGTTTAAAGAGGCAAATTTCTCTGATAAGAAATACTATTTAGTTTCTTATTTTCTTTTCTTTATTATCTGTACAAGTCCCCTATGAAATGTAAAGTGCTATGGAATATGTTGCCACCATAGAAATATAAATTATTATTATGGAATGTGTTGGCAAAGAAAATAAATGCAGTATATATTTTCATCCCAAATTTTTTTTAGCCAGTTTTGTTCTGCAAGATATTGTATACTCCTGTATACTCCTTTATGAATGGTTTGCTATTAAATATTGAAAAAGAAAAAATAATCTCCAGCATGGATCTTCTAAAAAGTCAATTTATTGAAAACACTTTAAAATGCAAACATTTGCAAAAAAGAGATGGGGGTCCCAGGTGGTCAACGCCGACGCGTTTCGACCATCAGGTCTTAGTCATGGCATGGCCATGCCATGACTAAGACCTGATGGTCGAAACGCGTCGGCGTTGACCACCTGGGACCCCCATCTCTTTTTTGCAAATGTTTGCATTTTAAAGTGTTTTCAATAAATTGACTTTTTAGAAGATCCATGCTGGAGATTATTTTTTCTTTTTCATTGCTGCCTCTGGACTACGCCCTTGACCAAGGCGGCTCCGTGCATGGACATCATTGCACTGTTGAGGGATTGGTGAGCTGACTTATTTTCTTCCCATTTTTTCCTTTTTCCCTATTTTTGCTATTAAATATTGGCTTTTTGTAATACAACAGATGCAACATGGTTTTCTTAAAGGGTCTTCATTCATTTTTTAATGTTAAACTCCCTCATTTTTAGATGGACCTGAATTATGATACCTTTCTCAAATATCAGTGTTCTTTCCATATGTGGTATAGTCAGGCCATTTTCTGTCTTTCATATACTATGAATAAAGGTAGAAAAAGGGGGTAAAACGTGGATTTAAACTGCACTGCTGATGCTGAATGATTCAAGGTCCAAATATGTAGCCATTAGATCGTGGATTTATTCAACACGTTTCAAGACTTCTTCATCAGGACCCAACAATATACATATACAGACATTTCAGGACTTTAAATAGATGTAACATTCAAATCCAAGGCACCAAGCATATCCAGAGACTATTACATCACAGTACTTTCAAAATGTCTACTTAAAAGTTGACCACTATAGCAATGTCTAAAGTTTGGTAAGTGTTTGACATCAGGCCTACCTGGGAAGTTGAGTTGCAATAGATTTATCTTGATGTGAAATTGGGCAGTGGAATCTAAGGGACTCCCTGGTTTTACCCCTGGACCTTGCTGCAAGGAATCCACATGTCACAACCCTAGAGCAGTCCAATTATCAACAGCTGGTGAATTTAATTACATAAAGCCAGTAGGAGAAGCATATAGCATAGACAGGCTGAAATCAGGACAGGTGGACTTTTCTAAAATTGGTAGACAGGTAGGAGGTCAGTGTAGACAGCGTTATTGTCATGGAATTTCCAAGACAGAGAGGAGCCAGAAAACTGTGCAAATTCTCTCCTTCTCCTACTTTGTGTTTTCCCATCTTTTACTCCACGCTGTCTACCTCTGTTGTTTGTGTTTGCATTTTTGTATGATTGGCATTTTCCTTTATCCCTGTTCTCCTTACTTTGTTAGTCTGGTTGGTGTATAGCTATACGTTACTACGCCCCTCTTTTTTGGGTGGAGGACGGGAACAGACTATGGGTGGATTCAGGAGCTCACCAAGGTAAATGACCCTGGTATCTTCACCATTAGAAGCAATCCAGGGAACAGGGATAGCTAGGACATCCTTAGCATTTGGGACAGTGAAGGGGCTTCTGGCCCTGGGATAACTGACAATAGAGTCATAACAGTTTTCTTAAAGGGACTCTGTCACCTGAATTTGGCGGGCTCTGTTTTCTGTCCGATAGGCGGTGTTTTCGGTTCTGTCATGCACCCCTACCTTTCCCGCTGGCGAGATTGCATTGCGCACGGGTGTACTATGGAGGAAACCTAAACAAATTGAAGACAATATTGCGGCCAGCGGGAAAGGAAGGGGTGCATGACAGAACCGAAAATACCGTCCATCGGACTGTAAACAGAGCCCGCCAAATTCAGGTGACTGGTTCCCTTTAAATTACTGGGCAGTCAAAGGGTTGAGGCAGGCAGCAGATGGGTTATGAGATTGGAATATAAACAGTTCAACAACATAACAAAAATAATGGAGGAACTAAGATGGTCTTTGGAAGGATATATATATATATATATATATATATATACCATTTCCAAATTGGGGAGAACTCCGAATAAAGCATCACTAGAAGACCATAAAATGTAACTTTTATTTCTATTAGTTAAAATAAAGCATATACAATATATACAATATATACTTTGAAGTTTAACAACATTCACATGGATTCAAGGTTGCTCTCTTACTTTGTTCTTTCACTTAATATAAACAATTCTATATTGATAAGATTGTTCATGAAGAAATGTGTTATTAAATAGCAATACTATCTTTGCTATAAATGCATGTAAGTAATATAGGTTGACAAATCTTTTGTAAATGCCAGTTTTATTTCAGTGTAATATCCTCCTTGCTCATCTTCTCATTCACATTGTGCAAATAAATGTAGTTGTGATTTGTTTTTAAGAGATAAGGATTATTCAGAGCGAATACATCAGTAGAAAGTGTGAGAGGAAACTACAGTTAGAAAGATGGAAACTGTTACTTCAGCACAAAGGAAGGAAGGGTGGCATGATCCGAGATGTTAGCCTTTATAGGCTTTGTTTGTTGCTGTTGTGGAAACCTTGCAAGAACTTGTCAAGTCTGACTTTAAACAATATTACAAATGAAACCATTTACTTTCAGAGCAGAACTGTAAGTAGAGTTTTGGCAGAGCTGTATGTGCAGACCACAACCGTGCATCCTTACAGCCCTTAGCTCATTTCATCAGCTTGGTTGCAGTACGGTGACTGGTTAAAATTCCTATTTAGCTTGCCCACAAATGGATATTTATATTGCTCATAGAGTCTAATATATCATTCAGACGTCTGAAGAATACCCACTCTACATTAAAGTGGACCTACAAGCTGGTTTGTGCGGCCAGAATTAGGGGAAGCAGTAATCAGACTGCTAAGTTTTTTCTTCTGACTGCAGGGTTTGGGAGAAAACATACGTTTAAAGACCTGGCAGTGACATGTTATTAGGGTTACCTGCCGGGTGACTAATCCAAGCGGCCGTTCCCTGGTGGTTTGTATCTTTCCCACTCCCCATGACTGACAGGTCTCTCTCCATACACACATGTAAAAAGAGACCTGTCACTCTGGGAAGCGGGGTAGAGAGAAGCCGTCACTGCCTGGGCTCTTGGACTAGTCATTCAAGTGGCATGGGCATGTATGCTTTCTCTGAAACTCTGCAGCATACTGCCTGAAATGATGGAGCCAGACACTGATTCATTCTGTCGGTAGTTCGAGTAGCATAAATCAGCTGTCAGGTTCCCTTTAAGCAAAGCGCTCAGCAACATCCAGCATCGTATCACTAAGGTTAGTAACACCAGGGTGCACATCTAGATCAGAACTATAAATGTTTAAAAGGAGACATCACTCAGCAATATATTCTGAAAGAATTGTAGCAAATTCTCCTTTGTTTGCGACATTTTAGCTATTTTGATTTCTTTGCCTTTGTGGATTGTGTGGGTTGTTACCAACAAGAATACTTGGCAGAATTTCATGTCAATAGCACCTTCAGAAACATATTTACTTAGAAAATTGGTGACTTTTTTTAAATAAAAATCTTCATAGGTTGCAAAGAACTGAAAATGATGATCTGATTATCATATGGAAGGGGACAGAGGAGGAAGCGGTACAATTCATAAAGGAGCTCAATAATAACACCTGGGGGATTACCTTTACATCACAAATTAATAAAGAAAAAATGGTATTTCTTGATTTAGAGATCAGCCATAGTGGTAAAAAAATCATCACGAAATCCCACTTCAAAAAAGTGGATTCAAATGGCTTTTTAGATTTCAATAGTGCACATTACAAGAAGTGGAAGGTTAATATACCCCACAGCCAATGTTATCGCATCAGAAAGAATTGTACGAGAGAATCTGATTATGTAGCTCAGTCTAAAATTTTAAAAAGAAAATTTAAAGAAAAAAGATACCCGAAAAATGTGATAAATGGTGCATATAGGGACAACAAAATAAAAACACAGGAAGAACGTTTAAAAGGAAAAACCAGGAAGGGGGACACTTTGATTACTGGTAAGGAAAAAAGTGATGATCGCTGGAAATTGAATTTTGTGACAACATTCAATAGGGGCAATAAAATCATAAGAACTGTGCTTTCTAAATATTGGTACATCTTGAAGCGTGACCCTGTCTTGGGAAAACATCTCCCTGATAAACCAGGGATTACATATAGAAGGGGGAAAACTTTGAAAAATTTGGTGGCCCCCAGTAATTTAAAAAAAACAGTTGGATCCAAAAAGAAAAAACATTTATAAAAATAAGGATCAAACTTTATGTGGAGTTCTTCAAGGCACCGGAGTTTTTAAATGTAACTCCAAAAAATGTTGTACCTGTGGGATCCTAGATCATGGGGCTAAAACTATTAAATGCAATAGTACTGGTGATGTCTTTGAAATCTCACAAAGACTCACCTGTAGTAGTGATCATGTTGTATATGTCATCACATGCAGTTGTGGTTTGCAGTATGTGGGACGCACTGTACAGACACTGCGGTCCCGCATTAATGGCCACAGAAATAGAGCAAAAAATGGCTTTTTAAAACATAGTCTCTCAAGGCATCTACTACTTAAACATAATAAAATTTTTAACATAAAAGTAACTCCAGTGGAGTAGATACCCTCTGGAGTTGCAAACAGGAATGCTCTTTTAAACAGGAAAGAAACGTTTTGGATATATCGTTTGGGAACATTATTTCCAAATGGATTGAATGATATCATAGAGAGAGAGTTTAAAAGGTTTTTTTTTTTTTTTAAGTGTTTTTTTTTTTTCTTGTGATTTTTTTTTCTTCTTCTTGTGTTTTGATATATTTTTTTATTTATTTTTTTATTTTTATTTTTATTTTTTTATTTTTTTTTCTCTCTTTCTTGCATCAATGTTAACAAGGCTGTATCAATCAGTGGGTGTTTTCCTGAACTTGGTCCACACCCCAAATCAAGTTTCTGAGATTGGGATAAAAGGTGTGATACTATATATAAGTGTAATTGAATTTTATACTAGTAGGATTTGTACTGTGTTTTTATGATACCTGAAGAAGGATATATACTGTATCCGAAACGCGTTGTATCTCTTCTATTTTAAGTTATGAAATAAAAAAATATGAAATATCATCTTTGAATGTGAGTCCTGGGAAGCGCTGCCATTCATGGGCTGGATGTGCTTTTCTTGAACTACTCATCCTGTGTGAGCCTTACTCTGGCTCTCTCACTTGGATCCACCCGAGGCAAGCTGCAAGCCCTGTATATTGAAAAGTATCTCAGAGGGAATTTGGAGGATACACGATCTAAAGCCATTTTAGTCTTTTATCAGGTGAGTGCATAAAGTTGTGCACCCTTTAAAGACTATAATATTGTGTTTACGCACTTAGGGCGCCGCGATTTGTCTGTTCTTCTCTCCCAAACAGGGTTTTTTTGTATAAAGAACTGAAAATGGTAATTTGTTGAAATCAACAAATCAGCATTAAGATGTCACATTTACTGAAATCAAAAGGTTTTTCAATCAAAAATATCTGAACAGGCCAACTTAAATGTCAACATAGGACCCCTTTTTAGGCATCACCTTCACAATTCTTGCATATATTGAACTTGTGAGTTTTTGGATAATTTCTGCTTGTATTTCTTTGCCAGATGTCAGAATAGCCTCCCAGAGCTGCTGTTTTGATGGGAACTGCCTCCGACCCTCATTGATTATGCACACATATATATATATATATATATATATTTTTTTTTATTATTTATTGCTATAGCGCCATTTATTCCATAGCGCTTTACATGTAAGAAGGGGTATACATAATAAAAACAAGTACAATAATCTTAAACAATACAAGTCACGACTGGTACAGGAGGAGAGAGGACCCTGCCCGTGAGGGCTCACAATCTACAAGGGATGGGTGAGAATACAGTAGGCAGGGTAGAGCTGGTCATGCAGCGGTTTGGTTGATCAGTGGTTACTGCAGGTTATAGGCTTGCCAGAAGAGGTAGGTCTTCAGGTTCTTTTCGAAGGTTTCGATGGTAGGTGGTAGAGTTGAGCGACCTTGACCTTTTTAGAGTCGAGCCGGGTTTTGCGAAACCCGACTATGTCCAAAGTCGGGTCGAGTGAAATCGGCCGATTATGACGTAAAGTCGGGATCGACCGAAACACGAAACCCAATGCAACTCAATGGGGCAGCATAGTCGGCAGTGAGTGGGGGCCAGGAAAACACCTAGAGTGGCCATTTTAATGTCAAAACCATCCATTCTTCTTAATGAAGCTTGTCAAGCGTAATTTACCTTATAATAATTGGAAGGCATTTGAAATTGGGGGTCATTTGGCTAAAGTTGTGGGGGGTAGGGCTGGTTCAAGTAATTAGTGGGCCCAGGAAATCTGGACCACGTCACGGCAGTGGAGCAGGGAGAGGTAAGTATTTCAACTTTGCAAGTGCTGTGAACCTGAGCAAGCAGGGGGGGCCCACTCGTTGGCATTGGCACTGGCACAGGGCCCCTCAAAGTACAGCGGTGTGTTTGCACGGCGGGGGCGCCTCCCACCGGCAGCAACACTTTTGCGTACTATGAGAGGCCCTGTGCCAGTGACGTCGCCAACTAGTATTCCTCCCCCCACCTGATGAAGGAACCTGCACTTTCATCTGCACCTTCCTCTTTGTCCCCGTGTAAGGTGGTATGGTATGCGGGAAGAGCAACCTGACTTTCAGCAGGGTCACAATGTTGTTGTGTAGCGTGCACGGGGAATGTTGCGTTATGGGTCAATGTACCAGCAGACTCATCTATCACTGGCTGGGCAATGGGCACGATGAAGTGGAAACACAGATATAGGCCCAAAGAAGAAAGTGGGCTAAATGCAGTTCAAAATTGGTAACACAGGAATAACCAGGGGGCATTGCAGTGGAGGACAACTGGAATGAGAGGCTGACACAGAGAGTAGGGCCAAATCAGTAAGTAGTCGAAATGCAGTTCAAAATTGGCAACCGTAGTAAACAGGCGGCACAGCTTTGTTCAGTGGAGGAGAACAGCAAGGAGTGGCAGACACCGATAGTAGGCCCCAACCCAACTAGTAGGCCAAATGCAGTCTAACATTAACAACTACTTAACGAGAGGCTGAAAATGGTATTTCAGGACAGGAAACCAGGAGAACAGCAAGGAGTGGCAGACACCGATAGTAGGCCCCAAACCAACTAGTACGCCAAATGCAGTTGTTCCATTTAACCACAATTTAATGAGAGCCTGAAGATAGAAGCTCAGGAAAGGCAACCTGGGGAACACCTTGGAGTGTAACACACCATCTCTCTCCACCCCATACCCATTTTGTAGGCCTAATGCTGTGTACTTTTCTACAACTACTAAACGAGAGTCGGAAGACCGAAGCAATGGCAAGGAAACCTGGGGAACACCTTGGAGTGTAACACACCATCTCTCTCCACCCCATACCCAATTTGTAGGCCTAATGCAGCCTACTTTCCGACACCTACTAAACGAGAGCATGAAGATCGAAGCTCAGGAAAGGCAACCTGGGGAACACCTTGGAGTGTAACACACCATCTCTCTCCACCCCATACCCATTTTGTAGGCCTAATGCTGTGTACTTTTCTACAACTACTAAACGAGAGTCGGAAGACCGAAGCAATGGCAAGGAAACCTGGGGAACACCTTGGAGTGTAACACACCATCTCTCTCCACCCCATACCCAATTTGTAGGCCTAATGCAGCCTACTTTCCGACACCTACTAAACGAGAGCATGAAGATCGAAGCTCAGGAAAGGCAACCTGGGGAACACCTTGGAGTGTAACACACCATCTCTCTCCACCCCATACCCATTTTGTAGGCCTAATGCTGTGTACTTTTCTACAACTACTAAACGAGAGTCGGAAGACCGAAGCAATGGCAAGGAAACCTGGGGAACACCTTGGAGTGTAACACACCATCTCTCTCCACCACATACCCAATTTGTAGGCCTAATGCAGCCTACTTTCCGACACCTACTAAACGAGAGCATGAAGATCGAAGCTCAGGAAAGGCAACCTGGTGAAAACCTTGGAGTGTAACACAACCTGTCTCTACACCCCATACCAAATTTGTAGGCCTAATGCAGCGTAGTTTCCACCAACTACTAAACGAGAGCCGGAAGATCGAAGCTCATGAAAGGCAACCCGGGGAACACCTTGGAGTGTAACACAACCTCTCTCTACACCACGAAAGGGCTGATTCTTAGGAAGGAAGGCTGTTGTAAATAAGCATTGCGCGTCCGAGGGTGATTATATTCTTATTCGGTATCTACTCACCCTCGGACGCGCCATGCTTCTTGATTTGTAATTAATGTTTATTTGCAATGTGCTTTTGACTTACTCAATTATTTTTTTAATTATTGATTTTATTAAATTAATAGTTTAACATCTTATTGGAAATAATTTAAAGGAGACGCGACAGGACAACACTCGGTGGATGCCATATCTGTGTTAACAACTCCAAAAAACTTTCAGTTAACTTCTTGCAGGAGAAAGAAATTGTAGCTGTTGGACCTTTGTAGTACAGTTCCAGATATTTGTTGTGTGTTTGTTTTGATTGTTAAAATGTCTGCATTTGAGATCTCAACACGATCTTATTTTTTATAATCAAATTAATTTTTAAAATATTTTATTAGGTTGGTTCAAGGGGTACACGGGCCGCAGTAGACAGGTCAGTGGAGGCCTAGTGGAAGGAGGGACCGCAGATGCGCCACTGTTTCACCCATACACAATTAGTAGGCCTAATGCAGCGTAGTTTCCAACAGCTACTAAACGAGAGCCGGAAGATCGAAGCTCAGGAAAGGCAACCTGGGGAACACCTTGGAGTGTAACACAACCTCTCTCTACACCACGGAAGGGCTGATTCTTAGGAAGGAAGGCTGTTGTAAATAAGCATTGCGCGTCCGAGGGTGATTATATTCTTATTCGGTATCTACTCACCCTCGGACGCGCCATGCTTCTTGATTTGTAATTAATGTTTATTTGCAATGTGCTTTTGACTTACTCAATTATTTTTTTAATTATTGATTTTATTAAATTAATAGTTTAACATCTTATTGGAAATAATTTAAAGGAGACGCGACAGGACAACACTCGGTGGATGCCATATCTGTGTTAACAACTCCAAAAAACTTTCAGTTAACTTCTTGCAGGAGAAAGAAATTGTAGCTGTTGGACCTTTGTAGTACAGTTCCAGATATTTGTTGTGTGTTTGTTTTGATTGTTAAAATGTCTGCATTTGAGATCTCAACACGATCTTTTTTTTTTCTTCTTCTTGTGTTTTGATATATTTTTTTATTTATTTTTTTATTTTTATTTTTATTTTTTTATTTTTTTTTCTCTCTTTCTTGCATCAATGTTAACAAGGCTGTATCAATCAGTGGGTGTTTTCCTGAACTTGGTCCACACCCCAAATCAAGTTTCTGAGATTGGGATAAAAGGTGTGATACTATATATAAGTGTAATTGAATTTTATACTAGTAGGATTTGTACTGTGTTTTTATGATACCTGAAGAAGGATATATACTGTATCCGAAACGCGTTGTATCTCTTCTATTTTAAGTTATGAAATAAAAAAATATGAAATATCATCTTTGAATGTGAGTCCTGGGAAGCGCTGCCATTCATGGGCTGGATGTGCTTTTCTTGAACTACTCATCCTGTGTGAGCCTTACTCTGGCTCTCTCACTTGGATCCACCCGAGGCAAGCTGCAAGCCCTGTATATTGAAAAGTATCTCAGAGGGAATTTGGAGGATACACGATCTAAAGCCATTTTAGTCTTTTATCAGGTGAGTGCATAAAGTTGTGCACCCTTTAAAGACTATAATATTGTGTTTACGCACTTAGGGCGCCGCGATTTGTCTGTTCTTCTCTCCCAAACAGGGTTTTTTTGTATAAAGAACTGAAAATGGTAATTTGTTGAAATCAACAAATCAGCATTAAGATGTCACATTTACTGAAATCAAAAGGTTTTTCAATCAAAAATATCTGAACAGGCCAACTTAAATGTCAACATAGGACCCCTTTTTAGGCATCACCTTCACAATTCTTGCATATATTGAACTTGTGAGTTTTTGGATAATTTCTGCTTGTATTTCTTTGCCAGATGTCAGAATAGCCTCCCAGAGCTGCTGTTTTGATGGGAACTGCCTCCGACCCTCATTGATTATGCACACATATATATATATATATATATATATATTTTTTTTTATTATTTATTGCTATAGCGCCATTTATTCCATAGCGCTTTACATGTAAGAAGGGGTATACATAATAAAAACAAGTACAATAATCTTAAACAATACAAGTCACGACTGGTACAGGAGGAGAGAGGACCCTGCCCGTGAGGGCTCACAATCTACAAGGGATGGGTGAGAATACAGTAGGCAGGGTAGAGCTGGTCATGCAGCGGTTTGGTTGATCAGTGGTTACTGCAGGTTATAGGCTTGCCAGAAGAGGTAGGTCTTCAGGTTCTTTTCGAAGGTTTCGATGGTAGGTGGTAGAGTTGAGCGACCTTGACCTTTTTAGAGTCGAGCCGGGTTTTGCGAAACCCGACTATGTCCAAAGTCGGGTCGAGTGAAATCGGCCGATTATGACGTAAAGTCGGGATCGACCGAAACACGAAACCCAATGCAACTCAATGGGGCAGCATAGTCGGCAGTGAGTGGGGGCCAGGAAAACACCTAGAGTGGCCATTTTAATGTCAAAACCATCCATTCTTCTTAATGAAGCTTGTCAAGCGTAATTTACCTTATAATAATTGGAAGGCATTTGAAATTGGGGGTCATTTGGCTAAAGTTGTGGGGGGTAGGGCTGGTTCAAGTAATTAGTGGGCCCAGGAAATCTGGACCACGTCACGGCAGTGGAGCAGGGAGAGGTAAGTATTTCAACTTTGCAAGTGCTGTGAACCTGAGCAAGCAGGGGGGGCCCAC
This sequence comes from Ranitomeya imitator, assembly GCF_032444005.1. Lineage (NCBI taxonomy): Eukaryota > Metazoa > Chordata > Amphibia > Anura > Dendrobatidae > Ranitomeya > Ranitomeya imitator. The sequence goes on along the minus strand of NC_091285.1, from coordinate 217,060,727 downwards.
TCGTTGGCATTGGCACTGGCACAGGGCCCCTCAAAGTACAGCGGTGTGTTTGCACGGCGGGGGCGCCTCCCACCGGCAGCAACACTTTTGCGTACTATGAGAGGCCCTGTGCCAGTGACGTCGCCAACTAGTATTCCTCCCCCCACCTGATGAAGGAACCTGCACTTTCATCTGCACCTTCCTCTTTGTCCCCGTGTAAGGTGGTATGGTATGCGGGAAGAGCAACCTGACTTTCAGCAGGGTCACAATGTTGTTGTGTAGCGTGCACGGGGAATGTTGCGTTATGGGTCAATGTACCAGCAGACTCATCTATCACTGGCTGGGCAATGGGCACGATGAAGTGGAAACACAGATATAGGCCCAAAGAAGAAAGTGGGCTAAATGCAGTTCAAAATTGGTAACACAGGAATAACCAGGGGGCATTGCAGTGGAGGACAACTGGAATGAGAGGCTGACACAGAGAGTAGGGCCAAATCAGTAAGTAGTCGAAATGCAGTTCAAAATTGGCAACCGTAGTAAACAGGCGGCACAGCTTTGTTCAGTGGAGGAGAACAGCAAGGAGTGGCAGACACCGATAGTAGGCCCCAACCCAACTAGTAGGCCAAATGCAGTCTAACATTAACAACTACTTAACGAGAGGCTGAAAATGGTATTTCAGGACAGGAAACCAGGAGAACAGCAAGGAGTGGCAGACACCGATAGTAGGCCCCAAACCAACTAGTACGCCAAATGCAGTTGTTCCATTTAACCACAATTTAATGAGAGCCTGAAGATAGAAGCTCAGGAAAGGCAACCTGGGGAACACCTTGGAGTGTAACACACCATCTCTCTCCACCCCATACCCATTTTGTAGGCCTAATGCTGTGTACTTTTCTACAACTACTAAACGAGAGTCGGAAGACCGAAGCAATGGCAAGGAAACCTGGGGAACACCTTGGAGTGTAACACACCATCTCTCTCCACCCCATACCCAATTTGTAGGCCTAATGCAGCCTACTTTCCGACACCTACTAAACGAGAGCATGAAGATCGAAGCTCAGGAAAGGCAACCTGGGGAACACCTTGGAGTGTAACACACCATCTCTCTCCACCCCATACCCATTTTGTAGGCCTAATGCTGTGTACTTTTCTACAACTACTAAACGAGAGTCGGAAGACCGAAGCAATGGCAAGGAAACCTGGGGAACACCTTGGAGTGTAACACACCATCTCTCTCCACCCCATACCCAATTTGTAGGCCTAATGCAGCCTACTTTCCGACACCTACTAAACGAGAGCATGAAGATCGAAGCTCAGGAAAGGCAACCTGGGGAACACCTTGGAGTGTAACACACCATCTCTCTCCACCCCATACCCATTTTGTAGGCCTAATGCTGTGTACTTTTCTACAACTACTAAACGAGAGTCGGAAGACCGAAGCAATGGCAAGGAAACCTGGGGAACACCTTGGAGTGTAACACACCATCTCTCTCCACCCCATACCCAATTTGTAGGCCTAATGCAGCCTACTTTCCGACACCTACTAAACGAGAGCATGAAGATCGAAGCTCAGGAAAGGCAACCTGGTGAAAACCTTGGAGTGTAACACAACCTGTCTCTACACCCCATACCAAATTTGTAGGCCTAATGCAGCGTAGTTTCCACCAACTACTAAACGAGAGCCGGAAGATCGAAGCTCATGAAAGGCAACCCGGGGAACACCTTGGAGTGTAACACAACCTCTCTCTACACCACGAAAGGGCTGATTCTTAGGAAGGAAGGCTGTTGTAAATAAGCATTGCGCGTCCGAGGGTGATTATATTCTTATTCGGTATCTACTCACCCTCGGACGCGCCATGCTTCTTGATTTGTAATTAATGTTTATTTGCAATGTGCTTTTGACTTACTCAATTATTTTTTTAATTATTGATTTTATTAAATTAATAGTTTAACATCTTATTGGAAATAATTTAAAGGAGACGCGACAGGACAACACTCGGTGGATGCCATATCTGTGTTAACAACTCCAAAAAACTTTCAGTTAACTTCTTGCAGGAGAAAGAAATTGTAGCTGTTGGACCTTTGTAGTACAGTTCCAGATATTTGTTGTGTGTTTGTTTTGATTGTTAAAATGTCTGCATTTGAGATCTCAACACGATCTTATTTTTTATAATCAAATTAATTTTTAAAATATTTTATTAGGTTGGTTCAAGGGGTACACGGGCCGCAGTAGACAGGTCAGTGGAGGCCTAGTGGAAGGAGGGACCGCAGATGCGCCACTGTTTCACCCATACACAATTAGTAGGCCTAATGCAGCGTAGTTTCCAACAGCTACTAAACGAGAGCCGGAAGATCGAAGCTCAGGAAAGGCAACCTGGGGAACACCTTGGAGTGTAACACAACCTCTCTCTACACCACGGAAGGGCTGATTCTTAGGAAGGAAGGCTGTTGTAAATAAGCATTGCGCGTCCGAGGGTGATTATATTCTTATTCGGTATCTACTCACCCTCGGACGCGCCATGCTTCTTGATTTGTAATTAATGTTTATTTGCAATGTGCTTTTGACTTACTCAATTATTTTTTTAATTATTGATTTTATTAAATTAATAGTTTAACATCTTATTGGAAATAATTTAAAGGAGACGCGACAGGACAACACTCGGTGGATGCCATATCTGTGTTAACAACTCCAAAAAACTTTCAGTTAACTTCTTGCAGGAGAAAGAAATTGTAGCTGTTGGACCTTTGTAGTACAGTTCCAGATATTTGTTGTGTGTTTGTTTTGATTGTTAAAATGTCTGCATTTGAGATCTCAACACGATCTTATTTTTTATAATCAAATTAATTTTTAAAATATTTTATTAGGTTGGTTCAAGGGGTACACGGGCCGCAGTAGACAGGTCAGTGGAGGCCTAGTGGAAGGAGGGACCGCAGATGCGCCACTGTTTCACCCATACACAATTAGTAGGCCTAATGCAGCGTAGTTTCCAACAGCTACTAAACGAGAGCCGGAAGATCGAAGCTCAGGAAAGGCAACCTGGGGAACACCTTGGAGTGTAACACAACCTCTCTCTACACCACGGAAGGGCTGATTCTTAGGAAGGAAGGCTGTTGTAAATAAGCATTGCGCGTCCGAGGGTGATTATATTCTTATTCGGTATCTACTCACCCTCGGACGCGCCATGCTTCTTGATTTGTAATTAATGTTTATTTGCAATGTGCTTTTGACTTACTCAATTATTTTTTTAATTATTGATTTTATTAAATTAATAGTTTAACATCTTATTGGAAATAATTTAAAGGAGACGCGACAGGACAACACTCGGTGGATGCCATATCTGTGTTAACAACTCCAAAAAACTTTCAGTTAACTTCTTGCAGGAGAAAGAAATTGTAGCTGTTGGACCTTTGTAGTACAGTTCCAGATATTTGTTGTGTGTTTGTTTTGATTGTTAAAATGTCTGCATTTGAGATCTCAACACGATCTTATTTTTTATAATCAAATTAATTTTTAAAATATTTTATTAGGTTGGTTCAAGGGGTACACGGGCCGCAGTAGACAGGTCAGTGGAGGCCTAGTGGAAGGAGGGACCGCAGATGCGCCACTGTTTCACCCATACACAATTAGTAGGCCTAATGCAGCGTAGTTTCCAACAGCTACTAAACGAGAGCCGGAAGATCGAAGCTCAGGAAAGGCAACCTGGGGAACACCTTGGAGTGTAACACAACCTCTCTCTACACCACGGAAGGGCTGATTCTTAGGAAGGAAGGCTGTTGTAAATAAGCATTGCGCGTCCGAGGGTGATTATATTCTTATTCGGTATCTACTCACCCTCGGACGCGCCATGCTTCTTGATTTGTAATTAATGTTTATTTGCAATGTGCTTTTGACTTACTCAATTATTTTTTTAATTATTGATTTTATTAAATTAATAGTTTAACATCTTATTGGAAATAATTTAAAGGAGACGCGACAGGACAACACTCGGTGGATGCCATATCTGTGTTAACAACTCCAAAAAACTTTCAGTTAACTTCTTGCAGGAGAAAGAAATTGTAGCTGTTGGACCTTTGTAGTACAGTTCCAGATATTTGTTGTGTGTTTGTTTTGATTGTTAAAATGTCTGCATTTGAGATCTCAACACGATCTTATTTTTTATAATCAAATTAATTTTTAAAATATTTTATTAGGTTGGTTCAAGGGGTACACGGGCCGCAGTAGACAGGTCAGTGGAGGCCTAGTGGAAGGAGGGACCGCAGATGCGCCACTGTTTCACCCATACACAATTAGTAGGCCTAATGCAGCGTAGTTTCCAACAGCTACTAAACGAGAGCCGGAAGATCGAAGCTCAGGAAAGGCAACCTGGGGAACACCTTGGAGTGTAACACAACCTCTCTCTACACCACGGAAGGGCTGATTCTTAGGAAGGAAGGCTGTTGTAAATAAGCATTGCGCGTCCGAGGGTGATTATATTCTTATTCGGTATCTACTCACCCTCGGACGCGCCATGCTTCTTGATTTGTAATTAATGTTTATTTGCAATGTGCTTTTGACTTACTCAATTATTTTTTTAATTATTGATTTTATTAAATTAATAGTTTAACATCTTATTGGAAATAATTTAAAGGAGACGCGACAGGACAACACTCGGTGGATGCCATATCTGTGTTAACAACTCCAAAAAACTTTCAGTTAACTTCTTGCAGGAGAAAGAAATTGTAGCTGTTGGACCTTTGTAGTACAGTTCCAGATATTTGTTGTGTGTTTGTTTTGATTGTTAAAATGTCTGCATTTGAGATCTCAACACGATCTTATTTTTTATAATCAAATTAATTTTTTTTATATTTAATGATGTTGGTTCAAGGGGTACACGGGCAGCAATAGACAGGTCAGTGGAGGCCTAGTGGAAGGAGTGACGGCAGACAGGCATCAAAGGCCTAACATTGGGCTGGCTGTAGGCAAGTTAAAATTGGTTCCAGGGGAACACGGCCATCAGTGGCCTGGTCAGTGTAGTTGTAGTTGAAAGAACGGGACGCAGACAGGCTTCGAAGGCCTAACATAATAACATAGGGCTGGCTGTAGGCAAGTTAAAATTGGTTCCAAGGGAACACGGCCATCAGTGGCCTGGTCAGTGTAGTTGTAGTTGAAAGAACGGGACGCAGACAGGCTTCGAAGGCCTAACATAACAAACTTGGGCTGGCTGTAGGCACTTTTAAATTTGTTCCAGGGGTACATGGGCAGCAGTGTATGGTCAGTGGAAGTCTAGTGGAAGGAGTGACCGCAGACAGGCTTCCAAGGCCTAACATAACAAACTTGGGCTGGCTGTAGGCACTTTTAAATTGGTTCCAGGGGTACACGGGCAGCAGTGGTCTGGTCAGTGGAAGTCTAGTGGAAGGAGTGACCGCAGACAGGCTTCGAAGGCCTAACATAACAAACTTGGGCTGGCTGTAGGCACTTTTAAATTGGTTCCAGGGGTACACGGGCAGCAGTGGTCTGGTCAGTGGAAGTCTAGTGGAAGGAGTGACCGCAGACAGGCTTCGAAGGCCTAACATAACAAAATTGGGCTGGCTGTAGGCACTTTAAATTGGTTCCAGGGGTACATGGGCAGCAGTGTATGGTCAGTGGAAGTCTAGTGGAAGGAGTGACCGCAGACAGGCTTCCAAGGCCTAACATAACAAACTTGGGCTGGCTGTAGGCACTTTTAAATTGGTTCCAGGGGTACACAGGCAGCAGTGGTCTGGTCAGTGGAAGTCTAGTGGAAGGAGTGATCGCAGACAGGCTTCCAAGGCCTAACATAACAAACTTGGGCTGGCTGTAGGCACTTTTAAATTGGTTCCAGGGGTACACGGGCAGCAGTGGTCTGGTCAGTGGAAGTCTAGTGGAAGGAGTGACCGCAGACAGGCTTCCAAGGCCTAACATAACAAACTTGGGCTGGCTGTAGGCACTTTTAAATTGGTTCCAGGGGTACACGGGCAGCAGTGGTCTGGTCAGTGGAAGTCTAGTGGAAGGAGTGACCGCAGACAGGCTTCGAAGGCCTAACATAACAAAATTGGGCTGGCTGTAGGCACTTTAAATTGGTTCCAGGGGTACATGGGCAGCAGTGTATGGTCAGTGGAAGTCTAGTGGAAGGAGTGACCGCAGACAGGCTTCCAAGGCCTAACATAACAAACTTGGGCTGGCTGTAGGCACTTTTAAATTGGTTCCAGGGGTACACGGGCAGCAGTGGTCTGGTCAGTGGAAGTCTAGTGGAAGGAGTGATCGCAGACAGGCTTCCAAGGCCTAACATAACAAACTTGGGCTGGCTGTAGGCACTTTTAAATTGGTTCCAGGGGTACACGGGCAGCAGTGGTCTGGTCAGTGGAAGTCTAGTGGAAGGAGTGACGGCAGACAGTCTTCGAAGGCCTAACATAACAAAATTGGGCTGACTGTAGGCACTTTTAAATTGGTTCCAGGGTAACACGGCCAGCAGTGGCCTGGTCAGTGTAGTAGTTGTAGAAAGAAGGGACCGCAGACAGGCTTCGAAGGCCTAACATAACAAAAATGTCAAAACAATGGTATTGTCAGTGCCAGGCATTGAAGGATGTCAGCGCCTAGACTACACATTGGTGAAGCTGTGAGAGATAATTTTGCTAGTGGTAGAGCACTGTTTGAGCTGGGGGGGGGAACTGTCTTGTGGCCGGCGGTACAGGCACAGGGCCCCTCATATTACAACGGTGTGTCTGACGTTGGGTGCGCACCACCACCGCCAGAGACACTTTATTGTACTATGAGGGACCCAGTGGCAGTGCCGTCGACCAAAAGCGGCCACACCCACCTCTTCAGACAAACAGCACTCTCAAGGGTCCAAGCGCAAAGTGGCGATAGCACGGCCCCGTGTGGGGAGTTTGGCCATTTCGTGAGGTGGAAACATGTCGTATGCTGGACAATCAGGTGAAGAAAATTACGAGATTGGAAAAGTCATTCAGAATAGTCCACAGGCAAGACCTTTTCATAGGAAAGCTAGGTGTCAGCCGGGCAGGGTGGGGCAAAAGATTTTGAAATCCAGTTGTGGTTCATTTTAATGAAGGTTAGATCATCTACATTTTGGGTAGCCAGACGAGTCCTTTTTTCTGTTAGTATTGAACCTGCAGCACTGAATACTCTTTCTGATAGGACACTAGCTGCCGGGCAAGCAAGCTCCTGCAATGCATATTCTGCCAATTCTGGCCAGGTGTCTAATTTGGATGCCCAGTAATCAAATGGGAATGACGGTTGAGGGAGAACGTCGATAAGGGATGAAAAATAGTTTGTAACCATACTGGACAAATGTTGTCTCCTGTCACTTTGAATTGATGCTGCAGTACCTGTCCTGTCTGCGGTCATAGAAAAATCACTCCACAACCTGGTCAGAAAACCCCTCTGGCCAACGCCACTTCTGATTTCTGCCCCTCTAACACCTCTGGTCTGCTGGCCCCTGGAGCTCGTGTGAGAACGATCACGGGCGCTGTGTGCAGGGAATGCCAGAAGCAAACGGTCAACAAGAGTTGATTGTTTTGTTGCTAATATTAGTTCCAAGTTCTCATGTGGCATAATATTTTGCAATTTGCCTTTATAGCGAGGATCAAGGAGGCAGGCCAACCAGTAATCGTCATCGTTCATCATTTTTGTAATGCGTGTGTCCCTTTTGAGGATACGCAAGGCATAATCCGCCATGTGGGCCAAAGTTCCCGTTGTCAAATCTGCGGTTGTGCTTGGTTGAGGGGCAGTTGCAGGCAAATCTACGTCACTTGTGTCCCTCAAAAAACCAGAACCCGCCCTTGCCACGCCACCAATTTCCCGTGCCCCCGGGAAAGCTTCCTCATTAAAAATATACTCATCCCCATCATCCTCCTCATCCTCCACCTCCTCTTCGCCCGGTACCTCGTCATGTACACTGCCCTGACCAGACAATCGCTGACTGTCATCAAGGCTTTCCTCTTCCTCTGGTGCAGACGCCTGATCCTTTATGTGCGTCAAACTTTGCATCAGCAGACGCATTAGGGGGATGCTCATGCTTATTATGGCGTTGTCTGCACTAACCAGCCATGTGCATTCCTCAAAACACTGAAGGACTTGACACATGTCTTGAATCTTCGACCACTGCACACCTGACAACTCCATGTCTGCCATCCTACTGCCTGCCCGTGTATGTGTATCCTCCCACAAAAACATAACAGCCCGCCTCTGTTCGCACAGTCTCTGAAGCATGTGCAGTGTTGAGTTCCACCTTGTTGCAACGTCTATGATTAGGCGATGCTGGGGAAGGTTCAAAGAACGCTGATAGGTCTGCATACGGCTGGAGTGTACAGGCGAACGGCGGATATGTGCGCAAAGTCCACGCACTTTGAGGAGCAGGTCGGATAACCCCGGATAACTTTTCAGGAAGCACTGCACCACCAGGTTTAAGGTGTGAGCCAGGCAAGGAATGTGTTTCAGTTGGGAAAGGGAGATGGCAGCCATGAAATTCCTTCCGTTATCACTCACTACCTTGCCTGCCTCAAGATCTACAGTGCCCAGCCACGACTGCGTTTCTTGCTGCAAGAACTCGGACAGAACTTCCGCGGTGTGTCTATTGTCGCCCAAACACTTCATAGCCAATACAGCCTGCTGACGTATGCCAGTAGCTGCCCCATAATGGGAGACCTGGTGTGCAACAGTGGCAGGTGCGGATGGAGTGTTTGTGCGACTGCGGTCTGTGGACGAGCTCTTGCTTCTGCAGGAGGACGAGGAGGAGGAGGAGGAGGAGGGGGTGCGAACGGCTACAGACAACTGTTTACTAGACCGTGGGCTAGGCAGAACTGTCCCAAACTTGCTGTCCCCTGTGGACCCTGAATCCACCACATTTACCCAGTGTGCCGTGATGGACACGTAACGTCCCTGGCCATGCCTACTGGTCCATGCATCTGTTGTCAGGTGCACCTTTGTGCTCACAGATTGCCTGAGTGCATGGACGATGCGCTCTTTAACATGCTGGTGGAGGGCTGGGATGGCTTTTCTGGAAAAAAAGTGTCGACTGGGTAGCTCGTAGCGTGGTACAGCGTAGTCCATCAGGTCTTTGAAAGCTTCGCTTTCAACTAACCGGTAGGGCATCATCTCTAACGAGATTAGTCTAGCTATGTGGGCGTTCAAACCCTGTGTACGCGGATGCGAGGCTAAGTATTTCCTTTTTCTAACCATAGTCTCATGTAGGGTGAGCTGGACTGGAGAGCTGGAGATCGTGGAACTAGCGGGGGTGCCGGTGGACATGGCAGACTGAGAGACGGTGGGAGATGGTATTGTTGCCGCCGGTGCCCTAGATGCAGTGTTTCCTACTACGAAACTGGTGATTCCCTGACCCTGACTGCTTTGGCCTGGCAAAGATACCTGCACAGATACAGCAGGTGGTGCGCTAAATGGTGGTCCTACACTGCCGGAAGGGATGTTGCGTTGATGACTAGCTTCATTGGCCGAGGGTGCAACAACCTTAAGGGACGTTTGGTAGTTAGTCCAAGCTTTCAAATGCATGGTGGTTAAATGTCTATGCATGCAACTAGTATTGAGACTTTTCAGATTCTGACCTCTGCTTAAGGAAGTAGAACATTTTTGACAGATGACTTTGCGCTGATCAATTGGATGTTGTTTAAAAAAATGCCAGACTGCACTCTTTCTAGCATCGGATACCTTTTCAGGCATTGCAGACTGAGCTTTAACCGGATGGCCACGCTGTCCTCCACCAGGTTTTGGCTTTGCCACGCGTTTTGGGCAAGATACGGGCCCGGCAGATGGAACCTGTGGCGATGTTGATGCCTGCTGCGGCCCCTCCTCCTCCTCTGCTTCAGAACTGCTGCCGCCTGCACCCTGTTCCCCCAATGGCTGCCAATCGGGGTCAAGAACTGGGTCATCTAATAACTCTTCTTGTACCTCCTGCGCAACTTCGTCTGTGTCACCGTGTCGTTCGGTGGTATAGCGTTCGTGATGGGGCAACATAGTCTCATCAGGGTCTGATTCTTGATCAGCACCCTGCGAGGGCAATGTTGTGGTCTGAGTCAAAGGACCAGCATAGTAGTCTGGCTGTGGCTGTGCGTCAGTGCACTCCATGTCAGATTCAATTTGTAATGGGCATGGACTGTTAACTGCTTCACTTTCTAAGCCAGGGACGGTATGTGTAAAGAGCTCCATGGAGTAACCCGTTGTGTCGCCTGCTGCATTCTTCTCTGTTGTTGTTTTTGCTGAAGAGGACAAGGAAGTGACTTGTCCCTGACCGTGAACATCCACTAACGACGCGCTGCTTTTACTTTTACCAGTTTCACGAGAGGAGGCAAAAGAGCTAGAGGCTGAGTCAGCAAGATAAGCCAAAACTTGCTCTTGCTGCTCCGGCTTTAAAAGCGGTTTTCCTAATCCCAGAAAAGGGAGCGTTCGAGGCCTTGTGTAGCCGGACGACGAACCTGGCTCCACAGCTCCAGACTTAGGTGCAATATTTTTTTCCCCACGACCACCTGATGCTCCACCACTACCACTACCCTCATTACCAGCTGACAATGAACGCCCCCGGCCACGACCTCTTCCACTAGACTTCCTCATTGTTTTAAGAACGTAACCAAACTAACGTTATTTGTTGCAGTCACACAACTTACACGGTGAGCTATAACTTCAGTATGATTTAGCTACCCCTTTACAGGTTGGTGAGACCACAGCGAAAATCAGGCCCAATGTTACACACTCTTTTTTTGGTGGCATTTTTCTACCAATGATTGATGGAGTTATTTTCTCTGGTAGATTTTGGAACCCAAATCAAGGAAAAAAAATATAGGCTTTCTATGGACCACAATTGGAGAGAGAGAGAGAGAGAGAGAGAGAGATGGCACACCCAGGAGTCAAGACTGGCACACAAGCAGAAAGGCCAATATTAATCTCCCACTGTTTTTTTTGGTTGTTTTTTTTTTTTTTTTTTTCAGGGAGACTTTAGAAAAAAAAATAATAAAAAAAATATGATTTTATCAGGAAGAATTTAGAAACCAAATAAAATAAAATGATTTTTTCAGGGAGAATTTATAAAAAAAATAAAAACAAAAATAGGCGTTCTATGGCCCACTGACTGAGAGATGACGCACACAGGAGTCAGGAGTGGCACACAAGCCCAGAGGCCAATATTTTTCTACCAATGATTGATGTAGTTATTTTCTCTGGTAGATTTTGGAACCCAAATCAAGGAAAAAAAATATAGGCTTTCTATGGACCACAATTGGAGAGAGAGAGAGAGAGAGAGATGGCACACCCAGGAGTCAAGACTGGCACACAAGCAGAAAGGCCAATATTAATCTCCCACTGTTTTTTTTGTTTGTTTTTTTTTTTTTTTTTTCAGGGAGACTTTAGAAAAAAAAATAATAAAAAAAATATGATTTTATCAGGAAGAATTTAGAAACCAAATAAAATAAAATGATTTTTTCAGGGAGAATTTATAAAACAAATAAAAACAAAAATAGGCGTTCTATGGCCCACTGACTGAGAGATGACGCACACAGGAGTCAGGAGTGGCACACAAGCCCAGAGGCCAATATTTTTCTACCAATGATTGATGTAGTTATTTTCTCTGGTAGATTTTGGAACCCAAATCAAGGAAAAAAAATATAGGCTTTCTATGGACCACAATTGGAGAGAGAGAGAGAGAGAGAGATGGCACACCCAGGAGTCAAGACTGGCACACAAGCAGAAAGGCCAATATTAATCTCCCACTGTTTTTTTTGTTTGTTTTTTTTTTTTTTTTTTTCAGGGAGACTTTAGAAAAAAAAATAATAAAAAAAATATGATTTTATCAGGAAGAATTTAGAAACCAAATAAAATAAAATGATTTTTTCAGGGAGAATTTATAAAAAAAATAAAAACAAAAATAGGCGTTCTATGGCCCACTGACTGAGAGATGACGCACACAGGAGTCAGGAGTGGCACACAAGCCCAGAGGCCAATATTTTTCTACCAATGATTGATGTAGTTATTTTCTCTGGTAGATTTTGGAACCCAAATCAAGGAAAAAAAATATAGGCTTTCTATGGACCACAATTGGAGAGAGAGAGAGAGAGAGAGAGATGGCACACCCAGGAGTCAAGACTGGCACACAAGCAGAAAGGCCAATATTAATCTCCCACTGTTTTTTTTGTTTGTTTTTTTTTTTTTTTTTTTCAGGGAGACTTTAGAAAAAAAAATAATAAAAAAAATATGATTTTATCAGGAAGAATTTAGAAACCAAATAAAATAAAATGATTTTTTCAGGGAGAATTTATAAAACAAATAAAAACAAAAATAGGCGTTCTATGGCCCACTGACTGAGAGATGACGCACACAGGAGTCAGGAGTGGCACACAAGCCCAGAGGCCAATATTTTTCTACCAATGATTGATGTAGTTATTTTCTCTGGTAGATTTTAGAACCCAAATCAAGGAAAAAAAATATAGGCTTTCTATGGACCACAATTGGAGAGAGAGAGAGAGAGAGAGAGATGGCACACCCAGGAGTCAAGACTGGCACACAAGCAGAAAGGCCAATATTAATCTCCCACTGTTTTTTTTGGTTGTTTTTTTTTTTTTTTTTTCAGGGAGACTTTAGAAAAAAAAATAATAAAAAAAATATGATTTTATCAGGAAGAATTTAGAAACCAAATAAAATAAAATGATTTTTTCAGGGAGAATTTATAAAACAAATAAAAACAAAAATAGGCGTTCTATGGCCCACTGACTGAGAGATGACGCACACAGGAGTCAGGAGTGGCACACAAGCCCAGAGGCCAATATTTTTCTACCAATGATTGATGTAGTTATTTTCTCTGGTAGATTTTGGAACCCAAATCAAGGAAAAAAAATATAGGCTTTCTATGGACCACAATTGGAGAGAGAGAGAGAGAGAGAGAGAGAGAGATGGCACACCCAGGAGTCAAGACTGGCACACAAGCAGAAAGGCCAATATTAATCTCCCACTGTTTTTTTTGGTTGTTTTTTTTTTTTTTTTTCAGGGAGACTTTAGAAAAAAAAATAATAAAAAAAATATGATTTTATCAGGAAGAATTTAGAAACCAAATAAAATAAAATGATTTTTTCAGGGAGAATTTATAAAACAAATAAAACCAAAAATAGGCGTTCTATGGCCCACTGACTGAGAGATGACGCACCCAGGAGTCAAGACTGGCACACAAGCAGAAAGGCCAATATTAATCTCCCACTGTTTTTTTTTTTTTTTTTTTTTTTTCAGGGAGACTTTAGAAAAAAAAATAATAAAAAAAATATGATTTTATCAGGAAGAATTTAGAAACCAAATAAAATAAAATGATTTTTTCAGGGAGAATTTAGAAAACAAATAAAACCAAAAATAGGCGTTCTATGGCCCACTGACTGAGAGAGAGAGAGAGATGGAACGCTTAGTACTGGCACACAAGCCCAAAGGGCAATATTAATCTCCCTTTTTTTTTCCAGGGAGAATTTCTAAAACCCCCAAAAAAAAAAAAATAGGCTTTCTATGGCCCACTATTTGTGAGAGAGATGGGACGCTCAGGACTGGCACAGATGGCACGCTCAGGACTGGCACAGAAGCCCAGAGGCCAATATTAATCTCCCTTTTTTTCTGGGAGAATTTATAAAACCAAAAAAATATTTAAATAGGCTTTCTATGGCCCACTATTTGTGAGAGAGATGGCACGCTCAGGACTGGCACAGATGGCACGCTCACAACTGGCACACAAGCCCAGAGGCCAATATTAATCTCCCTTTTTTCAGGGAAAATTTATAAAACCAAAAAAAAAATTAAATAGGCTTTCTATGGCCCACTATTTGTGAGAGAGATGGCACGCTCATGACTGGCACAGATGGCACGCTCACAACTGGCACACAAGCCCAGAGGCCAATATTAATCTCCCTTTTTTTCAGGGAGAATTTATAAAACCAAAAAAAAAATTAAATAGGCTTTCTATGGCCCACTATTTGTGAGAGAGATGGCACGCTCAGGGCTGGCACAGATGGCACGCTCAGGACTGGCACACAAGCCCAGAGGCCAATATTAATCTCCCTTTTTTTCAGGGAGAATTTATAAAACCCCAAAAAAAATAAAATAGGCTTTCTATGGCCCACTATTTGTGAGAGAGATGGCACACTCAGGACTGGCACACAAGCCCAAAGGCCAATATTAATCTCCCACTGTATTTTTATCAGGGAGAATTTATACACCCCACAAAAAAAAATACAGAAAAATGAAAAGGCTTTCTATGGCCCACTATGTGAGAGAGATGGCACACACAGGGATGGCACTCTAGCAGAAATGCCAAATTGCCAATCTTAATCTCCCACCAAAAAAAAAAAAAAAAAAAAAAAACAGGGAATGTCCTACAATTACTATCTCCCTGCCTGCAGTAATCTCAGCCAGGTATGGCAGGCAGCTACTATCTCCCTGCCTGCAGTAATCTCAGCCAGGTATGGCAGGCAGCAATAAGGAGTGGACTGATGCACAAATGAAATAAAAAGTGTGGACAAACAAAAAAGATAGCTGTGCAGAAAGGAAGGAACAAGAGGATTTGTGCTTTGAAAAAAGCAGTTGGTTTGCACAGCGGCGTACACACAGCAATGCAGCTATCAGGGAGCCTTCTAGGGCAGCCCAATGAGCTACAGCGCTGAGGGGAAAAAAAAAAAAAAAAAACTTCCACTGTCCCTGCACACCGAGGGTGGTGTTGGACAGTGCAAATCGCTGCAGCACAAGCGGTTTTGTGGTTAATGGACCCTGCCTAACGCTATCCCTGCTTCTGACAAAGCGGCAGCAACCTCTCCCTAAGCTCAGATCAGCAGCAGTAAGATGGCGGTCGGCGGGAACGCCTCTTTATAGCCCCTGTGACGTCGCAGACAGCAAGCCAATCACTGCAATGCCCTTCTCTAAGATGGTGGGGACCAGGACCTATGTCATCACGCTGCCCACACTCTGCGTTTACCTTCATTGGCTGAGAAATGGCGCTTTTCGCGTCATTGAAACGCGACTTTGGCGCGAAAGTCGCGTACCGCATGGCCGACCCCGCACAGGGGTCGGATCGGGTTTCATGAAACCCCGACTTAGCCAAAAGTCGGCGACTTTTGAAAATGTTCGACCCGTTTCGCTCAACCCTAGTAGGTGGGAGTCTGATATGTTGGAGTAGAGGGTTCCAGAGAAGGGGTGATACGCGAGAGAAATCTTGTATACGATTGTGGGAAGAGGAGATAAGAGGGGAGTAGAGAAGGAGGTCTTGTGAGGATCGGAGGTTTCTTGTAGGTAAGTACCTGGAGACGAGGTCACAGATGTATGGAGGAGACAGGTTGTGGATGGCTTTGTACGTCATGGTTAGGGTTTTGTACTGGAGTTTCTGGGCAATGGGGAGCCAGTGAACGGATTGACAGAGGGGAGATGCTGGGGAATAGCGGGGGGACAGGTGGATTAGTCGGGCAGCAGAGTTTAGAATAGATTGGAGGGGTGCGAGAGTGTTAGAGGGGAGGTCACAGAGCAGGAGGTTGCAGTAGTCAAGATGAGAGATGATGAGGGCATGGACTAGGGTTTTTGCAGATTCTTGGTTGAGGAATGAACGGATTTGTGAAATATTTTTGAGTTGAAGTCGGCAGGAAGTGGAAAGAGCTTGGATATGTGGTTTGAAGGAGAGATCAGCATCAAGGATTACCCCGAGGCTGCGAGCTTGTGGGACTGGGGAGAGTGGGCAGCCATTTACTGTAATGGATAGATTCCTTGGGGAGGTCACGTGAGATGGGGGAAAGATGATGAATTCTGTTTTGTCTATGTTAAGTTTCAGAAATCTAGCGGAGAAGAAGGATGAAATAGTGGACAGACATTGAGGGATTCTGGTTAGTAGGGAGGTGATATCTGGTCCAGAGATGTAGATCTGTGTGTCATCAGCATAGAGATGATACTGAAAGCCATGAGATTCTATGAGCTGTCCCAGGCCAAAGGTGCAAATGGAGAAGAGTAGGGACTGAACCTTGTGGGACTCCGACAGATAGGGGTCGAGGTGAGGAGGTGGTGTGTGAGTGAGAGATGCTGAATATCCGGTCTGTTAGGTATGATGAGATCCAGGATAGGGCCAAGTCTGTGATGAGAGGGTCTGTAATAATAGGGAATGGTCCACTGTCTCAAAGGTAGCCGACAGGTCCAGGAGGAGGAGGACAGAGTAGTGTTGCTTGCTCTTGGCGGTTAAGAGGTCATTTGTGACCTTAGTTAGGGCAGTTTCAGGGGAGTGGTGTGACCGGAAGCCAGATTGTAAGCGGTGAAAGAGGGAGCAAGAAGAGAGATGGGAGGACAGTTCAAGGTAGACGTGTTGTTCCAGTAGCTTGGAGGCAAAGGGGAGAAGTGATATAGGGCGATAGCTAGATACAGAAAATGGGTCAAGAGAGGGCTTTTTGAGGATAGGTGAGATGGAGGCATGTTTAAAGCTTGAGGGGAAAATACTAGTTGTTAGTGATAGGTTGAAGAGATGGGTTAGGGTTGGGATGAAGACTGTGGTGAGGTTTGGGATGAAGTGGGATGGGATCGGGTCAAGTGCACAGGTGGTGAGATGTGATCTTGAGAGTAGAGTGGAGAGTCGATCTTCTGTAATGGTGGAGAAGTTGGTTTTGGAGGTGGAGGGCTGGGAAATCGGGAGGAAGGGCTCTGGGGGTTGTTGACCAAAACTGTCTCTGTTGTTATCAATCTTCTGCTTGAAAAATGAGGCAAAGTCTTCAGCTGAGATGAGTGGGGAGGGAGGAGGTGCTGGGGGATGGAGGAGAGAATTGAAGGTGTTGAATAACTGTTTAGGGTTGTGAGACAGGGAGGATATGAGAGAGAAGTAGGTTTGTTTCGCTGTGGCGAGTGTGGTCTTGAAAGTAGTGAGGGACTGTTTGAATGCGATGAAGTTCTCATTGGAGTGGGATCCTTTCCATCTGCGCTCAGCAGCCCTGGAAGCTCGCATCAGTTCTTTGGTCAGGCTAGTGTGCCAGGGCTGTCTGTTGATTTTGCGAGCTTTGGTATGTGTAAGTGGGGCAGCAGATTCCAAAGCTACAGCTATTGTGGTGTTATATAGAGCAGCAGTGTCATCCGCATTGTGTAAGGAACTTATATCTGTGAGAGGGAGGAGGGATTCAGAGAATGAGTGTAGGTCAAGGTGTTTAAGATTTCTGCGAGGGTGTGAGAGTTTGTGGGGTGGGGATTGTAGACATGGAGTGGAGAGGGAAGAGAATGTGAGAAGGTTGTGGTCAGAGAGAGGAAGAGGTAAGTTAGAGAGGTTAGATAGAGAGCAGAGGCGGGTGAAGATGAGGTCCAGTGTGTGGCCATCTTTGTGGGTGGCTGTAGAAGACCATTGAGTGAGGCAAAAGGAGGAAGTGAGAGATAGAAGTTTAGTGGCAGCTGAGAGGGAAGTGTCAATGGGGATGTTGAAGTCGCCCATGATGATAGTAGGGATGTCCGCGGAAAGGAAATGAAGTAGCCAGGTGGTGAAGTGGTCAAAGAAGGTGGTGGCTGGCCATGGGGGGCAGTAGA
Organism: Ranitomeya imitator; assembly: GCF_032444005.1. Lineage (NCBI taxonomy): Eukaryota > Metazoa > Chordata > Amphibia > Anura > Dendrobatidae > Ranitomeya > Ranitomeya imitator. The sequence continues at coordinate 217,043,230 of NC_091285.1, read as the reverse complement.
TGACAGCCAGTTGGAGGTTGTAGGGGGAGTAGATGCACACAGAGTGCACCTCAAAAGAAGGGAGGGTAACAGAGGGTGGCAGTGGGATTGGGGTGAAGGAGCAGGTATCTGACATGAGAAAACCAACTCCTCCGCCATGTTTGCTGCTGGGGCGGGGGGTGTGAGAAAGGTGGAAGCCACCATACGAAAGTGCAGCAGGAGAGGCAATGTCAGAAGGGGTGAGCCAGGTTTCGGTGATGGCGAGGAAGGAAAGTTTGGTAGTAACAAAAAGATCATGGATGTAGGAAAGCTTGTTGCAGACAGAGCGAGAGTTCCACAGAGCTCCTGTTAGTGGGACTGGGGAAGCGGGGGGCTAAATATCATGATGATACTCCAAATGTTCTCAATGGGGTTGAGGTCAGTGGCGGATTCTGGCTACCTATGAGTTTTTCTCCTTTAATGCCTAAAGCAGCTAATGACTCAGAGATATTCTGAGATATTGCATTGTCATGCATGAAGGCACAAGTTTTCTTTTTGTACAGTGGAAGAAAGTGGTCAGTCAGAAACTCGATATACTTTGCCGAGATCATTTTCACACTTTCAGGGATCTGGGTACTGCCTAACAGCTCTCTCCACGTGGTTCTGTCCCAAAACATGACTCAGTGCCCACCTTGCTGATGTTGCAGCCTGGTTGGGACATGGTAGCAACCCACCAACCATCCACTACTCCATCTATCTGGACCATCCAGGGTTGCACGGCACTTATCAGTAAAGAAGACTGTTTTAAAATTAATGTTTATGTATGTCTGAGCCCATTGTAATAATTTCTGCATGTGAGCACCTATTTAGGGGTGGCTGAATAGTAGGTTTATGCACAACTGCAAGTCTCTGGAGCATCATACACCTTGAGGTTCGTAGGACTCCAGAGGCACCAGCAGCTTCAAATAACTGTTTGCTTCTTTGTAATGGTATTTTAGCAGCAGATCTCTTAATCTGATTAATTTGTTTAGCAGAAATCTTCCTTATTATACCTTTATTTGCATGAACCCATCTGTACAGTACAATAATTAGGGTTTAAAGATTCATTAAATATCTAATGATTATTTACATTGTCCAATACATTACACTATTTGACACTTTTTGGCAGCAGAGAGATTCTTTTTCTTTCCCATATTGCTTTTGTCAGGTTTCATCATGTCCTTCTTAAAGTATTTTTCCTTTATTTGTTCCCCCCTGACAAACTAATTATCACAGGTATTTGAGATTTATTACAGTGATCCAAAGAGCCCTGAGACAACACCATCCATGAGTTTATTTGAGAAACAACTTACATCTTTATGACACTTAATCCAATTTGCATGATAACACAGTATATATATAATACACAGGGTATAGAGCAAGGTGTGTACATAAATGCATATTCTGTGCCTTATACATACAGATACCAGGGAGATCTCTGGAGGGAGAGATATGAGAGCTGTGTCTGTAGCCATATGCACAGAAGCACTGATTAAACTCTACTGAATAGAGCCCAGCCCACCCAGAGCAAGAAAGTCACACATCAGATTCCAGATCCAGGAAGTCATGGAAATCTTGACGTGACATCACAGGAAGTCATATGTGACCAGGAGAGCAGCTCATGTTATAGAAGGATTTAGGAGGCAAAATATTTACAAGAGTCTATCTTTGGCAGTTAATTCACAGGAAAGGTACTTATAAAGTAGCGGCCAACCCCTCTAAAGGCATCATGTACTGTAAATATTGCATACATTGTTTATCCACTTCATTACAAGTCTTTATATGACATGATATGTTCACTAAAGCTTTTTTGTCAGATCTCATAGACTGTGACCACTGGCGCACCTGTATTTGTGTCCAGTGTGAGAAATGTGAACAAAAATTCAACTTCTCCATTTCTTGCTCTTACACATGCTGAAGAAGGCTAAGAGAAGGCTACGTCTAACTCCTCTATTCATAATTTCACTTCCAAATAACCCTATTATAAAGAAACTAATTTCCCGATCCTTATAGTCATAATGATCTGCTACTGTATGCTATACCACTTATGAAGAAATCCTTTTATGTCTTATTATAATTAGTGGCTTAAAATAAGACAATGTTAGGGTTGTTAAGGTTTTTGTCCCATATTTAGTTTGCTCATCTTTTAATAGCTTGAATTCTTACTTTAAATAACAATGTTAAATAGTGTTGCATGAGAATGAATGACATTCTGTCCTAATTATTCAGACTGCATTAAAATTCATAGTTCAAGGCAACTGGAAGTTAGGCTTTTTGATCTTAGTTATGCTGATAAATTTTTTAACACTTAGTGTTCATGTAACCATCATGTATCAAAGAGACAGTGGAAATGGATCCCTTAAGTATTAATGTTCTGTAGCTGGAAAAGATACATATGATAAACCTTCATGGCTTAGAATGAAGAAATATCCCCTTGGAAGTGATTTTGCGTTAGTTACCAGGCAATTAAGAAATGTAATACAGTACACTACAATACAAAACAATACACTATAACATAACACTACAATACATTGTGTGGTGTCACTTTTCAGGATAGTACAAGAGGTGATAATTAATCATTGGCAGCTTTGAATAGTCAAATACTCGAAATACATGTTGCTATCAATCTATCTATCTATCTATCTATCTATCTATCTATCTATCTAGCTATCATCTTATTATAAAGTGGGGAAAAGAAGTATTTGATTCACTGCCGATTTTTCAAACTTTCCCACCTACAAAGAATGGAGTGGTCTGTCATTTTTTATTGTAGGTACACTTTAACTGTGAGAGACAGAATCTAAAAATAAAAAAAACTGTATGATTTTTACATAAATAATTGGCATTTGAAATAAATATTTGATACAACAGAAAAACAGAACTTAATATTTGGTACAGAAACCTTTGTTTGCAATTACAGAGGTCAAATGTTTCCTGTAGATCTTGATCAACTTTACACACACTGCAGCAGAGATTTTGGCCCACTCCTCCATACAGATCTACTCCAGATCTTTCAATGTTTCGAGGCTGTTGCCGAGCAACATTGAGTTTCAGCTCCTTCCAAAGATTTTCTATTGAGTTGAGGTCTGGAGACTGGCTAGGCCACTCAAAGATATTGAAATACTTCTTACAGAGCCACAGCTTACTTGCCCTAGCTGTGTGTTTCAGGTCACTGACATGTTAAAAGATCCAGATACAACCCATCTTCAATGCTCTTACTGAGGGAAGGAGGTTGTTGGCCAAAATCTTGCAATACATTGCACCGTATTGAAAAGACGATGGATGGGGTAGTCATCCTGTCCCCTTTGCAGAAAAGCACCCCCAAAGCATGATGCTTCGTGGTTGGAATGGTGTTCTTGGGGTTGTGCTCATTCTTTGTCTTCCGCCAAACATGGAAAGTGGAGTTGATACCAAAAAGTTCTATTTTGGTCTCATCCGACCACATGACCATCTCCCATGCCTCCCCATGGATCATCCAGATGGTCATTTGTGAACTTCAAATGGGCTTCGACATGTGCAGGCCCTACAGGATTTTAATCCATGAGGGCGTTGTATGTTACTAATGGTAATGTTTGAGACTGTGGTCCCAGCTCTCATCAGGTCATTGATCAGGTCCTCCCTTATAGTTATGAGCTGATTCCTGACCTTTCTCAGAATTATCCTTAGCCCACAAGGTGAGATCTTGGAGCCCCAGACTAAAGAAGATTGACAATCATCATGGGTTTCTTCCATTTTCTAATAATTATTCCACCAGATGTTAGCTTCCCAGCAAGCTGTTTGCCTATTGTCCCAGCCTTGTGCAAACAGGTGCAATTAATACAGATAATGAGTGCAGAGTAGGAAGAATCCTGTGAGAGCCATAATTCCTGCTGGTTGGTAGAAGTTCAAATACTTATTTCATGCAATAAAATGCAATTTAATTATTTAAAAATCAAACAATCTGATTTTCTGCTTCTTTTTAGATTCTGTCTCTCACAATTGAAGTGTACCTACGATAAAAATTACAGACCTCTCCATTCTTTGTAGGTGGGAAAAAGTGCAATATCGGCAATGAATCAAATACCGTATATACTCGAGTATAAGCCGACCCGAGTATAAGCTGACCCCCCTAATTTTGCCACAAAAAACTGGGAAAACTTATTGACTCGAGTATAAGCCTAGGGTGGAAATGCAGCATTTACCGGTGAATTTCAAAAATAAAAATAGATCATTATTTCCCCATAGCTGTGCCATATAGTGCTCTACACCGTTCATTATTTCCCCATAGCTGTGCCCCATATAGTGCTCTGCACCGTTCATTGTGCCCCATAGCTGTGCCATATACGGTGCTCTGCACCGTTCATTGTGCCCCATTGCTGTGCCATATACAGTGCTCTGCACCGTTCATTGTGCCCCATTGCTGTGCCATATACGGTGCTCTGCACCGTTCATTGTGCCCCATTGCTGTGCCATATACGGTGCTCTGCACCGTTCATTGTGCCCCATTGCTGTGCCATATAGAGTGCTCTGCACCGTTCATTGTGCCCCATTGCTGTGCCATATACGGTGCTCTGCACCGTTCATTGTGCCCCATTGCTGTGCCATATACGGTGCTCTGCACCGTTCATTGTGCCCCATTGCTGTGCCATATACAGTGCTCTGCACCGTTCATTGTGCCCCATATCTGTGCCCATATACGGTGCTCTGCTCCGTTCATTGTGCCCCATTGCTGTGCCATATACGGTGCTCTGCACCGTTCATTGTGCCCCATATCTGTGCCCATATACAGTGCTCTGCACCGTTCATTGTGCCCCATATCTGTGCCCATATACGGTGCTCTGCTCCGTTCATTGTGCCCCATTGCTGTGCCATATACGGTGCTCTGCACCGTTCATTGTGCCCCATATCTGTGCCCATATACGGTGCTCTGCACCGTTCATTGTGCCCCATTGCTGTGCCATATACGGTGCTCTGCACCGTTCATTGTGCCCCATTGCTGTGCCATATACGGTGCTTTGCACCGTTCATTGTGCCCCATTGCTGTGCCATATACGGTGCTCTGCACCGTTCATTGTGCCCCATAGAAATCTCTGCCGCCGCTGCTGCAATAAAAAAAAAAACACATACTCACCTCCCTTGATTGCAGCTCCCGGCGTCTCGTTCCGGCGCCTCCATCTTCCCGGCGTCTCTGCTCTGACTGATCAGGCAGAGGGCGCCGCGCACACTGTATGCGTCATCGCGCCCTCTGCCTGAACAGTCAGAGCGCAGACGCCGGGAAGATGGAGGCGCCGGCCGGGAAGATGGAGCGGCGCCCGGCGGCTGGAACGAGGACAGGTTAATATGCTATACTTACCTAGTCCTGGCGATCCTCGCGCTGTCCCTCTGCCTGGTCTTCGGTGCCGCAGCTCTTCCTGTCAGCGGTCACCGGCACCGCTGATTAGAGGAATGAATAGGCGGCTCCGCCCCTATGGGAGGTGGAGCCGCTTATTCATATCTCTAATGAGCGGTCCCACGTGACCGCTGAAGAGGGGAAGAAGCTGCAGCACAGAAGCCCGTGGGACGGCAGGGACAGCGCAAGGATCGCTGGGACTAGGTAAGTATACCTCAGCGCCCTCACCCCCTCACCCGCTGACCCTGCCACCCACATTGACTCGAGTATAAGCCGAGAGAGGCACTTTCAGCCCAAAAATTTGGGCTGAAAATCTCGGCTTATACTCGAGTATATACGGTACTTATTTTTCCCCACTGCATAAAATACAGTGCCTACCAGACGTATTCAGACCCCTCTAAATTTTTCACTCTTTGTTTCATTGCAATCGCAATCCGGGCTCCACCGTGCAGAGATGTATAACTGCTGCTAGTGTGAACAATTGCCGAATGAAGCAGTGAGCGTTAATCTTAATCAGACTGCGTTAACTTCACACAGTATAAACGATACGTGAAATATCAAGCTCAATTATTTCACTGAGCGGTACTGCACTCAATATGCTGAGTACTATACCCTGTCAAATGTCACAGGGATGATAGCACGTGGGCTGCGCTCAGTCTGCTACTAAGCTGTGTCAATCGCATATAAGTATGAAACAGATGCAAAGCCAAATGAAAGAACGAATATGAAGCTAGGTTCAAAGCCCTGACGCTTTCCTTGAGAGGTGTAGCCTGAGGGTTAGACTTGCTCTGTAACTCAGCTGTGGTAATCGCACACTTGGAGGAAACAGATGCTAAGCCAAGAGGTAGCTATCCAGTCCTAAACCTACCTGCCCATGTAAGAACTCTCAGTGTATAGAGCTTTTTGTGCAAACAGAGTGGTAGAGTATCCACTCACAAACACCACACATAAATGATACTAGTGCACCCGCGTGCACCGCTGAAAAGCTTTTAAACCCTAGTCTCCACCCCAAATACTCACGCCCAGCCGGCCATGACATCGCCTGCGGGCCAATACGGAGCCACCCACCACACCAGAGCAGCTAGCGCCCGACCACCAAAAAGAAGACGCAACATCACGGACATGCTCAGTAAGGTAATCTCTGGACTTAGTGTCCAGAGCACAAGGCTGCACCAGAATATCACTGGTTCCGAAAGACTTAGCTGGAGAGCCAGCAGAAACCAAGTGAATATCACGAGGATGAGCAAGATGCTGGGACTGATGTCTGTGCTGAGCAGTCGCTTCCTCGGCTGGACCTGAATGGGAGACCACAGCACCAGACAATGCTTTGGATCTATCCCACGCAGCGGGAGGATCCCGACGCCTAACACTCTGCACCCCATCTTGACTGAAAAAAAAGAAATGTATAAATTTTTGCTAATTTATTAAAAACGAAACCCGAAATATCACATGGACATAAGTATTCAGAGCCTTTGCTCAGTATTGAGTAGAAGCACCATTTTGACTTCGAACAGCCGTGAATGTTCTTGGGAATGATACAAGTTTTTCACACCTGGATTTGGGGATCCTCTGCCATTCTTCCTTGCAGATCCTCTCCAGTTCCATCAGGCTGGATGGTGAAAGTTGGTGGACAGCCATTTTCAGGTCTCTCAAGAGATGCTCAATTGGGTTTAAGTCAGGGCTCTGGCTGGGCCAGTCAAGAGTGGTCACAGAGTTGTTCTGAAACCACTCCTGTTTATTGTTATTTTAGCTGTGTGCTTAGGGTCATTGTCTTGTTGGAATGTAAATCTTCAGCCAAGTCTGGGGTCCAGAGCACTCTGGAAGAGGTTTTGATCCAGGATATCTCTGTACCTGGCCGCATTCATGTTTCCTTCAATGTCAACCAATTGTCCTGTCGCTGCAGCTGAAAAACACCCCCATAGGATGATGCTGCCACCAGCACATTTCACTGTTGGGATTTTATTGGCAGGAGATGAGCAGTTCCTCGTTTTCTCCACACATACCGCTTAGAATTATCACCAAAGAGGTCTGTCTTCGTCTCATCAGACCAGAGAGTCTTATTTCTCATAGTCTGGGAGTCCTTCATGTGTTTTTTAGCAACCTCTTTGCAGGTTTTCATATGTCTTGCACTGAAGAGAAGCTTCCATTGAGCCACGCTGCCATAAAGACCCAACTGGTGGAGGGTTGCAGTGATAGTTGACTTTGTGGAACTTTCTCCCATCTCTCTACTGCATCTCTGGAGCTCAGCCACAGTGATCTTGGGGTTGTTCTTTACCTTTCTCACTAAGGCTTTTCTCCCACGATTGCTGCTAGGTCTAGGAAGACTTCTGGTGGTCCCAAACTTCTTCCATTTAAGGATTATGGAGGCCACTGTGCTCTTAGGAACCTTGAGTACTGCAGAAATTCTTTTGTAACCTTAGCCAGATCTGTGTTTAGCCACAGTTATGTCTATGAGTCCCTTGGCCAGTTCCTTTGACCTCATGATTCTCATTTGGTCTGACATGCACTGTGAGCTGTGAGGTCTTATATAGACAGGTGTGTGCCTTTACAAATTAAGTCCTATCAGTTAATTAAACACAACTTGACTCCAATAAACTAGTGGAACCATCTCAAGGAGGATCACAAGGAAATGGACAGCATGTGACTTAAATATGAGTGTCTGAGCAAAGGGTCTGAATACATATGACTAGAGTTGAGCGACCTTGACCTTTTTAGAGTCAAGCCGGGTTTCGCGAAACCCGACTATCTCAAAAGTCGGGTCGAGTGAAATCGGCCGATTATGACGTAAAGTCGGGATCGACCGAAACACGAAACCCAATGCAAGTCAATGGGGCAGCATAGTCGGCAGTGAGTGGGGGCCAGGAAAACACCTAGAGTGCCCATTTTAATGTCAAAACCATCCATTCTTCTTAATGAAGCTTGTCAAGCGTAATTTACCTTATAATAATTGGAAGGCATTTGAAATTGGGGGTCATTTGGCTAAAGTTGTGGTGGGTAGGGCTGGTTCAAGTAATTAGTGGGCCCAGGAAATCTGGACCACGTCACGGCAGTGGAGCAGGGAGAGGTAAGTATTTCAACTTTGCAAGTGCTGTGAACCTGAGCAAGCAGGGGGGGCCCACTCGTTGGCATTGGCACTGGCACAGGGCCCCTCAAAGTACAGCGGTGTGTTTGCACGGGGGGCGCCTCCCACCGGCAGCAACACTTTTGCGTACTATGAGAGGCCCTGTGCCAGTGACGTCGCCAACTAGTATTCCTCCTCCCACCTGATGAAGGAACCTGCACTTTCATCTGCACCTTCCTCTTTGTCCCCGTGTAAGGTGGTATGGTATGCGGGAAGAGCAACCTGACTTTCAGCAGGGTCACAATGTTGTTGTGTAGCATGCACGGGGAATGTTGCGTTATGGGTCAATGTACCAGCAGACTCATCTATCACTGGCTGGGCAATGGGCAGGATGAGGAGGAAACACAGATATAGGCCCAAATAATAAAGTGGGCTAAATGCAGTTCAAAATTGGTAACACAGGAATAACCAGGGGGCATTGCAGTGGAGGACAACTGGAATGAGAGGCTGACACAGAGAGTAGGCCCAAATCAGTAAGTAGTCGAAATGCAGTTCAAAATTGGCAACCGTAGTAAACAGGCGGCACAGCTTTGTTCAGTGGAGGAGAACAGCAAGGAGTGGCAGACACCGATAGTAGGCCCCAACCCAACTAGTAGGCCAAATGCAGTCTAACATTAACAACTACTTAACGAGCGCCTGAAAACGGAATTTCAGGACAGGAAACCAGGAGAACAGCAAGGAGCGGCAGACACTGTTAGTAGGCCCCAAACCAACTAATACGCCAAATGCAGTTGTTCCATTTAACCACAATTTAATGAGAGCCTGAAGATAGAAGCTCAGGAAAGGCAACCTGGTACCCATTTTGTAGGCCTAATGCAGTGTAGTTTTCTACAACTACTAAACGAGAGTCGGAAGATCGAAGCAATGGCGAGGAAACCTGGAGAACACCTTGGAGTGTAACACACCATCTCTCTCCACCCCATACCCATTTTGTAGGCCTAATGCTGTGTAGTTTTCTACAACTACTAAACGAGAGTCGGAAGACCGAAGCAATGGCAAGGCAACCTGGGGAACACCTTGGAGTGTAACACACCATCTCTCTCCACCCGATACCCATTTTGTAGGCCTAATGCAGTGTAGTTTTCTACAACTACTAAACGAGAGTCGGAAGACCGAAGCAATGGCAAGGCAACCTGGGGAACACCTTGGAGTGTAACACACCATCTCTCTCCACCCGATACCCATTTTGTAGGCCTAATGCAGTGTAGTTTTCTACAACTACTAAACGAGAGTCGGAAGATCGAAGCAATGGCGAGGAAACCTGGAGAACACCTTGGAGTGTAACACACCATCTCTCTCCACCCCATACCCATTTTGTAGGCCTAATGCTGTGTAGTTTTCTACAACTACTAAACGAGAGTCGGAAGACCGAAGCAATGGCAAGGCAACCTGGGGAACACCTTGGAGTGTAACACACCATCTCTCTCCACCCGATACCCATTTTGTAGGCCTAATGCAGTGTAGTTTTCTACAACTACTAAACGAGAGTCGGAAGACCGAAGCAATGGCAAGGCAACCTGGGGAACACCTTGGAGTGTAACACACCATCTCTCTCCACCCGATACCCATTTTGTAGGCCTAATGCAGTGTAGTTTTCTACAACTACTAAACGAGAGTCGAAAGATCGAAGCAATGGCGAGGAAACCTGGAGAACACCTTGGAGTGTAACACACCATCTCTCTCCACCTCCTACCCATTTTGTAGGCTTAATGCAGTGTAGTTTTCTACAACTACTAAACGAGAGTCGGAAGACCGAAGCAATGGCAAGACAACCTGGGGAACACCTTGGAGTGTAACACACCATCTCTCTCCACCCGATACCCATTTTGTAGGCCTAATGCAGTGTAGCTTTCTACAACTACTAAACGAGAGTCGGAAGACCGAAGCAATGGCAAGGCAACCTGGGGAACACCTTGGAGTGTAAAACACCATCTCTCTCCACCCGATACCCATTTTGTAGGCCTAATGCAGTGTAGTTTTCTACAACTACTAAACGAGAGTCGGAAGACCGAAGCAATGGCAAGGCAACCTGGGGAACACCTTGGAGTGTAACACACCATCTCTCTCCACCCGATACCCATTTTGTAGGCCTAATGCAGTGTAGTTTTCTACAACTACTAAACGAGAGTCGGAAGATCGAAGCAATGGCGAGGAAACCTGGAGAACACCTTGGAGTGTAACACACCATCTCTCTCCACCCCATACCCATTTTGTAGGCCTAATGCTGTGTAGTTTTCTACAACTACTAAACGAGAGTCGGAAGACCGAAGCAATGGTAAGGCAACCTGGGGAACACCTTGGAGTGTAACACACCATCTCTCTCCACCCAATACCCATTTTGTAGGCCTAATGCAGTGTAGTTTTCTACAACTACTAAACGAGAGTCGGAAGACCGAAGCAATGGCAAGGCAACCTGGGGAACACCTTGGAGTGTAACACACCATCTCTCTCCACCCGATACCCATTTTGTAGGCCTAATGCAGTGTAGTTTTCTACAACTACTAAACGAGAGTCGGAAGACCGAAGCAATGGCAAGGCAACCTGGGGAACACCTTGGAGTGTAACACACCATCTCTCTCCACCCGATACCCATTTTGTAGGCCTAATGCAGTGTAGTTTTCTACAACTACTAAACGAGAGTCGGAAGACCGAAGCAATGGCAAGGCAACCTGGGGAACACCTTGGAGTGTAACACACCATCTCACTCCACCCGATAGCCATTTTGTAGGCCTAATGCAGTGTAGTTTTCTACAACTACTAAACGAGAGTCGGAAGATCGAAGCAATGGCGAGGAAACCTGGAGAACACCTTGGAGTGTAACACACCATCTCTCTCCACCCCATACCCATTTTGTAGGCCTAATGCAGCCTACTTTCCGACAACTACTAAACGAGAGCATGAAGATCGAAGCTCAGGAAAGGCAACCTGGGGAACACCTTGGAGTGTAACACACCCTCTCTCTACACCACGGAAGGGCTGATTCTTAGGAAGGAAGGCTGTCGGAAAGAAGCAGGGCGCGTCCGAGGGTGATTATATTCTTATTAGGTATATACTCACCCTCGGACGCGCCCTGCTTCTTTATTTGTAATGAATGTTTATTTGCAATGTGGTTTTGACTTACTCTATTTTTTTGGTAAATAATGATTTTATTATTTTCATTGTTTTGCATCTTCTTGGCAATAATATAAAGAAGACGCGACAGGACAACACTCGGTGGATGCCATATCTGTGTTTTAAATTGAAAAAAACTTTCAGTTAACTACTTGCAGGAGAAAGTTATTGTAGCTGGTGGCCATTTTTAGTACTGTACCAGATTTTTGTTGTATGTGTTTGTTTTTAATGTTAAAATGTCTGCATTTGATATCTCTCCAGTATTTTCCTTTTTATAAGCAAAATACTTATTTTTATATTTTCTGATGTTGGTTCAAGGGGTACACGGGCAGCAGTAGACAGGTCAGTGGAGGCCTAGTGGAAGGAGGGACCGCAGACAGGCTTCGAAGCCCTAACATAATAAATTGGGCTGGCTGTAGGCAATTTAAAATTGGTTCCAGGGGAACCCGGGCAGCAGTAGACAGGTCAGTGGAGGCCTAGTGGAAGGAGGGACCGCAGACAGGCTTCGAAGCCCTAACATAATAAATTGGGCTGGCTGTAGGCAATTTAAAATTGGTTCCAGGGGAACACGGGCAGCAGTGGCCTGGTCAGTGTAGTAGTAGTGGAAAAACGGGCCGCAGACAGGCTTCGAAGGCCTAACATAACAAAAATTGGGATGTCGGCAATTTACAATTGGTTCCAGGGGAACACGGGCAGCAGTAGACAGGTCAGTGGAGGCCTAGTGGAAGGAGGGACCGCAGACAGGCTTCGAAGGCCTAACATAATAAATTGGCCTGGCTGTAGGCAATTTACAATTGGTTCCAGGGGAACACGGGCGGCAGTAGACAGGTCAGTGGAGGCCTAGTGGACGGAGGGACCGCAGACAGGCTTCGAAGCCCTAACATAATAAATTGGGCTGGCTGTAGGCAATTTAAAATTGGTTCCAGGGGAACCCGGGCAGCAGTAGACAGGTCAGTGGAGGCCTAGTGGAAGGAGGGACCGCAGACAGGCTTCGAAGCCCTAACATAATAAATTGGGCTGGCTGTAGGCAATTTAAAATTGGTTCCAGGGGAACCCGGGCAGCAGTAGACAGGTCAGTGGAGGCCTAGTGGAAGGAGGGACCGCAGACAGGCTTCGAAGCCCTAACATAATAAATTGGGCTGGCTGTAGGCAATTTAAAATTGGTTCCAGGGGAACACGGGCAGCAGTGGCCTGGTCAGTGTAGTAGTAGTGGAAAAACGGGCCGCAGACAGGCTTCGAAGGCCTAACATAACAAAAATTGGGATGTAGGCAATTTACAATTGGTTCCAGGGGAACCCGGGCAGCAGTAGACAGGTCAGTGGAGGCCTAGTGGAAGGAGGGACCGCAGACAGGCTTCGAAGCCCTAACATAATAAATTGGCCTGGCTGTAGGCAATTTACAATTGGTTCCAGGGGAACACGGGCGGCAGTAGACAGGTCAGTGGAGGCCTAGTGGAAGGAGGGACCGCAGACAGGCTTCGAAGCCCTAACATAACAAAAATTGGGCTGGCTGTAGGCAATTTAAAATTGGTTCCAGGGGAACCCGGGCAGCAGTAGACAGGTCAGTGGAGGCCTAGTGGAAGGAGGGACCGCAGACAGGCTTCGAAGCCCTAACATAATAAATTGGGCTGGCTGTAGGCAATTTAAAATTGGTTCCAGGGGAACCCGGGCAGCAGTAGACAGGTCAGTGGAGGCCTAGTGGAAGGAGAGACCGCAGACAGGCTTCGAAGCCCTAACATAATAAATTGGCCTGGCTGTAGGCAATTTAAAATTGGTTCCAGGGGAACCCGGGCAGCAGTAGACAGGTCAGTGGAGGCCTAGTGGAAGGAGGGACCGCAGACAGGCTTCGAAGCCCTAACATAATAAATTGGGCTGGCTGTAGTCAATTTAAAATTGGTTCCAGGGGAACACGGGCAGCAGTGTCCTGGTCAGTGTAGTAGTAGTGGAAAAACGGGCCGCAGACAGGCTTCGAAGGCCTAACATAACAAAAATTGGGATGTAGGCAATTTACAATTGGTTCCAGGGGAACACGGGCAGCAGTAGGCAGGTCAGTGGAGGCCTAGTGGAAGGAGGGACCGCAGACAGGCTTCGAAGCCCTAACATAATAAATTGGCCTGGCTGTAGGCAATTTACAATTGGTTCCAGGGGAACACGGGCGGCAGTAGACAGGTCAGTGGAGGCCTAGTGGAAGGAGGGACCGCAGACAGGCTTCGAAGCCCTAACATAATAAATTGGGCTGGCTGTAGGCAATTTAAAATTGGTTCCAGGGGAACCCGGGCAGCAGTGGACAGGTCAGTGGAGGCCTAGTGGAAGGAGGGACCGCAGACAGGCTTCGAAGGCCTAACATAATAAATTGGGCTGGCTGTAGGCAATTTAAAATTGGTTCCAGGGGAACCCGGGCAGCAGTAGACAGGTCAGTGGAGGCCTAGTGGAAGGAGGGACCGCAGACAGGCTTCGAAGCCCTAACATAATAAATTGGCCTGGCTGTAGGCAATTTACAATTGGTTCCAGGGGAACACGGGCGGCAGTAGACAGGTCAGTGGAGGCCTAGTGGAAGGAGGGACCGCAGACAGGCTTCGAAGCCCTAACATAATAAATTGGGCTGGCTGTAGGCAATTTAAAATTGGTTCCAGGGGAACCCGGGCAGCAGTAGACAGGTCAGTGAGGCCTAGTGGAAGGAGGGACTGCAGACAGGCTTCGAAGCCCTAACATAATAAATTGGGCTGGCTGTAGGCAATTTAAAATTGGTTCCAGGGGAACCCGGGCAGCAGTAGACAGGTCAGTGGAGGCCTAGTGGAAGGAGTGACCGCAGACAGGCTTCGAAGGCCTAACATAAGAAAAATGTCAATACAATGGTATTGACAGTGCCAGGCATTGAAGGATGTCAGCGCATAGACTAAACATTGGTGGAGCTGTGAGAGAAAATTTTGCAAGTGGTAGAGCACTGTTTGACCTGGGGGGGGGACTGTCTTGTGGCCGGCGGTACAGGCCCAGGGCCCCTCATATTACAACGGTGTGTCTGACGTTGGGTGCGCACCACCACCGCCAGACACTTTATTGTACTATGAGGGACCTAGTGGCAGTGCCGTCGACCAAAAGCGGGCACACCCACCTCTTCAGACAAACAGTACTCTCACGGTGATGGCGCCAAGTGGCGATAGCACGGCCCCGTGTGGGGACTTTGGCCATTTAGGGAGGTGTTAACATGTCGGATGCTGGACAATCAGGTGCTGCAAATTACGAGATTGGAAAAGTCGTTCAGAATAGTCCACAGGCAAGACCTTTACATAGGAAAGCTAGGTGTCAGTCGGGCAAGGTGGGGCAAAAGATTTCGAAATCCAGTTGTGGTTCATTTTAATGAAGGTTAGATCATCTACATTTTGGGTAGCCAGACGAGTCCTTTTTTCTGTTAGTAATGAACCTGCAGCACTGAATACTCTTTCTGATAGGACACTAGCTGCCGGGCAAGCAAGCTCCTGCAATGCATATTCTGCCAATTCTGGCCAGGTGTCTAATTTTGATGCCCAGTAATCAAATGGGAATGACGGTTGAGGGAGAACGTCGATAAGGGATGAAAAATAGTTAGTAACCATACTGGACAAATGTTGTCTCCTGTCACTTTGAATTGATGCTGCAGTACCTGTCCTGTCTGCGGTCATAGCAAAATCACTCCACAACCTGGTCAGAAAACCCCTCTGGCCAACGACACTTCTGATTTCTGCCCCTCTAACACCTCTGGTCTGCTGGCCCCTGCAGCTCGTGTTAGAACGATCACGGGCGCTGTGTGCAGGGAATGCCAGAAGCAAACGGTCAACAAGAGTTGATTGTTTGGTTGCTAATATTAGTTCCAAGTTCTCATGTGGCATTATATTTTGCAATTTGCCTTTATAGCGAGGATCAAGGAGGCAGGCCAACCAGTAATCGTCATCGTTCATCATTTTTGTTATGCGTGTGTCCCTTTTGAGGATACGTAAGGCATAATCCGCCATGTGTGCCAAAGTTCCAGTTCTCAAATCTGTGGTTGTGCTTGGTTGAGGGGCAGTTTCAGGCAAATCCACGTCACTTGTGTCCCTCCAAAAACCAGAACCCGGCCTTGCCGCGCCAAAAATTTCCACTGGCCCCGGAAAAGCTTCCTCATTAAAAATATAATCATCCCCATCATCCTCCTCGTCCTCCTCCTCCTCTTCGCCCGCTACCTCGTCCTGTACACTGCCCTGGCCAGACAATGACTGACTGTCATCAAGGCTTTCCTCTTCCTCAGCTGCAGACGCCTGATCCTTTAGGTGCGTCAAACTTTGCATCAGCAGACGCATTAGGGGGATGCTCATGCTTATTATGGCGTTGTCTGCACTAACCAGCCGTGTGCATTCCTCAAAACACTGAAGGACTTGACACATGTCTTGAATCTTCGACCACTGCACACCTGACAACTCCATGTCTGCCATCCTACTGCCTGCCCGTGTATGTGTATCCTCCCACAAAAACATAACAGCCCGCCTCTGTTCACACAGTCTCTGAAGCATGTGCAGTGTTGAGTTCCACGTTGTTGCAACGTCTATGATTAGGCGATGCTGGGGAAGGTTCAAAGAACGCTGATAGGTCTGCATACGGCTGGAGTGTACGGGCGAACGGCGGATATGTGAGCAAAGTCCACGCACTTTGAGGAGCAGGTCGGATAACCCCGGATAACTTTTCAGGAAGCACTGCACCACCAGGTTTAAGGTGTGAGCCAGGCAAGGAATGTGTTTCAGTTGGGAAAGGGAGATGGCAGCCATGAAATTCCTTCCGTTATCACTCACTACCTTGCCTGCCTCAAGATCTACAGTGCCCAGCCACGACTGCGCTTCTTTCTGCAAGAACTCGGACAGAACTTCCGCGGTGTGTCTGTTGTCGCCCAAACACTTCATAGCCAATACAGCCTGCTGACGTTTGCCAGTAGCTGCCCCATAATGGGAGACCTGGTGTGCAACAGTGGCAGCTGCGGATGGAGTGGTTGTGCGACTGCGGTCTGTGGACGAGCTCTCGCTTCTGCAGGAGGACGAAGAGGAGGAGGAGGGGGTGCGAACGGCTACAGCCAATTGTTTCCTAGACCGTGGGCTAGGCAGAACTGTCCCAAACTTGCTGTCCCCTGTGGACCCTGCATCCACCACATTTACCCAGTGTGCCGTGATGGACACGTAACGTCCCTGGCCATGCCTACTGGTCCATGCATCTGTTGTCAGGTGCACCTTTGTGCTCACAGATTGCCTGAGTGCATGGACGATGCGCTCTTTAACATGATGGTGGAGGGCCGGGATGGCTTTTCTGGAAAAAAGTGTTGACTGGGTAGCTCGTAGCGTGGTACAGCGTAGTCCATCAGGGCTTTGAAAGCTTCGCTTTCAACTAACCGGTAGGGCATCATCTCTAACGAGATTAGTCTAGCTATGTGGGCGTTCAAACCCTGTGTACGCGGATGCGAGGCTAAGTACTTCCTTTTTCTAACCATAGTCTCATGTAGGGTGAGCTGGACTGGAGAGCTGGAGATCGTGGAACTAGCGGGGGTGCCGGTGGACATGGCAGACTGAGAGACGGTGGGAGATGGTATTGTTGCCGCCGGTGCCCTAGATGCAGTGTTTCCTACTACGAAACTGGTGATTCCCTGACCCTGACTTCTTTGGCCTGGCAAAGAAACCTGCACAGATACTGCAGGTGGTGCAGAAAATGGTGGCCCTACACTGCCGGAAGGGATGTTGCGTTGATGACTAGCTTCATTGGCCGAGGGTGCTACAACCTTAAGGGTCTTTTGGTAGTTAGTCCAAGCTTGCAAATGCATGGTGGTTAAATGTCTATGCATGCAACTTGTATTGAGACTTTTCAGATTCTGCCCTCTGCTTAAGGTAGTTGAACATTTTTGACAGATGACTTTGCGCTGATCAATTGGATGTTGTTTTAAAAAATGCCAGACTGCACTCTTTCTAGCATCGGATACCTTTTCAGGCATTGCAGACTGAGCTTTAACCGGATGGCCACACTGTCCTCCAACAGGTTTTGACTTTGCCACGCGTTTTGGGCAAGATACGGGCCCGGCAGATGGAACCTGTTGCGATGTTGATGCCTGCTGCGGCCCCTCCTCCTCCGCTTCAGAACTGCTGCCGCCTGCACCCTGTTCCCCCAATGGCTGCCAATCGGGGTCAAGAACTGGGTCATCTATTACCTCTTCTTGTAGCTCGTGTGCAACTTCGTCTGTGTCACCTTGTCGGTCGGTGGTATAGCGTTCGTGATGGGGCAACATAGTCTCATCAGGGTCTGATTCTTGATCAGCACCCTGCGAGGGCAATGTTGTGGTCTGAGTCAAAGGACCAGCATAGTAGTCTGGCTGTGGCTGTGCATCAGTGCACTCCATGTCAGATTCAACTTGTAATGGGCATGGACTGTTAACTGCTTCACTTTCTAAGCCAGGGACGGTATGTGTAAAGAGCTCCATGGAGTAACCCGTTGTGTCGCCTGCTGCATTCTTCTCTGTTGTTGTTTTTGCTGAAGAGGACAAGGAAGCGACTTGTCCCTGACCGTGAACATCCACTAACGACGCGCTGCTTTTACTTTTACCAGTTTCACGAGAGGAGGCAAAAGAGCTAGAGGCTGAGTCAGCAAGATAAGCCAAAACTTGCTCTTGCTGCTCCGGCTTTAAAAGCGGTTTTCCTACTCCCAGAAAAGGGAGCGTTCGAGGCCTTGTGTAGCCAGACGACGAACCTGGCTCCACAGCTCCAGACTTAGGTGCAATATTTTTTTTCCCACGACCACCTGATGCTCCACCACTACCACTACCCTCATTACCAGCTGACAATGAACGCCCCCGGCCACGACCTCTTCCACCAGACTTCCTCATTGTTTTAAAAACGTTACCAAACTAACGGTATTTGTTGCAGTCACACAACTTACATGGTGAGCTATAACTTCAGTATGATTTAGCTACCCCTTTACAGGTGGGTGAGACCACAACGAAAATCAGGCACAATGTTACACACTCTGTTGTTGGTGGCAACAAATGAGAGAGATGCCACACACGCAGGACTGTCACTGAAGCGCAAATGTAAATATTAATCTCCCACTGATTTGTGTTTTTTTTTTTTAAAAAGGAGACTTTAGAAAAAAAAAAAAAAAAGATTTTTTAAGGAAGAATTTATAAACCAAATAAAATGAAATGATTTTTTCAGGGAGAATTTAGAAAACAAATAAAACAAAAAATAGGCTTTCTAGGGCCCACTGAGTGAGAGAGGACGCACACAGGAGTCAGGAGTGGCACACAAGCCCAGAGGCCAATATTTATCTCCCACTGATTGATTAAGTGATTTTTTCAGGTAGATTTTGGAACCCAAATCAAGCAAAAAAATTAATAGGCTTTCTATGGCCCACAATTGGAGAGAGAGAGATGGCACACCCAGGAGTCAAGACTGGCACACAAGCAGAAAGGGCAATATTAATCTCCCACTGATTTGTTTGTTTTTTTTTTTTGAGGGAGACTTTAGAAAAAAAAATACAAAAAAATGATTTTTTTCAGGAATAATTTAGAAACCAAATAAAATAAAATGATTTTTTCAGGGAGAATTTAGAAAACAAATAAAACAAAAAATAGGCTTTCTAGGGCCCACTAAGTGAGAGAGGACGCACACAGGAGTCAGGAGTGGCACACAAGCCCAGAGGCCAATATTTATCTCCCACTGATTGATTTATTGATTTTTTCAGGTAGAATTTAGAACCCAAATCAACCAAAAAAATAAATAGGCTTTCTATGGCCCACTATTTGTGAGAGAGATGGCACGCTCAGGACTGGCACACAAGCCCAGAGGCCAATATTAATCTCCCACTTTTTTTTTTTTTTCCAGGGAAAATTTATAAACCCAATAAAAAAAATAATAAATAGGCTTTCTATGGCCCACTATCTGAGAGAGAGAGATGGCACGCTTAGGACTGGCACACAAGCCCAAAGGTCAATATTAATCTCCCACTGATTGATTTATTGATTTTTTCAGGTAGATTTTGGAACCCAAATCAAGCAAAAAAATAAATAGGCTATCTATGGCCCACTGAGAGATGGCACACACAGGAGTAAGGAGTGGCACACAAGCCCTGAGGCCAATATTTTTCTCCCACTGATTGATGTAGTGATTTTTTCAGGTAGATTTTAGAACCCAAATCAAGCAAAAAAATAAATAGGCTTTCTATGGCCCACTGAGTGAGAGATGACACAGACAGGGATGGCACTCTAGCAGAAATGCCAATCTTAATCTCCCACAAAAAAAAAGGAACTGTCCTTCAATTACTATCTCCCTGCAGTAATCTCAGCCAGGTATGGCAGGCAGCAATAAGGAGTGGACTGATGCACAAATTAAATAAAAAGTGTGGACAAACAAACAAGATGGCTGTGCAGAAAGGAAGGAACAAGAGGATTTGTGCTTTGAAAAAAGCAGTTGGTTTGCACAGCGGCGTACACACAGCAATGCAGCTATCAGGGAGCCTTCTAGGGCAGCCCAATGAGCTACAGCGCTGAGGGGAAAAAAAAAATAAAAAATGTAGCTTCCACTGTCCCTGCACACCGAAGGTGGTGTTGGGCAGTGGAAATCGCTACAGCACAAGCGGTTTGGTGGTTAATGGACCCTGCCTAACGCTATCCCTGCTTCTGACGAAGCGGCAGCAACCTCTCCCTAGGCTCAGATCAGCAGCAGTAACATGGCGGTCGGCGGGAACGCCCCTTTATAGCCCCTGTGACGCCGCGGACAGCAAGCCAATCACTGCAATGCCCTTCTCTAAGATGTTGGGGACCAGGACCTATGTCATCACGCTGCCCACACTCTGCGTTTACCTTCATTGGCTGAGAAATGGCGCTTTTCGCGTCATTGAAACGCGACTTTGGCGCGAAAGTCGCGTACCGCATGGCCGACCCCGCACAGGGGTCGGATCGGGTTTCATGAAACCCGACTTTGTCAAAAGTCGGCGACTTTTGAAAATGTTCGACCCGTTTCGCTCAACCCTACTTATGACCATGTGATTTTTCAGTTTTTCTTTTTTAACCCCTTAATCCCATATGACGTACTATCCCGTCGAGGTGCCCTGGGACTTAATTCCCAGTGATGGGATGGTATGTCATATGCGATCGGCCGCGCTCACGGGGGGAGCGCGGCCGATCGCGGCCGGGTGTCAGCTGACTATCGCAGCTGACATCCGGCACTATGTGCCAGGAGCGGTCACGGACCGCTCCCGGCACATTAACCCCTGGAAAACCGCGATCAAACATGATCGCGATGTGCCGGCGGTACAGGGAAGCATCGCGCAGGGAGGGGGCTCCCTGCGGGCTTCCCTGAGACGATCGGTACACGGTGATGTACTTACCGTGTACCGAGCATCTTTTCCCTGCAGTCCCCGGATCCAAAATGGCCGCGGGGCTGCATCCGGGTCCTGCAGGGAGTACTTCCGGGTCGCCTGCACGCACTTGGTAACGCTGCAGCGATGAATGAGATCGCCGATCTTACAGAGTGCTGTGCAAACTGTAAGATTGCCGATCTGTGAAGTCCCCCCTGGGACAAAGTAAAAAAGTAAAAAAAAAATTTCCACATGTGTAACAAAAAAAAAAAAAAAATTTACTAAATAAATAAAAAAAAATATTATTCCCATAAATACATTTCTTTATCTAAAAAAAAAAAAACAATAAATGTACACATATTTAGTATCGCCGCGTCCGTAACGACCCGACCTATAAAACTGTCGCACTAGTTAACCCCTTCAGTGAATACCGTAAGAAAAAAAAAAAAATGAGCCAAAAAACGCTTTATTATCATACCGCCGAACAAAAAGTGGAATAACACGCGAACAAAAAGACGGATATAAATAACCATGATACCGCTGAAAACATCATCTTGTCCCACAAAAAACGAGCCGCCACAAAGCATAATAAGCAAAAAAATAAAAAAGTTATAGTCCTGAGAATAAAGCGATGCCAAAATAATTATTTTTTCTATAAAATAGCTTTTATCGTATAAAAGCGCCAAAACATAAAAAAATGATATAAATGAGGTATCGCTGTAATCGTACTGACCCAACCAATAAAACTGCTTCATCCACTTTACCAAACGCGGAACGGTATAAACGCCTCCCCCAAAAGAAATTCATGAATAGCTGGTTTTTGGTCATTCTGCCTCACAAAAATCGGAATAAAATGTGATCAAAAACTGTCACGTGTCCAAAAATGTTACCAATAAAAACGTCAACTCGTCCCGCAAAAAACAAGACCTCACATGACCAACATATGGAAAAATTATAGGTCTCAAAATGTGGAGACGCAAAAACTTTTTTGCTATAAAAAAAGCGTATTTTAGTGTGTGACGGCTGCCAATCATAAAAATCTGATATAAAAAAACGCTATAAAAGTAAATCAAACCCCTCTTCATCACCCCCTTAGTTAGGGAAAAATAATAAAATTAAAAAAATGTATTTATTTCCATTTTCCCATCAGGGCTAGGGTTAGGGCTAGGGTTGGGGCTAGGGTTGGGGCTAGGGTTGGGGCTAGGGTTGGGGCTAGGGTTGGGGCTAGGGTTAGGGCTAGGGTTAGGGCTAGGGTTGGGGCTAGGGTTGGGGTTGGGGCTAGGGTTAGGGCTAGGGTTAGGGTTAGGGCTAGGGTTGGGGCTAGGGTTAGGGTTGGGGTTAGGGTTGGAGCTAAAGTTAGGGTTAGGATTGGGGCTAAAGTTAGGGTTAGGGTTGGGGCGAAAGTTAGGGTTAGGGTTTGGATTATATTTACGGTTGGGATTAGGGTTGGGATTAGAATTAGGGGTGTGTCAGGGTTAGGGGTGTGATTAGGGTTACCGCTGGGATTAGGGTTAAGGGTGTGTTAGGGTTAGGGTTTCAGTTAG
Source organism: Ranitomeya imitator (assembly GCF_032444005.1). Taxonomy (NCBI): domain Eukaryota; kingdom Metazoa; phylum Chordata; class Amphibia; order Anura; family Dendrobatidae; genus Ranitomeya; species Ranitomeya imitator. The sequence continues at coordinate 217,020,754 of NC_091285.1, read as the reverse complement.
AATTGGGGAGTTTCCACTGTTCAGGCACATCAGGGGCTCTCCAAACGCGCCATGGCGTCCGATCTCAATTCCAGCCAATTCTGCGTTGAAAAAGTAAAACAGTGCTCCTTCCCTTCCAAGCTCTCCGGTGCGCCCAAACAGGGGTTTACCCCAACATATGGGGTATCAGCGTACTCAGGACAAATTGGACAACAACTTTTGGGGTCCAAGTTCTCTTGTTATCCTTGGGAAAATAAAAATGTGGGGGGCTAAAAATCATTTTTGTGGGAAAAATAAGATTTTTTTTATTTTTGCGGCTCTGCGTTGTAAACTGCAGTGAAACACTTGGGGGTTCAAAGTTCTCACAGCACTTCTAGATAGGTTCCTTGGGAGGTCTAGTTTCCAATATGGGGTCACTTGTGGGGGTTTCTACTGTTTGGGTACATCAGGGGCTCTGCAAATGCAACGTGACGCCTGCAGACCAATCCATCTAAGTCTGTATTCCAAATGGCGCTCCTTCCCTTCCGAGCTCTGCCATGCGCCCAAACAGTGCTTCCCCCCCACATATGGGGTATCAGCGTACTCAGGACAAATTGGACAACAACTTTTGGGGTCCAATTTATCCTGTTACCCTTGTGAAAATACAAAACTGGGGACTAAAAAATCTTTTTTGTGAAAAATAAAAAGAATTTTTATTTTCACGGCTTTGCGTTATAAACTGTAGTGAAATACTTGGGGGCTCAAAGCTCTCAAAACACATCTAGATAAGTTCCTTAGGGGGTCTACTTTCCAAAATGGTGTCACTTTTGGGTGGTTTCAATGTTTAGGCACATCAGGGGCTCTCCAAACGCAACATGGCGTCCCATCTCAATTCCAGTCAATTTTGCATTGAAAAGTCAAATGGCGCTCCTTCCCTTCCGAGCTCTGCCATGCGCCCAAACAATGGTTTACACCCACATATGGGGTATCAGCGTACTCAGGACAAATTGCACAACAACTTTTGTGGTCTAATTTCTTCTCTTACCCTTGGAAAAATAAGAAATTGGGGGCAAAAAGATAATTTTTGTGAAAAAATATGATTTTTTATTTTTACGGCTCTGCATTATAAACTTCTATGAAGCACTTGGTGGGTCAAAGTGCTCACCACACATCTAGATAAGTTCCTTAAGGGGTCTACTTTCCAAAATGGTGTCACTTGTGGGGGGTTTCAATGTTTAGGCACATCAGGGGCTCTCCAAACGCAACATGGTGTCCCATCTCAATTCCAGTCAATTTTGCATTGAAAAGTCAAATGGCGCTCCTTTCCTTCCGAGCTCTGCCATGCGCCCAAACAGTGGTTTATCCCCACATATGGGGTATCAACGTACTCAGGACAAATTGTACAACAACTTTTGGGATCCATTTTCTCCTGCTACCCTTGGTAAAATAAAACAAATTGGAGCTGAAATAAATTTTGTGTGAAAAAAAGTTAAATGTTTATTTTTATTTAAACATTCCAAAAATTCCTGTAAAACACCTGAAGCGTTAATAAACTTCTTGAATGTGGTTTTGAGCACCTTGAGGGGTGCAGTTTTTAGAATGTGTCACACTTGGGTATTTTCTATCATACAGACCCCTCAAAATGACTTCAAATGAGATGTGGTCCCTAAAACAAAATGGTGTTGCAAAAATGAGAAATTGCTGGTCAACTTTTAACCCTTATAACTTTCTAACAAAAAAAAATGTTGGTTCCAAAATTGTGCTGATGTAAAGTAGACATGTGGGAAATGTTACTTATTAAGTATTTTGCATGACATATCTCTGTGATTTAAGAGTATAAAAATTCAAAGTTGGAAAATTGCGAAATTTTCAAAATTTTTGCCAAATTTCCGTTTTTTTCACAGATAAACGCAAGTTATATAGAATAAATTTTACCACTATCATGAAGAACAATAAGTCTCGAGAAAACATTGTCAGAATCGCCAAGATCCGTTGAAGCGTTCCAGAGTTATAACCTCATAAAGGGACAGTGGTCAGAATTGTAAAAATTGGCCCGGTCATTAACGTGCAAACCACCCTCGGTGCTTAAGGGGTTAATAAATATGAAAAAATTTCTAAATTCCTGTTTTTTTCAGTCAAGATGGGGTGCAGAGTGTACAATAATGAGAAAAAATGAACTTTTTTGAATTTACCAAATGGCTGCAATAAAACAAAGATTGAAAAATTTAAAGGGGTCTGAATACTTTCCATACCCACTGTATATGCGGAAATATGCTTATTTATTATATAACTAGAAAAATAGATAAACTTCTATGAAATAAAGATTTAAATTAATATTTAAGAATTAGGTGTGAATAAAATAAATGTTTTGGTTGAATCCTCATTTTGAGATGAAAGGAGGCAAGAATAGTTTTATACACAGATGGATTGGGATTAGAGTCTGGATTTAGAATCGCACCAGATAAAATCATGTCTAAGAAATTAATCAGCCTGGCTTTTCTTAATATTGTGTACCAAACTTAATACTACTGAACATACTTTTGAACATATATTTGCTATAACATTTATATTGAAGAAAGAAATTGTTTATTGATTTTTTTTTATAATTTTTCAATAACACTTTTGGATCATTTAATTATAGTTGACCAAGATATAGTATATATAGTTTTTTAATTCTTTTATAAACAATATATTGGAGGAAAGTACAATTCTACATAAATACGAGAGCAATATAACATTGATAGCAACATGCATTGATGGATTGAAGGACTTATTATGCAGTGTCAAGATGGCAAGCTGTAACACGGGACTACTACTCAATACGAAGAAGACAAAGATATAGACTATTGCAGGGTAGAACCGGGACACATTTGAGGTAGACAGTGATGAACTGGAAACTGTAAAAGATTTCAACCTACTCATATCGATGATTACTCAAGATGCAGGGACGACCCTGAAGTCAATAGAATAATAGCTAAGTGCAAGTCAACAATAAAGTCACTGGACAAGGTCTTCAAATACAAGAACATATCTCTGGTGATGAAGAGACGACTTGAACATATTTTGGTATTTTCTGTGATAACATGGATGCAAAACCTGGACAATAAAGAAACAAAACAGAAGAATAATCAATGCCTTCGAAATATGGTGCTGGAGAAGGAAGTTATCAATACCATGGATGGCAAGAAAAACAAATCAATTTTGGAAGAAATCAAGACAAACTTGTCACTAGAAGCAAGGATCACAAAGCTACAACTTGCCTACTTTGGACTCATCATAGAGAGAAATCACTGGAGAAGGACATCATGGCTGGAAGAATAGAAGGAAAAAAGAGAAATGGAAGATAGCAACTCAATGGCTTGATGCTATCAAGGTAACAGTGGAGAAGACCCTGTTGGACCTATCTAGGTTTGCACAAGATTGATGTTTCTACAGATCATTCATCAAGTCGACATGGCTCAAGATCAAACCTAAGGCTTTTGAAAAAAAAATCAACTGGCAACTAACCAGAAAGATTTTTAATATAAAAATGTTAAATGATGATTAACAATCATGATTTTCGAGTATGCACTTGCATAAATTCATTTTTATATAATGACAAATCCACATCCAAAAGAAAAAATGCAAAAATGACCGGCACTGAACAAGCTGTCACTGATCAAACCAACTGCACGTGTGATCCACAAAAAGCTAGACGGACTTTGTTTCCACAGAAGCTAGGGCGGTGCTTTGCATACACAGTCTATGATCCAAACGCATGAAAAGAGGAAAAAAATGCAGCACTCACCCAAATTCTTCAAATAACTTGATGTCCTTTATTTAGCATAACAAGCCATTCTGGATGTGGCGCGGCATAGACAGGAGTGTAGAGGGGAGCGGGAGGGTGAAGAGACAAAAGAGACGACGGCCGTTTCGCGCGGAGGCGTTTCTATGGGTCCATGTGAGTTGTGCTGGTGATGTCATTTCCTTTTATAAGATTAGACTTACCTCGTGAAACACATATAAATATAAACAATATTTAAAAACAATATAATAATTATGAAGAAAGTTATAAAATTCAAGTGCGAGAACTAAAAACACGGTTTAAAAATAGAGGGTATCCTGAGCCCATACTGCAACGGGCAGAATTGAGGGCAGCCAATTTATCCCAAATTGATCTTTTAAAAAAGGGCAGCAAAAGAAAATACAGAGGGAGAAGTAAGACTGAAAATTGTGGTGAAAATCGCAGGTTCACGTTTACGTTTAAACACAGTCCACTCGATAATCATATTCATGCCGCAATACGTAGAAATTGGCATGTTCTGCAAAAGGACACAGACTTTAGAAATTTATCAGCATCTGCCCCCTTATTTGCTTACAAACGGTCAGTGAACATAGGAGATTTAATAGCAAAAAATCGGCTCTCTGGTACGGATAATAATTGGATTAAAAAATCAATGCCCCAAGGCAAATTTAAATGCGGTAGTTGCAGTATGTGCCATCTGCATAAAACCGATAATGCCCTAAAAGTCGGCACAATACAGCACACCGTAAGGGATTTTATAACATGTAAAAGCAAATTCATAGTCTATGCAATTTTTTGCCCTTGTAATCGATTTTATATCGGTAAGACAATAAGACCCCTGATGGTCCGATTTTGTGAGCATTTCAATTCGGTTTTGACAGGGAAGGGGCGCGTACGCCTGGTGAAACATATGCAAGATGTACACAGCGGCGATCCCAGCCAGTTGAACTTTGCCGGCTTGGAAATAGTTAAATTTCCACAGCAAGGCGGCAATCACAATAGAGTATTACTACAACGCGAAGCCAGATGGATTCTTAAAACAAATGCACAAGGACCATGGGGGCTTAATGATAAATTGGACATGGCAATTTTCATCTAATTTGTCGGTAATATACAGTTCATAGTAGGAGACAAGTTGTTTTTAAATATTGTTTATATTTATATGTGTTTCACGTGGTAAGTCTAATCCTATAAAAGGAAATGACATCACCAGCACAACTTACATGGACCCGTAGAAGCGCCTCCGCGCGAAACGGCCGTCGTCTCTTTTGTCTCTTCACCCTCCCGCTCCCCTCTACACTCCTGTCTATGCCGCGCCACGTCCGGAATGGCTTGTTATGCTAAATAAAGGACATCAAGTTATTCGGGTGAGTGCTGCATTTTTTTCCTCTTTTCATGCGTTTGGATCATAGACTGTGTATGCATAGACTCTTTTCATGCATTTTTATATAATGTACTACTACTCAGTGAGATGGGTTACATTCACATCTTGTAAAACTACACTTCATTGTAAATTTTGGCTCAGCTCACAAATGTTAGAGAGTAATTTTGTCGAAGCGGAAATGAAACAATACAATTTTTTAAGAGAAGCACACCGAATAATCATTATAATCATGTTGCATTGCTCGTTTTCTCTGTCATAAGTAGGGTTGAGCGAAACGGGTCGAACATTTTCAAAAGTCGCCGACTTTTGGCGAAGTCGAGTTTCATGAAACCCGATCCGACCCCTGTGCGTGGTCGGCCATGCGGTACGCGACTTTCGCGCCTAATTCGCGTTTCAATGACGCGAAAAGCGCCATTTCTCAGCCAATGAAGGTAAACGCAGAGTGTGGGCAGCGTGATGACATAGGTCCTGGTCCCCACCATCTTAGAGAAGGGCATTGCAGTGATTGGCTTGCTGTCTGCGGCGTTACAGGGGCTATAAAGGGGAGTTCCCGCCGACCGCCATGTTACTGCTGCTGATCTGAGCTTAGGGAGAGGTTGCTGCCGCTTCGTCAGAAGCAGGGATAGCGTTAGGCAGGGTCCATTAACCACAAAACCGCTTGTGCTGTAGCGATTTCCACTGCCCAACACCACCTTCGGTGTGCAGGGACAGTGGAAGCTCCTTTTTTTTTTTTTCCTCAGCGCTGTAGCTCATTGGGCTGCCCTAGAAGGCTCCCTGATAGCTGCATTGCTGTGTGTACGCCGCTGTGCAAACCAACTGCTTTTTTCAAAGCACAAATCCTCTTGTTCCTTCCTTTCTGCACAGCTATTTTGTTTGTTTGTCCACACTTTTTATTTAATTTGTGCATCACTCCACTCCTTATTGCTGCCTGCCATACCTGGCTGAGATTACTGCAGGGAGATAGTAATTGAAGGACAGTTCCTTTTTTTTTTTTTTTTTTTTTTTGGTGGGAGATTAAGATTGACATTTCTGCTAGAGTGCCATCTCTGTCTGTGTCATCTCTCACTCAGTGGGCCATAGAAAGCCTATTTATTTTTTTGCTTGATTTGGGTTCCAAAATCTACCAGAAAAAATCACAACATCAATCAGTGGGAGAAAAATATTGGCCTCAGGGCTTGTGTGCCACTCCTTACTCCTGTGTGTGCCATCTCTCACTCAGTGGGCCATAGAAAGCCTATTAATTTTTTTGCTTGATTTGGGTTCTAAATTCTACCTGAAAAAATCAATAAATCAATCAGTGGGAGATTAATATTGGCCTTTGGGCTTGTGTGCCAGTCCTAAGCGTGCCATCTCTCTCTCTCTCAGATAGTGGGCCATAGAAAGCCTATTTTTTTATTATTTTATTGGGTTTATAAATTTTCCCTGGAAAAAAAAAAAAGTGGGAGATTAATATTGGCCTCTGGGCTTGTGTGCCAGTCCTGAGCGTGCCATCTCTCTCACAAATAGTGGGCCATAGAAAGCCTATTTATTTTTTTGGTTGATTTGGCTTCATAATTCTACCTGAAAAAATCAATCAATCGATCAGTGGGAGATTAGTATTGGCCTTTGGGCTTGTGTGCCAGTCCTAAGCGTGCCATCTCTCTCTCTCAGATAGTGGGCCATAGAAAGCCTATTTATTATTATTTTTTTTATTGGGTTTATAAATTTTCCCTGGAAAAAAAAAAAAGTGGGAGATTAATATTGGCCTCTGGGCTTGTGTGCCAGTCCTGAGCGTGCCATCTCTCTCACAAATAGTGGGCCATAGAAAGCCTATTTAGTTTTTGGGTTGATTTGGGTTCCTAATTCTACCTGAAAAAATCAATCAATCAATTAATCAGTGGGAGAAAAATATTGGCCTCAGGGCTTGTGTGCCACTCCTTACTCCTGTGTGTGCCATCTCTCACTCAGTGGGCCATAGAAAGCCTATTAATTTTTTTGCTTGATTTGGGTTCTAAATTCTACCTGAAAAAATCATTAAATCAATCAGTGGGAGATTAATATTGGCCTCTGGGCTTGTGTGCCACTCCTGACTCCTGTGTGCGTCATCTGTCACTCAGTGGGCCCTAGAAAGCCTATTTTTTGTTTTATTTGTTTTCTAAATTCTCCCTGAAACAATCATTTTATTTTCTTTGGTTTCTAAATTATTCCTGAAAAAAAATCATTTTTTTGGTATTTTTTTTTCTCTCAAGTCTCCCTGAAAAAAAAAAAAAAAAAAAAAATCTGTGGGAGATTCATATTGCCCCTTCTGCTTGTGTGCCAGTCTTGACTCCTGGGTGTGCCATCTCTCTCTCTCTCCCCAATTGTGGGCCATAGAAAGCCTATTAATTTTTTTGCTTGATTTGGGTTCCAAAATCTACCAAAAAAAATAACTAAATCAATCGGTGGGAGATTAATATTGGCCTCTGGGCTTGTGTGCCACTCCTGACTCCTGTGTGCGTCCTCTCTCACTCAGTGGGCCCTACAAAGCCATTTTTTTTTTCCCTAAATTCTCCCTGAAACAATCATTTCATTTTATTTGTTTTATAAATTCTTCTGTAAAAAATAATTTTTTTTTAATTTTTTTTTTTTCTGAAGTCTCCCTTTTAAAAAAAACAAACACAAATCAGTGGGAGATAAATATTTACATTTGCGCTTCAGTGACAGTCCTGCGTGTGTGCCATCTCATTTGTTGCCAACAACAACAGAGTGTGTAACATTGTGGCTGATTTTCGTTGTGGTCTCACCCACCTGTAAAGGGGTAGCTAAATCATACTGAAGTTATAGCTCACCGTGTAAGTTGTGTGACAGCAACAAATACCGTTCGTTTGTTAACGTTTTTAAAACAATGAGGAAGTCTGGTGGAAGAGGTCGTGGCCGGGGGCGTTCATTGTCAGCTGGTAATGAGGGTAGTGGTAGTGGTGGAGCATCAGCTGGTCGTGGGAAAAAAAATATTGCACCTAAGTCTGGAGCTGTGGAGCCAGGTTCGTCGTCTGGCTACAAAAGGCCTCGAATGCTCCCTTTTCTGGGAGTAGGAAAACCACTTTTAAAGCCGGAGCAGCAAGAGCAAGTTTTGGCTTATCTTGCTGACTCAGCCTCTAGCTCTTTTGCCTCCTCTCGTGAAACTGGTAAATGTCAAAGCAGCGCGTCGTTAGTGGATGTTCACGGTCAGGGACAAGTCCCTTCCTTGTCCTCTTCAGCAAAAACAACAACAGAGAAGAATGCAGCAGGCGACACAACGGGTTACTCCATGGAGCTCTTTACACATACCGTCCCTGGCTTAGAAAGTGAAGCAGTTAACAGTCCATGCCCATTACAAGTTGAATCTGACATGGAGTGCACTGATGCACAGCCACAGCCAGACTACTATCCTGGTCCTTTGACTCAGACCACAACATTGCCATCGCAGGGTGCTGATGAGACTATGTTGCCCCATCACGAACGCTATACCACCGACCGCCACGGTGACACAGACGAAGTTGCACACGAGCTACAAGAAGAGGTAATAGATGACCCAGTTCTTGACCCCGATTGGCAGCCATTGGGGGAACAGGGTGCAGGCGGCAGCAGTTCTGAAGCGGAGGAGGAGGGGCCGCAGCAGGCATCAACATCGCAACAAGTTCCATCTGCCGGGCCCGTATCTTGCCCAAAACGCGTGGCAAAGCTAAAACCTGTTGGAGGACAGCGTGGCCATCCGGTTAAAGCTCAGTCTGCAATGCCTGAAAAGGTATCCGATGCTAGAAAGAGTGCAGTCTGGCATTTTTTTAAACAACATCCAATTGATCAGCGCAAAGTCATCTGTCAAAAATGTTCAACTACCTTAAGCAGAGGACAGAATCTGAAAAGTCTCAATACAAGTTGCATGCATAGACATTTAACCACCATGCATTTGCAAGCCTGGACTAACTACCAAACGTCCCTTAAGGTTGTAGCACCCTCGGCCAATGAAGCTAGTCAGCAACGCAACATCCCTTCCGGCAGTGTAGGGCCACCATTTTCCGCACCACCTGCAGTATCTGTGCAGGTTTCTTAGCCAGGCCAAAGCCGTCAGGGAATCACCAGTTTCGTAGTAGGAAACACTGCATCTAGGGCACCGGTGGCAACAATACCATCTCCCACCGTCTCTCAGTCTGCCATGTCCACCGGCACCCCCGCTAGTTCCACGATCTCCAGCTCTCCAGTCCAGTTCACCCTACATGAGACTATGGTTAGAAAAAGGAAGTACTTAGCCTCGCATCCGCGTACACAGGGTTTGAACGCACACATAGCTAGACTAATCTCGTTAGAGATGATGCCCTACCGGTTAGTTGAAAGCGAAGCTTTCAAAGCCCTGATGGACTACGCTGTACCACGCTACGAGCTACCCAGTCGACACTTTTTTTCCAGAAAAGCCATCCCAGCCCTCCACCAGCATGTTAAAGAGCGCATCGTCCATGCACTCAGGCAATCTGTGAGCACAAAGGTGCACCTGACAACAGATGCATGGACCAGTAGGCATGGCCAGGGACGTTACGTGTCCATCACGGCACACTGGGTAAATGTGGTGGATGCAGGGTCCACAGGGGACAGCAAGTTTGGGACAGTTCTGCCTAGCCCACGGTCTAGGAAACAATTGGCTGTAGCCGTTCGCACCCCCTCCTCCTCCTCTTCGTCCTCCTGCAGAAGCGAGAGCTCGTCCACAGACCGCAGTCGCACAACCACTCCATCCGCAGCTGCCACTGTTGCACACCAGGTCTCCCATTATGGGGCAGCTACTGGCAAACGTCAGCAGGCTGTATTGGCTATGAAGTGTTTGGGCGACAACAGACACACCGCGGAAGTTCTGTCCGAGTTCTTGCAGAAAGAAACGCAGTCGTGGCTGGGCACTGTAGATCTTGAGGCAGGCAAGGTAGTGAGTGATAACGGAAGGAATTTCATGGCTGCCATCTCCCTTTCCCAACTGAAACACATTCCTTGCCTGGCTCACACCTTAAACCTGGTGGTGCAGTGCTTCCTGAAAAGTTATCCGGGGTTATCCGACCTGCTCCTCAAAGTGCGTGGACTTTGCTCACATATCCGCCGTTCGCCCGTACACTCCAGCCGTATGCAGACCTATCAGCGTTCTTTGAACCTTCCCCAGCATCGCCTAATCATAGACATTGCAACAAGGTGGAACTCAACACTGCACATGCTTCAGAGACTGTGTGAACAGAGGCGGGCTGTTATGTTTTTGTGGGAGGATACACATACACGGGCAGGCAGTAGGATGGCAGACATGGAGTTGTCAGGTGTGCAGTGGTCGAAGATTCAAGACATGTGTCAAGTCCTTCAGTGTTTTGAGGAATGCACACGGCTGGTTAGTGCAGACAACGCCATAATAAGCATGAGCATCCCCCTAATGCGTCTGCTGATGCAAAGTTTGACGCACATAAAGGATCAGGCGTCTGCAGCTGAGGAAGAGGAAAGCCTTGATGACAGTCAGCCATTGTCTGGCCAGGGCAGTGTACAGGACGAGGTAGCGGGCGAAGAGGAGGACGAGGAGGATGATGGGGATGACTATATTTTTAATGAGGAAGCTTTTCCGGGGCCACTGGAAATTGGTGGCGCGGCAAGGCCGGGTTCTGGTTTTTTGAGGGACACAAGTGACGTGGATTTGCCTGAAACTGCCCCTCAACCAAGCACAACCGCAGATTTGAGAACTGGAACTTTGGCCCACATGGCGGATTATGCCTTACGTATCCTCAAAAGGGACACACGCATAACTAAAATGATGAATGATGACGATTACTGGTTGGCCTGCCTCCTTGATCCTCGCTATAAAGGCAAATTGCAAAATATAATGCCACATGAGAACTTGGAACTAATATTAGCAACCAAACAATAAACTCTTGTTGACCGTTTGCTTCTGGCATTCCCTGCACACAGCGCCCGTGATCGTTCTCACACGAGCTGCAGGGGCCAGCAGACCAGAGGAGTTAGAGGGGCAGAAATCAGAAGTGGCGTTGGCCAGAGGGGTTTTCTGACCAGGTTGTGGAGTGATTTTGCTATGACCGCAGACAGGACAGGTACTGCAGCATCAATTCAAAGTGACAGGAGACAACATTTGTCCAGTATGGTTACAAACTATTTTTCATCCCTTATCGATGTTCTCCCTCAACCGTCATTCCCATTTGATTACTGGGCATCAAAATTAGACACCTGGCCAGAATTGGCAGAATATGCATTGCAGGAGCTTGCTTGCCCGGCAGCTAGTGTCCTATCAGAAAGAGTATTCAGTGCTGCAGGTTCAATACTAACAGAAAAAAGGACTCGTCTGGCTACCCAAAATGTAGATGATCTAACCTTCATTAAAATGAACCACAACTGGATTTCGAAATCTTTTGCCCCACCTTGCCCGGCTGACACCTAGCTTTCCTATGAAAAGGTCTTGCCTGTGGACTATTCTGAATGCCTTTTCCAATCTCGTAATTTTCAGCACCTGATTGTCCAGCATACGACATGTTTACACCTCACTAAATGGCCAAACTCCCCACACGGGGCCGTGGTATCGACACTTGGCGACAGCACCCGTGAGAGTGCAGTTTGTCTGAAGAGGTGGGTGAGCCCGCTTTTGGTCGACGGCACTGCCACTGGGTCCCTCCTAGTACAATAAAGTGTCTCTGGCGGTGGTGGTGCGCACCCAACGTCAGACACACCGTTGTAATATGAGGGGCCCTGGGCCTGTACCGCCGGCCACAAGACAGTTTCCCCCCACCCCAGCTCAAACAGTGCTCTACCACTTGCAAAATTATCTCACAGCTCCACCAATGTTTAGTCTATGCGCTGACATCCTTCAATGCCTGCCACTGACAATACCATTGTATTGACATTTTTGTTATGTTAGGCCTTCGATGCCTGTCTGTGGTCACTCCTTCCACTAGGCCTCCACTGACCACACCACTGCTGCCTGTGTACCCCTGGAACCAATTTAAAATTGCCTACAGCCATGTGTTATTATTTTAGGCCTTCGATGCCTGTCTGCGGTCACTCCTTCCACTAGGCCTCCACTAACCACACCACTGCTGCCCGTGTACCCCTGTAACCAATTTAAAATTGCCTACAGCCATGTGTTATTATTTTAGGCCTTCGATGCCTGTCTGCGGTGACTCCTTCCACTAGGCCTCCACTGACCACACCACTGCTGCCCGTGTACCCCTGGAACCAATTTAAAATTGCCTACAGCAATGTGTTATTATTTTAGGCCTTCGATGCCTGTCTGCGGTGACTCCTTCCACTAGGCCTCCACTGACCACACCACTGCTGCCCGTGTACCCCTGTAACCAATTTAAAATTGCCTACAGCCATGTGTTATTATTTTAGGCCTTCGATGCCTGTCTGCGGTGACTCCTTCCACTAGGCCTCCACTGACCACACAACTGCTGCCCGTGTACCCCTGTAACCAATTTAAAATTGCCTACAGCCATGTGTTATTATTTCAGGCCTTCGATGCCTGTCTGCGGTCACTCCTTCCACTAGGCCTCCACTGACCACACCACTGCTGCCCGTGTACCCCTGGAACCAATTTAAAATTGCCTACAGCCAGCCCAATTTTTTTATTTTAGGCCTTCGATGCCTGTCTGCGGTCCATTCTTTCAACTACTACTACACTGACCAGGGCACTGCTGCCCGTGTACCCCTGGAACCAACATCAGAAAATATAAAAATAAGTATTTTGCTTACAAAAAAGAAAATACTGGAGAGATATCAAATGCAGACATTTTAACATTAAAAACAAACACACAACTAAAATCTGGTACAGTACTAAAAATGGCCACCAGCTACAATTACTTTCTCCTGCAAGTAGTTAACTGAAAGGTTTTTTCAATTGAAAACACACATATGGCATCCACCGAGTGTTGTCCTGTCGCGTCTTCTTTATATTATTGCCGAGAAGATGCAAAACAATGAAAATAATAAAATCATTAATTACCAAAATAATAGAGAAAGTCAACACCACATTGCAAATAAACATTCATTCCAAATAAAGAAGCAGGGCGCGTCCGAGGGTGAGTATATACCTAATAAGAATATAATCACCCTCGGACGCGCAATGCTTATTTCCAACAGCCTTCCTTCCTAAGAATCAGCCCTTCCGTGGTGTAGAGAGACGTTGTGTTACACTCCAAGGTGTTCCCCAGGTTGCCTTTCCTGAGCTTCGATCTTCCGGCTCTCATTTAGTAGTTGTTGGAAACTACGCTGCATTAGGCCTTCAAATTGGGTATGGGGTGTAGAGAGATGGTGTGTTCCACTCCAAGGTGTTCCCCAGGTTGCCTTTCCTGAGCTTCGATCTTCCGGCTCTCGTTTAGTAGTTGTTGGAAACTACGCTGCATTAGACCTTCAAATTGGGTATGGGGTGTAGAGAGATGGTGTGTTCCACTCCAAGGTGTTCCCCAGGTTGCCTTTCCTGAACTTCGATCTTCCGGCTCTCGTTTAGTAGTTGTTGGAAACTACGCTGCATTAGGCCTTCAAATTGGGTATGGGGTGTAGAGAGATGGTGTGTTCCACTCCAAGGTGTTCCCCAGGTTGCCTTTCCTGAGCTTCGATCTTCCGGCTCTCGTTTAGTAGTTGTTGGAAACTACGCTGCATTAGGCCTTCAAATTGGGTATGGGGTGTAGAGAGATGGTGTGTTCCACTCCAAGGTGTTCCCCAGGTTGCCTTTCCTGAGCTTCGATCTTCCGGCTCTCGTTTAGTAGTTCTTGGAAACTACACTGCATTAGGCCTTCAAATTGGGTATGGGGTGTAGAGAGAGGGTGTGTTACACTCCAAGGTGTTCCCCAGGTTGCCTTTCCTGAGCTTCGATCTTCCGGCTCTCGTTTAGTAGTTCTTGGAAACTACACTGCATTAGGCCTTCAAATTGGGTATGGGGTGTAGAGAGAGGGTGTGTTACACTCCAAGGTGTTCCCCAGGTTGCCTTTCCTGAGCTTCGATATTACGGCTCTCGTTTAGTAGTTGTTGGAAACTACACTGCATTAGGCCTACAAATTTGGTATGGGGGAAACATTGGCGCATCTGCGGTCCCTCCTTCCTCTAGGCCTCCACTGACCTGTCTACTGCTGCCCGTGTTCCCCTGGAACCAATTTTAAATTGCCTACAGGCAGCCCAATTTATTATGTTAGGGCTTCGAAGCCTGTCTGCGGTCCCTCCTTCCACTAGGCCTCCACTGACCTGTCTACTGCTGCCCGTGTACCCCTTGAACCAACATCATAAAATAAAAAAAAAAGTATTTTGCTTATAAAAAAGAAAATACTGGTGAGATATCAAATGCAGACATTTTAACATTAAAAACAAACACACAACTAAAATCTGGTACAGTACTAAAAATGGCCACCAGCTACAATTACTTTCTCCTGCAAGTAGTTAACTGAAAGGTTTTTTCAATTGAAAACACACATATGGCATCCACCGAGTGTTGTCCTGTCGCGTCTTCTTTATATTATTGCCGAGAAGATGCAAAACAATGAAAATAATAAAATCATTAATTACCAAAATAATAGAGAAAGTCAACACCACATTGCAAATAAACATTCATTCCAAATAAAGAAGCAGGGCGCGTCCGAGGGTGAGTATATACCTAATAAGAATATAATCACCCTCGGACGCGCAATGCTTATTTCCAACAGCCTTCCTTCCTAAGAGTCAGCCCTTCCGTGGTGTAGAGAGACGTTGTGTTACACTCCAAGGTGTTCCCCAGGTTGCCTTTCCTGAGCTTCGATCTTCCGGCTCTCGTTTAGTAGTTCTTGGAAACTACACTGCATTAGGCCTTCAAATTGGGTATGGGGTGTAGAGAGAGGGTGTGTTCCACTCCAAGGTGTTCCCCAGGTTGCCTTTCCTGAGCTTCGATCTTCCGGCTCTCGTTTAGTAGTTGTTGGAAACTACGCTGCATTAGGCCTTCAAATTGGGTATGGGGTGTAGAGAGAGGGTGTGTTACACTCTAAGGTGTTCCCCAGGTTGCCTTTCCTGAGCTTCGATCTTCCGGCTCTCGTTTAGTAGTTGTTGGAAACTACACTGCATTAGGCCTACAAATTGGGTATGGGGTGGAGAGAGATGGTGTGTTACACTCCAAGGTGTTCCCCAGGTTTCCTTGCCATTGCTTCGGTCTTCCGACTCTCGTTTAGTAGTTGTAGAAAAGTACACTGCATTAGGCCTACAAAATGGGTATGGGGTGGAGAGAGATGGTGTGTTACACTCCAAGGTGTTCCCCAGGTTGCCTTTCCTGAGCTTCTATCTTCAGGCTCTCATTAAATTGTGGTTAAATGGAACAACTGCATTTGGCGTACTAGTTGGTTTGGGGCCTACTATCGGTGTCTGCCACTCCTTGCTGTTCTCCTGGTTTCCTGTCCTGAAATTCCATTTTCAGGCTCTCGTTAAGTAGTTGTTAATGTTAGACTGCATTTGGCCTACTAGTTGGGTTGGGGCCTACTATCGGTGTCTGCCACTCCTTGCTGTTCTCCTCCACTGAACAAAGCTGTGCCGCCTGTTTACTACGGTTGCCAATTTTGAACTGCATTTCGACTACTTACTGATTTGGCCCTACTCTCTGTGTCAGCCTCTCATTCCAGTTGTCCTCCACTGCAATGCCCCCTGGTTATTCCTGTGTTACCAATTTTGAACTGCATTTAGCCCACTTTATTCTTTGGGCCTATATCTGTGTTTCCACTTCATCGTGCCCATTGCCCAGCCAGTGATAGATGAGTCTGCTGGTACATTGACCCATAACGCAACATTCCCCGTGCATGCTACACAACAACATTGTGACCCTGCTGAAAGTCAGGTTGCTCTTCCCGCATACCATACCACCTTACACGGGGACAAAGAGGAAGGTGCAGATGAAAGTGCAGGTTCCTTCATCAGGTGGGGGGAGGAATACTAGTTGGCGACGTCACTGGCACAGGGCCTCTCATAGTACGCAAAAGTGTTGCTGCCGGTGGGAGGCGCCCCCGCCGTGCAAACACACCGCTGTACTTTGAGGGGCCCTGTGCCAGTGCCAATGCCAACAAGTGGGCCCCCCCTGCTTGCTCAGGATCACAGCACTTGCAAAGTTGAAATACTTACCTCTCCCTGCTCCACTGCCGTGACGTGGTCCAGATTTCCTGGGCCCACTAATTACTTGAACCAGCCCTACCCCACACAACTTTAGCCAAATGACCCCCAATTTCAAATGCCTTCCAATTATTATAAGGTAAATTACGCTTGACAAGCTTCATTAAGAAGAATGGATGGTTTTTACATTAAAATGGGCACTCTAGGTGTTTTCCTGGCCCCCACTCACTGCCGACTATGCTGCCCCATTGACTTGCATTGGGTTTCGTGTTTCGGTCGATCACGACTTTACGTCATAATCGGCCGATTTCACTCGACCCGACTTTTGAGATAGTCGGGTTTCGCGAAACCCGGCTCGACTCTAAAAAGGTCAAGGTCGCTCAACTCTAGTCATAAGTGTTATGTCAGTGAATTTTAATTTTAAACAGGTTATGCACTACTGCTTAGCATTGGCATCTGAACTAAAGCTATAAAGAACCACTTGTTTAAATACATTTACCGCCTCATAGGGCTGTTAAAGTCATCCTTTATGCATGGAAGCAGGAAGCTAAAGGTTGTAAGGATAAACCATCAGCATGTCCCAAGGAGCCAGGGCAAAGGTTACAAGTGGGATCACGTGACCTCGGGTCTACCCTTCAGAAAGAAGGCAAGATAATTAGATAAATGTATTATGAAAAATATTTCTTTTTCAAGCGTTAGTTCGGTGGACAAATGGTAAAAAGCAGTGGAAACTGCCTTTAAGTAAAAATGTACCGGCTTTATTTATGAACATTCTAAAATGGATTTACAATACTGCTAAATTATTGGAATTAATATTAAATTTGGGGCTGAAATGAAAAAAAAAATATGAATAATGCACATGTTTGGGAGCTCGGGTGTTGAGTTCACTTCACGGAAGTCTGGTACCAACTTTATTATACAGCTTACACCTGCCTCTGCTGTGGTTGGTACAACTACTACTGAATTCCCCCATATTTACCATCTATGAGTTTATATGTTGCCCTGCCAAATCAAGTAAAGTAAGTATGCTGGTGAATTTTCTGAGGGATAGCAAATAGCCCAGTGGCTTTATGGATGATAAGTCTAAGTGAGAATCATCTCTGCTCCTGTGTAAGTTTGCACTGAAAGCTGTAAGATAAAGGGGTTGCCCACAATTGAGTAACATAGTAACATAGTAACATAGTTAGTAAGGCTGAAAAAAGACATTTGTCCATCCAGTTCAGCCTATATTCCATCATAATAAATCCCCAGATCTACGTCCTTCTACAGAACCTAATAATTGTATGATACAATATTGTTCTGCTCCAGGAAGACATCCAGGCCTCTCTTGAACCCCTCGACTGAGTTCGCCATCACCACCTCCTCAGGCAAGCAATTCCAGATTCTCACTGCCCTAACAGTAAAGAATCCTCTTCTATGTTGATGGAAAAACCTTCTCTCCTCCAGACGCAAAGAATGCCCCCTTGTGCCCGTCACCTTCCTTGGTATAAACAGATCCTCAGCGAGATATTTGTATTGTCCCCTTATATACTTATACATGGTTATTAGATCGCCCCTCAGTCGTCTTTTTTCTAGACTAAATAATCCTAATTTCGCTAATCTATCTGGGTATTGTAGTTCTCCCATCCCCTTTATTAATTTTGTTGCCCTCCTTTGTACTCTCTCTAGTTCCATTATATCCTTCCTGAGCACCGGTGCCCAAAACTGGACACAGTACTCCATGTGCGGTCTAACTAGGGATTTGTACAGAGGCAGTATAATGCTCTCATCATGTGTATCCAGACCTCTTTTAATGCACCCCATAATCCTGTTTGCCTTGGCAGCTGCTGCCTGGCACTGGCTGCTCCAGGTAAGTTTATCATTAACTAGGATCCCCAAGTCCTTCTCCCTGTCAGATTTACCCAGTGGTTTCCCATTCAGTGTGTAATGGCGATATTGATTCCTTCTTCCCATGTGTATAACCTTACATTTATCATTGTTAAACCTCATCTGCCACCTTTCAGCCCAAGTTTCCAACTTATCCAGATCCATCTGTAGCAGAATACTATCTTCTCTTGTATTAACTGCTTTACATAGTTTTGTATCATCTGCAAATATCGATATTTTACTGTGTAAACCTTCTACCAGATCAATAATGAATATGTTGAAGAGAACAGGTCCCAATACCGACCCCTGCAGTACCCCACTGGTCACAGCGACCCAGTTAGAGACTATACCATTTATAACCACCCTCTGCTTTCTATCACTAAGCCAGTTACTATCCCATTTACACACATTTTCCCCCAGACCAAGCATTCTCATTTTGTGTACCAACCTCTTGTGCGGCACGGTATCAAACGCTTTGGAAAAATCGAGATATACCATGTCCAATGACTCACCGTGGTCCAGCCTATAGCTTACCTCTTCATAAAAACTGATTAGATTGGTTTGACAGGAGCGATTTCTCATAAACCCATGCTGATATGGAGTTAAACAGTTATTCTCATTGAGATAATCCAGAATAACATCCCTCAGAAACCCTTCAAATATTTTACCAACAATAGAGGTTAGACAATAGAGGTTTGATACCGTGCCGCACAAGAGGTTGGTACACAAAATGAGAATGCTTGGTCTGTGGGAAAATGTGTGTAAATGGGTTAGTAACTGGCTTAGTGATAGAAAGCAGAGGGTGGTTATAAATGGTATAGTCTCTAACTGGGTCGCTGTGACCAGTGGGGTACCGCAGGGGTCAGTATTGGGACCTGTTCTCTTCAACATATTCATTAATGATCTGGTAGAAGGTTTACACAGTAAAATATCGATATTTGCAGATGATACAAAACTATGTAAAGCAGTTAATACAAGAGAAGATAGTATTCTGCTACAGATGGATCTGGATAAGTTGGAAACTTGGGCTGAAAGGTGGCAGATGAGGTTTAACAATGATAAATGTAAGGTTATACACATGGGAAGAGGGAATCAATATCACCATTACACACTGAACGGGAAACCACTGGGTAAATCTGACAGGGAGAAGGACTTGGGGATCCTAGTTAATGATAAACTTACCTGGAGCAGCCAGTGCCAGGCAGCAGCTGCCAAGGCAAACAGGATCATGGGGTGCATTAAAAGAGGTCTGGATACACATGATGAGAGCATTATACTGCCTCTGTACAAATCCCTAGTTAGACCGCACATGGAGTACTGTGTCCAGTTTTGGGCACCGGTGCTCAGGAAGGATATAATGGAACTAGAGAGAGTACAAAGGAGGGCAACAAAATTAATAAAGGGGATGGGAGAACTACAATACCCAGATAGATTAGCGAAATTAGGATTATTTAGTCTAGAAAAAAGACGACTGAGGGGCGATCTAATAACCATGTATAAGTATATAAGGGGACAATACAAATATCTCGCTGAGGATCTGTTTATACCAAGGAAGGTGACGGGCACAAGGGGGCATTCTTTGCGTCTGGAGGAGAGAAGGTTTTTCCACCAACATAGAAGAGGATTCTTTACTGTTAGGGCAGTGAGAATCTGGAATTGCTTGCCTGAGGAGGTGGTGATGGCGAACTCAGTCGAGGGGTTCAAGAGAGGCCTGGATGTCTTCCTGGAGCAGAACAATATTGTATCATACAATTATTAGGTTCTGTAGAAGGACGTAGATCTGGGGATTTATTATGATGGAATATAGGCTGAACTGGATGGACAAATGTCTTTTTTCGGCCTTACTAACTATGTTACTATGTTACTATGTTACTTACTGGCCTATAATTTCCAGGTTCACTTTTAGAGCCCTTTTTGAATATTGGCACCACATTTGCTATGCGCCAGTCCTGCGGAACAGACCCTGTCGCTATAGAGTCCCTTTATAAATGCTAAAGTGGCCCTAGTAAAATAAAAGGAGCACATACCTCCTGCACAGGCACTGTTCCAGGAATGTCAACACTGTGTTAACTAGCGGTCACATGACATTGTTACATCACATGAGCAACGCAGACAATCAGCAGCTGCTGATAGGCTGCAACCTTTACAGTTCCATCAAACAAAACAGATAAAGAAGATGTATGGTGCAGGCTCAGTAGCTGAGCCTATAAACCTACAAAACGGGCAAGGCAGTGGATTAATAAATAATGTCAGAACTATATACCGTTGTTCACACTGTCATTGTGCACAAAATCCATGCCATGCCAGAATAAAGTATAACAAATTTTATTTACATTCACATAGACAAAATATACAGTGGATGAATGATAGCAGCTAAATATAATAACCAGTGTCCATAGATGTTATAAGGGTGGTATAAGTACACTGGTAACAAACATGATTATCCTGCTGCAACACCTGCAATGCACTAAGCTAAACCGTCATATATTGGATGATAATATATAGGGAGGACATAACTAGGCTAAATAGTCTACCAATAGTCCACTAGTGCTTTTGATAGTAGCTGACAGAAAGCATGACTGCGATCCAAAGTAATAAATCATCAATCTCTGCCAATCATGGCTGTATACTCATACCTTGGGACATCTTAGCAGAGGAGTGCAGACGTGCTGTCAGGATAAGGAAAGACCTCGATGCTCGATTCACCGCCTTGGCTTCATCAGGAAGCGTGGTCAATAAAAGGGGGCTGGAGATTTTATAGGGAAGTGAGAGGGACCTTCGGCGAAAAGGCGCGCAGATCCATCATGATGTACACGCTCCAGCGGCGGGGCGGGCCGCCGCGCGCCACGGACCATGGGTGGGAGGACGTGCATCATCACCGCCCATCCCCATGGCAACGTGTCCGGCCCGCGATGCTGCCAGAGCAGCACAGCGCATGCATGGGGCATGTCTGCACCAGTGGTGGCTCCATAGAGGTAAGTATGCATCCAGAAGAGAAGGTGCTGCCATCTATGTATAATACTGAGCTGATGGATGGAAACATATGTTTGTAACGGAGGACACATAGATTATTCTTGATCCGCCTCCATAGTAGCACGTTCAGTCAACTGCACCATAGCATCAGTACAGCACACCCATGAGACAATAGCATAATTTCCTGGTAGTCATATAATGATCACACGGATAAAGGGAAAAAGCCAGCTAGATTTTCATAAGGCATGCCGGAATAAAAGGGCTGCCTAGGGCTGCAAGCAATGTAGCTTTAAATACAGATAAAAAAAATTTGATATATAAAGAGTCCAGTCAAATATAAGTATGAAACGTTCAGAGCTCCAATATATGCATGCTGCCAAAATAGGGAGCATTTAGGTGATTAAAATAAATTATGGATCAGAAAAGTAGAATCACCCTCATCATATTCTCCAAATATAATAAACAATATTAGTTGATCTAGAGGGGACAGGCGAAGCTTCACCCTAAATAAGGACACAGGAATACTAAGAACATCTGAAACATATAATTATATGATTGCATAAACAGCCAATTTCCATAAATATTAGATTATACGAGACAAAAAAACAGATGACTAACAGGAGTCCAGAAATCCTCAAAAGTGACCATATCATTCGACAGAATGTCCGCCAAAGGTTCCCTCAGATAAGTGAATAAGGGGTGTGACTGAATACACAACAGCATCTATGTAAATAGAAACGTAAATAATCAATATACAAAAAAAACCACACAATGTCAGTGAAGAAGGAGTACGAGTTAAAAACTCCCCAGCCCAGGATAATTTAAAAACTATATGAATCGTAGAAAAGACTTGAAACTGATGGCTTCATTAAGGCCTTTTGGTACAAGTGTATCTAAAGTGACCATCCATCGTGTTTCTTTTTGGAGTAGTTTTTGTTTTATATTCCCACCTCGAATACCCATATAGATATGATCAATCCCGCAGACTCTAAAGCCTTTGGGATTGCAATGATGGATTTCAAAAAAGTGTCTGGGGATTGATATAAGTATGTGTGGTTCAGAGCAATTCACTGGGTTTTTAATGTCCCTTACATGCTCCTGCACACGGGTTTTCAGAGATCTTGTCGTCATGCCAACATAATTGTTATCACATGGACATCGGGGGTAGTAAACGACTGCTTCTGTATTGCAAGTGATGTGATGAACAATTTTGTAGGTTTTAGCTCCAGCCGAGTTAAAAAACTCTTTTGTTCTTGCTATGAAATTGCAAGCTGAACAATTACCGCATGGAAAACAGCCTCATGGGGGGGCTTTTTTTTCTGGAACCAAAGGGATTGCTTACAGGGGGAACATAGTGACTATTGCACACTATATCTCCTAATGTACGACATTTACGCCATGTGATAAGAGGATAAGAGCTTAATTGGCTAGACAAGTCCCTGTCTGTCAGCAGGATCGGCCAGTGTTTTCTGAAGATATTGTTTATCTCGGACCAGTTGGAATTAAATCTGGTAATAAATTTTGGTTTTGAATCCAAGTTTTTTAAATGTCCTCCTAGATGGTCCCGCTAACAGCGTGGGCCTTTCAGAATGTAGAGCTCGTGAATAGCCTCTATATATGTCCGAGTGTTTGTAGCCTGTTTCTGAAGCAGCATGCTAGATCCCTAGCAAATAAGACGTGCTCGTAAGAATTGCCCTATCGGTATAGAGCTTTTGAGTTTTGGTGGGTGAGAAGATGAAAAGTGCAGAAGTACATTAGCGGCCATTTTTTACAAAAAATATCTGTATTTATGGTACCATCTATAGATTTTGAAATTTCCAAATCCAAAAAGTCAATGGAGGTTTGGCTATACTTCCATGTTAACCTAATATTGGATGTGTTGTATTTAGGTGGATCAAAAACATATCTAACCGTGACATGGAGCCCTGCCAGATGAAATAGATATCGTCAATATAGCGGAGCCAAGAGATGACGGAGCTGTGACCAGGTGTGTCAAGGACCATATCCCTCTCCCACAGCCTTAGAACAAATTGGCATATGAGTGTGCACAAGACGCCCTCATTGCGGTGCCCTGGAGCTGTAGGAAGGGGCGGTCCTTGAACACAAAAAGTTATGGGTAAGTATAAACTATAATAAATACAATATGAAATTGATCAGATTAGGTACAAAATTGGTCATATCAAGAAAATATTTTTCAGCCCGCATCCCATGGCCGTGGCCTATCGACGTGTACAGGAACTCCATGTCACAGGTAACTAACCACATGTCATCTTCAAGTGTAAGGCCATCCAGTCTTCTCAGGACATCAGTGGTGTCCTTGACAAAGGATGGGAGAGTCTCCATGCATTTTTGTAAATAAAAGTCAATGAACTGACTGGCCGAATCACAAAGACCACCCATGCCCGAGTCAATGGACCTGTCAGGTGGACATGAGCGGTCCTTGTGAATCTTGGGAAGTAAGTAAAAAGTTGGGATGATAGGGAATTCCGACAAGAGCGCCTTCTTCATTTTACTGGTGATAGCGGAACATTCCTCTCCCTCATCTAGGAGATGGCTGAGATCACGTTGAAATGGAAGTAATGGTAAAGCATCAAGCTTTTTGTAGTGGTCAGGTCTATAAAGCTGCCTAAAGGCTTCTGCCTCGTACAGTCGTACCGGCCAGACCACCACATTGCCACCGTTGTCGGCTCGTTTTATAACCACATCCTTCATGGCTTTTAGTTCTTTAATAGCTCTTCTCAATGAAGGTGAGAGATTGTCATGATGAACATAGGGATCTGATCTATTTAAATCTTCCTTGACCAATCTCACAAAGATCTCAACTTGAGGACAGGCAGACAAGGGGGGAAAAATACATGAATGCTGATGCAGATGTATTGGGACGGGGGAGAAATTTGAGTGCGAATTCTCAGCTTCCAGAGATTCTAAATCGTTCAAGGCCTGCAGTTCAATTGGAGGTATGGGAGATTCAGATTTGGGGCAGAAATGTTTTTTAAAAATTAGTTTTCTAGGAAAAAGCTCTAAATCTTTGATCAAGTTAAAACAGTCAGAACCCTCCACCGGTGAGAAGGAAAGACCTCTAGATAATACTTCAATTTGTGATGGATTTAGGGAGTGTTGAGACAGATTGATTACCTATAAAACCTCTTTGTTCTCTTTTCTCTCATGTTGTATGGATGTTTTTTCTTTTTTTATTACTGGTGTATAGGAGTGCTGGGAATGGAGGTCTGTTGGAGGGCCGCCTCCAGTTGGTGCATGTCCTTTGTCTAAAAAATGATCTTCACATGCTCCCTCTGAGGTAGTGGAAAGATTAGAAATTGATTGTGATCTTGATTGTTTGTTATAATGTTTCTGGCACCACCGGTAAATTCGGTTTGATTGATAGTCTTCAAGGTCACGTAGATATTTTTTTGTTTTATTGTTTTGTATTTCCAGTTCCCACTTAGAAAGATCCTCTTCTAGGGATAAATCGAATCTCTTACATTCATCACCAGACCGGGTACCCTGAATCTGCTTCCATATAGTCTCAATCTCTTTTTCAAGGGTCTCAAGAACTCTTTTATCAGCTCCTACCAATTTCTCCAATAAGGTCCTTGAGCATTTAGTACGAGGTGAGCCTACTTTATACACAACAGGTGCTGGCTTTGTTATACAGATAACTACAATAGTGAATATATCATCTAAATAGTTAAATAGGTGAAGGGGTAACCTCTCTATACCATCCATCGATCCCCTTCTGCATCACAACCTCAAGGTACCATGGTTGCAATGCCTTCTGTAGGTCTGAATCTGCCATCTTACGTTCAGCAATAATCCGCATTATTGTGCCAATAAAATTGACCCCTCTTCCTGCAAAAAACAAAGCCTCATAAAGCTTAACTTGCAGAATAAAATGTTATTGGTCTCAGAAAATGTTGATACAAACCACTTTTTTTAAGTAAAGTATTTTTTTTTTTTTTAGTTTTGGAGGCTTATTGATGCTCTCAGAGTATATCAACATGCCTTCAATGCACTTACAGTGATTTTGCATGTGAATGCATGACTAGATTTACTTAGATGTATACCAGGAAGATAGGGTGTTATCTCAGGAATGGAGAGTGGCAGGAGCGAAAATAAATAATGCTAGATTCAGGATAACATCATTCAGGTGAAAAATATTACATATTTTATGACAAATTTGACACATCCTCTTTAAAATGGAAAAAGAATGCTAAAATGTAAGCAATGGGTTAGAAAACACTGATGAGTGCACCTAATAAGAAATCTTTCAAAGTGAATAGTTTTCAGCGTATTTGCTTTTCTACTTAGCGGTTTTATGTGTATGTATACGTTGCTACGTTTTATACAGTTTGCAAATAAGATCAACAGCCTGTTTTCTAAGAGATGCCCTTCAACCGGTGTTTGTGAATTCTTTAGTTGCTGAAAGATTGATCTTTGGTCCTTCAAAACAATGTTTGGCTTTTGCGGTCTTCAACCCTTATGAGGTATGTTTCCATTGAAATGGTCTGATAATTAGCGATGAGTGGTGTTCGAGTCGAACTGTTCACCAATCTCAAATTCGAGCTGTTTTGGGCGGTGTTCAAGTCGTTCGACGAACCCGAACAATTTGCTTAAAATTCGGCTGTTCGAGTTTCTGTTCGATAACTGTTCATTCAGCAATACCCTCGCTTGATTTGCACATTAAAACTGTTTATCATTGTTAATAGACTGTTTCAGTGTATTGTGGGCGGGGGATAGATCTGTGCTGAAATAACGCAGATCTCAATTTTTTTTTCTTTCCCCCATTAACAGTGGGGCGGTGCAGTCTCTCAGCCTATCAGCAGTGCGCACACACACAGCAATGTGCATGTGATGCACACAAGCAAGGGCATGTGTCATTGGCTGTGTATGTCACATGTCTTCCTTTCCCTATAAGAACCAGCCATTTGCCCCGTCGCCACCATTTCCTCACTGCTGCAGCTTAGTGTTAGACGGCACCACTGCTGCTGTGGCCACTATACAGACAAAGAGTGTTTTTTTGGAGCGAATTGTCAGAGAGATAGGTTTAGGGAGTCGGAGGAGTTGGGACTAGTTGTAATATCAGCCCTTTTCAGGGTAGGTTACAGCAGTTAATAGCACTGTTTGCCAGGCAGGTCTGTGCCAGTGCAGTGCAAGTATTTGTCACAGCATTTGGTGTAATCTAGCTCAGCCAATCCTTTTGGGCTAGTAGCATTGTCTGATAGTCATCTGAGTAGCCCGCCTGTGAAACTAACTACACCGCCTGTATATCTCTATTTTCACTGCATCTAATCCAGTTAATAGTTTAGGGCCTAGGAGCAGTGTCTGCACGTCAGCAGAGTAGCCCGCCTGTGAAACAACCTATACCGCCTGTGTATCTCTATTTTCACTGCATCTAATCCAGTTATTAGTTTAGGGTCTAGGAGCAGTGTCTGCACGTCAGCAGAGTAGCCCGCCTGGAAGCAAACTATACCGCCTGTGTATCTCTATTTTCACTGCATCTAATCCAGTTATTAGTTTAGGGCCTAAGAGCAGTGTCTGCACGTCAGCAGAGTAGCCCACCTGTGAAGCAAACTATACCACCTGTGTATCTCTATTTTCACTGCATCTAATCCAGTTAATAGTTTTGGGCCTAGGAGCAGTGTCTGCACGTCAGCAGAGTAGCCCGCCTGTGAAACACTATACCGCCTGGGTATCTCTATTTTCACTGCATCTAATCCAGTTATTAGTTTAGGGCCTAGGAGCAGTGTCTGCACGTCAGCAAAGTAGCCCGCCTGTGAAACAAACTATACCGCCTGTGTATCTCAATTTTCACTGCATCTAATCCAGTTATTAGTTTTGGGCCTAGTACCACAGTTTGGCCACTCAGTTCTGCTCGGTTTTCATCCACCGGTTGTTGTGCCAACAACTACAGATACAGAGTTGCCAATTAGGTAAGCACTAAAATGAGTGGCAAAAGGCCTGCTGCTGGTGGAAAGGGGAATAGGCGTGTTGGAAAGGGATAAAAAGGTTGTGTCCATGGGGTAGGTGGTAAAGCAACAGTAACATCTGCAGAAGAAAGACCATCTTCCAGCCAAAGTAAGATGTCTTTTTCTTTTCGTGGACAATCTGATATGATCCCTTTCTAACTACCATTGCTACATGCATCGCCAAAAATTCCAGATGAGGCACAAAAACAGCAGGTGCTTGAACGGATATCAAGTGCTTGTTCAAGTGGGCTCTCCTCCATGTCAACTTCAACTTCACAACTACTCCAGTCCTCAGAGTTGTCATCCCAATCGCACTTGCTTCGTCACAGCTCCCAAGTCTCCAGCCTCCCGTCTGAGCAGGGGGTAACACACATGGTTGAGTCTGTAGAGCTGTTTACGCATACTATATCCTGGGAATCAGAGGTCTGCTCCAGAGCTTCTGTGAATCCAGATGAGGAAATGATCTGCACTGATGCCCAGAATCTTTGTGAGTCGGATCCAGGCCCAGATGAAGAAGGTTCTGAGCATAATGTAGATGCTCGTTCCCAAGCTGTAACTCCTGTTGGTGGAGACAATGAGGTAGATGATGATGAGACTGAGATACCTGATTGGAACGAAAACTTGACTTTTCGGTCGGGGCAGAAAGAGGTTGGCTCTGAGGACGATGGGTGTGAGAACACACAGGATGATGATGACGAGGTTGTAGACACCACTTACTGTCAACCCCCAGTCCACCAGTCCATGAGGTCAGCAGAGGAGGTGGAGGAGGATGCTAGTGACGAGTCTGACGACGAGGTAAGGGTGCGCCTTCCTGGACAGAGACGGAGTACTGGAAGCACAACAACAACTGCATCCTCATCCCCAACTGTGCCTCAGACCAGAAGTCGTGGTTGCTCTTCAGGTCGCATGGGCTCTAAGCCTTGCATAGCCTGGGCATTTTTTGACATCTCAAAAGATGACCCAACTCATGTTGTCTGTAAGATTTGCCAACAAAATCTCAGTAGAGGCCAAAAAATCACTAGCTTGAGTACTTCATGCATGAACAGTCACATGGATATGAGGCATAGGTTGCAGTGGGAAGTTCACTGTGCTACAATGCGGCCTAGTGGGCCGGATCAACCACCGTCTGCCCCATCAAGTGCATTTGCATCCTCTTCATCCTCTTTGACTGTGGGGACAGCAGTTGCACATGGAATGCAGACCCTCCACCTCTTTACCCGCAACAGCCAGTGTGATTGGCAGGTCGTCAGGACATTTGCTAGTGGAAACACCTGCTGGTGTTGAGCGCTCTCCGACATCAACACCACATTTTGATCAAGGCAACATAACATCTCCGCCTGCACCTTCCTCACAGACCAGCAGTTTGCTGGGGACACCCTACTCAACTCCGTCTAAGCACGGCAGCCAGCCCTCAGTCCCTCACATGTGGACAAGTAAAAGACCATTTCCTCCTAGCCATGACAAAGCTAAGAGGTTGAATTTCTCCATCAGCAAGCTGTTGGCTACAGAAATGCTGCCTTTCCGCCTGGTGGACACAGAGGATTTTCGAGACCTTATGTACGTCGCAGTGCTCCAGTACCAGATGTCCAGTTGCCACTACTTCTCAAAGAAAGCTGTGCCTGCACTACACCAGCATGTTGCACACAACATCACCGCTTCCTTGAGAAACTCTGTGTGTGACAGGGCGCATTTCACCACAGACACTTGGACGAGTAGACATGGACAGGGGCGTTACATGTCGGTGACTGGACACAGGGTAACTACGGCGACATCAGGAGAAGGGGCTGCTGTCTAAGTCTTGCCATCTCCACGAGTTGCTCGTTGATCCTCTGTATCTAGAAGTTATTCCACTGCTTCTGCCTCCTCAACCTCCTCTCTGTCCTCCACCTGCACACAAAGCCTGTCTGGTAATGCCACCCACGTTGTAACTGCGCAGAAGGAATCCTGCACACCTCCTCACTATGCTGTCACCAGGGCTCAACGGCATCAGGCAGTTTTTACATTGAAATGTCTGGGAAATGTGAGTCACACAGCAGAGGAGTTGTGGTCAGCTCTGGAGACCACGTTCCATCAATGGTTGTCTCCTCTCAACCTACAGCCAGGGAAGGCTGTGTGTGACAATGCTGCAAACCTGGGTGCGGACCTTCGCCGGGACAATGTCACACATGTGCCTTGCATGGCTCACGTTTTGAACCTGGTTGTCCAGCAATTTTTATTCCACTATCCCGGACTAGATTAGCTTCAGCAGAGGGCACGGTCGCTGTGTGCATACTTCCGCCATTCGCATCCCGCAGCTCGACGACTTGCATCTCTGCAGAAGTTGTTGGGCCTGCCAGTTCACCGGCTGAAATGCGATGTGCCCACATTGTGGAATTCAACTCTGCACATGTTGCAGCGACTGTGGCAGCACCGACGAGCCCTGGTGCAATACATTATGACGTATAGCCTGGGCCAATGAGATCAAGAGGTGGGGCAAATCACGCTGCAGGAGTGCTCTCAGATCAGGGACCTATGCACCCTTCTGCACAGTTTTGAAACTGCAACGAAGATGTTTAGTGCTGACGATGCCATTATCAGCATGACCATTCTGGTGATTTACATGCTGGAGCACACCTTACACAGTGTTGAGAGTCAGGTGATGGAACAAGAGGAGGAGGAGGAGGAGGAACAGGAGGAGTCGTATGCGAAGGGGATCATATCTCCAAGGTCAAGAAGATTGGCAGCACCAAGGTGGCTGGCATTGGAGGCTGGGGGAGAGGGGTTACCGAGGGTGCAAGGTAGCAGCCAAACTGTTGAGAAAGGTGCAGGAGGCGAGCAAGAAGTGGAGGATGAACTGGCTCTGGGCATGGAAGACTCATCAGTAGTTGAGTTGAGCATTCTGATACTGCAAATATCGGGTATTGGCCGATATTTGCTTTATCGGAATTCCGATACCGAATTCCGATATTTTTGCGATATCGGAAATCGGAATCGGAAGTTCCTATAAGTTCCCAGTCATCTTCGGCGTGTGCGGTGCGTATGGTTCCCAGGTGACCGGTCACCTGACCGCGACGTCATCGAAGGTCCTTCACTCTCTGCATTCTTAGGAACGGAGGCAGACGCTTGCAGCGGTGACAGCCAGGGTTCGTCGGAGGGGTGAGTATATCCATATTTTTTATTTTTATTCTTCATTTTTTTACATGAATATGGATTCCAGGGCCTGAAGGAGAGTTTCCTCTCCTTCAGACTCTGGGAACCATCTAGGATCACTTCCGATATTTGTGTCCCATTGACTTGCATTGGTATCGAGTATCGGTATCGGCAATATCTGATATTTTTTGGATATCGGCCGATCCCATCCGATACCGATACTTTCAAATATCGGAAGGTATCGCTCAACACTACTCATCAGATAAGGGAGACCTTGATCAAATTTCTGTTGTGCGAGGTTGGGGTGAGAGGGCAGATGAAGGAAGCATGATTCTCACCTCGCCACTACCAAGACAACAAGAACTTGGTCCTCCTGGATGCGCAAGACACGTGAGTGCCTTCTTGCTGCACTACCTGCAACATGACCCTTGGATTGTCAGAATCCGAAGTAATGCCGACTACTGGGTTGCCACTCTCTTAGATCCCCGGTACAAAAGCAAATTTGGTGAAATAATTCCTGCCATAGAAAGGGATTCACGCATGCAGGAGTATCAGCAGAGACTGTTACAGAATCTAACATCTGCTTTTCCACAAAACACCAGTGATGCACGTAGTCCATCTCTGAGTTCTAACTTGCCAACCGTGGGACTATCGAGTCATCACTCAAACTGTAACAGTAACATTGTATCTGGTGGTAACAGCAATTTTTTCCAATCGTTTCAAGATTATTTTAGACCATCCTTTGCAAGGCCACAGGAGACAAGAGGTCTGACGTACAGCCAATGCCTAGAGAGGATGGTACAAGAGTATCTCCAAGTTAACATCGATTACTGTGGAACTGGACCCTTGCTCATTTTGGGCTTCCAATCTTGAAAAATGGCCTGAGCTCACCACTCACGCCTTGGAGATCTTGCTGCTGGTGGTGTGCTGACAAATAAGCGCACGCGGCTGTCCAGTGACAATGTAGACAGACTAACGTTCATCAAGATGAACAAATCCTGGATCCGCAAGGACTTTTCTACCTCTGTGTCATCTTGGGGAGACAAAAAGCTTGATGATTTTTGAAAATCACCTCACTAACCATTTTTAAAAACTCTGGTGAAATTGATGCCACTTAAGTGGTGTCTGTGGCTGAATTTTTGGAAAAAATGGAGACTCTTTTATTTCGCCCCCTTGCTGAGTTTTACATGACGTTGCCATCATCAATTCCAGGTGGGTGGGGTCATCTGCAGAGTTGTTTCCTCATACCTAGGCCTGGGATTCAGAGGTCTACTCCAAAAGCTTCAGTGTCTGCTAGTCAGCAGAGTAGCCCAGCCACCCACCGCCTGTTTACCTAAGTACTATTTTTAACGGCATATAGCCCAGGAAATCCTTTTGGGCCTAATAGAATTTGGTGCTACTCAGCAGTGTACTTCACCCATGAAGCAAGCTACACCGCCTGTTTACCTAAGTACTATTTTTTTAGGGTATGTGCGCACGTTCAGGTTTTTTCGCATTTTTTTCACGTTTTTTCACATTTTTTTCACTTTTTTTCACGATAAAAACGTGATAAAACCACATTAGTAACTGCAGCCATATGCATCCTATAATTTAGAATGCATTCTGCAATTTTTGTGCACATGATGCGTTTTTTTCCGCGAAAAAAACGCATCGCGGTAAAAAAAGCAGCATGTTCATTAATTTTTCGGGTTTTTTGCATTTTTCCCACTATTCTATGCATTTGGAAAAAACGCAAGAAAATATGCATCAAAAATGCGCAAAAAATGCATCAAAACGCACAAAAAGGCATACGGATTTCTGGCAGAAATGTCAGGTTTTTGTCAGGAAAATTTCTGCCAGAAATCCTGACCTGTGCACATAGCCTTTGATGGCATCTAGCCCAGGAAATCCGTTTGGGCCTAGTAGAATTTAGTGATACTCAGCAGCGTACCCCACCCATGAAGCAAGCTACACCGCCTGTTTACCTAACTACTATTTTGTAACGGCATCTAGACCAGGAAATCCGTTTGGGCCTATTAGAATTTAGTGATACTCAGCAGCGTACCCCATCCATGAAGCAAGCTACACCGCCTGTTGATCTAATTACTAATTTTTAACTGCATCTAGCCCAGGAATTCGTTTCGTACCTAATAGCATTTTGTGCTAAGTACCCCACCCATGAAGCAAGCTACACCGCCTTCTTTCTTTCTCAATCTAACCCCTCGGCTCTGGGGTGTCCACTCTCCCTCCAGCTCTCTCCTTCTCACAGGTGGACTACCGCGTGTTTTCACACTGTGGCAAATCTTTTGGGCCTAGGCATAAGAAGTCGTCGAGGTAATGGATAATATGTGTCGCCTAACAAACATCCATGACAACACATTCGAGGAAGCAACTATACACCTCAAATAGTGAGCAGGATATGGAGCACCCCATGGGCAAACAGCGATCTATGTAGTATGCTCCTTCACAGAAGCAGCCCAATGGGAGGACACTATTCGGAGGCACAGGTAGTAACCGGAACGCCCCCTCAATGTCTGTTTTGGCCATTAGGGTGCCCCTTACCAACTTCTTGACCCGCCTGATTGCCTCGTCAAAGGAGGTACAGTACATAGTACTGTACTTGGTTCCGTGTCGATGTTGTCGTTTACTGACCTGCCCCTTGGATATGACAAATGGTGGATTAGTCTGAATGTATTGGGTTCATTTCTTGGCACAACTCCCAACGGGGGTACCACTACGTCTTCTAAGGAAAGTATTCTGCATAGACCCGCCACCATTCTACCTAAAGATATATTTTTTTTTATTTTTTTTGTCAAGACGTCTGGGTGTTGGTAGAGTGAGTGGTAGGAGTCGAGTTTCCTCTGCTGCACAGGGGGAATCTCGATCCGTCTCCGCTGCGGTCTCCCATTCTCCTCCAGCCGCAGTGGAGTCTGCTCAGCAGGGACGTCGATCCCAGCGTCTCGCTCAGTCTGACTCTGTGCGAAGAGTTGCTGCTGCTTCTCCAGTCTCTGCCATTAAAGTCAGTGCTGGTCAGCAGCGAGCGGACTTCTCTGGGACTAAGTCCTTGTCTGCACGTACTGAGCATGCCCAGGGTAAGATCTCCCGTTGGAGATCGAGGGTCATGTGCTCAGGCTCTGCAGCACATTCCATTGGTCCTCTTGGCAGGTCTTGGAAGGGCAAAAGTGCTGTAGCCACTTCCTGTGCTGCAACTATATAAACTGCGCATGACCGCACGGCCATGCGCTAGTATTGTCTTGTAAATATGTGTGTGTGTTGTGAGTGAAAGTCGCTCTTTAAATAACCCTCCCTATTGAATGTCTGTTCGCGGAAGGTGTATGTTTGCTAATCTAGCGCCCGACTTATCCAACAGCACGAAACACACATTACAGTGTCCTCTTGCTGTGTCCGCCTGTACGGCGCCGTGCGCTTGCCTTGCGCTTTCCATACCCAAGCCAGTGTGGTTAGTGGCGTCCGTCAGTGCGGCATTGCTCGCACTCCTGTGCATTTATATATTTATACTTAGTTTCCTTACAGACCCAGTTGTGGTGTAGTGCCAGCGAGGGTCTAATCGGACTTCAATCCCAGTTGGGGTTAAGTACGCTGACTACTCGCTCGCACTTTAGGTGCGGTGCCGCGATCCTGTGACGCAGCAGGATTGCTCCCTTCAAGCTGGGTGAGGTTGAACCCACGTGTATATACTTTAGTGTACCGCCATATAGTCTGTATTTACTAGCAGCGGGTTTTCACCTGCACGGTGGACCCCGGACTGCGAACGCATCTATATCACCTTTCTTGGTGCGTTCCGCCAGTCCTAACAGAATACTAGCGCCAGGGTCTGGCTAGTAAATGATGGACGATCAGCGTTCACAGCGGTACATCCAGCAGCTGGAGGGAAGGTTGGCGGCTCTTGAGCGTTCA
Source organism: Ranitomeya imitator (assembly GCF_032444005.1). Classification (NCBI taxonomy): domain Eukaryota; kingdom Metazoa; phylum Chordata; class Amphibia; order Anura; family Dendrobatidae; genus Ranitomeya; species Ranitomeya imitator. The sequence continues at coordinate 216,986,724 of NC_091285.1, read as the reverse complement.
ACTTCAGCTGTGGATGTCACTGCTGTCGCTGTTCAGGCTGCTAGTGTTGCTGCAGCCACCTTGTCCACTGCCGCTCCTGTCCCGACTCTAACTCGCCTCCCGCTTCCAGAGAAATTCTCTGGTGACAGTAAGTCTTGTAGGGGTTTCGTGAGTCAGTGCTCTATCCATCTCGAGCTTCTGGCCTCTCGTTTCCCTACAGAGCGGGCTAAGGTGGGATTTATAGTGTCTCTTCTGTCGGACAGAGCGTTGCAGTGGGCTACGCCGCTATGGGAGCGTAGCGATCATGTGGTGCAGAGTGCTCCGTTGTTTCTGAGCACTCTGAAACAGGTCTTTTTAGGACCTCGTGTCACCCATGATATGGCGCTCCAATTGTTGGCATTGACTCAGGGGTCGTCCTTGGTCAGTCATTTTGCCGTCCACTTCCGCACCTTAGCATCTGAGCTGGAGTGGTCGGATAAAGCCCTCATTCCTATATTTTGGAGGGGGCTGGCTGACCACGTTAAGGACGCCCTGGCCACTAGGGAGATTCCCGCCACACTGGAGGAATTAATTACTCTATCCACTTGTATTGATCTCCGTTTTCACGAGCGGAGGTTAGAGCGAGCCCAGTGTAGGCAGAGGTTTCGGCTGGCTCCCACCTTCGCCAAACCTTTGGAATCTCCAGACCAGGCTCCTGAGCCCCATGAGCCTGTGGTAGAGTCTCGAGCAGGATCTAAGTCCCGGACCGCTCGTGCACTCCAGATTTTTTATCTTTGCCAACAGTCTGGACATCTTGCCTCCAGATGTCTCCAGCGGTCGAGGAAACGTCAGCGTCTAGTGGTAGTTGGTGGAGGTGCACTAGACACGGTGATGTTTGCCTCCAAATTGTCCTTTAAGGGAACAATAACATTGGGCTCATCCTCTCACTCGGTGGAACTCTGCGTGGATTCTGGGGCGGAGGGCAATTTTATGTCTTCAGCCTTCGCCCAACGTCACGCAATTCCTCTGGTCATGCTATCTCAACCAGTAACGGTACGAGTGGTGAATGGGTCGACACTGCCCACACAGATTACACATCAAACTATCCCTTTTACTCTGTCCATGTCACCATCTCATCAGGAGATTATATCTCTACTCGTCATTCCTGAGGGAATTGATGAGGTTCTCTTGGGGATACCTTGGTTACAGTACCACTCTCCTCACATCGAGTGGTCCTCAGGCAGAATTCTGGGATGGGGTGAATCTTGTGGGAGCAGGTGTCATCGAGAGTGCGATCAGGTTACTACTACAGAGGTACCCGCAGATCTCTCCTCTCTCCCCAAGCAATATTGGTCTTATGCAGACGTATTCTCCAAAAAGGCAGCGGAGACTCTTCCGCCCCATCGCCCCTATGACTGTCCTATTGATCTCTTGCCTGGTGCTGAGCCTCCCCGGGGTCGAGTCTATCCATTATCTCTCCCGGAAACGGAGGCAATGTCTCAGTACATACAAGAGAATCTGGCAAGAGGGTTCATCAGGAAGTCAGTGTCACCTGCTGGGGCAGGGTTCTTTTTCGTGCAGAAGAAGAATGGAGAACTGTGTCCATGCATAGACTACAGGGGTCTTAATGCTATCACAGTTAAGAACAAGTACCCTTTGCCGTTGATATCTGAGCTTTTCGATAGGCTTCGGGGAGCTAGAGTGTTTACTAAACTAGATCTGCGGGGTGCTTATAACCTGATTCGCATCCGTGAGGGGGACGAGTGGAAAACGGCATTTAACACCAGAGATGGGCACTATGAGTATCTGGTGATGCCCTTTGGGCTCTGTAATGCACCTGCCGTTTTCCAAGACTTTGTCAACGACATCTTCCGGGATATGCTTTCCACCTCGGTTGTAGTCTATCTGGATGATATTCTCATCTTTTCTCCAGATATTGACTCCCACCGGAGAGATGTTGGCAGAGTCTTCGACCTCCTACGGGCAAACTCTCTTTATGCAAAGTTGGAGAAGTGTGTGTTTGAGCAGGAGTCCTTACCTTTCCTGGGCTATATCATCTCCGCCCAGGGATTGGCTATGGATCCTGCCAAACTACAGGCTGTGATGGACTGGCAAGAGCCCCATTCTCTTAAAGCGGTGCAGCGCTTTATGGGGTTCATAAACTATTACCGCCAGTTCATTCCCCACTTCTCAACTCTGGTAGCTCCCTTGGTAGCCCTCACCAAGAAGGGAGCGAATCCCAAATTGTGGTCGGAAGAGGTCTCCAAGGCCTTCACATCTATTAAGTCCCACTTTGCTAGCGCTCCCATCTTACATCGTCCCGAGGTGGATGCCTCGTCTGTTGGTGCTGGAGCAGTCCTCTACCAAAAGGATGCTCAAGGTCGGAAGCATCCATGCTTCTTCTTCTCCAAGACCTTCACGCCAGCGGAGAGGAACTACTCCATCGGGGACAGGGAGTTGCTAGCAATGAAGTTGGCCTTTTCGGAGTGGAGACACCTTCTGGAAGGTGCGCGGTTTCCCTTCCAAGTTTACACGGACCACAAAAATTTGGTCTATTTGCAGACAGCCCAGCGGCTAAATTCTCGCCAGGCCAGATGGTCCCTGTTCTTCTCCCGGTTCCACTTTTCCCTTCATTATCTCGCCGGGGAGAAGAATATCCGTGCTGACGCTCTGTCTCGCTCCCTTATGTCAACTGAGGAGGAGGAAGAGGAGCCTCGGCTTATTGTCCCTTCCGAGAGCCTGAGAACCGTGGCGCCGGTTTCGCTAGAGTCTGTGCCTCCAGGCAAGAATTTTGTGCCCATTAATTTGTGACCGGAGGTTCTCTCTTGGGCTCATTCGTCCAGGGTGGGTGGACACTTTGGGACAAAGAGGACATCTGAGCTACTGGCGAGGACGTACTGGTGGCCGCTTATGGTCCGGGATGTCAGGAATTATGTTCTGGCGTGTGTCTCCTGCGCCAAAAATAAATCTCCGCGTCAAAGGCCAGCTGGTTTGCTCTATCCCTTGCCGGTGGCAGATAGGCCCTGGGAGATGGTCGGGATGGACTTTGTTGTGGGTTTGCCAAAGTCTCGCGGCTGTACCATCATTTGGGTCATCACCGATCATTTCTCAAAAATGGTGCATTTGGTGCCGCTGCCGCGGTTACCTTCTGCACGGGCCTTGGCAGCGTTGTTCATTAGACATATCTTCCGCCTGCATGGTATGCCAGACAAAATTGTCAGTGACCGGGGTCCCCAGTTTGCGTCTCGGTTCTGGAGAGAGCTCTGTCGTCTTCTCAGTATTGAGTTGAATCTCTCTTCCGCTTATCATCCCGAGATGAATGGGTTGGTAGAGAGGGCCAACCAGACCTTGGTCACATACCTGCGACATTTTGTTTCAGCCAGGCAGGATGACTGGGCATCCTTGCTATCATGGGCAGAGTTTGCACTGAACAACGCCATAGCCGACTCCACTGGACAAACCCCATTCCTCCTCAACTATGGTCAGCATCCACGGGTACCTGTGCCTATGCCCATGTCTTCCGCCGACTCCAGGGTGGCAGACTGGGCTGTGGAGGCACGGGATATTTTGGACCGCACTCAGGATGCCATTCGGGCCTCTAAGGAGAGAATGAGGTCCTCCGCCGATGCTCATTGGCGCCCCGCTCCGACCTTTGCTCCTGGCGACTTGGTGTGGCTCTCCGCCCGTAACATCAGGCTGCGAGTTGAGTCCACTAAATTTGCTCCTCGCTACTTGGGCCCATTCAAGGTCCTCGAGCAGGTTAATCCTGTGGTCTATCGTTTGGCCCTTCCGCCACGCCTGGGTATCACCGACACCTTTCATGTGTCCCTCTTGAAACCCGTGTATATGTCCCGGTTTTCCGAGTCATCTGCTGGGACATCGGGTTCGTCTACGGACGATTATGAGGTGAACGCTATTTTGGGGTGCAAGGTGGTGCGTGGTAAAAAATTTTATTTGGTAGACTGGAAGGGTTATGGCCCCGAGGACAGGTCCTGGGAGCCTGTTGAGCACATTCGGGCTCCGCAGCTCATTGCTGCCTTCGAACGTAGCGAGGCCCAAGGAGGGGGGCCCTAGGAGGGGGGGTAATGTTAGGAGTCGAGTTTCCTCTGCTGCACAGGGGGAATCTCGATCCGTCTCCGCTGCGGTCTCCCATTCTCCTCCAGCCGCAGTGGAGTCTGCTCAGCAGGGACGTCGATCCCAGCGTCTCGCTCAGTCTGACTCTGTGCGAAGAGTTGCTGCTGCTTCTCCAGTCTCTGCCATTAAAGTCAGTGCTGGTCAGCAGCGAGCGGACTTCTCTGGGACTAAGTCCTTGTCTGCACGTACTGAGCATGCCCAGGGTAAGATCTCCCGTTGGAGATCGAGGGTCATGTGCTCAGGCTCTGCAGCACATTCCATTGGTCCTCTTGGCAGGTCTTGGAAGGGCAAAAGTGCTGTAGCCACTTCCTGTGCTGCAACTATATAAACTGCGCATGACCGCACGGCCATGCGCTAGTATTGTCTTGTAAATATGTGTGTGTGTTGTGAGTGAAAGTCGCTCTTTAAATAACCCTCCCTATTGAATGTCTGTTCGCGGAAGGTGTATGTTTGCTAATCTAGCGCCCGACTTATCCAACAGCACGAAACACACATTACAGTGTCCTCTTGCTGTGTCCGCCTGTACGGCGCCGTGCGCTTGCCTTGCGCTTTCCATACCCAAGCCAGTGTGGTTAGTGGCGTCCGTCAGTGCGGCATTGCTCGCACTCCTGTGCATTTATATATTTATACTTAGTTTCCTTACACACCCAGTTGTGGTGTAGTGCCAGCGAGGGTCTAATCGGACTTCAATCCCAGTTGGGGTTAAGTACGCTGACTACTCGCTCGCACTTTAGGTGCGGTGCCGCGATCCTGTGACGCAGCAGGATTGCTCCCTTCAAGCTGGGTGAGGTTGAACCCACGTGTATATACTTTAGTGTACCGCCATATAGTCTGTATTTACTAGCAGCGGGTTTTCACCTGCACGGTGGACCCCGGACTGCGAACGCATCTATATCACCTTTCTTGGTGCGTTCCGCCAGTCCTAACAGTGAGTTTAGATTTTTACTCCAGCCTTTCTTGATTTTAGAAGGGCATGACATGCCTATATCTGTGTCTCCTCCTCCTTTTACTCCTCCACCTCTTTTCTTTTCGCATGACTACATGTAGTTGTGACTTTTCCATGTTTGTTGTGTCTTCTGAGCAGTTTGTCAGCTTTTGGACACCTTTTAAGGTGTTTTCTATGTGTTTTCCATGTGTTTGTATGTGTTTGTGTTTGCCTGCCATTGGTTTCAATGGGGTTCAACGGTGTTTGTCGAACGTTCGACGAACAGTTCGGAGAACACCTCCCTGTTCGAACACTAGGGAGGTGGCTCAACACTACTGATAATTCCATATCAGGTACATGAAGGAAAATGGGCAAGATGTCAACTTCAGCTTGGCACTGTTTCATTAATGGTGAAGACAATGTGAGACATTACGTAAAACATTACAAAGATGGCGCAAACATGTAAAATAAATTTTATGCCATAATTTGTGGTTGTGCTTAGTCGCCTTGTTCAAGTAGTTAATCTTTATTTTGCTCATGAAACCTGATGAATTAAACCTTTTTATGTATATTACTGAGAATTAACATTTCAATCTTGGTTTGGACTCAAATAACACATTTCTACTGACTAATGCTAATAAAATAGTGTGCTTCTTTCTACAGCACTGGCAGGAAGGCCAACCACCTGTTCTTTTGAAAGATTAATGAGCAAGATGTTAAATTCTCCCACAGTCTAGTATTGTCTGCATTTTCAAATTTTCTGCATCTTCCTTTTAAATATTTTTCTTCATGACAAGTACAAGCTGAATTTCTTCACTTGTATGAAATGCAATTGGTTTTACACACACAATTGCTAAAAGATTAGTGATACGGTAATATATTATTTAATAAATGGACCCCGAATCCTCAGGATTGGCAATTTTCTCACCAGTCTTGATGATGCGGCATTTTGGAGCAAGCTCACTTTATTCATTAAGCGACGACCCCCGCTTGTCAAATTTATGATGGGCAACGGCATTTGCTACTCAATAAATCTAACTCCAACTCCAGCAGGGACTGTACTAGGATTTGTGGTGAGACATACGCAGAGGCACATGCCACTACACGCTTCGCCTGATTCATTAAGACGGGCACACTTCACCACAAGCCTTACTCCAGTACCTGCTGGAGTAATATTTGTGGTACAGCAAATGTCACCGCTCGTCATAAATTTGACAAGCAGGGTTAGCCGTGCCTCATCACACTACAGCACAGCCAATTTTGTCACTGCTTGGCAAAAATGGTGTTAAACGCTAAATGAGGTCATTTTTTATTTGCAAACTCGCATTGCGCAAAAAAGATGCAACTTTTCAAACCTTTCTATGCCCCCCAAAATAGTAATCCCCAATAAGATGTCCATCATATTGAGCCACTGAGTATATATCGTATATTTTAGTCTGCTTTAAAAGTTATTTACAAATTCTGCCGGCTACCTGTTTTATATATATACTAGCTATTGAACCCGTTCTACGCCCGGGTGGCGAGCATTTATATTGGTATATGGTCTCCATCCTGGTATGTGCTGCTCCATCCTGCGTCCCCATCCTGTCATGTGCTGCTCCCATCCTGCGTCCCCATCCTGTCATGTGCTGCTCCCATCCTGCATCCCCATCCTGTCATGCGCTGCTTCCATCCTGCGTCCCCATCCTGTCATGCGCTGCTCCCATCCTGCGTCCCCTTCCTGTCATGCGCTGCTCCCATCCTGCGTCCCCATCCTGTCATGTGCTACTCCCATCCTGCGTCCCCATCCTGTCATGTGCTGCACCCATCCTGCGTCCCCATCCTGTCATGCGCTGCTCCCATCCTGCGTCCCCATCCGGTCATGCGCTGCACCTATCTTGCGTCCCCATCCTGTCATGCGCTGCTCCCATCCTGCGTCCCCATCCTGCGTCCCCATCCTGTCATGCGCTGCTCCCATCCTGTGTCCCCATCCTGTCATGTGCTGCTCCATCCTGCATCCCCATCCTGTCATGCGCTGCTCCCATCCTGCGTCCCCATCCTATCATGTGCTGCTCCATCCTGCGTCCCCATCCTGTCATGTGCTGCTCCCATCCTGCGTCCCCATCCTGTCATGTGCTGCTCCCATCCTGCGTCCCCATCCTGTCATGTGCTGCTCCATCCTGCGTCCCCATCCTGTCATGTGCTGCTCCCATTCTGCGCCCCGTCCTGTCATGTGCTGCTCCATCCTGCGTCCCCATCCTGTCATGTGCTGCTCCATCCTGCGTCCCCATCCTGTCTTGTGCTGCTCCATCCTGCGTCCTATCCTGTCATGTGCTGCTCCATCCTGCGTCCCCATACTGCCTCTGACCCGCTCGGCCCCGCTGCCTCTGACCCGCTCGGCGCCGAGTGCTGGGGGGCCTGAGCAGGCGGGGACACCGGCGCGCTGTGGGGGTCAAGTGCCGGTATCGCCGCCAGCTCAGGCCCCCAGCACTTACTATATTCACCTGTCCTCCGTTCCACTACTGTGCGCCGCCATCTTCCCGGTCCTTTGGCTGTGACTGGTCAGTCAGAGGGCGGCGCCGGCGCGCATTAAGCGTGTCATCGCGCCCTCTGAACTGAAGGTCACAGGCCGAGGACCGGGAAGATGGCGGCGCACAGCGGTGGAACGGAGGACAAGTGAATATAGCTGATACTCACCCTCCTGGCGGTCCCTGTTTCTCTGTTGGAGATCGCGGTGTGCGTTCAATGTTAACCCATACCGCGATCTCCCGGGAGCGTCACTCTGTGAGGCCCAGACTGCGCCGGCACTTGCGCAGTCTATAAAGGCTTCGGACAGAGTGACGCTCCCAGCGTTATATTATAGATATACATACAGCTGTGCTCAAAAGTTTGCATATTGCGGCAGAATTTTTGCTTTCTTGGCCTTTTGATAACACCAAAGCATTTTCTCCACTCATGGTTAGTGGTTGGGTGAAGCCATTTTAACTACTGTGTTTTCTCTTTTTTTCAAATCATAATTACAACCCATAACATCCACATGACCCTGATAAAAAGTTCACATACCCTGGTGATTTTGGCCTGATAACATGCACAGAAATTGATACAAATGGTTTTGAGTGGCTACTAAAGGTAACATCCTCACCTGGAACCTGTTTGCTTGTAATCAGTGAATGTGCTTAAAAGCTGAGTGAGTTTTTGGCATCCAAACAGACTCTTGCACCTTTCATTCAGCCACTGATGTTTCTGGATTGTGAGTCATGGGGAAAGAAAAGGATTTGTCAATGGATCTACAAGAAAGGTAGTTGAACTGTATAATACAGGAAAGGGATACAAAAAGATATTCAAGGAATTGAAAATGACAGTCAGCAGCGGTCAAACTGTGATTAACAAATGGAAAATCAGTGGCTCTGCAAAAACAAAACCACGGTCAGGTAGATCAACAAAAATGTTGCCTGCAACTGCCAGTAAAATTGTTCGTGATGCAAAGAAAAACCCACAAATAACATCAGCTGAAATACAGGACTCTCTGAAAACTAGCGGTGTGACTGTTTCAAGATGCACAATAAGGAGGTATTTGAAGAAATATGGGCTGCATTGTCAAGTCGCCAGAAGAAAGTGTAACACCCCAGGTAACTGGGTTGCTACAGTGATGTTGCTTTCCTTTCGGTGAGGGCAATATCATGCTTGGAGGCAAGGAGGGTTCCCTTCACCAGCTAAGGCACCAACACACAACAAATTCTAAATCCAGGCCACATGAAGGAGCTTAGGACCCGGATTCAGGGGAGCTTCCCCAGCTTTAAGTGTTCTGGTCTGGAGGAGGAGTTAGGTCAGTTGGGAAGAGACACTGAGGAGAAAGGAAGTCTGGAGGAGAGTGCAAACTACGGAACTGTGCAGCCAGTATTTGTGCTGCAGCTCCAGGAGAGTTGGACAGAGATTGCTGGAGAGGAATTTGTCAGGGAACATCAGCTAGGCGGAGCTGGTAAGAGAAGTGTGCATCTGAGTAGATGTGGGAGTCTTCCTCTCCTGGCAAAGGAAGATAACCCGAGCGGTTGAAAGTAGTGCACAGCAGCAGGGACCTCGCACATCAGCGCAAGTAGGAAAGGCTTATGGACCTCACCTGGGAGAGGGATCACCATTGCCACCTGTGCCTGGTATCCTGGACTGTGGACTGCTCCTACCAGTAAACCAGGTAAAGACTTAACAACTCTGTGTCCTCCATTTATTTACCGGCATACACCATCCTTACCATGCACCTTGGGAGCCCTGTGGACCCCACTTCACCTGTGGGAAGCGTCACCACCTTGCTGCAACAACTTCACCCCAGAGGACCCCTTTAGGCAGCATTGGTCCTACTGACCGAGAACCACGTCACGGTGTCACGAATAGACTTTATACCAAATTCCCTTTAAAGACCTTTCCTCTTTAAAGTGAGCACCCAGGGACATGGACCGGGTCACAGCCACGTGACATCCCCCTTAAGAGCGACCGGACCCAGTACCGAGTATCCCCATTGCCCTGGTGGGCGACTCAACTTTGGCGTCACGAACAGGATGGACCAACCCATTGGAATGGGTCCTGTGCACCATGGTTTATAATGGACTGCATAAAATGGTTCATAGCCGCCATTGCTGCACCATGAGGCGGATAAAGGAGGAAGAAGATGTGCTGCCATGAATGGAGTTCGAGAACTGGCTCGAAAGCTGGATCCACCCCCTATAAAGACTCTCATGCCAACCAAAGATGTTCGTCACCAGGACGGATCCATCCCCAGAGATGGCCGGTGGGTAAGTGGAAAAGACACGGCCCAGAAAGTCGAGGGATAGTGAAGGAGAAAGACGTGGGAAACCGTGGCAGCAGCATGGCTGCACGTTGCCTGGAAAATGCATTGGCGGACGGCAGTGAAGAGCAGCCGAGACCTGCTGACACCAACAGAGATGCCCCCGGTCCGCAGCGGCAAGAAACCTCAGACCTGAAGTCTGCCTTAGACCCAGAGCTCCTCGCCGCAGAGATGGAGGAGCTGGCCCGATGACTCCTGCAGACCCAGATGACAGCGGTGGCCGCCTGGAAGGAATCCCTGATCCGCCAAATGAAGACTGAAACTCACCGGAGCTTATCACCAGTGCTCTCAGCCCCAGCGGAGCCAGAATGAGCGACGCTGCTGCAGGAGATGGTGCCAGCGAAAGATCCGGAGCCTGCACCTGTAACCCCGAAGGAGGCAGAAAGTGAGGCACTGCCGGAAAGTGAGATGGCATCAATGGAGAACCCGGAGCCCGCACCAGTGACCTCAGCGGAGCCAGAAAGCAAGATGCCGCAATCAGAGATGACAATGCCGCAGCACCAGGCCCAGCAACCAGCAATCCTGACACCAGCGGAAGCGGAAAAAGGCACCGGTGAGACAGGTATGCAAACTGCCTCAGTAGCTGAAGACACCCTAGTGGGACCCCTAGCAACCCCATCAATTTTATCACCTGGCCAGTCAGTAACAGTCACAGTAACCTGGGACCAAATGCATGATATGGGAGACAAACTTACTGAGCCAATGGTACCTGAACCATCGCCCTTGAAAGTTTGCAGGCCCAAAGAGACTGTTCATTGGAGGCATCCTAAAACAGACTTAATGGGATTCCCATTAGAGGCCCAATCCACAGCTAATAGTGTTAAAATCACTGAAACAGAAAATTACTGCAGACAGCAGATCTTAAAACTGACCACAGAGGAAAAGCACCGTTGAGTTAGATGGGAGGCTATGGAAGAAAGGAACCTGCTAGCTAAAGCAATGTGCCCTTGCAGCTAAGACAACCAATAGTGGACCTATAAAGTCAGGAACTGTTGTAACCTTCAACCTGGACTGAGGATGGTGTTTTATCAGAGAACAAGGAGGACATGAGGAACTATTTGTCAACCACAGGGACGTGGAATCGCATCTCTTAAGGGGACACCCTGACCGTGACTTGCACCCCGGTGGCAAAGTAACATTTACCCGGCACCATGGAGATAGGGAAAACTATGCCCTTCATGTTAAACGGTGCCCCACACAGCACACTAATACCAGTGTAGCCGCTGAAAGTGGGATGCAGACTTTGGCTACACAGACTTTGGAAGCAGAACAGTTTCCTTTGGAGTCAATTGTTGACACCTGCACCAAAACACTTCCCCAGCCAGGAAGCTGTGCACACCAGGACCTGCCCTGGAAGAAAAAGTAAAAAGACATTCACCTGAGTGAAAGTAAAGTTATAAATATGTTATGTTAATGTTTTTCTTTACAGGTAAAATGAACAGTGTTACCTGAGAACTGCAGTATAAATAGTTTGGCACCTGTTATGGTGCCCCTCATTGCTATTGCCATGCGCTGGTAGCATGAGCAGTACTGTATGTATACCCGTTTTGCTTTTCAGATCTGGAGCAGAACTGCATGGTGTAGCGGCAACCAGGACTGGTCAATGCGCCTTGTTACTTCAAAGTTTGCACTTTACCTGTGTGTGCTTATAATAAATAGTCATAGTTATGTAAAGTTTTGTTATACAACATACAAAAACCGTACCTCCCATAAAGGGATGCTTCAGTTTATACCATTTAACTTGCTGACATGCATGTCCAAAATTGTCTTTAACCTGTATGCTTATGTTTTTCTTTTCCCAGTCCGGGAGTACTGGAGTTAACCCGGGGGGGAGGGGAGTGTAACACCCCAGGTAACCGGTTGTTAAAGTGATGTTGCCTTCCTTTCAGGGAGGGCGATATCATGCATATAGGCAAGGAGGGTTCCCTTCACCAGGTAAGGCACCCACATACAGCACATTCCAAATCCAGGCCAGAAGGGGGAGCTCAGGACCCAGATTCAGGGGAGCTTCCCCAGCTTTAAGTGTTCTGGTCTGGAGAAGGAGTTAGGTCGGTTGGGGAGAGACACTGAGGAGAAAGGAAGTCTGGAGGAGAGTGCAGACTACGCAGCCGTGCAGCCAGGATTTGTGCTGCAACTCCAGGAGAGTTGGCCAGAGATTGCCAGAGAGGAGCTTGTCAGGGAACATCAGCTAGGCAGAGCTGGTAAGAGAAGTGTGCAGCTGAGCAGATGTGGGAGTCTGAAGCTCCTGGCAAAGGAAGATAACCCGAGGGGTTGAAAGTAGTGAAGAGCAGCAGGGACCTTGCACATCAGTGCAAGTAGGAAAGGCTTACGGACCTCACCTGGGAGAGGGATCACCTTTACCTCCAAGTCGGCCGGACCAAATCACCACCTGTGCCTAATATCCTGGACTGTGGACTGCTCCTATCAGTAAACCAGGTAAAGACTTAAAAACTTTGTGTCCTCCATTTATTTACCGGCATACACCATCCTTGCCATATACCTTGGGAGCCCTGGGGACCCCACTTTACCTGCCTGAAGCGTCACATCTTGCTGCAACAACATCATCCCACAGGACCCCTTTAGGCAGCGTCAGTCCTACTGACCCAGAACTACAGGTGGCATGACGAATAAACTTTATACCAAATTCCCTTTAAAAACCTTTCCCTTTTTAAGGCTAGGTTCACATTGCGCTAGGTGAGTCCGTCTAAAGGACACGTTTTTAAGTAGTAAAAACGCAATGTAACGCACATACTAACGCGCCCATAGACTTGCATTGTCTGACGCATCGTGACGCATCCCTAAATTGGTATGCGTTTGTCACATAACGTTTTTTTTCTGACGGACCTTAAACGCGGCTTGCAGTGTTTTCAGGTCCGGACAAGCTAACGCAATACTAACGGAAGCGTTCATTCTGCCATAGAAGGCTATGGCAAACGCAGTCAGACGCAAATCATGAAAAATTTCCAAATAGGACCACACGTTTTAATAGCGTTTGAGGGTGGTCACATGTGGTCATGTGACAGGAAATGTGATTTCGGCCAAATGAGGAGTATCCACCCACACATTTCTCCTGAGGCCTACTGCACGTGACAGAGTCTTGCAAGAGATCACAGGAAATGTAAGTACATTTCTATATATTATATATCTCTGTATACATCATGGGAGTCTGTAATGTCCGTCGGATGTGTGTATACTAAAAATGTATTGCTTTGTTGCACGCAGATGTCGGATACTGATGTCAGCAGCAGCAGCAGCAGCGTGTCTGCGGTGTTTTCATCGCAATCGGTAGGCTTGCACTTTAAAAAACCACAATAATGTTGTGTGAAACTCCATTGTATTGAGCTAAGCACATAATAAAAATCATGTTTTTATTGTGAATAGGAGTCTTCTGAGCCCGAGGCTGCTAGACCTCCCCCCAAAAAACAGGCAAAAACCACAAAGGTACATAGCACACATTTTGACTTTTTCAGGCATAAATTTATTGATCCAATGAATGTTAATTTTTTTTACATTTTACATACACAATAGGTTGTGGCACACGGAGGACACAAAAGAAAGAAGGTTCCTAGCCGTCTGTTGTCGCCACAACTGCCAGTGGTAAATATAAAACTAGAAATATTCTATCCAATATTTATCAACAATCTATCTATTCACTTTCTATCTACTATATCTATAAACTATCTATCAACTATCTATCACTCCATCTATTTATCTATCTATCTATATCTATGTATCTATCTATCGCTATATTTATGTATCTATCTATCGCTATATCTTTGTATCTATCTATCGCTATATCTATGTATCTATCTATCGCTATATCTATGTATCTATCTATCTATATCTATGTATCTATCGCTATATCTATGTATCTATCTATCGCTATATCTATGTATGTATCTATCTATCTATCTATATCTATGTATCTATCGCTATATCTATGTATCTATCTATCGCTATATCTAAACAAAGAAAAAAAACCAACCAGCACTCCCAATGTGAACACATGCAAGCTGCAAGCTGTATCATATAGATATAAAGAAACACAGCAGCACATGTATATGAATCTAGGCCATGTGAAAACACAGACAAATATTCGATATGAATCATACAACTCAAAAATATTTTTTCATAAAAAAATTTTTCAAAAATTTTTTTTCATAAAACTTACAGTTATAGATAAAATGAAGATTCTTAGCGCATAAATTGGCCAATTCATGTGTGCCCATCAACCGCGGCAAGGTGATCTCCCTCTGATGGGTCCTACTCTACTGTACATGCCACTCTTGGGCCACCAGCCTACAACTTAGGACAAACATGTCACTCTGGGCTAAACCTACAATTTATGGGCAAGTAGAGATGATTACCGCCACCTGCAAGGTCAATGGGAGGAGTGCAAGATCAGGATGGATGCAGCCACATCCATACACTAAACAAAGAAAAAAAACCAACCAGCACTCCCAATGTGAACACATGCAAGCTGCAAGCTGTATCATATAGATATAAAGAAACACAGCAGCACATGTATATGAATCTAGGCCATGTGAAAACACAGACAAATATTCGATATGAATCATACTACTCAAAAATATTTTTTCATAAAAAAATTTTTCAAAAATTTTTTTTCATAAAACTTACAGTTATAGATAAAATGAAGATTCTTAGCGCATAAATTGGCCAATTCATGTGTGCCCATCAACCGCGGCAAGGTGATCTCCCTCTGATGGGTCCTACTCTACTGTACATGCCACTCTTGGGCCACCAGCCTACAACTTAGGACAAACATGTCACTCTGGGCTAAACCTACAATTTATGGGCAAGTAGAGATGATTACCGCCACCTGCAAGGTCAATGGGAGGAGTGCAAGATCAGGATGGATGCAGCCACATCCATACACTAAACGAAGAAAAAAAACGAAAAAAAACCAACCAGCACTCCCAATGTGAACACATGCAAGCTGCAAGCTGTATCATATAGATATAAAGAAACACAGCAGCACATGTATATGAATCTAGGCCATGTGAAAACACAGACAAATATTCGATATGAATCATACTACTCAAAAATATTTTTTCATAAAAAAATTTTTCAAAAATTTTTTTTCATAAAACTTACAGTTATAGATAAAATGAAGATTCTTAGCGCATAAATTGGCCAATTCATGTGTGCCCATCAACCGCGGCAAGGTGATCTACATGTGCTGCTGTGTTTCTTTATATCTATATGATACAGCTTGCAGCTTGCATGTGTTCACATTGGGAGTGCTGGTTGTTTTTTTTTCTTTGTTTAGTGTATGGATGTGGCTGCATCCATCCTGATCTTGCACTCCTCCCATTGACCTTGCAGGTGGCGGTAATCATCTCTACTTGCCCATAAATTGTAGGTTTAGCCCAGAGTGACATGTTTGTCCTAAGTTGTAGGCTGGTGGCCCAAGAGTGGCATGTACAGTGGAGTAGGACCCATCAGAGGGAGATCACCTTGCCGCGGTTGATGGGCACACATGAATTGGCCAATTTATGCGCTAAGAATCTTCATTTTATCTATAACTGTAAGTTTTATGAAAAAAAATTTTTGAAAAAATTTTTTATGAAAAAATATTTTTGAGTAGTATGATTCATATCGAATATTTGTCTGTGTTTTCACATGGCCTAGATTCATATACATGTGCTGCTGTGTTTCTTTATATCTATATGATACAGCTTGCAGCTTGCATGTGTTCACATTGGGAGTGCTGGTTGGTTTTTTTTCTTTGTTTAGTGTATGGATGTGGCTGCATCCATCCTGATCTTGCACTCCTCCCATTGACCTTGCAGGTGGCGGTAATCATCTCTACTTGCCCATAAATTGTAGGTTTAGCCCAGAGTGACATGTTTGTCCTAAGTTGTAGGCTGGTGGCCCAAGAGTGGCATGTACAGTAGAGTAGGACCCATCAGAGGGAGATCACCTTGCCGCGGTTGATGGGCACACATGAATTGGCCAATTTATGCGCTAAGAATCTTCATTTTATCTATAACTGTAAGTTTTATGAAAAAAAAATTTTTGAAAAATTTTTTTATGAAAAAATATTTTTGAGTAGTATGATTCATATCGAATATTTGTCTGTGTTTTCACATGGCCTAGATTCATATACATGTGCTGCTGTGTTTCTTTATATCTATATGATACAGCTTGCAGCTTGCATGTGTTCACATTAGGAGTGCTGGTTGTTTTTTTTTCTTTGTTTAGTGTATGGATGTGGCTGCATCCATCCTGATCTTGCACTCCTCCCATTGACCTTGCAGGTGGCGGTAATCATCTCTACTTGCCCATAAATTGTAGGTTTAGCCCAGAGTGACATGTTTGTCCTAAGTTGTAGGCTGGTGGCCCAAGAGTGGCATGTACAGTAGAGTAGGACCCATCAGAGGGAGATCACCTTGCCGCGGTTGATGGGCACACATGAATTGGCCAATTTATGCGCTAAGAATCTTCATTTTATCTATAACTGTAAGTTTTATGAAAAAAAAATTTTTGAAAATTTTTTTTATGAAAAAATATTTTTGAGTAGTATGATTCATATCGAATATTTGTCTGTGTTTTCACATGGCCTAGATTCATATACATGTGCTGCTGTGTTTCTTTATATCTATATGATACAGCTTGCAGCTTGCATGTGTTCACATTGGGAGTGCTGGTTGTTTTTTTTTCTTTGTTTAGTGTATGGATGTGGCTGCATCCATCCTGATCTTGCACTCCTCCCATTGACCTTGCAGGT
This sequence comes from Ranitomeya imitator, assembly GCF_032444005.1. Classification (NCBI taxonomy): domain Eukaryota; kingdom Metazoa; phylum Chordata; class Amphibia; order Anura; family Dendrobatidae; genus Ranitomeya; species Ranitomeya imitator. The sequence goes on along the minus strand of NC_091285.1, from coordinate 216,970,140 downwards.
GGCGGTAATCATCTCTACTTGCCCATAAATTGTAGGTTTAGCCCAGAGTGACATGTTTGTCCTAAGTTGTAGGCTGGTGGCCCAAGAGTGGCATGTACAGTAGAGTAGGACCCATCAGAGGGAGATCACCTTGCCGCGGTTGATGGGCACACATGAATTGGCCAATTTATGCGCTAAGAATCTTCATTTTATCTATAACTGTAAGTTTTATGAAAAAAAATTTTTGAAAAAATTTTTGATGAAAAAATATTTTTGAGTAGTATGATTCATATCGAATATTTGTCTGTGTTTTCACATGGCCTAGATTCATATGCATGTGCTGCTGTGTTTCTTTATATCTATCGCTATATCTATGTATCTATCTATCTATCTATATCTATGTATCTATCGCTATATCTATGTATCTATCTATCGCTATATCTATGTATCTATCTATCTATATCTATGTATCTATCGCTATATCTATGTATCTATCTATCGCTATATCTATGTATCTATGTATCTATCTATCTCTGTATATATGAATATGGGCATCCAGTGAAATTGACACTATCAACATAACGTTTTGTGTTTACATAGTCCAAGTCAGCGACCAAAAAAAAAAAGGATTGTCGTTGACGAAGAGCCATTGACTATTCACAACAAGACACTGATCAACCTTGTGAAAGCCAACCCCTCCATATGGGACCAGAGCGACAGCTCCCACCATGACATTGTGAAGAACCGCAAGTTCTGGGATCAAATTATCTGTCACTTTGATCCCCGATACATGGAGAAGTCAACAACCTCAAAGAAAAAAATTGGTAAATATTGGTGACGTTACATCGAAAAATGTGAAAAAATAAAAAAAAAATTTCTATCCTATCAACCTATCCACTTGTCTGCTATCTATGTCTCAATTATCAACTATCTGTACACTATATATCTATCTATCTATACACTATTTCTAAACTATTTCTCTATTATCTAACAACTATCTATATACTATTTATATATCAACTATCGTAAAAAACTATGAACAATTTTTCATATATCTTAAAACTATCTATCTACTATTTTTAATTTTTTTTTTTTTTAAATTTAAAGCCGATGCTGTCCATACCCGTTGGAAGTCCATCCGCGATCGCTTTGTCCGTGACTACCGGAACAGTCAGAATGCACCAAGCGGATCAGGTGGCAAACGAGTGACACCGTATGTGTATTACGACCAATTGCTCTTCTTTCAAAAAACATTGTCTCAGCGCTCGTAAGTAGAAATAGGTCTGTGTGCGAGACATATTTGTTTAAATGAAAATAATTAATTTTTTTTTGTGGTTTTACAGCACGGTATGCAGTACCGCTGCGCCTAGACCAGCAGAGGAACTGGAGCCTTCTCCAGTGGAACCAACCCAACCTGAAGATGTGTCTGGCATCAGCGAGCCACGATCTGTGGATAGAAGCACTGTTGCTGCAGGTGTGAGTGCCAGCTTGCAATCACAGCGTGGACGCAAGCGAACATCACAAAAAGATGAAGCTGATGCAATTATCGTCAATGGACTCCAACGGGTAGAGGACATGTGTCGCAGTGAGCTCAAAGACCTGAGGCGGGAAATTACCGAGCTGCAAGCCCGCGAGTCTGTATATTCTGCTAATGAGTGGAAGCTACTTTTCTTGTTCTATGTGCCTGTAGCACAAAATATCCCGGCACATAGAAACCTTATGTTTAGACAAAGACTGAACGACCTTCTTGAGGAATTTGTGGGCCCCCAGGAACCCGCTCCATCGGGAACAAGAAGAATGGACATGCCGGCCTACAACCCTCAATATAGTGGCCAGGGTGAAACGAGCGTGGAACCTCATAGACAATGTAGCAGTCCATCATACAGTTGGGCAGACAATACGCCCGTGCAGTACCAAAGTCTTTAGTACTGTTCAGTGTCCCCAGCCAGGTGCAATTACCGCGTTGCAAGTTTTGTTTTTGTTTTTTTGTTTTTTTTTTAATTTCTATTTTCCTTTGGTTTTCATCCCTATGGGATATCATATGTTAAACCTGTCTACCAACAGTTTGTTGGCAAAATCCATAACCATTTAGTAAACTGTTTCAAATTTAAGATTCTTGTATTACTTAAACTTTTAACACAACATAACTTTTTACACGACATCAGGTTAAACAACATAACTTTTTACATGACATAAGGTAACTTTTTACACGACATCAGGAAGACTTTAAATTATTTTCACACGTATCTGTCTTGCCATGGAACATGGCCTTCATGTGTGAAGTAATGTGCAAATTGATCACGAATCCTCATAATTTGTGCTGTAGACCGAACTGCATTTGATTCAATGCTAATGAGGTTTGACTCACAATCATCGGGGTCTACCACCTGGGGTTCATATCTCGCCACAAAATTATGCAGACAGATGCACGCCTTCACAACACGGTCCACATTTTCTGGTTGCAGTTGCATGCAGGTTAGTAAAATCCGCCATTTTAATGTCAAAATCCCAAAGGCACACTCCACATAACGTCTTGCCCGGCTCAAGCGATAATTAAAAATGCGCCTGGTGGAGTCTAGACCAGGGGTCCCCAACTCCAGTCCTCAAGGCCCACCAACATGTCATGTTTTCAGGATTTCCTTAGTCTTGCCCAGGTAATAATTGCATCACCTGTGCAATGCAAAGGAAATCCTGAAAACATGACCTGTTGGTGGGCCTTGAGAACTGGAGTTGGGGACCCCTGGTCTAGACAACGGCTTGAGTACGGCTTGAGGAGATTTTGTCCGAGTTGGAACGCCTCATCACCAACTAAAACATAGGGCAAACTTGGGCCTTCGGTCCCCGGAAGAGGTCGTGATGAGGGTATGTTGAAACTTTGGCTGTACAAACATCGGCCCATGTTGGAGTCTCTGAAGACTCTGGAATCGTTAGTCCGGCCATAAGCACCAATATCCACAGCAACAAAACGGTACCTGGCATCCGCAATCGCCATCAATACTATAGAAAAGTATTTCTTATAGTTATAGTAGAGGGATCCACTATGCGCACGTTTCTGAATCCGAATGTGCTTGCCGTCCACAGCACCAATATAATTGGGGAAATTAGCCACATCCTCGAACTGTTGGGAAATTGCTAGCCACATTTCTGATGTTGGTGTTGGTAGCACAAGTGGTTGCAAGTTGTTCCAAATGGCATCACAAGTTTCCCGAACAAGTTGGCAAATTGTTGACTTCCCAAGTCTAAACTGATAATGCAGTGACGCAAAAGATTCTCTGGTGGCAAGATATCTGTCGACATTCAAAAAGAAAAAAAAATTAGGATTTTAATGATCATCTAAAAGGCTAGTTACAATAGAATATACAATTGCTAAATGAACATTAGGCCACACGATACCGAGATCTAGTCTTTGTCAATAGAATGATAAAAAAAAATGTATAATTACCTCACAGTCACTACTAAACATTGCTCCGGACAGATGCTTTCACGAAAAGTGCTGCGATGATGATGTATCTCATCCTTCACATGTGAGAACAGAACATCAAAGGTCTCAATGGACATCCGTAGATAGCGTTGGAATTTGAAGGGATGATCCCGAAGCTGCACATACAGGGTGTGAAAGGCACCATAACAAGCTCAGACACAAACATCTTGCTAGCAGAAGTTCACTCAATGCTTTCAAAATGGAGAATGAGTCTGTGCCCACACCCGACAGTGACAAAAGGGAAAAAAAAAAAAAGAACAACTTTATTGACAGTGACAAACGCAGCCAAACGGATACTTCGTAATGGACATCAAAAAGAAAAAACGCGATCACATGCGTTAACGCTAGCGTTACCGTGACGACAAATTTTTACATATTTTGGCTCCTTTTCTGTACATGCGTTTAACGAATCCGTTTAACGCCATGTACTTGACGCAATGAGAACCTAGCCTAAGTGAGCGCCCAGGGCCACAGACTGGGTCGCAGCCACCGTAATATCCCCTTTAAGAGCAACCGGACCTGGTACCGAGTATCCCCATTGCCCTGGTGGGTGACTGAAAAGCCATTACTGTGCAAATGCCGCAAGGTTTCTAGCCTACAATACGCAATACATCACAGATACAAGCCTCAAAACTTCTGGAACAAAGGTAATTTGGAGTGATGACACCAAAATTGGACTGTCTGGCCACAACCATAAATGTTACATTTGGAGAGAGGTCAACAAGGCCTATGATGAAAGGAACACCATTCCTACTGTAAAGCATGGAGGTGGATCGCTGATGTTTTGGGGATGTGTGAGCTACAAAGGTACAGGAAACCTGGCCAAAGTTGAAGGAAAAATGAATGCAGCATATTATCAGTAAATACTGGTGGTAAATTTGCATTCAGCAGCCCGGAAGCTACGCATTGGACGTATTTGGAAGTTCCAACATGACAAAAATCCAAAACACAAAAGACTTCAATCTGTCATTCATGTAAGATGGGTCAATACATGGTATTAAGAAATGGGTTATGTGAACTTTTGATCAGGGTCATTTAGATGTTTTGGGTTGTCATTATGATTTAAAAAGAGAAAACACAGTAGTTTGACAATAATTTGCTTCATCTGACCTCTAACCATGAGTGGAGAAAAAGTTGTGGTGTTATCATTCATATTCTCTGAAAAAAGGCCAAGAAAGCAAAAATTCTGCCTGGGTAGGTAAACTTTTGAGCACAAAAGCTATTCGGCTTCCAACTGAACCTCTTGCTAATCAGACAAGCAGTCTGAGCACAGTCATGCAGCAATCTCTTCTGTTTTTTGATGACTCTGATTGCTGTGCTTCATCCATCTAGCCCTGCCCCAGAAGTTGAGGAGACTGAGTGTACTGATGCCCAAGCAATAGTTGTGCTGGAGAATGAATACGTGGAAGGACTAGTGCACAATGGCAGTGGACCATCGCAGGACATGTAAGATGATGATGAAACTCACTTGCATAAAGCAACTTCTTTCTGCAGTGCAGCAAAAAGAGGAAGCAAGGTGCAAAGGCAAAGCAGGCGGCCACTAGCCAGTAAGTCGGCTGCTACTGCCCATCTCGCTGCTTTAATCAGCACACTAAATTAAGCTCAAAAGGGTTCCTTGACCTCAAATTTTTCCAGGGAATGTACTGCCAACAAGAGACGCGTGGTTTGTACTCTGTGCCATCAGACCATGAAGCGAGGCATAACAGTTCTGCACCTGAGCACCACCTGTATGCCAAGACATTTGAATTCCAAGCATGAGGTGCAGTGGACTACACACCTTACAGTTATATGAAAAAGTTTGGGAACCCCTATTAATCTTAAGCTTAATGTTTTATAAAAATTGTTTTTTTTGCAACAGCTATTTCAGTTTCATCTATCTAATAACTGTTGGACACAGTAATGTTTCTGCCTTGAAATGAGGTTTATTGTACTAACAGAAAATGTGCAATCTGCATTCAAACAAAATTTGACATGTGCATAAGTATGGGCACCCTTATCATTTTCTGGTTTTGAATACTCCTACCTTCTTTTTACTGACTTAATAAAGCACTTTTTTTGTTTTCTAACCTCATTGAGCTTTGAACTTCATAGCCAGGTGAATGCAATCATGAGAAAAGCTACTTAAAGTGGCCATTTGCAAGTTTTTCTCCTGTTTGAATCTCCTCTGAAGAGTGGCATAATAAGCTCCTCAAAACAACTGTCTAATGATCTGAAAACAAAGATTATTCAACATAGTTGTTCAGGGGAAGGATACAAAAAGCTGTCTCAGCGATTTAACCTGTCAATTTCCACTGTGAGGAACATAGTAAGGAAATTGAAGAACACAGGTACAGTTCTTGTTAAGGCCAGAAGTGGCAGGCCAAGAAAAACATCAGAAAGGCAGAGAAGAAGAATGGTGAGATCAGTCAAGGACAATCCTCAGACCACCTCCAGAGAGCTGCAGCATCAACTTGCTGCAGATGGTGTCACTGTGCATCGGTCAACTATACAACGCACTTTGCACAAGGAGAAGCTGTGTGGGAGAGTGATGCAAAAGAAGCCGTTTCTGTAAGCACGCCACAAACAGAGTCGGCTGAGGTATGCAAAAGCACATTAGGAGAAGCCAATTTCTTTTTGGAAGAAGCTCCTGTGGACTGATGAAACCAAGATTGAGTTGCTTGGTCATACAAAAAGGCGTTATGCATGGCAGCCAAAAAACACAGCATTCCAAGAAAAACATTTGCTACCCACAGTAAAATTTAGTGGAGGTTCCATCATGCTTTGGGGCTGTGTGGGCAATGCCGGCACCGGGAATCTTGTTAAAGTTGAGGGACGCATGGATTCCTCTCAGTATCAGCAGATTCTTGACAATAATGAATAAGTGACAAAGTTGAAGTTACGCAGGGGATGAATCTTTCAGCAAGACAATGGTCCAAAACACTGCTCCAAATCTACTCAGGCATTCATGCAGAGGAACAATTACACTGTCCTGGAATGGCCATCCCAGTCCCCAGACCTGAATATCATTGAACATCTGTGGGATCATTTGAAGATGGCTGTCCATGCTCGGCGACCATCAAACTTAACTGTACTGGAATTGTTTTGTAAAGAGGAATGGTCAAAAATATCTTCATCCAGGATCCAGGAACTCATTAAAAGCTACAGGAAGCGACTAGAGGCTGTTATTTTTGCAAAAGGAGGATCTACTAAATATTAATGTCACTTTTCTGGTGGGGTGCCCATACTTATGTACCTGTCAAATTTTGTTTGAATGCAGATTGCACATTTTCTGTTAGTACAATAAACCTCATTTCAAGGCAGAAACATTACTGTGTCCATCAGTTATTAGATATATGAAACTGAAATAGCTGTTGCAAAAAAAACAATTTTTATAAAACATCAAGCTTAAGATTAATAGGGGTGCCCAAACTTTTTCATATAATTGTAAAAGCATGACAGATCTAAGCATCCTCCTGCTCCCACTTCTGCTGCAATCTCGGTCTCTTTCTTTCTGTCAAGATAAACAGGACCTCCTGCCTCCCCGCAAAGAGCGGATGTGTAAGCATCGCCACCTCCACCACCATCAGTGTTACCTAGCATCTTCACACAATGGAACATGGAAATGTTCAGCCTTCCATCCCCCAAATCCTTGATAGAAAGAGGAGATACCTCCCTAACCACCCACTAGCCATAGTCCTGACTGACAGCATTTCCATATTACTTTACTTTCAAAAGTCTGGCTGGTGGATATGGACAGTTTGAAAAAACTGATGTAGGTGGTTGCCCTGCAGTAAGTTGTTGCCAGCTGTTACTATTTTTCTTGGCCGGGTCATCCTTGCACTGCAGAATAATGTTTTGGGATGAATCAGGTGTGCACTGCGCAATGCCATCAGTGGCAAGTTTCACATAACCAAGCCCGGCTTGATTGTGTGCACTAACAGGAAATCATGAGAAATCTTGAATCAGCTCCAAGCTTAGCTGGTTTGTTGTACATCCCTTGCCTGGCACATGTGCTCAACTTGGTGGTGCAGAGCTTCCTAGAAAACTACCCACACATGTCGGAGCTGCTGCTGAAAGTGGAAGTAATGTGTGTGCACTTTTGGAGTTCTCACCCTGCTTCTGCTCACTTGACTGTGCTGCAGCATCACTTCTGCTTCCCAATCACTGGCTGACATGCGACATACCAACAAGGTGGAACTCTACCTTGCATAAGCCTGAGAGACTGTATGAGCAGCAGCAGGCAATACTGGAGTTTCAGCTGCAGCACGCATGCACAAGTCGCCCTGGAGAACAGCACCATTTCACCACCAACGACTGGACCTCCAAACGGGAAGTGGCCAGAGCTGATGACACCATCATCAGCGACATTATACCACTTATATGCCTGTAAAAACAATTCAGACCATGATAGATGAGGTGATGGGACAGAAGGAAGAGGAGCAGCAGGAGGAGCAGACCCAATTCATACTGCCTTTAGGCCTGTCATCCACAAATGGCTCGAGGGGGTTACTGTCCCAACAACAACCAAGTACCCAACTTTACAGCCATTGGTTTCATTTGGGTACCTTCTCACCAAATCAAACCCCCCCCAAACTGTGTTGCTATCTCCTCCTTCTCCTCTTTCACTTACACCACCATGTCCACCTCCTATTGAAATTAGTCTTACCCCCCTGGTTGTAGCTTTCCCTAAAAAAAAAATAAAAAGTGTTGGATTTCTCCTCCCTTGCCTCTTCCACCCCCCACCACCACAACCTTGTGGTGCTAGATAGCTAGCTTTACTTTGTAAATTCTAGGTTGTTTTAAGTGATTTACACAAAAAATAAATAAAGAAAAGAATAAATAACGAAAAAAAAAGCAAAAAAAATGGAAAAAATAAATGTTGAATTACTCTGTTCTTGCCTATTCCACAAATACTGACACTTCCACTTCTTCCTCCACTTGGATTTGTGCCTCGTGGTTCTAGATAGCTACCATATATACTCACTCGAGTATAAGCCCACCCGAGTATAAGCCGACCCCCCTAATTTTTCCACAAAAAACTGGGAAAACTTATTAACTCGAGTATAAGTCTAGGGTGGAAAATGCAGCAGCTACCAATGAATTTCAAAAATAAAAATAGATGCTCCATACCGTTCATTATTGCCCCATAAATGCTCCATATAAAGCTGTGCCACATATAATGCTGCATACTTTTCATTATTGCCCCATAGATGCTCCATATAAAGCTGTGCCCCACATATAATGCTCTGCACCATTCATTATGGCCCCATATAAAGCTGTGCCACATATAATGCTCTGCACCGTTCATTATGGCCCCATATAAAGCTGTGCCACATATAATGCTCTGCACCGTTCATTATGGCCCCATAGATGCTCCATATAAAGCTGTGCCCCATATAGAATGCTTTGCACCGTTCATTATGGCCCCATAGATGCTCCATATAAAGTTGTGCCATATATAATGCTGCTGCTGCAATAAAAAAAAAATCACATACTCACCTCTCTTCGCTCAAGACGCTGGCGCTTTCAATATTTACCTGCTCCTCGTGCCGCTCCGTCTCCAGCACTGACGCTCAGCAGAGGGCGCGCACTGACTACGTCACCGCGCCCTCCGACCTGAGCGTCACTGCCAGAGGACGCTGGAGATGGAGCCGCACCCGAACGAGGAGCAGGTAAATATTGCGCAGCGCTCCCCTCCCCGTATACTTACCTGCTCCTGGCGCGGTCCCTGCAGTCCCTGCTTCTTCCATCGCTGCATCTTCTTCCTGTATTGAGCGGTCACAGTTACCGATCATTACAGTGAGTAATGAATATGCGGCTCAACCTCTATGGGAGGTGGAGCCGCATATTCATTACTGTAATGAGCGGTACCATGTGACCGCTCAGTACATGAAGAATCTGCAGCGCTGGAAGAAGCAGGGACTGCAGGGACCGCGCCAGGAGTAGGTGAGTATAACTAGACAGCCCCCGCCCCCCCTCCCCTGCCGACCCCGGGTATGACTCGAGTATAAGCCGAGAGGGGGACTTTCAGCCCCAAAAAATGGGCTGAAAATTTCGGCTTATACTCGAGTATATACGGTAATGTAGTTTTGTAAATTGTAAGTGGTTTTAAGTCAGTTCCATAACAAAAATAAAAAAATTAAAAAAGTCTGAAATAAAGTTAAAAAATATGAAAAATTCCTAAGAAGCCCTTGAATCTTTATTTATTTTGCTCAGTTGTATAGTGCCAATAATTCCCCATTGCTTTACAAGCATTATCGGCACTGTCCTATTGGGGCTCACAATCTAATTTCCCTACCAGTATGTCTTTGGAGTGTGGGAGGAAACTGTATTACCTAGAGGAAACGTAAGCAAATGGGGAGAAGATAAAAACTCCTTGTAAATGTTCTTCTTAGGCCGGAGTCACACTACTGTTGAATACGGACGAGTGCATGCGATAAAATAAATCGCATAGCACTAGGACCAGTATTCATCTATGGGGCAGCTCACTTCACCGTATTTTTCTCAGCTATTTTCAGAGTGCGAGCGAAATCGCAGCATGCTGCGATTGTCACCGACACTCGGCCAAGTCTCGGCTCACTCGCATCCATATAAGCCTATGGGTGCAAGTGAGACAACGCACATCACTCGGATGATATCCAAGTGATGTGCGTTATACGTTGACCCCGGCAATGGAGGAGATGGAGAAATTCATTTCTCCGCCTCCTCCACAGCTGTGCTCCGATCCTCTCTGTGCAAGAGGCTCGGAGCACAGACGCATGACACTCGGCTACTGCTTGGATGCCATAAAATAATGTGACTCCGGCCTCAGTTGAATTTGAGCCTAGGACCTCAGCATTGCAATGCTAACTACTGAGCCACTGTGTTGTCCTGCCTCTTCCACCTATACTACCACATCCACCTCCTCCTCCTCTTGGACATCTTTCTCCTGTGCTCATGAGGAGAACATAATTTTACCTCTATACAAGTCACTAGTTCGACCACACTTTGAATTCTGTGTACAGTTCTGGTCACCGGTGTATAAGAAAGACATAATTGGACTAGAGCGGGTGCAGGGAAGAGCGACCAAGGTTATTAGAGTTCTGGTGGGTCTGCAGTACCAAGACAGGTTATTACACTTGGGGTTATTTAGTTTGGAAAATCAAAGGCTAAGGGGTGATCTTTTTATAATGTATAAATACATGAGGGGACAGTACAAAGACCTTTCTAATGATCTTTTTACTCATAGACCTGAGACGGGGAAAAGGGGGCATCCTCTACGTCTGGAGGGAAGAAGGTTTAAGCATAATAACAGACGCGGATTCTTTACTGTAAGAGCAGTGAGACTATGTAACTCTCTGCCGTATGATGTTGTAATGAGTGACTCACTACTAAAATTTAAGAATGGATTGGATGCCTTTCTTGAAAAGTATAATGTTACAGGTTATACATATTAGATTCCTTAATAGGGAGTTGTTCCAGGGAACTAGTCTGATTGCCATATGTGGAGTCAGGAAGGAATTCTTTTCCCCAACATGGAGCTAATGTTTGCCTTCCTCTGGATCAACATGTTAGGCTATGGGTTGAACTAGATGGATTTAAAGTTTTACTTCAACCTTAAATGCTATGAAAGCTGCCGATCGTGGGGCTAGTTATTTTGCAAGGTTTGTAACAGCAGCTTGTCATGGCTGGACTGAGGTGTCTAGTATGTTAGGAGTTAACTCCACCCCTGAAATTTAACTACTGTGCACTATTTGCTGTGGTCTGGTGACTAAGCTCCATAGAAACCAGCTGCACTCTAGAAAAGATAAAAGCTCTCATTGCAAGATAACAACAGCAGATATAAAAAACAAATCACTTCAAAACTTGCTTACTTTCATGTTGTCAAACTAGTGTTCATGGTGGAAGGCAGCACAGTGGCTCAGAGGTTAGCACTGTTTCTTTGCAGTGCTGTGGTCCTGGGTTCAAAACCAAGCAAGGATAACATCTGCAATAAGTTGGTATGCTCTCCACGTGTTTCTGTGAGTTTCCTCCCACAATCCAAAGATATACTAATAGAGAATTTGGATTGTAAGCCCCAATGGGAACAGTGATGAAAAATGTTTGTAAAGTGCTGTAAAATTAACAGTGCTATATAAGTGAATATAATAATAAGGCTTGAGTCCACCAGCCCCTCTGAAATGCTCAATTTTGAACAAAAAATGCAGCAGTTCAAGCAATATAATATATTTAAAGTAGTCCTCTTTATTCATCAATTATCATAAAAAGTTAGCGACTTTTTTTGAGGTTTGATTATTAAAATAGATTACGGTACTTTTGATACTTTTTATCCACTGAAGAGATGTTTTTCTTTTCTTTTGGCATCCTCCTGCATAATGTGAAGGTTCAAGTCTTATAGCGGGACATTGCGGGCAGTGTATTCTGTGTTAGGATGCTGATGTCATGTAAGTCGCAGTCATGTACTTGTAATGGAGTGGAATTGAAGTATGGATTTGCACTACGACTGCATCTTGAAATCTGTTGTATCCAGCCTCACACTAAGGGCAGGTGCAGACGACCGTTTATTCTCTTATTTGAGAGAACGGGATCGATTATGCTAACCACACTGTAGTGATTGAGCAAAGTGTGAGCATAGTGTGATGTGATTTTCTTGGGTGAAAAGATGGAGAATAGAATTGCTCCGTTCTGTCAGTCCATGGAGATCAGATTGCACTCCCATGTCATCCACATGTGGTCCAAAGTTTTCCATGGATTTATTGACCTGCAAGGATGAGTGCAAATCGAATATCGGATCAAACTCTGGTATGCAGCGATTTCTTCCTCGGACCGACATGGTGGCAGAAAAAAATCTGACATGTATACTGCTCCATAGAATAACATTGGCCTGAGACTGATCCAATGTTTGGTCTGATTGTGCTTGGACTGAATATACGGTCATCTGCACCTGCCCTAAGGGTTTTAAATGATTCTAAATTTATGTTGCACTAGATACAAGTAATTTTTAGACTTTGCTTAATATGCCCATGTGTGATTTCCCATATCTCTTTTCTAGTACTAAATTTGAACAGTTTGCTTTTTTATAAAAATATATATTTACAACCAATCATTTTTCCATTTTGACCACCGGTTGTGTCAAGGATATTAAATGATGATATTTTTATAACCTGCCAACAATCTTTCCACTCTGAGTAATCCTAAAGAATAGTAAAACCTAGTGAGTCAGGACTAGTTCAAATTCACGTCCAAGCGGAAGACTGCACTCCAGGCTGTACCTTTCTGAGGATTTATAAGGGTCTGTTTTGTGTCTTAGAATCTAAATATTAATGTCCAAACATAAGCAAGGTCTTAGTTAATTTATACACCGCTTAAAAGCATACATAATAAAATCTTGTCAAACAAACTGTCCCTCTGGGATATTGTGAACAGAGCCCAGGCAATTATTTATGATGCAGCGCAGGGACAGTTTTATTATCGCATTTTTCTTGCTTTGTATATACAATTCTCATCACTTCCACAAACTTTTTTTTTTACTTATTCATATTTGTTAATGCACAGGAATCTACAACCATTATGTTCTTTTTCTTATTATTTATCTTATTTTAAAGTAGAAAAATGGGAAACACATGCAAATTAGCTTTGGATATTATGTCATGTTTGTATAACCACCTCACAAGTGGAACCCAAAAAGCATGCGTTTAATTATACTGTGAGAGAAGTTGCAGTTGCTTCTGTATTAGGGCCCAACATCCCTTTGTGAATTTGCTTGTATTATTAAGATGAAAGGAATCTGTCACTAGATTTTTGCTACCAAATTGGAGGGCTTCACAGAAGTTTATAACGTAGAGCCGTAAAAATCAAAAATCATATTTTTTTTCATATAAATGATCTTTTCTCCCCCAATATTTTTATTTTTCCAAGGGTAACAAAATAAATTGTTTGCTAAGATTTATTGTGCAATTTGTCCTGAGTACGGTGATACCCCATATGTGGGGGTAAACTACTGTTTGGGCGCACGGCAGAGCTCAGAAGGGAAGCAGCGCCAGATTTTACTGTTTTGGTTTGCAGGTGCCATGACCCTCTGGGAGAGCCCATGAGGTGCCTAAACAGCAGAACCCCCCAGAAGTGACTGGATTTTATGAATTACACCTCTCAATGAGAGGTGCAGTGATCATATGGACACCATGGGTGTATCACAGAATTTTATACTATTGGGCAGCCATGCAAAGAGACTCGGAAGGAACGGAGTGCTATTTGCCTATTCAAGTGAATGGGTCTGTGCACATGTCAGTGTGTTTCCACGGACCGTGTGTCCGTGGGCAAAACACGATGACATGTCCATTTTTTAATGTCAGCACACGTGCATATGCATAACACACATGGATGTCATCCTTGTGACATGCATCGGCAACGGTGGAGAAGCGTTACAGTAAGTGCTGTTCCCCGGCGCCGGGTGCTGAACATGGCTCTCATCATTCTCCCCTGCTCTGCCGGCGATCGGCACAAGCAGGGGAGAATGATGACGCTTGTTCCCTGGCCCCCGTCCTTGTGGTACTGATGAGGCACACGTTTGCCACATGTGTGCCGCAAGTATTACACACACAGACATTGACATCTCCAGTACCGGAAATATCAGGACGTGTGAAAGAGGCCTTATAGCACGTTTTTCTGTTTGGCTGCTGTCACATGCTAAAAAGCGCTTTTTATTTAAAAAAAATAGTTTTCGCATCACCATATTTTGAGAGCTATAATTTTTCCATATTGTGGCCCACAGAGTCACACAAATTGATGTTTTTATTGGTGCCATATTTGGGCACATGACATTTTTGATTGCTTTTTATTCTGATTTTTCGGAGGCAGAAAGAACAAAAACCAGCAAATCATAAATTTCTTTTTTTTGCCGGGGGGCTGTTATTCCTTTCCACATGTGGTAAAATTGATAAAGAAGTTTTATTCTTTGGGTTAGTCTGATTACAGCGATACTTCATTTATTTAAATGTTTTTATGTTTTGGCACCTTAATACAGTAAAAACTATTTTATATAAAAAAATCATTATTTTTGCATGGCTTTATTTTGACAGCTATAACATTTTTATTTTTTTGTTGCTGATGGAGCTGTATGGTGGCTTGTTTTTTGCAGGACAAGATGCCGTTTTCAGCGGTAGCATGTTTATTTATATCAGTCTTTTTGATTTGCGTGTTATTCCACTTTTTGTTTGGTGGTATGATGATAAAGCATTGGTTTTTGCCTTTTTTATTTAAATGGTGTTCAGTGTTCACTAAAGGGGTTAACTAGTGGGAAAATTTTATAGGGCGGGTCATTATGGAAGCAGGGATACCAAATATGTGTTTAGATTTTTATTTTTCATTTAAATATTTATTTATTGATAGAATAAATATTGATTTTTTTATTATTATTTTTTAATTATTTTTTGAAAATATTTGTACAATTATTTTAAAACTTTTTTTTAATTTCATTCTTACTTTTACACTTTGTCCCACTATGGGACAATCATTTTGTGCAGGCTGATCGCTTCTATAGCATGCAGGTCTGCATGCTACAGAAGCTGTCAGCACTGCAGCTTCTGTACACTAACCTTAGAGACTTCATGACATGCACTGCGCATGACAGGAAGTCTCTCAGCTCTGGAAGCCCGGATGTCATCATGACGACATCGGGTCTCTATGGCAGCGACCTCGACTGCTAGACACCCGGCCCCGATCGGCCGCACACCACCCGGTTCGGCCGATCAGCTACGACGTACTATCCCATCTATGGTCAGATGGGCCCAGGGCACATGGGCAGGATAGTACTTCGGATGTCAGAAAGGGGTTAAAAGCGTGGGCACCACGGCTCTGACTGGTGGTGATGATTTCACCACCGATAAGAAGCGGTGTTAGCTGTGCTGTCATGCACATGACACGTCACAGCGTGGCTAACACTGGATGATCAGGGCCCCCATTCAAGTGAATATAGTCTGGGTTCAGGTCCGGGTACTGTTCTCAAACTCGAACTTTTTGTAATTGTTTGGGTGAACCTACCAGACCCGAACATCCAGGTGTCCGCCCATCTCTATTTATGAACATTAATAGAAAAATGATAAAACATTTATATTTCAGGTAACATTCTACAGATTGGCCTTTTTTCGTATACACATTATGCATTAGTTGATCACAATAAAAAGATCTGAACTTAAAAAACTGATATTTGTTACTTTGTATAATTTACTATAAAGTGCCAGACTTACCAGCTGCTCATCCGTATAAACAGCCGGTGCCGAAATGAGAACTGTAATGTTATACACCTGAGAAGAATGGCTGAATTCTAAAGGCATATATATTTCATTTTTACATAAGTATGAATGTATTTATAAAAATATTTTACCAGGACATTAATTGGATGGCTTTGTCTGAACCATTGAATTCTATCATGTTAATTACATCTTTAAAATGTCACAAAAGCACAAATAAAAGGAAGTGAAGAAAACCAAGTATCATGAATTATGAACGCCCTGCTGAGTAAGATTAAGAACATTGGTGCCTATAAAAAGATTTACAAAACTATGCCCAAATGTTTGCATTTTTTTCTGAAAATTCAATGGATCCTTTTTCTCTAGAATATTCTAACAGATATACAGCTCTGGCAAAAATTAAGAGACCACTGCAAAATGTTCAGTTTGTCTGATTTTTCTCTTTATAGGTATACTTTTTAGTAAAATGTAAACTGTTCTTTTATTCTATAAACTTCTGACAACATGTCTCCGAATTTCCAAGCAATTAATTTTGTATTTTTTTTCTGACAAAGAAAAATGGTCAAAATGTAAAAAAAAAAAAAAGCAGTGCTTTCAGACCTCAAATAATGCAAAGAGAACAAGTTCATAATCATTTAGAAACCACAATACTAATGTTTTAACTCAGGAAGAGTCCAGAAATCAATATTTTGTGGAATAACCATGATTTTTAATCACAGCTTTCATGCGTCTTGGCATGCTTTCCACCAGTCTTTCACACTGCTCCTGGCGCAAAAATTATATCAGTTCTTCTTTATTTGATGGCTTGTGACTATCCATCATCCTCTTGATTACATTCCAGAGGTTTTCAATGGGGTTCAGGTCTGGAGATTGGGCTGCCCATGACAGGGTTTTGATGTGGTGGTCTGTAATTTTTGCCAGAGCTGTATATAAAATGTAATTTATAGAAATAGTGTTTGTTGGTAGGTTACATTGTTAGGATTTTATCACATGAGCGTATAACATGTCCGAGTGCTAAGTGATGACTTATCAGATAGCACTTGGTCCTATGTTATACTGTGGGCCAGTGCAGATCAGCAATTTTTTCTCTTAGGCCAAGGTCACACTTAATGTAATGAGAGAAACTCGCGCAAGTCTCTCGCATCAATTCCCGGCACTGCCGCCGACACCGTGGAACGGAGTGTGCGGCTGCGTGTATTTCTATGTAGCTGAGCGCTCTGGTCCCAAGTACCGGCGGCTGTACCGAGTATTGATGGAAGAGACTCGCGCGAGTTTCTCGCATTACACTCGCAAGTGTGACCCTGGCCTTATGCACTTTTACAGAGTTTGAGCAGAGTGTCCTTAACTTAATCAGCCCTATTCTCTCATATGAGAGCATCGATGGCCGTGTGGCCCTAATCTTATTTTGTGTGTCAAATTTATAATGGTCATGTGTGCAACATGTTTTCTGTGTTTTTTTTTTTGTTCCTTATTAACCCCTTCATGACCGGCAGATTTTATATTTTGGCATTTTCTTTTTTCCTCCCTTTTTCTAGGAGCCATTACTTTTACTTTTCTATTGCTGTAGCCACATTAGGACATGTTTTTTGCTGGACAAGTTGTACTTTTGAATGACACAATGTATTTTTTATCATGTGATGAATTGGAAAGCAGAAAAAAAAATCCAAGTGCATATGAATTGGGATAAACACACAATTTATCCATTATGGTTTTTTTTTTAATGTGTTCATTATATGGTAAAATGACATGGGAGTATGATTCTCCAGGTTACTATGACTACCGTGATACCAAACATGCATACATTTTTTTAGAACCTGCTGTCAGTCAGTGCTAGGGTGTGATTACACCCGGTGCTCTCTATGCTCAGAGTGGTGACTGAAACTCTGCCAGCGGCACCCCTATGACTAAAAGAGCGAGGCTGCCAGAGAGAATAAAGTTAATTTCCTCCAGGCAGCAGGGCTTTCGCTGCGGCAGCTGCACAGTGTCAGAATGTTATTTACCTGCAGATTAACCTCATGCCTGGGTCCTGGTCTACAGTAAACATGGCAGAACTAAGATGGCAGAAAGAAGAGGCCCTGAGCAGCACTGCCCAAAACATCTGGTCCTCTTCTTTCCGCTATCGCATCTTCGACCTGTTCAGTCTAGACTGAGACTTCCAGCCGTGACTAAGCCTCAAAGGTCACTGCACTTTGAATGCTCGTGATGTAATGACGTCCCACACCCAGTGACCTCCAAGGCCTGGATGCAACCAGAAGTTGCAGGTCACAATGGAAGAAATGTGGGGAAAGTGGGGGTGGCTATGACCATCAATTTATGAGCAGCGAGCAGTTGAGTAGCTTGACACATAAGCGGTGAGGTGAGCATAAGTTTTTGTTTTCTGTCTATGGTGTAGCATACCGTTGGCCAGCCATTTTACTGATTTTGCTAGAAGCAAATTTACAAAAATCTATATTCTTAAAAAATACTAATTTTTTGAACATCAGTTCCATTCATAGACTGCTGTGGACTCTGAAACAAGCAAATATAATCGTTATTGTTTGTATATTCTGTTAGCTGTCATGGATATCATACTTTGTGTAGATGTCTGTGGGGACCATCATATTGTGAATAGGAAGCTGTGGTGGCATCACAGTGTATATATTGAGTTGTGAAGACATTATACTGGAAATAGGGAGCTCTGGGGTCATAATACTATCTACTAGCGCATGTAGAAAGCTGAGTGGGACATCATTTTGTGGGGTCCTAATTTGTTTAAATGTGGGCAATAATACTTTTTAAGGACCAGTTAGGGCATAATTAGTTGTAAAGGGGCACATCGGACATTATTTTAAAGGGACACTCATGAGTCATTATTACTTGAAGGGGGCACTTGGAGTACTATAACCTTCAAATAAGCATATGGGGAATTATTATTTTTCAGACAGCACAGTAAAGACTTTATTACTTTCTAAGTAGTAGTACAGTAAGGATATTCTGACATTATTGCTTTTTACGGGACACAATTACTTTTAGAGTAAGTTCACACAGGGCATTTTTGCTGCGTTTTTTTGCTGCATTTTTTAATGCAAATTTTCAGCTGCTTTTTACAGTACCCGCAGAGCCTATGAGATTTCAGAAATCTCATGCACACACATTGAGTTTTTGTGTGGTCAGTATTTTGTGTTTTGCAGCGTTTTTTTTTACATAGGGCTGTCTGAAGACAGCGGGGAGTGCTCAGCTGTGATCGGAGGTGTAAACTTCACCGCCGATCACTGGTGTTAGCTGATGGGACAACTGATTCCATCATCTGACACCTACAACCGCTAATTACAGTGAGAGCAGGAGCGGCAGATGGGAGTTTTCATCTGCCGCTCCTTTGCTGTAAATAAATAATTTTTTTTAAAAACGGCATGGGTTCCCCCCTAATTTTGATAACAAGCCAGACAAAACTCACACCTGGGGGCTTAAGCCCTCAGCTGTCAGTTTCAGCAAGGCTCGTTTTTCAAGAATAGAGGGGTCCTCAAGCTTTTTTTTAAAAATTATTTAAATAAATAATTTAAAAAAAACAGCGTGGGGTTCCCCCCATTTTTGACAACCAGCCTTGCTAAAGCTCACAGCTGGGGGCTGGTATTCTCAGGCTGGTAAGGGGCCATTGATATAGGGCTCCCCAACTTAAAAACAGCAGCCTGCAGCTGCCCAGAAAAGGCGCATCTATTAGATGCGCCAATTCTGTCGCTTTGCCCAGCTCTTCCAACTTGCCCTGTAGTGGTGGCAAGTGGGATAATGACGGGTTAATGTCACCTTGCTATTGTAAGGTGACATTAAGCCGGCTTAGTAATGGAGAGGCGTCAATAAGACACCTATCCTATCCATTACTAATCCTATAGCAGTTAAAGGGTTAAATAAAAACACACAGGCAGAAAAAAGTATTTTAATGAAATAAAACATCACACAGTTTTGACCATCTTTTTATTGTTCTGCCATTCCAAAGCGAAGACATCGATCTTCTGTATTAAAAATAAAATAAAAAATCAAAAGTATACTTCCTGATCCGTCGTAGTCTGATATAACAAGTGTCTATCTATTCTAACAATCTATATTCTATCAATCGATCTATTCTATCAATCTATCTATTCATTCTAATCCTGTCTATCCTTAATGCAGCAGCCAGGGTTGTCCATCTGGCTAATCGTTACTCGGACGTGTCCGCTCTTCGCCAGTCGTTACACTCGCTACCCATTTATTACAGGATACAATTCAAAGTACTTGTTCTCACCCACAAAGCTCTCCACAGTGCGGCACCCCATTACATCTCCTCCCTCATTTCTGTCAATCGGCCTAGCCGACCGCTGCGCTCTGCAAACGACTTTCGACTAACCTCTGCACTAATCCGTACCTCCCACTCCCGACTCCAAGACTTCTCCCGTGCTGCGCCAATCCTCTGGAATACTCTACCCCAAGATATTAGGACCATCCACAACTTGCATAGTTTTAGGCGCTCGCTCAAAACTCATTTGTTCAGAGCGGCCTATCACGTTCCCTAATCAGTCATTTTATGTTTGTGTGTGTGTAGCCCATTCACTATCTCCATCTACCCCCCACCCCCTGAAGATGGCTGGACCATCATTGTAAATACATCATTGTAAATACACACCTGTACTTTGTATCTCCCCCACCTCATTGTAGATTGTAAGCTCTCACGAGCAGGGTCGTCTTAGTTTGCTTTATTGCTGTATTGTTAACATTGTTACCTATGACTGTTGTGTTTGAAACTGTTAAACTGTAAAGCGCTGCAGAATATGTTGGCGCTATATAAATAAAGATTATTATTATTATTCTATCAATTCTATCTATCCATTCTATCTACAGGAAGTTGTTGTTTCTCTGTGTGCACTCAACTTTATTGGCATGCACAAAGAGAAAAAAAAACACATGAAAAATAAAGCACCAAAAACATGGCAAAATGCACCTAAACCTGCATTTTTGGTGCAGATTCTTTCCTGCCAAGATGATCAGGTTTTGCTGCAGAAAAAAACTTAGCAAAAACACCCTATGTGAACTTACCCTTTAGAAGCAATCCCTATCTGGCACTGTCTGTGTAGCATTTTTTGGATAGGGGGTGTAATATAGCACTTACTGCATGTGTTTGTGGACACTCACTTAGCAACGGGATTAAGGCACATGGGCACGTTTTTCTCACAAAACAGTCTATTTGGTTTATTTTGCACTCATAAACCACTTGAGGCCATGTTGTATACCACAGGCTTAGCACGTAATCCACAGCACTTCATAGTATACAGCTTCAACTCGCAGTCACTAAACACATCAGACTACTTTGTCCAGTTATCATGGGCAACTACACGCTGAACAGTTCATGAATGTCTACGGAACCCAATAGTCACCAACAGATGACATTAGGTTTGCAGTCTCTAAACATGCTGGACCTTACTCTGTCGAGTTACCATGGGTGACCGCACAGTTCATTAACTGACCCCCTGCCAGTGCACACAGTTCCCCATACTCTGGGTTACCTTGCAGGAGCTCCTGCTTCACATGCTGACTCCTGTCAGTACTCTCTCTCCAAGGGAAGCTGCCGAACTGGGATCTCCATCCCGGACAATGCCTTGCTCACTAGGCCACCTTACAGTTCCAGATCTTCAGACGGACAGTAGCTCCCCAATGCAGTGTCATGCCATGTGCTCTTCAGGAAGTCCATCCCCACCTGGGACTTTCCAACACATAGACCTTCCAGGACCTGACACTCTCCCCCATGTGACCAGACCTCAGTCACATTATATAGCTGAAACTACACCCATGGGGTATATGTGTGGTTAGTCATTCCTGCCCAGCTCTCTGACTAACCCTATAAGCCCCCCTTTTATAGACTAAGCAAAACTGCTGGAACTACAAGTCCCAGCACAACAATCTTATTTGGGGCTAACAGTGCAGAGGACCTCTGCAACACATACTGTTCAAGCCATTTACAATCCTGCCAGTCACTGTCTCACTATCACAGTTATGCCTGCAACTGCCATGCACCCCCATGGCCTCAATGAGCCTCCGTGCATATCCCAGGGAGAACATACGAGCACCCCCTAGCTGTAACAGGGGTCACTGCCTCACCGGGTGATTATAGTAATGATATAATTTTTGAAGTATTGGGGTCACTGTTTATACTGCAGGTGCACACAGGATGGAGAGTTTGTATAGGTTGTGAGAAGTCAAACGTGTCTCTCATATAAATTCTGCAGATGAGCTAAGTTGGGAAAAAGTCATCATTTCAGTTTGGTCCAGAAGAAAAATGACATAAGTGAACAACTCCATCAAAAAGAATGTAATCTGTAAGTCGCTATACTGTACATAGAACAGGTATTTACAACTAGCCAACTATATGGATGTAATAGCTTTCTCCTTAACCCATTACTTGCCAAATTAAAATTTTTACAAGTACGGATTTTTCAGAAAAGGGCGTCCCAATATTCAATTAAAAATGACAATGACATGATTTCCTATTTTGAAAACATTCATTTTACAAACACAACAGAAAAATTTGGACCTAATTATAAAAATTATAAAATCTTAGTTGCTAGAAGCTAAAGATTAGGCGTCCCAAAAAAGGACATTGGTGGATAATGGGTTAAAAGTGTGGGTTTCTTTTTTTCATTTTTAGGAACAGTTTGGTGCAGTTTATTCTTTATTTAGTGATAGGTATTATTGGTAATATAGGTCTTTATAGAGTGTGTTTTGCTCTGGAGAGTTATTGAAATGTTATTTATTCACTCTAGTGGTAAGGATAGTGGTTATACTTTAGTGATATTTTTTGGCCTTATATAGTAGTATCATTGGTCTTTGTATAATGTGTTTTCTTCTGTAGAGTTATGGTAATTATATTTACTCACTATGTAGTGGTAATGATATTTGCCATCATGTAGTGACATTTTATGGGTCTTGTACAGTGTGTAAGGTGGCTGTCAGACACCTAGTGGTTGGGAGATAAGCATTGAGTAATGGTTCAGTACATATACAACCTCTGGCAAAAATTATGTTATCACTGGCCTTGGAGGATGTTCATTCAGTTGTTTAATTTTGTAGAAAAAAAGCAGATCCCAGATATGGCACAAAACTAAAGTAATTTCAAATGGCAACTTTCTGGCTTTAAGAAACACTAAAAGAAATCAAGAACAAAAAATGTGGTAGTCAGTAATGGTTACTTTTTTTAACCAAGCATAGGGGAAAAATTATGGAGTCACTCAATTATGAGGGAAAAAATTATGGAATCACCCTGCAAATTTTCATCCCCAAAACTAATACCTGCATCAAATTAGAACTGATGGTTAGTCTGCATCTATAAATGAGTGATCACACCTTGGAGAGCTGTTGCACCAAGTGGACTGACATGAATCATGGCTCCAACATGAGAGATGACAATTGAAACAAAAGAGAGGATTATCAAACTCTTAAAAGGGGGTAAATCATCACGCAATGTTGTAAAAGATGTTAGTTGTTCACAGTCAGCTGTGTCTAAAATCTGGACAAAATACAAACAACATGGGAAGGTTGTTAAAGGCAAACATACTGGTAGACCAAGGAAGACATCAAATCGTCAAGACCGGAAATTTAAAGCAATATGTCTCCAAAACAGGAAATGTACAACAAAACAAATGAGGAACGAATGGGTGGAAACTGAAGTCAACGTCTGTGACCAAACTGTAAGAAAACGCCTAAAGGAAGTGGGATTTACATTCAGAAAAGCTAAACGAAAGCCATCATTAACACCTAAACAGTAAAAAGCAAGGTTACAACGGGCTTAGGAAAAGCAATCGTGGGCTGTGGATGACTGGATGAAAGTCATATTCAGTGATGAATCGCAAATCTGCATTGGGCAAGGTGATGATGCTGGAACTTTTGTTTAGTGCCGTTCCAATGAGATTTATAAAGAAGACTGCCTGAAGAGAACATGCAAATTTCCACCATCATTGATGATATGGGGCTGCATGCCAGGTAAAAGCACTGGGGAGATGGCTGTCATTATATCTTCAATAAATGCACAAGTTTATGTTGATATTTTGGACACTTTTCTTATCCCATCAATTGAAAGGATGTTTGGGGATGATGTAATTATTTTTCAACACGATAATGCATCCTGCCATAGAGCAAAAACTGTGAAAACATTTCTTGAAAATAGACACATAAGGTCAATGTCATGACATCTCAGTACAGTCTGATTTCGTTAGACCGACACAATGGAGAAGATTGAGAATTTTGTTTCTCCATATCAGAGAGAACCAGATCACACTCTGATCACAGTTTGATCAGAGTATCATTTGCATAATCGACTTAGATGAGAGAATCTATGGTCGTCTGCACCTGCCGTTAGTCTGCAAATGCGGTATTAATCTGCAGGTTAATAGCATCATAGAGGTGCCTGACCTGTACAGAAAGTACAGCACATGGGAAACAATGAACTTTATTCCCCCCAGGAGCCCCCGGCTTTCAGTCATGCATGTGTGGCAGCGCAGCTACAGTTACTACTCACAAAACTGTGAGTGTTAGCTATAAGTTAGCCCTGGCACTGTGACTGACAGCCAGCTCTACAGTGCATCAGTCGAAAGTAGACTGTCAAAGTGTCGGGGCATAATTACAGCTGCCACTGTAAGTCTGCATGATTGAAAGGTGATGGCTTCCTGGAAAAATGATGTACATTTTTTTCCCCAGGTGCTGCACTTTCAGTACATCGGTCAGGCACCTCTATGATTCTATTAATCTGCAGATTAATCCTATATATATGATTAACCCCTTCCCGACCTCCATCATACTATTACTGCGGAGGTCGGGTCCTCTGCTTTGATGTAGGCTCCGGCGCTGAGCCCACCTCAAAGCCGGGAAATGTCAGCTGTTTTGAACAGCTGACATGTGCCTGTGATAGCAGTGGGTGAAATCACGATTCACCCACCGCTATTAACCAGTTAAATGCCGCTGTGAAACGCTGACAGTGGAATTAAAACTGGTGCTTCCGGCTGCGCGGCTGGAAATGATCGCATCACCAACCCCCGTCACATGATCGGGGGTCGGCGATGCATCAGGATGGTAACCATAGAGGTCCTTGTGGTCAGCGCTCATAGCACACCTGCATTTCAGCTGCATAGCAGCGATCTGATTATCGCTGCTATGTAGCAGAGCTGATCGAGTGGTGCCAGCTTCTAGCCTCCCATGAAGGCTATTGAAGCATGGCAAAAGTTTAAAAAAACTGTTTTAAAAAATATGAAAAAAAATATATAAAAGTTTAAATCACCCCCCCCTTTCGCCCCATCCAAAATAAAACAATAAAAAAAAAAATCAAACCTACACATATTTGGTACCGCCGCTTTCAGAATCGCCTGATCTATCAATTAAAAAGCATTACCCTGATCGCTAAACCGCGTAGCGTGAAAAAAATTAGAAACTCCAGAATTATGTTTTTTTGGTCGCCGCGTCATTGCATTAAATTAAAATGTAATAATGGGCGATTAACAGAACGTATCTGCACCAATATGGTATCATTAAAAACGCCAGCTCAGAACGCAAAAAATAAGCCTTCACCTGACCCCAGATCACGAAAAATGGAGACGCTACGGGTAACGGAAAATTAAACACTTTTTTTTAGCAAAGTTTGGAATTTTTTTTACCACTTAGATAAAACGTAACCCAGTCATGTTTGGTGTCTATGAACTCATAATGACTTGGAGAATCAAAATGGCTTGGCAGTTTTAGCATTTAGTGAACCTAGCAAAAAGCCAAATAAAAAACAAGTGTGGGATTGCACTTTTTTGCAATTTCACCGCACTTGGAATTTTTTTCCCATTTTCCAGAATACGCCATGCTAAAACCAATGATGTTCTTGAAAAGTAACTCGTCCCGCAAAAAACAAGCCCTCACATGGCCATATTGACGGAAAAATAAAATAGTTATGGCTCTGGGAAGGAGGGGAGCGAAAAACGAGAATGCAAAAATGGAAAAGGGAAAGGTCGTGAAGGGGTTAATAACATGAAACTAAATGCAATAAATGAAACTTAACAGATTCCCTCTAGGAATATCTTATTTTCTAGTTGCTATCCTTCACCATCACAATTTCACAATACATTTTGTGTCTTCATAACTCAAACAACTTCAATAATTTCTAAACATGCTTAGGATCCAGGCTTGATATCCCAGAAGAAAAATGATAATATTTCAGATTCTACATTGTTCATTAGTTGCATAATAAAAGATCATCAAAACCGAAACCATAATACTAAATACTAAAGACAGACCTAATCCTACATATCAGGATTGTTACAGGCAATAGCCATGGATACTCCTATCAAGGATGCATACAAAATAAATGGAGAATATAATCCAAAGTAGAATACAAAGAAAACTTTAACTGATAATTAAATACTGTAAATAAAAGGCAATACATAGTAAAAAACAGAGTTGTTTAAAGCAGAGATCGGTGTGAAAGACATAATGTTGTGTAGCACCACAGATATAGTGTGATCTGGGAAAGCCTAGTAATAGAATTCATCTCTATGTAAAGTGACAGTGCTATAAATTCTCAATTATACTGCTGTAAATGCATGAAACCATATCAATGAAAACCAATCATAATGCATATAGTCAAGTCACAGGTCTCATAAATAACTTTGATGATGGTAACATAAATCCAAAATTTAATGGCTCTTACCCATATTCCTATCTGTAGTGCCACACACACAGCCCCAAAGTCAGAATAATGGGAGAGAGAGAATGCTTAAGGCATTTTTATTATTTACTGCAAAGTCAAAGGTTTACATACATTTCATTAGTATTTAGTACCACTGCCCTTGAACTGAATGAATTGGGTCAACATTTGGGTATCCTCCACAAGCTTCTCACAATACTTGGTCAGAATTTGGGCCCATTCCTCCTGACAAAACTGGTGTAACTCATCCGGGTTTGTACGTCGCCTTACTCGCACCAGCCTTTTCAGCTTTGCCCATAAATTTTCAATAGGATTGAGTTCAGGGTCTTGTGATAGACACTCCAAAACATTGACTTTGTTATCCTTAAGCCACTTTGTTACCATTTTTGCAGTATGCTTTAGGTCATTGTCCATTTGGAAGACCCATTTCCGCCCAATCTTTAACTTCCTGGCTGATGTCTTGAGATGTTGCTTTAGTATTGCCACATAATATTCTTTTCTCATGATACCATCTACTTTCTGAAGTGCATCAGTCCCTCCTGCAGCAAAACAACCCCACAACAAGATACTGCCGCCCCGTGTTTCACATTTGGGATGGTATTCTTAGGCTTCCAAGCAACTCCCTCTTCCCTCCAAACGTATCGATGGTCACTATGCCCAAAAAGTTCAATTTTAGTTTCAACTGTCAGGGCAGCTACTGGTATACTGGGACTTACAGACACTAAGAAGAGCTTTGCAGCTGTTGTTAAACAGGGACCTACAGACATTAGCAGATTTTCCCCTGAGCTGCAGTGGACTACTGTTTCAGTCAGATGACACAGCCTGGATTGGATGAGGAGCGTCTTGGAGGGAGGAGCTGGGCAGAAAGTGAAAGCAAGAATTCAGAGAAAGAAAAGTGTGTGGCAACTTGCTGTGAGAGACTGAGCATGGCGGATTTGCATCCCTCTACGCTGCAGTGTTGCTGTCCCCTCGGACATACCCGCGCTGCTGGAGAGAGTGCGGCTTTTGTTTACCCTCTGAAGCAAGTTACATCAA
Organism: Ranitomeya imitator; assembly: GCF_032444005.1. Classification (NCBI taxonomy): domain Eukaryota; kingdom Metazoa; phylum Chordata; class Amphibia; order Anura; family Dendrobatidae; genus Ranitomeya; species Ranitomeya imitator. The sequence goes on along the minus strand of NC_091285.1, from coordinate 216,942,761 downwards.
GAACTTGGAGAGTTCTGCTGCCACTCCCACCGTATAAAGAACTGAACCCGGCCGCTCCTAGCTGGTGTCCAGAGACCCATCCGACCGTTGGAGACGCGCAGTGAGTGCCCTTCTGAGACTTGTGGTTCTACCAGCGCTATTTACAGTGAGTACACTACAGCCGAGACTATTGCCATTATTATCCATCTAAGTGCACAAACTGTTCTAATTTGCTAACATCTGCAGCAACAGGGCCCCAATTTTTGGACTGATTTAAACCAGAAGAGACAAAAAACCCTGCTATGTTATACTTGCAGGGTGGAAGTAGAATTAGAGTGTGATGTGTATATGACTTTGACAGAGCACAGTTACTTGTATTGCATGTTATTCTTTTAAATCCATCTCATTTATGCTTGAGCAATAAATCCTGTTAAACTGTTTTACTCCTGATCCCTGTGAGTGTGTACTGAGTGTGGCAGGGGCTTCCCGAGTCAGCCCCTGGCAGAAGATAATAGTCCTTCTGCAGTCCCAGAGAGAGAGCTCCAATCAAGATTCGGGTGGAGGCACTGCGCCCTGGAGACGTGAGACCCCCCATAACACCCAGTGTACCGTGGTAGCCCTAAAGGGGTGTTACATCTCCAAAAATTAAGGTCTTTGTTCCTGTGTGCATTTGCAAACATTAATCTGGCTTTTCTATGTTTCTTTTGGAGTAATGGCTTCTTCTCGGCAGAGTGGCCTTTCAGCCCATGTTGATACAGTACTTATTTCTCTGTGGATATTAACACAATCTTACCATCTTCTGCCATCATCTTCACAGGGTCTTTTACTTTTCTCCTTGGGTTGACATGCACGTGGGACCAAAATGCGTTCATCTCTGGGACATAGAACCTGTCTCCTCCAGAGCGGTATGATGGCTGAACATTCCCATCTTGTTTGTAATTGCGTATAATTGTTTGTACATGTGGAAAAAAGGGAATCCAGCTCTAAGAGATAAAATCACTTAACTTTAATAATATTCATTTAAAATATAAATAGGCTATAAGGCATACAAAAAACGGATATACCAAAAGGAGAGTGCATGTGTAAACTGTACACGTTTCGAACACACAAGTGCTCTTAGTCTCAGTTAGCTCTGGCATTAGCATTTCCCTCTTTGTTAAAAATACCCAGTCATCAGGGCCTGGATACTGAGAGGGTGCCATGAAATGGGCCCAGGCTTTGGACAGTGTAACCCTGCCTCTGCTAAATCTGGTGTGTTACCCTACATCCTTGTTTGGGCATGAAAGCTTGACCCCTGCCGCTAGTGTTTTCTGATAGGAATTTTTTGTAACTTAATTCAACATATTTTACACAATGGCCTTCTGGTATATCACCATTTTAGTAGACCTCTACTCCTCAGGAAGGAGAGTTGCAAGGCTCTCCTTGTAACATGGGTCTATCAGGGTGAACAAACAAGAACCTTTTTTGGCTAAGATGAATGGAACGCTGGGATCACGGGAAATGCAGTGGTACATAAAGTCTGTCAAATGTTGCAAGGACCCTACCATCAACACTTCCCTGTCTCCACCATGATGACTATTCTCCATCTCCTCCTCCTCCACTTTTCCTCCTCATCCCCCTCGTCAACCCATCCACTTAGGTTTGTGTGGCTACTAGCTTCTGTTGCTCCTGTCCAGCCATCTCCTGTTCCACCTCCTCTTCCTTCTCCTCAACCTCCACCATCTAAATATAATGCAATCTGCACTGAGCAGATGAGATTAGGATGGGCAGGGTAATATCTCTGTGTCTCATGTTTTCCTTCATCTCCACCTGGTCCGCATGCAAAGCTTCCTGTTTACTTGTCAGCATTGACTGTTTAAGAAGGCACAGAAGCAGGATCGTTGTGCTAATGATGGCATTATCACCGCTCATCATCTTTGTGGAGTCCTCAAAGTCTTTAAGAACCAAACAAATGTCAAGACATCCATGTCAACTGTTATGTACGGAGGCTGACCAGAACACTGAGGGGTGTGTTGGAGCTGGTATTCCACAACTGGCATGTGCTGCTCACAAAGTCTTGCCAGCTTGTTCAGTGTGGAGTTCCAGTGTGTCATCATGTTGCACACCAGTCAGGGAGCTAGCACTTGCATGCACTGCTGCAGCACTGCCTGGGTGGCGGCAGTTGTAGCTGACTTGCGAAAATGGGCACTAATGCGGCATATCTTGACCAGAAGCTCTGGCTAATCTGAGTAAATTTTCAGAAACCATTGAATTACTAACATGAGCACGTGAGCAAAGCATGGTATGTGTGTGAGCTTGCCAAGCTTTACAGCCACCACCAGGTTACAGCCATTACCACACACAACCATGGCTGGTTGTAGGTTCAGCGGCAAGAGCCACAAATCTGCTGATCTGTTATTCCTTTCAATAACTTTCCGCATTGTGCGGTCTGTATCCAAGAAAAAATAGCTTAAATAGAGTCTGTTGCTGCTTCAATAAGGCAGTGCTGAAGAGCTTTCAGCTTTCGGCTGATATGGACGACATGCTCTGAGATAGCACATCAGAGATGGAGGATGAGGAGGAGCAATATGTGGTGCAGGAACTGGTGTAGGAGGTGGAGGAAACCTTCATAGAAGTAGTTCTAGCAATCCTTGGCGTCGGTAGCACACGTGTCGTGCCAGAGTGAGACTCTGCTGCACCTCCACAATGTTCTCCAAGTATCCCATCAAGGAAATGTAACTTCCCTGGCCACAAGTATTTGTACATGTGTCTGTCATTAAGAGGAAAATCTCAGTAATCGCATTGTTAAGTGCAACAGTGATGTCCCTGGGCACATGCTGGTACAAGGCGGGAATGTCACACCAGGAAAAATAGTGGCAGCTGGTGAGTACCGAGAGACCAAATATGTATACCTGTAGCAAGCCAATTTTTGTTTTGTTTCAAACCAATGAAGTTTCACACAAACCAAGTTCTACAGTATATATGACAATAGTCAATTTTTTAACAATCAAATTTGTACACCTGTAGCTGGCCAGTTTGGAGTTTTATTTCAAACCAATGAATTTTCACACAAAGGAGGTTCTACAGTATATATGACAATAGTCAATTTATGTACAACCAACTTTTTACACCTGTTACAAGCCAGTTTGGGTTTTTATTTCAAAATGAATTTTCACACAGACGAGGTCCTACAGTATGTTTCAAATCACCAAACAAATTTAAATAATAGACACAGATAACACAAGTAAACACAAAATGCAGTTTTACTTTGAAGGTCTTAATTAGTAAGGGAAAAAATAAATCCAAACCTACAGGACCCTGTGTGGAAAAGTGATTGCCCCTTAAATCTAATAACTGGTTTGGACCACCCTTACCAGCAACAACTGCAATAAAGCGTGAATCTAGAAAATCCTGAAATGTAAAGCAAAACACGTAATACTCTATGAATGACTAATTGAATCCAGAAACATTTTTCAACTCTTTTTTTGAATGTTATATGCAAATTATATACCACCAAAATTTTACAGAAAGCATATAATAATGCACCCATAAACGATATGAAAAAACGCAATTAACCTAATTTAAAGTAATAAGTGCAGAAATGTTGCAGAAGATCTGCAACATGAAAAGCTGGTAAAACCTTATCGTGGGAATGTAGCCAAAAACTAATTTAAAAAATGCACTAAAAATAACTTGAAAAAAAAAAGCTGAAGTAACCTTATTTAGCTAATAGGTGCAGAAATACTTCAGAAAATCTGCAACATCAAAAAGTCATCAAATACTCTTCATGGCAATTAGACTCACACAGCCAGCATAGTCATTAGGCCTGATTGCTGTTTTTAACCCTTTTCTTGACAATGTTAATCTCTGACAGTGGCATTTAAGACACATGATCCTGTGGGTGTTCTGTTTCAGATGTTAAGCTCTTCATTCCACAAGATGATCATAGGGTGCTGATGGGCTACAGACCACTGTTCACCTTGATAAATTTTTTATTTTGAACTGTGGTGAATTCACTAAGCTCAGCACTGAACCATGAGACTTTTTATCATGGAGCCAGTGGTGATCTCACTTTGGTCATCTCAGTTCATCAGCTCAGCTCACAGCAAAGTGAGCTGGGAACTCAACCTCATTGACCTGTGGTAACCTTGATGACGTTACAGTGCTGTGCAAATTAATTGGGACAAAGCAAAAAAATAAAATGTTATAATGCACAATTACATACTAATTCTGAAAATTACCTTTTTCCACTGGCTAGTTAACCAAGATTTATTTATTATATATCAAAACTGGTTTGAATCACTAACTGGTAACCAACATACGATTTTACTTCAAAAATGCTTGGTCCCAATTAATTTGCACAACACTGTACCTCTAGTTACTGATGCTGTGCTCACAGCAGCTCATTCTCCCATGGTTTTAAACCTAGATGGTTACATCTTGGCACCGTCCAGGTTGAAAACCACTTATCACATACATGTATTAAGGCATGGGACAGTTTTTTTAAATTTTTATATGAGACGAGGGCTTCAATGGAATGGGAGTAAGGTGAGTATGACTATTTTTATTTGTAAATAAAAAAGTAAAATCGTGTATTTTTATTTCAAATAATTGACTTTATTCTGGTTGTGTGTTTATTGCCATAATGTTTTGCAAAAATTGGAGATTTGGCACCAAGTATAGGAGTGGACAGGGCATGTGTCAAGGGCGACGCTGAATCCGAGGTGACAGATCGTGAGACAAGGCCTGATGCAGAGTGTTGTAGCACGCCTGGAAGCAAAACCCAGGTGGTGCCAGACAAGTCCCAGAATCCAGACAATACCAGTCAAGACTCAAGGATCCGATCCACGCCAGGCAAGACCTGGATCCCAGGTTATGCCATTTAAGGCCCAAAACCCAGACCTGCGCTAGTCAAGACCTGAAGTCCAGACTACACCAGTCAAGAGCTGAGGCCCAGCCCTCATCTCACCAGGTATGAGAGACATCTGCCATAGGTCAAGCAATAAAGATCTGTGAGGAGACTCTGATCAGGGGTAGACGCCAGCCATAGTGAAACTGAGGCGCGAGTGAGCCGGGTCGTTCCTTTCAGCAGTGACGTATGTACAGGGGTTGGTATGGGCTAGTACATCTGACAGGACAGGGGCCAGTTGAACTGAAGGCTGCCCAGCAAGCCTTGATAGACTTTGTCAACAGGACTTGCAGCCTAGCAAGAAGAAATGGAGAACTCCGCCAGGGCCTGTGCTAGAAGCAGAGGTAGTACAGTGATTTTTATGGCTCCAGGATTATCATCCATGTCAGAAGTTATAAGAACATATAATAAGAGACGATTATAACAGAGTCAGTCTCTGACTGGCCCACAGGAGAATCCTTGTGCAGGAGAGGGCCACAACCCATTTATATGAGCAGTTCTTTGCAAAACCCTTCTAATTCACTATGTACAGACAAAAGCAGCATCTTTTTTTATTCAACAATCTACTCAGTTCATTGCTATAGAAATTTGTGAGTGAGGATAAAGTCATATTAGCATGTAGCAGAAAAGTGGCGCCTGGTGTTGATTACTGGTGTGCCCTTGGCACCCCAGTCCAACACTGGTTAGAGTGAACCTGAGAATTTATTATATATCTGAAACTGTCTATTTCATGCAGTAATTACCTTGTTTTGCATTATTACCATTGCTATAGTTACTGCAATTTCCTGCCACATAAGGGAAATAAATAGTTTCATTGGTTACTTCCGCTCTGACTTTGGGCATCTGCGAGTTGCATCTAGTCAGCTGCTTATAAATCCACAACACCTCTTCTTCCTATTTCCATGTAAATGCATAGCATTAATCATATTATTTTATTTTAATCTGCTCCGAGTCCTAATAGTTCTTTTCATAGATCTTCACATGTATCATAGAAAGAAGCTTTGGCTTATTATTGGAGCAGCTGCTGTTATAACGGCCATTATCTTTATTCTGAACAATAACAGAAATTAAGGGATGAACATGCACTGTGACTCATAGTCAGCCTGCTGCTACTACTGCGACTGCCAATGGCATCATGCTTTTAATGGCACAGCTTGAAAAAATAGTAATTTTCTTTTTTATTTAATGCATGCCACAATATACGTTATTACTAGGAGCAATAGAGTGTCCTATTTTCCAGGGTATATGACATTCCGTGCACTATACAATTTAATCCCATGGTCGACATGTCTCATTTTTATTACTTTTTTATTTACAAAGATGATGTTTCACAGTGACATCACAATCACAATTCATGTGAGTTAGAAACAGTCATGGCCGAAAGTGTTGGTACCCTTGAAATTTTTCCAGAAAATAAAGTCTTTCTCCTAGAATATTTTTGCAATTGATCGTGTTATGTTAAACACATATGTGGAGAAACGGGGTCAGTGGGTGCTCTCATCCACTTGCCCGGCTGTCTTTAGCAAGACTGCATGGGCCACGGCTCATACCACTGAACGCCTGCTATATCTCCCAGTGGGCAATACACTACACAGACAACACAGGGTTAAGGTAAAACAGTGTGGCAATACTTTATTGAACCACAGCACATAATAGCAAACAGAACAATCCCAACATGGCTGGAATTGCTTGATTACATGGGCGCATATAAAAGATCACTGCGTCTCTACGTATTTCCAGTATGACATGATGTCAGAGCTCCCAGGGTCGCTACTTCATCTGTGGATGCACGCACAGAGAAGCGGTAACGACAAGCATAGGGATATGACCAAGAACTGTCCATAGTGTCCATACAAGGTCCAAAGCCAGTTGACTGTTACACGGGCGCATATAAAAGATCACTGCGTTTCCACGTATTTCCAGTATGACCTGATGTCATAGCTCCCAGGGTCGCTATTCCATCTGTGATACACACACAGAGAAGAGGTAGCGACAAGCATAGGGAGATGACCAAGAACTGTCCATAGACTCCATACAAGGTCCAAAGCCAGTTAACAGTTACATGGGCGCATATAAAAGATCACTGCATCTCCACGTATTTCCAGTATGACATGGTGTCAGAGCTCCTAGGGTCACTACTTCATCTGTGGATGCACACACAGAGAAGAGGTAATAACAAGCATAGGGAGATGACCAAGAACTGTCCATAGAGTCCATAAAAGGTCCAAAGCCAGTTGACACGAGAGTAACCACCTGGCTAATCTGACCATCCCCATGGAACCAGGTGACCAGCAGCTCCCAAACCTGGCTTTCTCGAAACATATCCTTTGTTCAGAGATGGTCACTGGATCAGATCTGTGTCCTTCCAACCGGAGCCGAAAACCCCTAGGTTGTTTCCTATAGAATCATAGATCAGTGTCACTTGTGATGGTGCCATGATGAATTGGCTGCAGTCCTTTCTCTTGTCTGTTGGGTGGTTTGCAGAATGTCTGGCTGGTAGGTCTGTGTTACTTCCATCTACCAGGATGTGATCTCTGAGTCTTTTTATACCCAAGGCATGTAAGCTATTTTTAGAATTACCCAGGGTCCTTCAGTCCAACATCAAGATAAGGTAAACAATGGCGATGGGATTAAGTAGCACTTTTAGCATAAAAGCACACATCAATAAACAAAGATTAACACACCCTATGTACAGTCTCTATTACAGACCTACACAGTATGTTAGATAGTATATCAGTTGGCAAGTCTGTCTTCTTGACCCACCAGACATAAACACTTAAATTCACAAGCCAATATACTGATATAAAGCCAGTTCTTTTGGTTTGCAAAAAACATAGTTGTCTGGGAAATTAAGATACAATCTGGTTTCTTCACAACATGTTTACCTCCTTTGTGTGTATTGGAACAACAGAAAAAACACAGAAAAAGGCAAATTGGACAAAATTTCACACAAAACTACAAAAATGGGCCCGGCATACTGTAATTGTTAGCAATTTTCCAAAATTCTGGATAAACAACTTTGTTTCAAGCATGTGATGCTCATTCAAACTCACCTTTGGCAAGTCACTGATGTAGGCAATGCAAAAATAACTTCAAAAACTAGATAAAAAAGGGAGAAGTTGACTCAATTTTTGCATTGCATGTCTGTGTGTGCCACACTGACGATTGAGAACAGAAAGAGGAGAAGAGAATTGTCTGAGTACTTGAAAACCAAAATTGGTGAAAAATATCTACAATCTCAAGATTACAAGTCTTTCTCCAAAGATCTTCATGTTCCTTTGTCCATGGTGCAAAACGTAATCAAGACTTTTGCAACCCCATGGCACTGTAGTTAATCTCCCTGAATTTGGACGGCAGGAAAAAATTGATGAAAGGTTGCAACACAGGATAGTCCAGGTGATGGACAAGCAGTCCCAATCAAGTTAAAAAAAAATGCTGTTTTGCAGGCTCAGAGTGCATCAGTATCAGTGCGAACTATCTATCGACATTCGAATGAAATAAAACGCTATGGAAGGAGACCCAGGAAGATCCCACTGCAGACACTGAGATATAAAAAAGATAGACTGCAGTTTTCCAAAATATATGGGAGTGCGCCAAAATCCTTCCATGAAAGCATCCTGTGGACAGATGAGACCAAGATAGAGCTTTTTAGTAAAGAACATCCTTAAATGTTTACTGAAAACAGAATTAGGCCTACAAAGAACAAAACTAAGTACCTACAGTTGAATACGTTGGAGGTTCAGAGATGTTTTGGGGTTGTTTTGCTGCCTCTAGACTCATGAAATCTGAAGATTACAAAAGGATTTTGGGTCACAATGTAATGTTCAGTGTCAGAAAGCTGAGTTTGGGTCCTAAGTTAAGGGTCTTTCTGTAGGTCTTCCGCTTCTAAATCCCACTGAACATCTATGGAGAGATCTCAAAATTGCTGGAGAAACCTGGAGCAGTTTGCAAAGAAAGAATTTTCCAAAATTCAAGTCGATAGGTGTAAGAAGCTTGTTGATGGTTATAGGAACCGATTGATAGCAGTTATTTTTTCCAAACCGTGTGCAACCAAATATTACCTTAAGGGTGCCAACAATTTTGTTTGGCCCTTTGTTTTCGTTTTGTGGCCAATTTGCCCTTTTTTCTCTCTGTTTTTTTTTAATGCTTTTCCAATACACACCCAGGAAATAAACATGTGGTAGAAATATTTCATTTTCTGAAACAATTTCAAAGGTGCCAAGACTGTAGAAGTCAGCTTTCAGTGTCATGAATGAGATGCAACAATGTTTACCAGTTTAGTGATTACAAAAAGGGAATCAGTTTCAACAATCAAAAGTAGAAAGTGGAAACAGAGCTAACAGGAGTGATTAAGGCCAAAGGTCTAAGGGTACCGTCACATAGTGCCATTTTGATCGCTACGACGGTACGATTCGTGACGTTCCAGCGATATCGTTACGATATCGCTGTGTCTGACACGCAGCAGCGATCAGGGATCCTGCTGAGAATCGTACGTCGTAGCAGATCATTTGGAACATTCTTTCGTTGCTGGATCTCCTGCTGTCATCGCTAGATCGGTGTGTGTGACACCGATCTAGCGATGCGTTCGCTTGTAACCAGGGTAAACATTGGGTTACTAAGCGCAGGGCTGCGCTTAGTAACCAGATGTTTACCCTGGTTACCAGCGTAAATGTAAAAAAAAAAAACAGTACATACTTACATTCCGGTGTCCGTCAGGTCCCTTGCCGTCTGCTTCCCGCACTCACTGACTGCCGGCCGTAAAGTGAAAGCAGAGCACAGCGGTGACGTCACCGCTGTGCTTTCACTTTACGGCCGGCAGTCAGTGAGTGCGGGAAGCAGACGGCAAGGGACAGACACCGGAATGTAAGTATGTACTGTTTGTTTGTTTTTACTCTGGTAACCAGGATAAACATCGGGTTACTAAGCGCGGTCCTGCGCTTAGTAACCCGATGTTTACCCTGGTTACCCGGGGACCTCGGCATCATTGGTCGCTAGAGAGCTGTCTGTGTGACAGCTCTCCAGCGACCACACTACGACTTACCAACGATCACGGCCAGGTCGTATCGCTGGTCGTGATCGTTGGTAAATCGTATAGTGTGAAGGTACCCTAAAGAGGGATGTGAGAAGATTGAAGAGAGTTCAGAATTATCAAGCTCTCACTTACTGGTAACCATGATTCTAATTTATTTCACCAGCATGGTGATGGCGAATGCATAGATTTTTCTCCAGTAAAGCAATAAACTATATGCTTCCCCAACTACCCACCGATATGCCTTTTTATGGTGTTCATTAAGAGCCTTATTGTTTAGTGCTGTGAAAAGGCGGTACTGAGGAATAAAAAAATAATGCCAACTGATGGGTGAAAATGCAGTCATATCAGCTGCATACTATAGCTGATAGGTCTCGATAGTGCCTATGGTAACTTGTGGCTAAGAAATGGCTTTGGAGTGCTATGAGACCCTGTCATAAATAAGGTCTAACAGTCTGTGTTTGTATAAACTGACAAGTTTCATGTATGAGGCCAGCAACCAAAGTTAAAAGTATTCAAGTCCTATTGTGGGACTAAATAAAAATGTAAAAAAAAGTAGAATTAAAAATTGTAAAAAAAAACACACACACTAAAAAGAATAAAAAAATCACAGTAAACTATTTTGCCACTGGAAACGCAGTTTTTATGTTAAAACAAAAACAATAATAACTTTTATTTCTATAGCACAATCATATTCTGCAGCACTTTACAATTCAGAGGAAACATATACAGACAATAAAAACATTAAAGAGTAAGAAATAATTCACCAGATACATAGAGAAGTGAGGGTCCTGCTCGAAAGCTTACAATCTATGAACGAAATAAGAGGGACACAAAAGGTAAAAATAAAATACTTCTCGTGTAAGGTCCAGACATCAATATAATAAACAGGGTATTCCAGAAAACTGGTGGAGCACAAGAAAAGTCCTGGAGACAGGAGTAGGAGGTTCGGAGAATGTTAGTCTTAGGTCATGGTGGAACAGAGAAGACTGATAGGGTGATAGACAGAGATAAGAGAGGAGATGGGGACGATGCCGAACCATGGACAATTTTTAGGTAGGAGTGAGATCCAAGAAATATCGTTTCTCCTTGCGGAGAGTGACATGATAAGCATGTCGAGGTGAGGAGACTTAAAGCCCCAATGCTCCTCTGGAAAATATGCAAATTGTCTCTTCAGAGAGGAAGAGGACTAGAACTCTAGTGCCACCTATTGGGAGTAGCAATCCTAACAGTCAATGTCGACCCTTTAACCCCTTCCCGACCTGTGACACAGCGTATGCGTCATGAAAGTCGGTGCCAATCCGACCTGTGACTCATATGCTGTGTCACAGAAAGATCGCGTCCCTGCAGGCCGGGTGAAAGGGTTAACTCCCATTTCACCCGATCTGCAGGGACAGGGGGAGTGGTAGTTTAGCCCAGGGGGGGTGGCTTCACCCCCTCGTGGCTACGATCGCTCTGATTGGCTGTTGAAAGTGAAACTGCCAATCAGAGCGATTTGTAATATTTCACCTAAAAAAATGGTGAAATATTACAATCCAGCCATGGCCGATGCTGCAATATCATCGGCCATGGCTGGAAATACTAATGTGCCCCCACCCCACCCCTCCGATCGCCCCCCCAGCCCCCCGATCTGTGCAGCGCTCCCCTCCGTCCTGTGCTCCGCTCCCCCGTCCTCCTGTCCGCTCCCCCGTGCTCCAATCACACCCCCCCGTGCTCCAATCAAACCCCCCCGCACTCCGATCCCCCCCCGTGCTCCGAACCACCCCCCCTGCACACCGATCCCCCCCCCCTGCACACCGATCCACCCGCCCGCACACCGATCACTCTCCCCCATGCTCCGATCCCTCCCCCCCCGTGCTCCGACGCCCCCCCGTGCCCTGATCTCCCCCCCCCTGTGCCCTGATCTCCCCCCCTTATACTTACCGATCCTGGCGAGGTCCGTCAGTCTTCTTCCCCGAGCGCCGCCATGTTCCAAAATGGCGGGCGCATGCGCAGTGCGCCCGCCGAATCTGCCGGCCGGCAGATTCGTTCCAATGTGAATTTTGATCACTGTGATATAATCTATCACAGTGGTCAAAATAAAAAAACAGTAAATGACCCCCCCATTTGTCCCCCATAGATAGGGACAATAATAAAATAAAGAATTTTTTTTTTTTTTCACTAAGGTTGGAGTTAGAACTAGGGTTAGGGTTAGGGGTAGGGTTAGGGGTAGGGGTAGGGGTAGGGTTAGGGGTAGGGGTAGGGTTAGGGTTAGGGTTAGGGGTAGGGTTAGGGGTAGGGGTAGGGTTAGGGTTAGAACTAGGGTTAGGGTTAGGGGTAGGGTTAGGGGTAGGGGTAGGGGTAGGGTTAGGGGTAGGGGTAGGGTTAGGGTTAGGGGTAGGGTTAGGGGTAGGGGTAGGGTTAGGGGTAGGGTTAGGGTTAGGGTTAGGGTTTCGGTATGTGCACACGTATTCTGGTCCTCTGCGGATTTTTCTGCAGCGGATTTGATAAATCCGCAGTGCTAAACCGCTGCGGATTTATGGCAGATTTACCGCGGTTTTTCTGCGCATTTCACTGCGGTTTTACAACTGCGATTTTCTATTGGAGCAGTTGTAAAACCGCTGTGGAATCCGCAGAAAGAAGTGACATGCTGCGGAATGTAAACCGCTGCGTTTCCGTGCAGTTTTTCCGCAGCATGTGTACAGCGATTTTTGTTTCCCATAGGTTTACATTGAAATGTAAACTCATGGGAAACTGCTGCGGATCCGCAGCGTTTTCCAAAGCGTGTGCACATACCTTTAGAATTAGGCTATGTGCACACGGTGCGGATTTGGCTGCGGATCCGCAGCGGATTGGCCGCTACGGATCCGCAGCAGTGTTCCATCAGGTTTACAGTACCATGTAAACCTATGGAAAACCAAATCCGCTGTGCCCATGGTGCGGAAAATACCGCACGGAAACGCTGCGTTGTATTTTCCGCAGCATGTCAATTCTTTGTGCGGATTCCGCAGCGTTTTACACCTATTCCTCAATAGGAATCCGCAGGTGAAATCCGCAGTAAATCCGCAGGTAAAACGCAGTGCCTTTTACCCGCGGATTTTTCAAAAATGGTGCGGAAAAATCTCACACGAATCCGCAACGTGGGTACATAGCCTTAGGGTTAGGGTTGGGTTGGAATTAGGGTTGTGGTTAGGGTTAGGGGTGTGTTGGGGTTAGGGTTGTGGTTAGGGGTGTGTTGCGGTTAGGGTTGTGGTTAGGGTTACGGCTACAGTTGGGATAAGGGTTAGGGGTGTGTTGGCGTAAGAATTGAGGGGTTTCCACTGTTTAGGCACATCAGGGGGTCTCCAAACGCAACATGGCGCCACCATTGATTCCAGCCAATCTTTTATTCAAAAAGTCAAATGGTGCTCCTTCCCTTCCGAGCCCCGACGTGTGCCCAAACAGTGGTTTACCCCCACATATGGGGTATCAGTGTACTCAGGACAAACTGGGCAACAATTACTGGGGTCCAATTTCTCCTGTTACCCTTGAGAAAATAAAAAATTGCTTGCTAAAACATCATTTTTGAGGAAAGTAAAATGATTTTTTATTTTCACGGCTCTGCGTTGTAAACGTCTGTGAAGCACTTGGGGGTTCAAAGTGCTCACCACATATCTAGATAAGTTCCTTGGGGGGTCTAGTTTCCAAAATGGGGTCACTTGTGGGGGGTTTCTACTGTTTAGGCACACCAGGGGCTCTGCAAACGCAACGTGACGCCCGCAGACCATTCCATCAAAGTCTGCATTTCAAAACGTCACTACTTGACTTCCGAGCCCCGACATGTTCCCAAACAGTGGTTTACCCCCACATATGGGGTATCAGCGTACTCAGAACAAACTGGGCAACAATTACTGGGGTCCAATTTCTCCTGTTACCCTTGAGAAAATAAAAAATTGCTTGCTAAAACATCATTTTTGAGGAAAGAAAAATGATTTTTTATTTTCACGGCTCTGCGTTGTAAACGTCTGTGAAGCACTTGGGGGTTCAAAGTGCTCACCACATATCTAGATAAGTTCCTTGGGGGGTCTAGTTTCCAAAATGGGGTCACTTGTGGGGGGTTTCTACTGTTTAGGCACACCAGGGGCTCTGCAAACGCAACGTGACGCCCGCAGACCATTCCATCAAAGTCTGCATTTCAAAAGTCACTACTTCCCTTCTGAGCCCCGACGTGTGCCCAAACAGTGGTTTACCCCCACATATGGGGTATCAGCGTACTCAGGAGAAACTGGACAACAACTTTTGGGGTCCAATTTCTCCTGTAACCCTTGGGAAAATAAAAAATTCTGGGCTAAAAAATTATTTTTGAGGAAAGAAAACGTATTTATTATTTTCACTGCTCTGTGTTATAAACTTCTGTGAAGCACTTGGGGGTTCAAAGTGCTCACCTCACATCTAGATAAGTTCCTTTCGGGGTCTAGTTTCTAAAATGGGGTCACTTGTGGGGGGTTTCTACTGTTTAGCCACATCAGGGGCTCTGCAAACGCAACGTAATGCCCGCAGAGCATTCCATCAAAGTCTGCATTTCAAAATGTCACTACTTGACTTCCGAGCCCCGACATGTGCCCAAACTGTGGTTTACCCCCACATATGGGGTATCAGCGTACTCAGGAGAAACTGTACAACAACTTTTGGGGTCAAATTTCTCCTGTTACCCTTGGGAAAATAATAAATTGCAGGCTAAAAAATCATTTTAGAGAAAATAAAATTTTTATTTTATTTTCATGGCTCTGCGTTATAAACTTCTGTGAAGCACTTGGAAGTTCAAAGTCCTCACCACACATCTAGATTAGTTCCTTTGGGGGTCTAGTTTCCAAAATGGGGTCATATGTGGGGGATCTCCAATGTTTAGGCACACAGGGGCTCTCCAAACGTGACATGGTGTCCGCTAATGATTGGAGCTAATTTTCCATTTAAAAAGCCAATTGGCGTGCCTTCCCGTCCGAGCCCTGCCGTGCGCCCAAACAGTGGTTTACCCCCACATATGGGGTATCAGCGTACTCAGGACAAACTGGACAACAACATTTGCGGTCCAATTTCTCCTATTACCCTTGGCAAAATAGGAAATTCCAGGCTAAAAATCATTTTTGAGGAAAGAAAAATTATTTTTTATTTTCATGGCTCTGCATTATAAACTTCTGTGAAGCACCTGGGGGTTTAAAGTGCTCAATATGCATCTAGATAAGTTCCTTGGGGGGTCTAGTTTCCAAAATGGGGTCACTTGTGGGGGAGCTCCAATGCATAGGCACACAGGGGCTCTCTAAACGCGACATGGTGTCCGCTAACAATTGGAGCTAATTTTCCATTCAAAAAGTCAAATGGCGCGCCTTCCCTTCCGAGCCCTGCCGTGTGCCCAAACAGTGGTTTACCCCCACATATGAGGTATCGGCGTACTCGGGAGAAATTGCCCAACAAATTTTAGGATTCATTTTATCCTATTGCCCATGTGAAAATGAAAAACTGAGGCGAAAAGAATTTTTTTGTGAAAAAAAAAGTACTTTTTCATTTTTACAGATCAATTTGTGAAGCACCTGAGGGTTTAAAGTGCTCAATATGCATCTAGATAAGTTCCTTGGGGGGTCTAGTTTCCAAAATGGGGTTATTTGTGGGGGAGCTCCAATGTTTAGGCACACGGGGGCTCTCCAAACACGACATGGTGTCCGCTAACAATGGAGATAATTTTTCATTCAAAGAGTCAAATGGCGCTCCTTCCCTTCTGAACCTTACCATGTGCCCAAACAGTGGTTTACCTCCACATGTGAGGTATCGGTGTACTCATGAGAAATTGCCCAACAAATTTTAGGATCCATTTTATCCTGTTGCCCATGTGAAAATGAAAAAAATTGAGGCTAAAAGAATTTTTTTGTGAAAAAAAAGTACTTTTTCATTTTTACGGATCAATTTGTGAAGCCCCCGGGGGTTCAAAGTTCTCACTATGCATCTAGATAAGTTCCTTGGGGCGTCTAGTTTCCAAAATGGGGTCACGTGTGGGGGAGCTCCAATTTTTAGGCACACGGGGGCTCTCCAAACGTGACATGGTGTCCGCTAAAGAGTGGAGCCAATTTTTCATTCAAAAAGTCAAATGGCGCTCCTTCCCTTCCAAGCCCTGCCGTGCGCCCAAACAGTGGTTTACCCCCACATATGAGGTATCAGCGTACTCAGGACAAATTGGACAACAACTTTCGTGGTTCAGTTTCTCCTTGTACCATTGGGAAAATAAAAAAAATGTTGCTAAAAGATAATTTTTGTGACTAAAAA
The DNA here is from genome assembly GCF_032444005.1 of Ranitomeya imitator. NCBI lineage: Eukaryota > Metazoa > Chordata > Amphibia > Anura > Dendrobatidae > Ranitomeya > Ranitomeya imitator. The sequence continues at coordinate 216,926,592 of NC_091285.1, read as the reverse complement.
GTTAAATGTTCATTTTTTCCTTCCATGTTGCTTCTGCTGCTGTGAAGCACCTGAAGGGTTAAAAAACTTCTTGAATGTGGTTTTGAGCACCTTGAGGGGTGCATTTTTTAGAATGGTGTCACTTTTGGGTATTTTCATCCATATAGACCCCTCAAACTGACTTCAAATGTGAGGTGGTCCCTAAAAAAAATGGTTTTGTAAATTTCGTTGTAAAAATGAGAAATCGCTGGTCAAATTTTAACTCTTATAACTTCCTAGCAAAAAAAAATGTTGTTTCCAAAATTGTGCTGGTGTAAAGTAGACATGTGGGAAATGTTATTTATTAACTATTTTGTGTCACATAACTCTCTGGTTTAACAGAATAAAAATTCAAAATGTGAAAATTGCGAAATTTTCAAAATTTTCGCCAAATTTCCGTTTTTATCACAAATAAACGCAGAATTTATTGACCTAAATTTACCATTAACATGAAGCCCAATATGTCACGAAAAAACAATCTCAGAACCGCTAGGATCCGTTGAAGCGTTCCTGAGTTATTACCTCATAAAGGGACACTGGTCAGAATTGCAAAAAACGGCCAGGTCATTAAGGTCAAAATAGGCTGGGTCATGAAGGGGTTAATGAGCCTTGTCACATGACTTAGGATAATAGCCAAACCAAAATCTCAATTTGCAAACACTGTGTTTCGGGGTACTGCCCCTCGTCAGTGCAAAGCGGAGATCTGGTTTGGCTGATTGAGAGGCGTCTGACCAGGATCCAAGAAGTATCGTTTCTCCTTGCAGAGAGTGACATGATAAGCATGACGAGGTGAGGAGACTTAAATCTGCAATGCTCCTCTGGGAAATATGCAAATTGTCTCTTCAGAGAGGAAGAGGACTAGAACTCTAGTCCCACCTATTGGAAGTAGCAATCCTAACAGTCAATGTCGACCCTTTAACAGGCCTTGTCACATGACTTAGGATAATAGCCAAACCAGAATCTCAATTTGCAGACACTGTGTTTCGGGGTACTGCCCAATCAGCCAAACCAGATCTCCACTTTGCACTGACGAGGGGCAATACCCCGAAACACAGTGTCTGCAAATTGAGATTCTGGTTTGGCTATTATCCTAAGTCATGTGACAAGGCTCGTTAAAGGGTTGACATTAACTGTTAGGTTTGCTACTTCCAATAGGTGGCACTAGAATTCTAGTCCTCTTCCTCTCTGAAGAGACAATTTGCATATTTCCCAGAGGAGCATTGCGGCTTTAAGTCTCCTCACCTCGACATGCTTATCATGTCACTCTCCGCAAGGAGAAATGATACTTTTTGGATCCCAGTCAGACGCCTCTCAATCAGCCAAACCAAATCTCCACTTTGCACTGACGAGGGGCAGTACCCCGAAACACAGTATCTGCAAATTGAGATTTTGGTTTGGCTATTATCTTAAGTCATGTGACAAGGCTCGTTAAAGGGTCGACATTGACTGTTACGATTGCTACTTCCAATAGGTGGCACTAGAGTTCTAGTCCTCTTCCTCTCCGAAGAGACAATTTGTATACGTAGGAGTGATAAATTTATATTGCACTTTGTGTTTGATGGACCACCAATGCATAAACTGCCACAGAGTAGAAGAATCAATGTTGCGGTTTGACAGGAATATGATTTTTACTGCTCTATTCATGATATATTGAAGAGGTGACAGTTTATTAAGTGGGAGACTTATTAGTAGAGCATTGCAATAGTCTACAGTAGGTGATAATGAATCAGAGCTACAGTAAGGGTTTGTCTGGAGTCAAAAGTAGGAAAAGTTCGAATTCTAGAGATGTTTTAGAAGTGCAGGTAACATGAGCAAGGAAATTCAGCTTTTTGACAAATTCAATTTCAGATAGCAGGACAACATGATGTTAGAGATAGCAGAAAGACAATGTTAGGTGTCGAGTTCCCGCCTCTGCCCAGGGGGAATCTTGAACCATCTCTGCTGTGGTCTCCCATTCTTCTGCAGCCGCAGTGGAGTCTGCTCAGCGGAGACGTCGGTCCCAGCGTCTTGCTCAGTGTCACTCTGTGCATAGGGTTGCTGCTGCTTTTCCAGCTTCTGCCATTGAAGCCAGTGCTGGGCAGCGGCGAGCAGACGCTTCTGAGACTAAGTCCTACTTTGCACACACTGAGCATGCCCATGGCAAGATCTCTCAGTGGAGATCTAGGGTCACATGCTCAGGTACTGCAGCGACTTCCATTGGTCCTTCTCACGGAAGGTCCTGTAGGTACTAGGACTAAGTTCTGCTTTGCACACTGAGCATGCCCAGGGCAAGATCTCTCAGTGGAGATCTAGGGTCACATGCTCAGGTGCTGCAGCAATTCCATTGGTCCTTCTTTGAAAGGTCCTATACGTGCTGCAGCTATTTAAGGCTCGCATGGCTGCACGGCCATGCGCTAGTGTACATTTGTAAACGTGTGTGTGTTGTGAGTGAAAGTCGCTCTTTAAATAACCCTCCCTATTAGTTGACTGTTTGCGGAAGGTGTATGATTGCTATCTAGCGCCTGACTTATCCAACAGCACGTTACACACTAATACAGCGTCTAGTTGCTGCGTCCGCCAGTGCGGCGCCGTGCGCTTTCACAGCGCTTTCCTGACCCAAGCCTGGGTGGTTAGTGGTGTCCGCCAGTGTGGCACCGCAAGCACTCTCGTGCATTCCTTTGTTTTTATTTTGGTTACGCTGACACCCCAGTTGCTGTGTCGACCGCAAGTAGCGCCGTTTTACTTTTTCAATGTAGAATTGGCTGGAATTGAGATTGGACGCCATGTCGCGTTTGGAGAGCTCCTGATGTGCCTAAACAGTGGAAACCCCCCACAAGTGACACCATTTTGGAAACTAGACCCCTTAAGGAACTTATCTAGATGTGTGGAGAGCACCTTGAACCCCCATGTGCTTCACAGAAGTTTATAACGTAGAGCCGTGAAAAAAAAAAATTGCATTTTTTCTACAAAAATGATCTTTTTGCCCACAAATTTTTATTTTCACAAAGGTAACAGAAGAAATTAGACCACTAACGTTGTTGTGCAATTTCTCCTGAGTACGTCGATACCCAATATGTGGGGGTAAACCACTGTTTGGGCGCACCGCAGAGCTTGGAAGAGAAAGAGTGCCGTTTTACTTTTTCAATGTAGAATTGGCTGGAATTGAGATCGGACGCCATGTCGCGTTTGGAGAGCCCCTGATGTGCCTAAACAGTAGAAATCCCCCACAAGTGACCCCATTTTGGAAACTAGACCCCCCATGGAACTTATCTAGATGTGTGGTGAGAACCTTGAATGCCCAGGTGCTTCACAGAAGTTTAGAATGTAGAGCCGTGAAAATAAAAAATATTTTTTTTTTCCACAAAAAAGATTTTTTAGCCCCCAAGTTTTTATTTTCACAAGGGTAACAAGAGAAATTGGACCCCAGTAGTTGTTGTCCAATTTGTCCTGAGTATGCTGGTACCCCATATATGGGGGTAAACCACTGTTTGGGCGCACAGCAGAGCTCGGAAGGAAGGAGCGCCGTTTTGGAATGCAGACTTTGATAGAATGGTCTGCGGGTATTATGTTGCGTTTGCAGAGCCCCTGATGTACCTAACCAGTAGAAACCCTCCACAAGTGACCCCATTTTGGAAACCAGACCCCCCAAGGAACTTATCTAGATGTGTGGTGAGAACTTTGAATGCCCAAGTGCTTCACAGAAGTTTAGAATGCAGAGTCGTGAAAATAAAAAATATTTTTTTTTTCCACAAAAAAGATATTGTAGCCCCCAAGTTTTTATTTTCACAAGGGTAATAGGAGAAATTGGACTGCACTATTTGTTGTCCAATTTATCCTGAGTATGCTGATGTGCCATATGTGGGGGTAAACCACTGTTTGGGCGCACGGCAGAGCTCGGAAGGGAAGGAGCGCCTTTTTGGAATGCAGACTTTGACAGAATGGTCTGCGGGTATAATGTTGCGTTTGCAGAGCCCCTGATGTACCTAACCAGTAGAAACATTCCACAATTGACCCCATTTTGGAAACTAGACCCCCCAAGGAACTTATCTAGATGTGTGGTGAGAACTTTGAATGCCCAAGTGCTTCACAGAAGTTTAGAATGCAGAGTCGTGAAAATAAAAAAAAAAAATTTTTCCACAAAAAAGATATTGTAGCCCCCAAGTTTTTATTTTCACAAGGGTAACAGGAGAAATTAGACTGCACTAGTTGTTGTCCAATTTATCCCGAGTATGCTGATGTGCCATATGTGGGGGTAAACCACTGTTTGGGCGCACGGCAGAGCTCGGAAGGGAAGGAGCGCCTTTTTGGAATGCATACTTTGATAGAATGGTCTGCGGGTATTATGTTGCGTTTGCAGAGCCCCTGATGTACCTAACCAGTAGAAACATTCCACAAGTGACCCCATTTTGGAAACTAGACCCCCCAAGGAACTTATCTAGATGTGTGGTGAGAACTTTGAATGCCCAAGTGCTTTACAGAAGTTTAGAATGCAGAGTCGTGAAAATAAAAAATATTTTTTTTTTCACAAAAAAGATATTGCAGCCCCCAAGTTTTTATTTTCACAAGGGTAACAAGAGAAATTGGACCCCAGAAGTTGTTGTCCAATTTATCCCGAGTACGCTGATGCCCCATATGTGGGGGTAACCCACTGTTTGGGCGCACGGCAGAGCTCAGAAGGGAGGGAGCACCATTTGACTTTTTGAGCACAAAATTGGCTGTCGTGTTTGAAGACCCCCTGATGTACCTAAACAGTGGAAATCCCCCAATTCTAGCTCCAACCCTAACCCCAACACACCCCTAACCCTAATCCCAACCTGATCCATAATCCTAATCACTAACCCTAACCATAATCACAACCCTTACCCCAAAACAACCCTAATGTCAACCCTAACCATAACCCTAATCAAAACCCTAAATCCAACACACCCCTAATCCTAATCTCAACCCTAACCTCAAACCTAACCCTAATCCCAATACACCCCTAATCACAACCCTAACCTTAACCCTAATCCCAAACCTAACCCTAATCCCAAGCGTAACCCTAATGCCAACCCTAACCCTAATACCAACCCTAATCCAAACCCTAACCCTAATCCCAGCTCTAACCCTAACTTTAGCCCCAACCCTAACCCTAGCACTAAGGCTACTTTCACACTTGCGTCGTTTGGCATTCCGTCGCAATCCGTCGTTTTGGACAAGAAACGGATCCTGCAAATGTGCCCGCAGGATGCATTTTTTGCCCATAGACTTGTATTGCCGACGGATCTGTGACGGATGGCCACACGTTGCGTCCGTCGTGCACTGGATCAGTTGTGTTTTGGCGGACTGTCGGCACAAAAAAAGTTCAATGAAACGTTTTTTTGTACGTCGCATCCGCCATTTCTGACCGCGCATGCGTGGCCGTAACTCCGCCCCCTCCTCCCCAGGACATAGATTGGGCAGCGGATGCGTTGAAAAACTACAGCTGCTGCTCACGTTGTGCACAATTTTCACAACGTGCGTCGGTATGTCGGGCCGATGCATTGCGACGGCCCCGTACCGACGTAAGTGTGAAAGAAGCCTAACCCTAAATTTAGCCCCAACCCTAACCCTAAATTTAGCTCCAACCCTAACCCTAAATTTAGCCCCAACCCTAGCCCTAGCCCTAACCCTAGCCCTAACCCTAGCCCTAACCCTAGCCCTAACCCTACCCCTAACCCTACCCCTAACCCTAACCCTACCCCTACCCCTACCCCTAACCCTAACCCTACCCCTAATCCTACCCCTACCCCTAACCCTAACCCTAACCCTACCCCTAACCCTATTTTTAGCCCCAACTGCTGTTCTCCTGCCGGCCGGCAGATGGAGACAGATGGCGGGTGCACTGCGCATGCGCCCGCCATCTTCTTATGCCGGCGTCCAGGAGGAGCAGCAAGAGGATCCAGGGACACAGGTGAGTATTGTAGGGTCCCCGAATCCCCCTATTTCTCTGTCCTCTGATGTGCGATCACATCAGAGGACAGAGAATTACACTTTACTTTTTTTTTTTTTTTTGCGGTCGCCGGTAAACAGTTAATTACCGGCGATCGCAAAACAGGGGTCGGTAAAACCGACCCCGATCATGCTCTTTGGGGTCTCAGCTACCCCCGGCAGCCGAGACCCCAAAGACTCTCACGGGGCCGGCCGGCGGGCGCACTGCGCATGCGCCCGCCATTTTGAAGATGGCGGCGCCCACCGCGAGACACGAGGAGCATCGGGGGAGATAGGTGAGTATTGGGGGGCTACCTGTGACCCCTTTTCTCTGTCCTCCGATGTGCGATCACATCGGAGGACAGAGAAATTAAAAAGAGATCGCGTTTTTTTTTTTTGCGATCGCCGGTAAACAGTTAATTACCGGCGATCGCAAATGCGGGGTGGGTTAAAAACCCCCCAAATCATGTTCTCTGGGGTCTTGGCTACCCCGGGCAGCCGTGACCCCGGAGAAAATCGGCCTCTGGGGGGCGCTATTCACTTTTTCCACAGCGCCGTTAATTAACGGCGCTGTGGTTTAAGTACCCCTAGCGGCCGCCGTTAAAAGGCGTATCGGCGGTCGCTAAGGGGTTAACAGGGTTTGTTTCCTTCACACAGGGTGAAGTTAACCCGTGTGTATTCACATTGTACCGCCATATAGTCCGTCATTACTTGGCAGCAGGTTCCATCTCTGCACGGTGGAACCCGGGCTGCGAACGCACCTTATTCTACCTATCTTATTATTTGGTGCATTCCGCTAGCCCTAACAGACAATCACTGGTATTTTATACTAGTACTGGGGTGAGAGCAACAATAAATATCCCAAACTATAGAGAAATGTACATAACTTTTAATATTCATGAAAGCACCAAAAAAGAGAGTATAAGTACCCTAATTTTTTTTATTAAAAAAGTAATTAAAATAACCATATAGAATACACAAATATAGAACCAGAGGCTGCAAATGCCATATGCTAGTCGGGAAACCAAATCACACATGTATTTTCCCTACTAAAGTCCTACCATATGTCCACATAAATAAGTATAGATCTTAATTATAATTAATATAAATGAAAATGCACATAGTGCAAAGTGCTGCCTAATAGCATGCAAACATAATATTAAATGTTAATAAAGGGACTTACATTCAAAGACAAGGTATAGTGACGGCGCTCCCACCGCCCCAACACATGTATTGTGTGGTCACTTCCTCAGGCCGCACTATATATATATATATATATATATATACAGTGGGGCAAAAAAGTATTTAGTCAGTCAGCAATAGTGCAAGTTCCACCACTTAAAAAGGTGAGAGGCGTCTGTAATTTACATCATAGGTAGACCTCAACTATGGGAGACAAACTGAGAAAAAAAATCCAGAAAATCACATTGTCTGTTTTTCTATCATTTTTTTTGCATATTATGGTGGAAAATAAGTATTTGGTCAGAAACAAACAATCAAGATTTCTGGCTCTCACAGACCTGTAACTTCTTCTTTAAGAATCTCCTCTTTCCTCCACTCATTACCTGTAGTAATGGCACCTGTTTAAACTTGTCAGTATAAAAAGACACCTGTGCACATCCTCAAACAGTCTGACTCCAAACTCCACTATGGTGAAGACCAAAGAGCTGTCAAAGGACACCAGAAACAAAATTGTAGCCCTGCACCAGGCTGGGAAGACTGAATCTGCAATAGCCAACGAGCTTGGAGTGAAGAAATCAACAGTGGGAGCAATAATTAGAAAATGGAAGACATACAAGACCACTGATAATCTCCCTCGATCTGGGGCTCCACGCAAAATCCCACCCCGTGGGGTCAGAATGATCACAAGAACGGTGAGCAAAAATCCCAGAAACACGCGGGGGGACCTAGTGAATGAACTGCAGAGAGCTGGGACCAATGTAACAAGGCCTACCATAAGTAACACACTACGCCACCATGGACTCAGATCCTGCAGTGCCAGACGTGTCCCACTGCTTAAGCCAGTACATGTCCGGGCCCGTCTGAAGTTTGCTAGAGAGCATTTGGATGATCCAGAGGAGTTTTGGGAGAATGTCCTATGGTCTGATGAAACCAAACTGGAACTGTTTGGTAGAAACACAACTTGTCGTGTTTGGAGGAAAAAGAATACTGAGTTGCATCCATCAAACACCATACCTACTGTAAAGCATGGTGGTGGAAACATCATGCTTTGTGGCTGTTTCTCTGCAAAGGGGCCAGGACGACTGATCCGGGTACATGAAAGAATGAATGGGGCCATGTATCGTGAGATTTTGAGTGCAAACCTCCTTCCATCAGCAAGGGCATTGAAGATGAAACGTGGCTGGGTCTTTCAACATGACAATGATCCAAAGCACACCGCCAGGGCAACGAAGGAGTGGCTTAGTAAGAAGCATTTCAAGGTCCTGGAGTGGCCTAGCCAGTCTCCAGATCTCAACCCTATAGAAAACCTTTGGAGGGAGTTGAAAGTCCGTGTTGCCAAGCGAAAAGCCAAAAACATCACTGCTCTAGAGGAGATCTGCATGGAGGAATGGGCCAACATACCAACAACAGTGTGTGGCAACCTTGTGAAGACTTACAGAAAACGTTTGACCTCTGTCATTGCCAACAAAGGATATATTACAAAGTATTGAGATGAAATTTAGTTTCTGACCAAATACTTATTTTCCACCATAATATGCAAATAAAATGTTAAAAAAACAGACAATGTGATTTTCTGGATTTTTTTTTCTCAGTTTGTCTCCCATAGTTGAGGTCTACCTATGATGTAAATTACAGATGCCTCTCATCTTTTTAAGTGGTGGAACTTGCACTATTGCTGACTGACTAAATACTTTTTTGCCCCACTGTATATATATATATATATATATATATATTACATTAAACAAGTGGGGGATTGAACTTTTTTGCAATTTTATCACACTTGGAATTTTTTTCCTGTTTTCTAGTATGTGTACATGATATAGTAAAACCAATGGTGTCTTTCAAAAGTACAACTTGTCCTGGCAAAAAATAGCCCTCATATGGCCATTTTTACAAAAAATTAAAAAAAATATGGCTTTGGGAAGAAGGGGAGCAGAAAATGAAAATGCAAAACCAAAAATACCTCTGATCGTTAAGGGGTTAAAATATTTTTACACTTTGATTGCAGATCAGATACTCTGCATTGCTTATACACTGCAGGGTATCACATCAGGCTGGGAAGGAGGCATGTCACAAGCCACCTTCCGTCCAGGACCTGGAAGGACCCCGTGGCCATCTTGGCGCCAGGGATCTCCATGGAGACCATCAGTACAGTGCGATCGCATTGCGTCATCCTGATGGAAGCACGCAGGGAACCTATTCCCTGCACGATGTTTCTCTTTGTCACTGTCACTACTGACAGCAGCATCAAAGGGGTTAATTGCCCGCAATTGGTGCTAGTGTAACAAGGTGGTCCGGTGTGGTAGTCCCAGCCGAGTCAACTAAGCCACAGTGAGTATACACCTCAGTACCTTGTACAGAAATAAGCAGGACAAACGCATTCCAGACAGAGCTACAGTCCAACACAGAAACAATTTAATAAAAGGAAATGAATAAAGTACAAACACTGGCTTCCTGCTCTCTCCCTAGCTTCGTCCATGGCCGTACCCACAACAGCCACTACGGCCGAAAGAGGCAGTAGTCCTTGCGCTGGAATCTGGATGTTTGAAATCCCTTTGGCAGGGCCCTTACCAAGTCCTAGAGCCCATGTTGCAGTCCTTAGGTCCTGGGCAACAGATTCTATCCCCTCCTGGGATCTGGTAATGCCCATGTTACTGTCCTTTAGTCCAGGGCAACAGATACTTCCCTTCCTGGGATCTGGCAATGCCCCGGCTGTGGCTGAGCTACTGCCCTGGGCAAATGGGCACCAGTCTCTGAACAGGAAACCGGAACTTCCTGCTCCCTAGAGGCTGCTGGCTCAGCCCACAAAGTAACCCTTTGCTATCCCTACCTTTAACATGTACAGGGCAACCCAATACAATATAAAAATGATACATTACAAACTAAAAGAGACACCATACGCATGGGGAACTTAGCAAACACAGCATAATGCAATGAGAATGTGTACCATATACTACAAGTATTGTCATATGCAGTCAATGCACATGAAACATAACACAAAAGAAGGGTTACATAAGTCCCGTGTGGGGGAGGGGCAAACGAGGGTGTCCACCACCTTCTTACACTGCACCGATTGTGGGCGTTACTGCGGGGTGTCAGCTCTGACACAGAGCTGACACCCGCACGAGATTGCTGCGGCGCTCGGTGTGAGACCGCGCGATCGCCGCACCATACACATACTGCTGTTTGTGAGAATGCAGCTCCCGCAGAGCAGTATATCTATGGCTCAAGGTGTTAAAGGGAAACTGTCACTATGAAAATGCAGTCCAAGCTGCAGGCATCATGTTATTGAGCAAGGGGAGCTGAACAGATTGATATACACATGGGCAGCATGGCGAGTCAGTGGTTAACATTGCTTTCTAGCAAGGTCAACATCTGCAGGTTGTATGTTCTCCCTGGGTGGGTTTCCTCACATACTCCATATACTGATTAGGAATTTATATTGTGAGGCCCAAAGGTGATAGCAATGGTAATATCTGTAAAGCACCATGGATCATGATGGTGCTATATAAGCAAAGCATTATATAATATATAGTTTTATGAAAAAAGATTCCGTATACCCTGTGATTTCATATTTTAATCCTTTACTCTGTCATGGATTTTGGGTCCAGTGTGAGGTCCTTTCAGTATCTGCCAGCGATTTCTCTATGCATCCTTATACAAGGAAGGCTGTCAGTCAATGATAGGACCGGCCACTAAACTGAAAATCCCAGAAAAATCTGAGATTTAAGTGATTAAATTACAGGTTATACTGAATCTTTTCTCATAAAACAACACATAACAACCTGCTCTATAGCATGATGTCTGCAGATTGGAATTCATTTTCATGGTTCCCTATAGGAAACGTTTATCTACCAGTTAGTCAAAGATCAACCAGTAAATCAAGATTCTATATATAGGCATCACAGTATATGAATGAACTTCTATCCTAGCCCCTTGGTAGCAGAACACCTGGACTATCAGGTGTGCATAACTGGGGGCATTGAAAAAGATCCATCTTTATTTAATAAGGAAAACTCTATTCCTATTAATATAGCACAAAAATTTACACTTCCGGAACCACAATTGTCACTCTCATCCAGTTGATATTTATAATATAAGCTATTTACAACTGGATAAATTGAGATGTACAATATTAATAGAAACAAAAATGCACTTTGCAGTTTAGTACATGTATAATATGTGCCCCATCTGTAAGACCCATTAAATGGAATTTACTGTATATCTACTGGTGAACGAACAGTGCTTTTGGAACTAATAACAAACATCAGCAGATGGATTCAACAATACCAGAGCTCTTGTGTGCCAGTAAAATGCCGTTCAGTCATGGGTTATTGCTTCCCTATGCAACCTGTTGTGTCATTTTTAACGGTACATCATGACAAAAATTCTGAACCATAGCCACTAGAAGAAGAAATGATTAAAACTGAATAACAACACACTGCACAGACACCCATCTGTTCTTTTCTATTGCATACAAATATATTCTAATGGATTATTGCGTTTCTGCAAATTCATGGTTTTTACAATTAGATATGCTTTTTGTTAAAAGTTGAATTTATATTGCCTATTTAATTGCCCTTTTCTCCAACATGCAAACAAATGGGAACATGTTACTATATATATATGTTATATTATTGTGTAGTTTAGATTACAACAAAAACCTTTTTTTTTTTAAATAGTAGTTTCAAATGAGCAGTTATTGCCATATAAGAAAGCCCTCCCTATTACATAAGTTGATATTTGATGGCATTACCACATACAGTGGGGAAATAAGTATTTGATACACTGACGATTTAGCAAATTTTCCCACTAACAAAGAATGGAGAGGTCTGTAATTTTTATCTCGCTACACTTCAACTGTTAGAGACAGAATCTTAACAAATTTTGACATGATTAATTTGCATTGTATTGCATGAAATACGCATTTGATACAGCAGAAAAACAGAACTTAATATTAGGTACAGAAAACTTTATTTGCAATTATAGAGGTTAGACGTTTCCTGTAGTTTTTGACCAAGTTTGCACCCACTGCAGCAGGGATTTTGGCCCACCCCTCAATACAAATATTCTCCAGATCTTTCAGGTTTCGGGGCTGTCCTGCCTCTTCACCACTGTTTTTACATTTTTTGCTTCAGCCCTTACTCAGGCAACACATTGTTCATGAGGATCATCTCATTAATTACCAATGATAAGACATGCAGGGTTTTGTAAACTAAATGTACTGCACAGTTTGAACCTTGTCTACAACAATTTTTGTCTGACCTGTGTTGACTAAGCTATTTTTTATTATTAGTCTATGGAGACATATTGGTCTGGGCTGCACCTCTATGGGAACAGGACAATTCTATGTTTTGCTTCCATTCACCTTCCCTCCCTGCCTTCCATAAGGTGTTTGATGAGCTGGATCAGGTTCAGCATGTGATGCATCACTTCATCTGGTAATTGAGGGAAATTTTGTAGGCCAATATGCTATTCTTTTCCATACCCTGGCATCTGAATTATTCTTGGAATGTTGAACCTTAACTGTTAATTTTCTTCTTGAGATTATGAAACCATATAAAAAAATGCTACCGTGGAGGAAAGACACTTGCAAAATTTCCTGGACCATCTGACCTTATTTTCCACTAGAGAGGTCAAGAGATAACAATCAAAATCTCTCAATTCCAAGTGTCTATGTTTTCAATGTCTCCAGCATGGGAAAGAACAGTGAGTCCTATGCAACTCAACTATCATTCCTTACCATACTCTGAGAAAGATCACTAGTCTGTTGGAGGTCTTTACTTTTATTGTGGAGATAAGCAAATATTCCCCAAAAAACTGTTTTAAGATGAAGGCTAAACAGGGAAGCTCCAAAGTCTAGATGAGAATGGTGGCATCATTAAAGGGTTGACATTATCCTCCATAAAAACAGATTTATAATGTCTGCATCATTTTACTACTGGTCTTCGAAGTTTTGGGGTCATTACTAGAGTTGAGCGACCTTGACCTTTTTAGAGTCGAGCCGGGTTTCGCGAAACCCGACTATCTCAAAAGTCGGGTCGAGTGAAATCGGCCGATTATGACGTAAAGTCGGGATCGACCGAAACACGAAACCCAATGCAAGTCAATGGGGCAGCATAGTCGGCAGTGAGTGGGGGCCAGGAAAACACCTAGAGTGCCCATTTTAATGTCAAAACCATCCATTCTTCTTAATGAAGCTTGTCAAGCGTAATTTACCTTATAATAATTGGAAGGCATTTGAAATTGGGGGTCATTTGGCTAAAGTTGTGTGGGGTAGGGCTGGTTCAAGTAATTAGTGGGCCCAGGAAATCTGGACCACGTCACGGCAGTGGAGCAGGGAGAGGTAAGTATTTCAACTTTGCAAGTGCTGTGATCCTGAGCAAGCAGGGGGGGCCCACTTGTTGGCATTGGCACTGGCACAGGGCCCCTCAAAGTACAGCGGTGTGTTTGCACGGCGGGGGCGCCTCCCACCGGCAGCAACACTTTTGCGTACTATGAGAGGCCCTGTGCCAGTGACGTCGCCAACTAGTATTCCTCCCCCCACCTGATGAAGGAACCTGCACTTTCATCTGCACCTTACTCTTTGTCCCCGTGTAAGGTGGTATGGTATGCGGGAAGAGCAACCTGACTTTCAGCAGGGTCACAATGTTGTTGTGTAGCATGCACGGGGAATGTTGCGTTATGGGTCAATGTACCAGCAGACTCATCTATCACTGGCTGGGCAATGGGCACGATGAAGTGGAAACACAGATATAGGCCCAAAGAATAAAGTGGGCTAAATGCAGTTCAAAATTGGTAACACAGGAATAACCAGGGGGCATTGCAGTGGAGGACAACTGGAATGAGAGGCTGACACAGAGAGTAGGGCCAAATCAGTAAGTAGTCGAAATGCAGTTCAAAATTGGCAACCGTAGTAAACAGGCGGCACAGCTTTGTTCAGTGGAGGAGAACAGCAAGGAGTGGCAGACACCGATAGTAGGCCCCAACCCAACTAGTAGGCCAAATGCAGTCTAACATTAACAACTACTTAACGAGAGCCTGAAAATGGAATTTCAGGACAGGAAACCAGGAGAACAGCAAGGAGTGGCAGACACCGATAGTAGGCCCCAAACCAAATAGTACGCCAAATGCAGTTGTTCCATTTAACCACAATTTAATGAGAGCCTGAAGATAGAAGCTCAGGAAAGGCAACCTGGGGAACACCTTGGAGTGTAACACACCATCTCTCTCCACCCCATACCCATTTTGTAGGCCTAATGCAGTGTACTTTTCTACAACTACTAAACGAGAGTCGGAAGACCGAAGCAATGGCAAGGAAACCTGGGGAACACCTTGGAGTGTAACACACCATCTCTCTCCACCCCATACCCAATTTGTAGGCCTAATGCAGTGTAGTTTCCAAGAACTACTAAACGAGAGCCGGAAGATCGAAGCTCAGGAAAGGCAACCTGGGGAACACCTTGGAGTGTAACACACCCTCTCTCTACACCCCATACCCAATTTGAAGGCCTAATGCAGTGTAGTTTCCAAGAACTACTAAACGAGAGCCGGAAGATCGAAGCTCAGGAAAGGCAACCTGGGGAACACCTTGGAGTGGAACACACCCTCTCTCTACACCCCATACCCAATTTGTAGGCCTAATGCAGTGTAGTTTCCAAGAACTACTAAACGAGAGCCGGAAGATCGAAGCTCAGGAAAGGCAACCTGGGGAACACCTTGGAGTGTAACAAACCCTCTCTCTACACCCCATACCCAATTTGTAGGCCTAATGCAGCGTAGTTTCCGACAACTACTAAACGAGAGCATGAAGATCGAAGCTCAGGAAAGGCAACCTGGGGAACACCTTGGAGTGTAACACACCCTCTCTCTACACCCCATACCCAATTTGAAGGCCTAATGCAGTGTAGTTTCCAAGAACTACTAAACGAGAGCCGGAAGATCGAAGCTCAGGAAAGGCAACCTGGGGAACACCTTGGAGTGGAACACACCATCTCTCTACACCCCATACCCAATTTGAAGGCCTAATGCAGCGTAGTTTCCAACAACTACTAAACGAGAGCCGGAAGATCGAAGCTCAGGAAAGGCAACCTGGGGAACACCTTGGAGTGTAACACAACGTCTCTCTACACCACGGAAGGGCTGATTCTTAGGAAGGAAGGCTGTTGGAAATAAGCATTGCGCGTCCGAGGGTGATTATATTCTTATTAGGTATATACTCACCCTCGGACGCGCCCTGCTTCTTTATTTGGAATGAATGTTTATTTGCAATGTGGTGTTGACTTTCTCTATTATTTTGGTAATTAATGATTTTATTATTTTCATTGTTTTGCATCTTCTCGGCAATAATATAAAGAAGACGCGACAGGACAACACTCGGTGGATGCCATATCTGTGTTTTCAATTTAAAAAACCTTTCAGTTAACTACTTGCAGGAGAAAGTAATTGTAGCTGGTGGCCATTTTTAGTACTGTACCAGATTTTAGTTGTGTGTTTGTTTTTAATGTTAAAATGTCTGCATTTGATATCTCACCAGTATTTTCTTTTTTATAAGCAAAATACTTTTTTTTTTATTTTATGATGTTGGTTCAAGGGGTACACGGGCAGCAGTAGACAGGTCAGTGGAGGCCTAGTGGAAGGAGGGACCGCAGACAGGCTTCGAAGCCCTAACATAATAAATTGGGCTGCCTGTAGGCAATTTAAAATTGGTTCCAGGGGAACACGGGCAGCAGTAGACAGGTCAGTGGAGGCCTAGAGGAAGGAGGGACCGCAGATGCGCCAATGTTTCCCCCATACCAAATTTGTAGGCCTAATGCAGTGTAGTTTCCAACAACTACTAAACGAGAGCCGGAATATCGAAGCTCAGGAAAGGCAACCTGGGGAACACCTTGGAGTGTAACACACCCTCTCTCTACACCCCATACCCAATTTGAAGGCCTAATGCAGTGTAGTTTCCAAGAACTACTAAACGAGAGCCGGAAGATCGAAGCTCAGGAAAGGCAACCTGGGGAACACCTTGGAGTGTAACACACCCTCTCTCTACACCTCATACCCAATTTGAAGGCCTAATGCAGCGTAGTTTCCAACAACTACTAAACGAGAGCCGGAAGATCGAAGCTCAGGAAAGGCAACCTGGGGAACACCTTGGAGTGTAACAAACCCTCTCTCTACACCCCATACCCAATTTGTAGGCCTAATGCAGCGTAGTTTCCGACAACTACTAAACGAGAGCATGAAGATCGAAGCTCAGGAAAGGCAACCTGGGGAACACCTTGGAGTGTAACACACCCTCTCTCTACACCCCATACCCAATTTGAAGGCCTAATGCAGTGTAGTTTCCAAGAACTACTAAACGAGAGCCGGAAGATCGAAGCTCAGGAAAGGCAACCTGGGGAACACTTTGGAGTGGAACACACCATCTCTCTACACCCCATACCCAATTTGAAGGCCTAATGCAGTGTAGTTTCCAACAACTACTAAACGAGAGCCGGAAGATCGAAGCTCAGGAAAGGCAACCTGGAGAACACCTTGGAGTGTAACACAACGTCTCTCTACACCACGGAAGGGCTGATTCTTAGGAAGGAAGGCTGTTGGAAATAAGCATTGCGCGTCCGAGGGTGATTATATTCTTATTAGGTATATACTCACCCTCGGACGCGCCCTGCTTCTTTATTTGGAATTAATGTTTATTTGCAATGTGGTGTTGACTTTCTCTATTATTTTGGTAATTAATGATTTTATTATTTTAATTGTTTTGCATCTTCTCGGCAATAATATAAAGAAGACGCGACAGGACAACACTCGGTGGATGCCATATCTGTGTTTTCAATTTAAAAAACCTTTCAGTTAACTACTTGCAGGAGAAAGTAATTGTAGCTGGTGGCCATTTTTAGTACTGTACCAGATTTTAGTTGTGTGTTTGTTTTTAATGTTAAAATGTCTGCATTTGATATCTCACCAGTATTTTCTTTTTTATAAGCAAAATACTTTTTTTTTTATTTTATGATGTTGGTTCAAGGGGTACACGGGCAGCAGTAGACAGGTCAGTGGAGGCCTAGTGGAAGGAGGGACCGCAGACAAGCTTCGAAGCCCTAACATAATAAATTGGGCTGCCTGTAGGCAATTTAAAATTGGTTCCAGGGGAACACTGGCAGCAGTAGACTGGTCAGTGGAGGCCTAGAGGAAGGAGGGACCGCAGATGCGCCAATGTTTCCCCCATACCAAATTTGTAGGCCTAATGCAGTGTAGTTTCCAACAACTACTAAACGAGAGCCGGAATATCGAAGCTCAGGAAAGGCAACCTGGGGAACACCTTGGAGTGTAACACACCCTCTCTCTACACCCCATACCCAATTTGAAGGCCTAATGCAGCATAGTTTCCAACAACTAAACGAGAGCCGGAAGATCGAAGCTCAGGAAAGGCAACCTGGGGAACACCTTATAGTGTAACAAACCCTCTCTCTACACCCCATACCCAATTTGTAGGCCTAATGCAGCGTAGTTTCCGACAACTACTAAACGAGTGCATGAAGATCGAAGCTCAGGAAAGGCAACCTGGGGAACACCTTGGAGTGTAACACACCCTCTCTCTACACCCCATACCCAATTTGAAGGCCTAATGCAGCGTAGTTTCCAACAACTACTAAACGAGAGCCGGAAGATCGAAGCTCAGGAAAGGCAACCTGGGGAACACCTTGGAGTGGAACACACCATCTCTCTACACCCCATACCCAATTTGAAGGCCTAATGCAGCGTAGTTTCCAACAACTACTAAACGAGAGCCGGAAGATCGAAGCTCAGGAAAGGCAACCTGGGGAACACCTTGGAGTGTAACACAACGTCTCTCTACACCACGGAAGGGCTGATTCTTAGGAAGGAAGGCTGTTGGAAAGAAGCATTGCGCGTCCGAGGGTGATTATATTCTTATTAGGTATATACTCACCCTCGGACGCGCCCTGCTTCTTTATTTGGAATGAATGTTTATTTGCAATGTGGTGTTGACTTTCTCTATTATTTTGGTAATTAATGATTTTATTATTTTCATTGTTTTGCATCTTCTCGGCAATAATATAAAGAAGACGCGACAGGACAACACTCGGTGGATGCCATATCTGTGTTTTCAATTTAAAAAACCTTTCAGTTAACTACTTGCAGGAGAAAGTAATTGTAGCTGGTGGCCATTTTTAGTACTGTACCAGATTTTAGTTGTGTGTTTGTTTTTAATGTTAAAATGTCTGCATTTGATATCTCACCAGTATTTTCTTTTTTATAAGCAAAATACTTTTTTTTTTATTTTATGATGTTGGTTCAAGGGGTACACGGGCAGCAGTGCCCTGGTCAGTGTAGTAGTAGTTGAAAGAATGGACCGCAGGCAGGCATCGAAGGCCTAAAATAAAAAAATTGGGCTGGCTGTAGGCAATTTTTAAATTGGTTCCAGGGGTACACGGGCAGCAGTGGTGTGGTCAGTAGAGGCCTAGTGGAAGGAGTGACCGCAGACAGGCATCGAAGGCCTAAAATAATAACACATGGCTGTAGGCAATTTTAAATTGGTTCCAGGGGTACACGGGCAGCAGTGGTGTGGTCAGTGGAGGCCTAGTGGAAGGAGTGACCACAGACAGGCATCGAAGGCCTAACATAACAAAAATGTCAATACAATGGTATTGTCAGTGGCAGGCATTGAAGGATGTCAGCGCATAGACTAAACATTGGTGGAGCTGTGAGATAATTTTGCAAGTGGTAGAGCACTGTTTGAGCTGGGGTGGGGGGAAACTGTCTTGTGGCCGGCGGTACAGGCCCAGGGCCCCTCATATTACAACGGTGTGTCTGACGTTGGGTGCGCACCACCACCGCCAGAGACACTTTATTGTACTAGGAGGGACCCAGTGGCAGTGCCGTCGACCAAAAGCGGGCTCACCCACCTCTTCAGACAAACTGCACTCTCACGGGTGCTGTCGCCAAGTGTCGATACCACGGCCCCGTGTGGGGAGTTTGGCCATTTAGTGAGGTGTAAACATGTTGTATGCTGGACAATCAGGTGCTGAAAATTACGAGATTGGAAAAGGCATTCAGAATAGTCCACAGGCAAGACCTTTTCATAGGAAAGCTAGGTGTCAGCCGGGCAAGGTGGGGCAAAAGATTTCGAAATCCAGTTGTGGTTCATTTTAATGAAGGTTAGATCATCTACATTTTGGGTAGCCAGATGAGTCCTTTTTTCTGTTAGTATTGAACCTGCAGCACTGAATACTCTTTCTGATAGGACACTAGCTGCCGGGCAAGCAAGCTCCTGCAATGCATATTCTGCCAATTCTGGCCAGGTGTCTAATTTTGATGCCCAGTAATCAAATGGGAATGACGGTTGAGGGAGAACATCGATAAGGGATGAAAAATAGTTTGTAACCATACTGGACAAATGTTGTCTCCTGTCACTTTGAATTGATGCTGCAGTACCTGTCCTGTCTGCGGTCATAGCAAAATCACTCCACAACCTGGTCAGAAAACCCCTCTGGCCAACGCCACTTCTGATTTCTGCCCCTCTAACTCCTCTGGTCTGCTGGCCCCTGCAGCTCGTGTGAGAACGATCACGGGCGCTGTGTGCAGGGAATGCCAGAAGCAAACGGTCAACAAGAGTTGATTGTTTGGTTGCTAATATTAGTTCCAAGTTCTCATGTGGCATTATATTTTGCAATTTGCCTTTATAGCGAGGATCAAGGAGGCAGGCCAACCAGTAATCGTCATCATTCATCATTTTAGTTATGCGTGTGTCCCTTTTGAGGATACGTAAGGCATAATCCGCCATGTGGGCCAAAGTTCCAGTTCTCAAATCTGCGGTTGTGCTTGGTTGAGGGGCAGTTTCAGGCAAATCCACGTCACTTGTGTCCCTCAAAAAACCAGAACCCGGCCTTGCCGCGCCACCAATTTCCAGTGGCCCCGGAAAAGCTTCCTCATTAAAAATATAATCATCCCCATCATCCTCCTCGTCCTCCTCCTCCTCTTCGCCCGCTACCTCGTCCTGTACACTGCCCTGGCCAGACAATGGCTGACTGTCATCAAGGCTTTCCTCTTCCTCAGCTGCAGACGCCTGATCCTTTATGTGCGTCAAACTTTGCATCAGCAGACGCATTAGGGGGATGCTCATGCTTATTATGGCGTTGTCTGCACTAACCAGCCGTGTGCATTCCTCAAAACACTGAAGGACTTGACACATGTCTTGAATCTTCGACCACTGCACACCTGACAACTCCATGTCTGCCATCCTACTGCCTGCCCGTGTATGTGTATCCTCCCACAAAAACATAACAGCCCGCCTCTGTTCACACAGTCTCTGAAGCATGTGCAGTGTTGAGTTCCACCTTGTTGCAACGTCTATGATTAGGCGATGCTGGGGAAGGTTCAAAGAACGCTGATAGGTCTGCATACGGCTGGAGTGTACGGGCGAACGGCGGATATGTGAGCAAAGTCCACGCACTTTGAGGAGCAGGTCGGATAACCCCGGATAACTTTTCAGGAAGCACTGCACCACCAGGTTTAAGGTGTGAGCCAGGCAAGGAATGTGTTTCAGTTGGGAAAGGGAGATGGCAGCCATGAAATTCCTTCCGTTATCACTCACTACCTTGCCTGCCTCAAGATCTACAGTGCCCAGCCACGACTGCGTTTCTTTCTGCAAGAACTCGGACAGAACTTCCGCGGTGTGTCTGTTGTCGCCCAAACACTTCATAGCCAATACAGCCTGCTGACGTTTGCCAGTAGCTGCCCCATAATGGGAGACCTGGTGTGCAACAGTGGCAGCTGCGGATGGAGTGGTTGTGCGACTGCGGTCTGTGGACGAGCTCTCGCTTCTGCAGGAGGACGAAGAGGAGGAGAAGGGGGTGCGAACGGCTACAGCCAATTGTTTCCTAGACCGTGGGCTAGGCAGAACTGACCCAAACTTGCTGTCCCCTGTGGACCCTGCATCCACCACATTTACCCAGTGTGCCGTGATGGACACGTAATGTCCCTGGCCATGCCTACTGGTCCATGCATCTGTTGTCAGGTGCACCTTTGTGCTCACAGATTGCCTGAGTGCATGGACGATGCGCTCTTTAACATGCTGGTGGAGGGCTGGGATGGCTTTTCTGGAAAAAAAGTGTCGACTGGGTAGCTCGTAGCGTGGTACAGCGTAGTCCATCAGGGCTTTGAAAGCTTCGCTTTCAACTAATCGGTAGGGCATCATCTCTAACGAGATTAGTCTAGCTATGTGTGCGTTCAAACCCTGTGTACGCGGATGCGAGGCTAAGTACTTCCTTTTTCTAACCATAGTCTCATGTAGGGTGAGCTGGACTGGAGAGCTGGAGATCGTGGAACTAGCGGGGGTGCCGCTGGACATGGCAGACTGAGAGACGGTGGGAGATGGTATTGTTGCCACCGGTGCCCTAGATGCAGTGTTTCCTACTACGAAACTGGTGATTCCCTGACCCTGACGGCTTTGGCCTGGCAAAGAAACCTGCACAGATACTGCAGGTGGTGTGGAAAATGGTGGCCCTACACTGCCGGAAGGGATGTTGCGTTGCTGACTAGCTTCATTGGCCGAGGGTGCTACAACCTTAAGGGACGTTTGGTAGTTAGTCCAGGCTTGCAAATGCATGGTGGTTAAATGTCTATGCATGCAACTTGTATTGAGACTTTTCAGATTCTGTCCTCTGCTTAAGGTAGTTGAACATTTTTGACAGATGACTTTGCGCTGATCAATTGGATGTTGTTTAAAAAAATGCCAGACTGCACTCTTTCTAGCATCGGATACCTTTTCAGGCATTGCAGACTGAGCTTTAACCGGATGGCCACGCTGTCCTCCAACAGGTTTTAGCTTTGCCACGCGTTTTGGGCAAGATACGGGCCCGGCAGATGGAACCTGTTGCGATGTTGATGCCTGCTGCGGCTCCTCCTCCTCCGCTTCAGAACTGCTGCCGCCTGCACCCTGTTCCCCCAATGGCTGCCAATCGGGGTCAAGAACTGGGTCATCTATTACCTCTTCTTGTAGCTCGTGTGCAACTTCGTCTGTGTCACCGTGTCGGTCGGTGGTATAGCGTTCGTGATGGGGCAACATAGTCTCATCAGGGTCTGATTCTTGATCAGCACCCTGCGAGGGCAATGTTGTGGTCTGAGTCAAAGGACCAGGATAGTAGTCTGGCTGTGGCTGTGCATCAGTGCACTCCATGTCAGATTCAACTTGTAATGGGCATGGACTGTTAACTGCTTCACTTTCTAAGCCAGGGACGGTATGTGTAAAGAGCTCCATGGAGTAACCCGTTGTGTCGCCTGCTGCATTCTTCTCTGTTGTTGTTTTTGCTGAAGAGGACAAGGAAGCGACTTGTCCCTGACCGTGAACATCCACTAACGACGCGCTGCTTTGACATTTACCAGTTTCACGAGAGGAGGCAAAAGAGCTAGAGGCTGAGTCAGCAAGATAAGCCAAAACTTGCTCTTGCTGCTCCGGCTTTAAAAGCGGTTTTCCTACTCCCAGAAAAGGGAGCGTTCGAGGCCTTGTGTAGCCAGACGACGAACCTGGCTCCACAGCTCCAGACTTAGGTGCAATATTTTTTTTCCCACGACCAGCTGATGCTCCACCACTACCACTACCCTCATTACCAGCTGACAATGAACGCCCCCGGCCACGACCTCTTCCACCAGACTTCCTCATTGTTTTAAAAACGTTACCAAACGAACGGTATTTGTTGCTGTCACACAACTTACACGGTGAGCTATAACTTCAGTATGATTTAGCTACCCCTTTACAGGTGGGTGAGACCACAACGAAAATCAGCCACAATGTTACACACTCTGTTGTTGTTGGCAACAAATGAGATGGCACACACGCAGGACTGTCACTGAAGCGCAAATGTAAATATTTATCTCCCACTGATTTGTGTTTGTTTTTTTAAAAGGGAGACTTCAGAAAAAAAAAAATTAAAAAAAAATTATTTTTTACAGAAGAATTTATAAAACAAATAAAATGAAATGATTGTTTCAGGGAGAATTTAGAAAAAAAATAAAACAAAAAATAGGCTTTCTAGGGCCCACTGAGTGACAGATGACGCACACAGGAGTCAGGAGTGGCACACAAGCCCAGAGGCCAATATTAATCTCCCACTGATTGATTTAGTTATTTTTTTTGGTAGATTTTGGAACCCAAATCAAGCAAAAAAATTTATAGGCTTTCTATGGCCCACAATTGGGGAGAGAGAGATGGCACACCCAGGAGTCAAGACTGGCACACAAGCAGAAGGGGCAATATGAATCTCCCACAGATTTTTTTTTTTTTTTTTCAGGGAGACTTGAGAGAAAAAAAAATACAAAAAAAATGATTTTTTTCAGGAATAATTTAGAAACCAAAGAAAATAAAATGATTGTTTCAGGGAGAATTTAGAAAACAAATAAAACAAAAAATAGGCTTTCTAGGGCCCACTGAGTGACAGATGACGCACACAGGAGTCAGGAGTGGCACACAAGCCCAGAGGCCAATATTAATCTCCCACTGATTGATTTAGTGATTTTTTTTGGTAGATTTTGGAACCCAAATCAAGCAAAAAAATTAATAGGCTTTCTATGGCCCACAATTGGGGAGAGAGAGAGAGATGGCACACCCAGGAGTCAAGACTGGCACACAAGCAGAAGGGGCAATATGAATCTCCCACAGATTTTTTTTTTTTTTTTTTTTTTCAGGGAGACTTGAGAGAAAAAAAAATACAAAAAAAATGATTTTTTTCAGGAATAATTTAGAAACCAAAGAAAATAAAATGATTGTTTCAGGGAGAATTTAGAAAACAAATAAAACAAAAAATAGGCTTTCTAGGGCCCACTGAGTGACAGATGACGCACACAGGAGTCAGGAGTGGCACACAAGCCCAGAGGCCAATATTAATCTCCCACTGATTGATTTAGTGATTTTTTTTGGTAGATTTTGGAACCCAAATCAAGCAAAAAAATTAATAGGCTTTCTATGGCCCACTATTTGTGAGAGAGATGGCACGCTCAGGACTGGCACACAAGCCCAGAGGCCAATATTAATCTCCCGTTTTTTTTTTTTTCCAGGGAAAATTTATAAACCCAATAAAAAAAATAATAATAAATAGGCTTTCTATGGCCCACTATCTGAGAGAGAGAGATGGCACGCTTAGGACTGGCACACAAGCCCAAAGGCCAATATTAATCTCCCACTGATTGATTGATTGATTTTTTCAGGTAGAATTATGAACCCAAATCAACCAAAAAAATAAATAGGCTTTCTATGGCCCACTATTTGTGAGAGAGATGGCACGCTCAGGACTGGCACACAAGCCCAGAGGCCAATATTAATCTCCCACTTTTTTTTTTTTCCAGGGAAAATTTATAAACCCAATAAAATAATAAAAACATAGGCTTTCTATGGCCCACTATCTGAGAGAGAGAGAGATGGCACGCTTAGGACTGGCACACAAGCCCAAAGGCCAATATTAATCTCCCACTGATTGATTTATTGATTTTTTCAGGTAGAATTTAGAACCCAAATCAAGCTAAAAAATTAATAGGCTTTCTATGGCCCACTGAGTGAGAGATGGCACACACAGGAGTAAGGAGTGGCACACAAGCCCTGAGGCCAATATTTTTCTCCCACTGATTGATGTTGTGATTTTTTCTGGTAGATTTTGGAACCCAAATCAAGCAAAAAAATAAATAGGCTTTCTATGGCCCACTGAGTGAGAGATGACACAGACAGAGATGGCACGCTAGCAGAAATGTCAATCTTAATCTCCCACAAAAAAAAAAAAAAAAGGAACTGTCCTTCAATTACTATCTCCCTGCAGTAATCTCAGCCAGGTATGGCAGGCAGCAATAAGGAGTGGACTGATGCACAAATTAAATAAAAAGTGTGGACAAACAAACAAGATAGCTGTGCAGAAAGGAAGGAACAAGAGGATTTGTGCTTTGAAAAAAGCAGTTGGTTTGCACAGCGGCGTACACACAGCAATGCAGCTATCAGGGAGCCTTCTAGGGCAGCCCAATGAGCTACAGCGCTGAGGAAAAAAAAAAAAAAGGAGCTTCCACTGTCCCTGCACACCGAAGGTGGTGTTGGGCAGTGGAAATCGCTACAGCACAAGCGGTTTTGTGGTTAATGGACCCTGCCTAACGCTATCCCTGCTTCTGACGAAGCGGCAGCAACCTCTCCCTAAGCTCAGATCAGCAGCAGTAACATGGCGGTCGGCGGGAACTCCCCTTTATAGCCCCTGTGACGTCGCAGACAGCAAGCCAATCACTGCAATGCCCTTCTCTAAGATGGTGTGTACCAGGACCTATGTCATCACGCTGCCCACACTCTGCGTTTACCTTCATTGGCTGAGAAATGGAGCTTTTCGCGTCATTGAAACGCGACTTTGGCGCGAAAGTCGCGTACCGCATGGCCGACCACGCACAGGGGTCGGATCGGGTTTCATGAAACTCGACTTCGCCAAAAGTCGGCGACTTTTGAAAATGTTCGACCCGTTTCGCTCAACCCTAGTCATTACTTCTTCATGGTCCAGAAGGCTAAATATTCTTTTATTTTCTCTTCTGATACCATTTAAACTTTTTTTCTGCGATCAAATCTGCACACAGAATAGGTGCTATGACAAATTGAAGTTTTTCATTTTCAAGACTTTTCTCTTTTAGTTTTACATCTCATTGACAAGTCCATTCTTTTGGAACTCACTTGGTTTAGATAGCATCCTCCATTGATTGATTGGTTGATCAACAAGATTATTCAGGGGGTTCATTTTATTTCCAGCGCTATATTAAAGTGTTGCCTTAACCACTCAACTTTTTGCTTTGTTCTGCTTCTATTACCTCCAATATCCCTCTACCTAGTAACATTTGGCAGAAGTTTTTTCTCCCCAAAACACCAAAATTCGGAAATACACCTTTTCTATGATTGCTCAACCTTTCCTAGGTACTAAACCAAACAGACGTAGTGTTTCTTTTGTCCCTTTCAGAGACTGAAACTATATCTATGTAAATTAAAGTGGTTGTAATTTTCTTTAATCCAGAGTACACTGCTTCTTTGCCCCTCTCCCAACCTCTGCTCCTGCCTCCCTGCTTGTCAAACGCAACAAAAAATTGACAGTTTAGACCAGCAACATGGTCGTGTGTGTCAATAATCCAAGCAGTGTGTTCTCCCATGCTGCTAGCAGAGGCATTTTTGTGATCTAGTCAGGTTAAGAGTGGCACTTGTAGGTTCAAAGATCATTAAAACAGACATTTCTTAACTAGGAAAGTAGCCACATCTAATACATGTGGCCATTAAACTAGGAAAAAAGAATGAGTAATAAAGTTAAAAAAAAATCCCTTAATTTTTGAGAAAAGAGGGATTTTTAATAGGGGGTAAATTGCAAAGTTGCTTGTTTTTACATGCAGTTTAATAAAGACGAGGAAACCTTTTTGAAGAACTAGTAAATGAGCTTCAATTGTAAGGTAAACTACTGTAGTATGGGATTCTTCTTAGTAAAGAAAATCAATGGGTTTCTTAGATTTCATAGACTACTGAGTTTTAATAGGATCACGATGAAAGATCATTGCATATTGCCTCTCATTCCAGAGGTTTTGAATGGATAAATAGGGCCCATATTTTCAATAAACTAGACGTTTTTGGAACCTACAAACTAATCCATATTAAAAAAGATGATGAATGGAAGATAGCGTTTAATACTTGTCGTTATGCATCCAATCTTAACTGAGCCCGGGTGGCGCCTCTGGCTATGCTGCACATCAGGTTGCCTCGCATGGGTGAGGATGTAGACTGTCTTACCCTGTTCCTGCCTCTGGAGACAACAATCGCGCTATGTGTATAGTGTCATGTTTTTCATGCAATAGTGATGTGCGTCTTATACAATGTAATATGGTAATATACAGCATACTCTCTGAGTGATGTGAAGTGTTAATGTATAATGTGAGACGTGTATAGTGCAAGATAAGTATAAGATCAACTTAGGATAGCATAAGTTAGGTTTATATAGTAAGTGGTTTAGCAACAGTATAGGACTTAAGATAGAAAATAGATAATTAAAGAACTAACCCAGTGGATGGGAACTAGTGTTGATAAAAAGAAAAGCACTTTCTGATACTGTGTGGTTAGAGAAGAGAAGAGCTAGTCCAGGTGCAGTAGGCTGCTAGGGGCAGCATGAGCCAATCGTTCAAAGCTGTATTTAGTCCCCTGATGGAAATCCCTGTAACAGCTGGAGCCTAGAGCTTGAGCTAGGTACCAATTAGGGGGTCTGGTCTTCTGACATCACGAGGTCGGTGGACGTTGAATTATGTGGGGGCAGGTGGCAGGTGCCGGGTTCATGGCTGGAGTGGGCAAGGCATCCCTGAGGCAGATGGAGTCAGCAGGTGTGGGGATTAGTGCAGGACGAATGGGTGGCAGACCTGAAGTGGTACTGTACTAAGGAAGTATGAATTTTGAATTGCTGTGCCCTATCCCACTTGTCACTACCTGATGAACTTGAACTAACTAGTGAATGTTTGACTGTTGTAAAGAAATTGGTGTCAACTCAATTGTGTGCAGCAGCTCCTGAGAATGGAAGCCTGGAGGCAGTTGAGGCCTGCATACTACAAGTGAGTGTGATGCTCCCCACACCCAACAGCACACTGGGACACCGTTTGTCTCTAAAGTTCCAGAGAAAAACAAGGTATCAGCTCGTTCATGACTACCGCTCTTCAGCACTTTACACATATATTAGATATCATTTCCCCAGGCCTCTAGCGCCTCCAGTTTGAAGACAGTATTGTGTTCAACTGCCATTTATCCAACTTCTTATTTGCCATTATCCCCTCAGATTTTGTATTTTCTGCAACTAGGACCTATGGCTTTACTAGAATAGATTTTTAACCCCTTCACTCCACAGCCCATTTTTGTTTTTGCATTTCTGTTTTTTGCTCCTCTTCCTCCCAGAGCCAAAACTTTTTTATTTTTCCATCAATATGGCCATGTGAGGGCTTGTTTTTTGCAGGACAAGTTGTACTTTTGAGCAACACCATTGGTTTTACCATATAGTGTACTGGAAAACAGGATAACAATTCCAACTGCAGTGAAATTGCAAAAACAAAGTGCAATTCCACATTTTTTTTAACCATGTTCACCAAATGCTAAAACTGACCTGCCATTATGGTTCCCCAGGTCATTATGAGTTCATATCATAGATATCAAACATGTATAGGCTTTTTTTTATTTAATTAAAAAAAAGATTGCGTCATTTTCTGACATTCGTAGCGTCTCCATTTTTTGTGCTCTTTGCCCAGGTGATTGCTTATTTCTGTGTGCCGAGCTTACATTTTTATTGATACTATTTTGGTGCAGATACGCTGCTTTGATGGCCTGTTATTGCATTTTAATGCAATGTTGCGGTGATCCAAAAAAAGTAATTCTGGCATTTTAACTTTTTTTCTCATTACACCGTTAACCGATCAGATTAATTGTTTTTATACATTGATAAATTGGGCTATTCTGAAAATGGAGATAAAAAGTATGTGTATTTTTTATTTATTATTGTTTTATTTTGAACGGCGCAAATGGGAAGTGATTCAAAATGTTATGCATTTTTATATTTGACTTGTGTTTATTTGTGAAAAAAATGGAAATTTGGCTAAAAGTTTGAAAATTTTGCAATTTTTAAACTTTTAGTTTTTATGCCCTTAAATTAGAGAATGTATACATGTAGATCCTACTTGAGCACCATATCTCACCATCCAGCAGAGTGCCGTGTTTTGTACATTACTTAAATTAGAGAGTCATATCATACAAAAGAGTTAATAAATAGCATTACCCACATGTCTGCTTTACATTAGCACAATTTTGGAAACCTTATTTTTTTTACGAAGTTATAAGGGTTAAAAGTTGACCAGCGATTTCTCATTTTTACAACAAAATTTGCAAAACCATTTTTTTTAGGGACCACCTCACACTTGAAGTCACTTTGAGAGGTCTATATGACAGAAAATGCCCAAAAGTGACACCATTCTAAAAACTGCACCTCTCAAGGTACTCAAAACCAAAAAGTTTATTAACCCTTCAGGTGCTTCACATGAATTTTTGGAATGTTTAAAAAAATTGAACATTTAATTTTTTTTCACAAAATTTTTACTTCAGATCCAATTTGTTTTATTTTACCAAGGGTAACAGGAGAAATTGGACCACAAAGGTCATTGTACAATTTGTTCTGAGTACACCAATATCCCATATGTGGGGGTAAACCACTGTTTGGGCACATGGCAGAGCTCGGAAGGGAAGGAGCGGCATTTGACTTTTCAATGCAAAATTTGCTGGAATTGAGATCGAACACCATGTCGCGTTTGGAGTGCCTCTGATGTGCCTAAACAGTGGAAACCCCCCACAAGTGACACCATTTTGGAAAGTAGACCCCTAAGGAACTAATCTAGATGTGTGGTGAGCACTTTGTGTTAGGGCTAGCGGAACGCACCGAGTATAGCAAGGAAACAACAAGGTGCATTCGCAGCCTGGGGTCCACCGCGCAGAGATATCTGCTGCTATGTAATTGGCGGCACTATATGGCGATATAAGCGAACTCTGTTAACTTCACAGAATCGCAAAGATATGAAAACGCTGTGCCCTGTTAACCTCCCAGAGGATCACAGCTACCTAATTGGGCAAACCAAAGAGTGGTCATGCAGAAGCAAAGCACAAAAAACTCCTCACCTGAGGTGCCGATATTCTAGGGGCTCATTTCAGCCAACCCTGACCACATGCAGACATGACCACCAAGTAGCAAAGCTCATAACATAGGTTAATACTAGCGCATGGCCGAACCTTATATAGCTGCAGCAGACAAGGACCTTCCTAGTCATCCAATTGGAGCTGCTACAGGACCTGAGCGTGTGACCCCCGACCTCCAATGAGAGGCCCTCCCGTGGGCATGCTCAGTGTGTGCAAAGCAGGACTTAGTCCCAGAAAAGCCTGCTCGCTGCTGACCAGTGCTGGCTACAAAAGCAGAGCCTGGAAAGGCAGAAGTAACCTTTTGCACAGTATCAGGCTGAGCGAGACGCTGAGACTGACGTCTCCGCTGAGCAGGCTCCACTGCGGTTGATGCAGAAGGGGAGACCGCAGCAGACATGGCTCGAGATTCTGCCTGTGCAGCAGTGGAATTCAACCCCTAACACTTTGAACCTCCAAGTGCTTCACAGGAGTTTATAACGCAGAGCCGTAAAAAAAAATCATATTTTTTTCACAAAAAATGATCATTTCACCCCAAATTTTTATTTTCCCAAGGCTAACAGGACAAATTGGACCCCAAAAGTTGTTGTTCAATTTGTCCTGAGTACACTAATTCCCCATGTGTGGGGTAAAACCACTGTTTGAGTGCATGGCAGAGCGCGGAAGGGATGGAGTGCTGTTTGACATTTCAATGCAAAATTGGCTGGAATTGAGATTGGACACCATGTTGCGTTTGGAGAGCCACTGATGTGCCAAAACTGTGGAAACCCCCCAAACTGACACCATTTTGGAAAGAAGACCCCCTGAGGAACTAATCTAGATGTGTTGTGAGCACTTTGAACCCCCAAGTGCTTCACAGAAGTTTATAATGCAGAGAAGTAAAAAAAATCATATTTTTTTCACAAAAATGATTTTTTACCCCAAATTTTTTATTTTTCCAAGGGTAACAGGACAAATTGGACCCCAAAAGTTGTTGTGCAATTTGTCCTGAGTGCGCTGATACCCCATGTGTGGGGGTACACCGCTGTTTGGGCGCATGGCAGAGCTCGGAAGGGAAGAAGCGCAATTTGACTTTTCAATGCAAAATTGGCTGGAATTGAGATCGGAACCCATGTCACGTTTGGAGAGCCCCTGATGTGCCTAAGCAGTGTAAACCCCCAAAAGTGACCCCATTTTGGAAAGAAGACCTCCTAAGGAACTTATCTAGATGTGTGGTGAGCACTTTGAACCCCCAATTGTTTCACTAAAGTTTAGAATGTAGAGCCGTGAAAATTAAAAAAAATTTTTTCCACAAAATAATCTTTTAGCCAGCAATTTTTTATTTTCTCATGGGTAGCAGGAGAAATTGGACCCCAATCATTGTTGTCCAATTTGTCCTGAGTACGCTGATTCCCCATATGTGGGGGAGACCACCGTTTGAGCGCATGGCAGAGCTCGGAAAGGAAGGAGCGCTGTGTTGGAATGTAGACTTTGATGGAATGGTCTGAGGGCATCACGTTGCGTTTGCAGAGCCCCTAATGTACCTAAACAGTAGAAACTCCCACAAGTGAACTCATATTGGAAACTAGACCCCCAAGGAGCTTATCTAGATGTGTTGTGAGAGCTTTGAACCCCCAAGTGTTTCGCTAAAGTTTATAACGCAGAGCCGTGAAAATAAAAAATATATTTTTTTCCACAAAAATGATATTTTAGCCCCAAAATTTTTATTTTCCCAAGGGTAACGGGAGAAATTGGAGCCCAAAGTTGCTGTCCAATTTGTCCTGAGTACCCTGGTACCCCATATGTGGGGGAAACCACTGTTTGGGCGCACGGCAGAGCTCAGAAGGGAAGGAGCGCTATTTGGAATGCAGACTTCGTCACGTTGCATTTGCAGAGCCCCTGATGTACCTAAACAGTAGAAATCCCCCACAAGTGACCCCATATTGGAAACTAGACCCCCCCCAAGGAACTTATCTAGATGTGTTGTGAGAACTCTGAACCCCCAAGTTTTTCACTACAGTTTATAACACAGAGCCATGAAAATAAAAAATCTTTTTTTTATCCACAAAAATTATGTTTTAGCCCCCGGTTTTGTATTTTCCCAAGGGTAACAGGAGAAATTGGACTCCAAAAGTTGGTTTCCAATTTGTCCTGAATACGCTGATACCCTATATGTTGGGGTAAACCCCTGTTTGGGCACACGGGAGAGCTCGGAAGGGAAGGAGCACTGTTTTACTTTTTCAACGCAGAATTGGCTGGAATTGAGATCGGACACCATGTCGTGTTTTGAGAGCCCCTGATGTGCCTAAACAATGGAAATCCCCAATTCTAACTGAAACCCTAACCCAAACACACCCCTAACCCTAATCCCAACCATAACCCTAACCACACCCCTAACCCTAATCCCAAACATAAATGTAATCCAAACACTAACTTTAGCCCCAACCCTAACCCTAAATTTAGCCCCAACCCTAACCCTAACTTTAGCCCCAACCCAAACCCTAACTTTAGCCCCAACCCAAACCCTAACTTTAGCCCCAAACCTAACCCTAACTTTAGCCCCAACCCTAACCTCAACCCTAACCCTAACCCCAACCCTAACTTTAGCCCCAATCCTAACCCTAACTTTACCCCCAACCCTATCCCTAACTTTAGCCCCAACCCTAACCCTAACTTTAGCCCCAACCCTAACCCTAACCCTAATGGGAAAATGGAAATAAATACATTTTTTAAAATTGTATTATTTTTCTTTAACTAAGGGGGTGATGAAGGGGGGTTTGATTTACATTTATAGTTTTTTTGAGCGGATTTTTATGATTGGCAGCTGTCACACACTAAAAGATGCTTTTTATTGCAAAAAATAGTTTTGCATCACCACATTTTGAGAGCTATAATTTATCCATATTTTGGCCCACAGAGTCTTGTGAGATCTTGTTTTTTGCGGGACAATTTGACATTTTTATTTGTACCATTTTCGGGCACATGACATTTTTTGATCACTTTTTATTCCGATTTTTGGGAGGCGGAATGAACAAAAACCAGCAATTCCTGAATTTCTTTTAGGGGGGCGTTTACACCGTTCCGCGTGTGGTAAAATTGATAAAGCAGCTTTATTCTTCGGGTCAGTACAATTACAGCGATACCTCATTTATATCTTTTTTTATGTTTTGGCGGTTTTACACAAAAAAAACTATTTTATATAAAAAATAATTGTTTTTGCATCGCTTTGTTCTGAGAGCTATAACTTTTTTATTTTTCTGCTGATGATGCTTTATGACTGCTTTTTTTTTGCGGGACAAGATGATGTTTACAGCGGTACCATGGTTATTTATATCCGTCTTTTTAATCACATTTTATTGTACTTTTTGTTTGGCAGTATGATGATAAAGCATTGTTTTTTGCCTCGTTTTTTATTTATTGTTTTGGCGGTGTTCACTGAAGGGGTTAACTAGTGGGATAGTTTTATAGAGTGGGCCGTTACGGATGCGGCAATATCAAATATGTGTACTTTTATTGATTTTTTTTAATTTACATAAATAAATGGATTTATTGGAAAATATTTTTTTTTTGCCTTTTTGGGGGATTTTTTTTCTTATATACATTCTATTTTTTTTGCACTTTATAACATTGTCCCACACTTTGCATAGCACTGTGTCAGATCAGCGATCTGACAGGCAGTGCAGGAGGCTTTCCGGCTCTGAGAAGGCGCCGGCAAGCCACCTCAGTGAAGGACCCGGAAGGAGCCCCGTGGCCATTTTGGATCCTGGGACTCCTTCCAGAACGCATCACATTGTTCCGGTGGGAGAGCACATGGAGCCCCTGTCCCTGTGCGATGAGCCTCTATGTTGCTGTCACTACTGACAGCAGCATCAGAGGGGTTAAGTGCCCACGATCGGTGCTAGCCGATACATTCAGCAGACACCTGCACGTGATCGCTGCGGTGCTCACTGTGAGACCGTGCTATCGTGCCACCGTACTAGTACTGCAGTTTGCAGGAACTCAGTTCCCGCAGAGCCGTACTAGTATGGCGCATGTCGGGAAGGGGTTAAAATCTTTTTTTTTACTTTACACTTGCCTCAATAGAGAAGGTGTGTTCAAACTTTTGGTCTGTACAGTATATAGGGAAGTTCCCCTTAAACCGGGTTTAGAGCTCCCCTTTCTAGCTTGGAGTATGAACATGTTGTATGTTTGTGTTTACCTGATAGAAGAGATTTTCCCTTCCTTCCAAGCATGACATCACCCTCCCAGTGAGGAAAGCAATGCCACTGTAACAACCAGGACCCTGGGGTGTTACACATATGCATGCGCTTGATACACATGCGTACTTCACACTAATCATGTCCAGGAAATGATGTCACCACCTGCAAAATCCCTGATGTATTAAAGGGGGTCTGGAAACAGATAGTCCATAACTCTCAAGACTCTGGATGCAAGCACAAGACTCTGTATAAGACTCTGGATGTATGTATAGAAGCTTTGAAATTATCTGTTTGTATTTGCAGTCTATACTTTGTACTAATTTTTTTCTGTTCCTTGTAGACTGTTTGCTGCGCTTGTCCTGGTGCTGCCATCCTGGTACTGCCGTCCTGGTGTTGCTGCCTTCCTGGTGCTACTGCCATTTTGGTGCTGCTGCCTTACTGGTGCTGCTGCCTTCCTGCTGCTGCCATTCTCCTGGTGCTGCCGTCTTCCTAGTGCTGCCATTGTGGTTCTGCCATCCTGTTACTGCCATCCTGGTGCTGCCTTCCTGGTGCCGCCTTCCTGGTGCTACCTTCCTGGTGCTACTGCCATCCTGGTGCTGCTGCCTTCCTGGTGCTGCTGCCTTCCTGATGCTGCTCCCTTCCTGATGCTGCCGACCTTCTGCCATTCTCCTCGTGCTGCCGTCTTCCTGGTGCTGCTGTCCTGGTGCTGCCTTCCTGGTGCTGCCATCCTCCTGGTGCTGCCATCTTCCTGGTGCTGCCGTCTTGGTGCTGCCGTCCTGGTGTTGCTGTCTTCATGTTGCCTGACTGCTGTGTTATTGGACTACTGCCTGTAATGCAAGTATTGGTATCCATTGTTCTTTTTTTTGGGGGGGGGAGGGGGCTACATTGTGTTTGGCTCTTAACAAGTAATTTTTTTCTTATCTTTTCTTCTCTCTAGTGTTTCACTTGACTGCTGCCTGCTATTCCAACATGTCCTCCACTGAAGCTTCCGAAAGTGGACATGAGACTAATTATGTAATCAATAACTTGTAGAAGAAAAAAGTAACCCGCACCACCGACCACCCACTGTGGTCGTTCCAGGTCAGAGCTCCTTCACTGAACCGCAGACTTCGGGTGCTAATAGCCTGAGAGCATACCATATGGAATATAGACGAAAAAGAAAGTGGCAGCACTCACCGGTCTTCTTGCAGGTTTATTTATTTGTGAATGGAATCTTCACGGCACGGGGGTGTATGGATACAAGGACATGTGGGGGCTGAACGACGGCCGTTTCGCACCTCCCAGGTGCTTCAACGGGTTCAATGAATGGGCGGACATGACGCCTTAAGAAGCGTGCACAAAAAGTGCACCTCCCCCCAAAACGTCATACCGCCCACCCATAGTACAAAGTACATAGATAATTAAAACAGTGCAGTGACACAAACAGTTAAAAACAACAGTAGCAACTAGAGTTGAGCGACCTTGACCATTTTAGAGTCGAGCCGGGTTTAGCGAAACCCGACTATCTCAAAAGTCGGGTCGAGTGAAATCGGCCGATTATGACGTAAAGTCGGGATCGACCGAAACACGAAACCCAATGCAAGTCAATGGGGCAGCATAGTCGGCAGTGAGTGGGGGCCAGGAAAACACCTAGAGTGCCCATTTTAATGTCAAAACCATCCATTCTTCTTAATGAAGCTTGTCAAGCGTAATTTACCTTATAATAATTGGAAGGCATTTGAAATTGGGGGTCATTTGGCTAAAGTTGTGGTGGGTAGGGCTGGTTCAAGTAATTAGTGGGCCCAGGAAATCTGGACCACGTCACGGCAGTGGAGCAGGGAGAGGTAAGTATTTCAACTTTGCAAGTGCTGTGAACCTGAGCAAGCAGGGGGGGCCCACTCGTTGGCATTGGCACTGGCACAGGGCCCCTCAAAGTACAGCGGTGTGTTTGCACGGCGGGGGCGCCTCCCACCGGCAGCAACACTTTTGCGTACTATGAGAGGCCCTGTGCCAGTGACGTCGCCAACTAGTATTCCTCCCCCCACCTGATGAAGGAACCTGCACTTTCATCTGCACCTTCCTCTTTGTCCCCGTGTAAGGTGGTATGGTATGCGGGAAGAGCAACCTGACTTTCAGCAGGGTTACAATGTTGTTGTGTAGCGTGCACGGGGAATGTTGCGTTATGGGTCAATGTACCAGCAGACTCATCTATCACTGGCTGGGCAATGGGCAGGATGAGGAGGAAACACAGATATAGGCCCAAAGAATAAAGTGGGCTAAATGCAGTTCAAAATTGGTAACACAGGAATAACCAGGGGGCATTGCAGTGGAGGACAACTGGAATGAGAGGCTGACACAGAGAGTAGGCCCAAATCAGTAAGTAGTCGAAATGCAGTTCAAAATTGGCAACCGTAGTAAACAGGCGGCACAGCTTTGTTCAGTGGAGGAGAACAGCAAGGAGTGGCAGACACCGATAGTAGGCCCCAACCCAACTAGTAGGCCAAATGCAGTCTAACATTAACAACTACTTAACGAGCGCCTGAAAACGGAATTTCAGGACAGGAAACCAGGAGAACAGCAAGGAGTGGCAGACACCGATAGTAGGCCCCAAACCAACTAGTACGCCAAATGCAGTTGTTCCGTTTAACCACAATTTAATGAGAGCCTGAAGATAGGAGTTCAGGAAAGGCAACCTGGAGAACACCTTGGAGTGGAACACACCATCTCTCTACACCCCATACCGAATTTGTAGGCCTAATGCAGTGTATTTTCCAACAACTACTAAACGAGAGCCGGAAGATCGAAGCTCAGGAAAGGCAACCTGGAGAACACCTTGGAGTGGAACACACCATCTCACTACACCCCATACCCAATTTGTAGGCCTAATGCAGCGTAGTTTCCAACAACTACTAAACGAGAGCATGAAGATCGAAGCATTGGCGAGGAAACCTGGGGAACACCTTGTAGTGGAACTCACCATCTCTCTACACCCCATACCCAATTTGTAGGCCTAATGCAGCGTAGTTTCCAACAACTACTAAACGAGAGCCGGAAGATCGAAGCTCAGGAAAGGCAACCTTGAGAACACCTTGGAGTGGAACACACCATCACTCTACACCCCATACCCAATTTGTAGGCCTAATGCAGTATAGTTTCCAAGAACTACTAAACGAGAGCCGGAAGATCGAAGCTCAGGAAAGGCAACCTGGAGAACACCTTGGAGTGGAACACACCATCTCTCTACACCCCATACCCAATTTGTAGGCCTAATGCAGCGTAGTTTCCAACAACTACTAAACGAGAGCATGAAGATCGAAGCATTGGCGAGGAAACCTGGGGAACACCTTGGAGTGGAACACACCATCTCTCTACACCCCATACCCGATTTGTAGGCCTAATGCAGCGTAGTTTCCAACAACTACTAAACGAGAGCCGGAAGATCGAAGCTCAGGAAAGGCAACCTGGAGAACACCTTGGAGTGGAACACACCATCTCTCTACACCCCATACCCAATTTGTAGGCCTAATGCAGTGTAGTTTCCAAGAACTACTAAACGAGAGCCGGAAGATCGAAGCTCAGGAAAGGCAACCTGGAGAACACCTTGGAGTGGAACACACCATCTCTCTACACCCCATACCCAATTTGTAGGCCTAATGCAGCGTAGTTTCCAACAACTACTAAACGAGAGCCGGAAGATCGAAGCTCAGGAAAGGCAACCTGGAGAACACCTTGGAGTGGAACACACCATCTCTCTACACCCCATACCCAATTTGTAGGCCTAATGCAGTGTAGTTTCCAAGAATTACTAAACGAGAGCCGGAAGATCGAAGCTCAGGAAAGGCAACCTGGAGAACACCTTGGAGTGGAACACACCATCTCTCTACACCCCATACTCAATTTGTAGGCCTAATGCAGCGTAGTTTCCAACAACTACTAAACGAGAGCATGAAGATCGAAGCATTGGCGAGGAAACCTGGGGAACACCTTGGAGTGGAACACACCATCTCTCTACACCCCATACCCGATTTGTAGGCCTAATGCAGCGTAGTTTCCAACAACTACTAAACGAGAGCCGGAAGATCGAAGCTCAGGAAAGGCAACCTGGAGAACACCTTGGAGTGGAACACACCATCTCTCTACACCCCATACCCAATTTGTAGGCCTAATGCAGCGTAGTTTCCAACAACTACTAAACGAGAGCCGGAAGATCGAAGCTCAGGAAAGGCAACCTGGAGAACACCTTGGAGTGGAACACACCATCTCTCTACACCCCATACCCAATTTGTAGGCCTAATGCAGTGTAGTTTCCAAGAATTACTAAACGAGAGCCGGAAGATCGAAGCTCAGGAAAGGCAACCTGGAGAACACCTTGGAGTGGAACACACCATCTCTCTACACCCCATACCCAATTTGTAGGCCTAATGCAGCGTAGTTTCCAACAACTACTAAACGAGAGCATGAAGATCGAAGCATTGGCGAGGAAACCTGGGGAACACCTTGGAGTGGAACACACCATCTCTCTACACCCCATACCCAATTTGTAGGCCTAATGCAGCGTAGTTTCCAACAACTACTAAACGAGAGCCGGAAGATCGAAGCTCAGGAAAGGCAACCTGGAGAACACCTTGGAGTGGAACACACCATCTCTCTACACCCCATACCCAATTTGTAGGCCTAATGCAGTGTAGTTTCCAACAACTACTAAACGAGAGTCGGAAGACCGAAGCAATGGCAAGGAAACCTGGGGAACACCTTGGAGTGTAACACACCATCTCTCTCCACCCCATACCCAATTTGTAGGCCTAATGCAGCCTACTTTCCGACAACTACTAAACGAGAGCATGAAGATCGAAGCTCAGGAAAGGCAACCTGGGGAACACCTTGGAGTGTAACAAACCCTCTCTCTACACCACGGAAGGGCTGATTCTTAGGAAGGAAGGCTGTCGGAAAGAAGCAGGGCGCGTCCGAGGGTGATTATATTCTTATTAGGTATATACTCACCCTCGGAAGCGCCCTGCTTCTTTATTTGTAATGAATGTTTATTTGCAATGTGGTTTTGACTTACTCTATTTTTTTGGTAAATAATGATTTTATTATTTTCATTGTTTTGCATCTTCTTGGCAATAATATAAAGAAGACGCGACAGGACAACACTCGGTGGATGCCATATCTGTGTTTTAAATTGAAAAAAAACTTTCAGTTAACTACTTGCAGGAGAAAGTTATTGTAGCTGGTGGCCATTTTTAGTACTGTACCAGATTTTTGTTGTATGTGTTTGTTTTTAATGTTAAAATGTCTGCATTTGATATCTCTCCAGTATTTTCTTTTTTATAAGCAAAATACTTATTTTTATATTTTCTGATGTTGGTTCAAGGGGTACACGGGCAGCAGTAGACAGGTCAGTGGAGGCCTAGTGGAAGGAGGGACCGCAGACAGGCTTGGAAGCCCTAACATAATAAATTGGGCTGGCTGTAGGCAATTTAAAATTGGTTCCAGGGGAACACGGGCAGCAGTAGACAGGTCAGTGGAGGCCTAGTGGAAGGAGGGACCGCAGACAGGCTTCGAAGCCCTAACATAATAAATTGGGCTGGCTGTAGGCAATTTAAAATTGGTTCCAGGGGAACACGGGCAGCAGTAGACAGGTCAGTGGAGGCCTAGTGGAAGGAGGGACCGCAGACAGGCTTCGAAGCCCTAACATAATAAATTGGGCTGGCTGTAGGCAATTTAAAATTGCTTCCAGGGGAACACGGGCAGCAGTAGACAGGTCAGTGGAGGCCTAGTGGAAGGAGGGACCGCAGACAGGCTTCGAAGCCCTAACATAATAAATTGGGCTGGCTGTAGGCATTTTAAAATTGGTTCCAGGGGAACACGGGCAGCAGTAGACAGGTCAGTGGAGGCCTAGTGGAAGGAGGGACCGCAGACAGGCTTCGAAGCCCTAACATAATAAATTGGGCTGGCTGTAGGCAATTTAAAATTGGTTCCAGGGGAACACGGGCAGCAGTAGACAGGTCAGTGGAGGCCTAGTGGAAGGAGGGACCGCAGACAGGCTTCGAAGCCCTAACATAATAAATTGGGCTGGCTGTAGGCAATTTAAAATTGGTTCCAGGGGAACACGGGCGGCAGTAGACAGGTCAGTGGAGGCCTAGTGGAAGGAGGGACCGCAGACAGGCTTCGAAGCCCTAACATAATAAATTGGGCTGGCTGTAGGCAATTTAAAATTGGTTCCAGGGGAACACGGGCAGCAGTAGACAGGTCAGTGGAGGCCTAGTGGAAGGAGGGACCGCAGCCAGGCTTCGAAGCCCTAACATAATAAATTGGGTTGGCTGTAGGCAATTTAAAATTGGTTCCAGGGGAACACGGGCGGCAGTAGACAGGTCAGTGGAGGCCTAGTGGAAGGAGGGACCGCAGACAGGCTTCGAAGCCCTAACATAATAAATTGGGCTGGCTGTAGGCAATTTAAAATTGGTTCCAGGGGAACACGGGCGGCAGTAGACAGGTCAGTGGAGGCCTAGTGGAAGGAGGGACCGCAGACAGGCTTCGAAGCCCTAACATAATAAATTGGGCTGGCTGTAGGCAATTTAAAATTGGTTCCAGGGGAACACGGGCAGCAGTAGACAGGTCAGTGGAGGCCTAGTGGAAGGAGGGACCGCAGACAGGCTTCGAAGCCCTAACATAATAAATTGGGCTGGCTGTAGGCAATTTAAAATTGGTTCCAGGGGAACACGGGCGGCAGTAGACAGGTCAGTGGAGGCCTAGTGGAAGGAGGGACCGCAGACAGGCTTCGAAGCCCTAACATAATAAATTGGGCTGGCTGTAGGCAATTTAAAATTGGTTCCAGGGGAACACGGGCGGCAGTAGACAGGTCAGTGGAGGCCTAGTGGAAGGAGGGACCGCAGACAGGCTTCGAAGCCCTAACATAATCAATTGGGCTGGCTGTAGGCAATTTAAAATTGGTTCCAGGGGAACACGGGCAGCAGTAGACAGGTCAGTGGAGGCCTAGTGGAAGGAGGGACCGCAGACAGGCTTCGAAGCCCTAACATAATAAATTGGGCTGGCTGTAGGCAATTTAAAATTGGTTCCAGGGGAACACGGGCGGCAGTAGACAGGTCAGTGGAGGCCGAGTGGAAGGAGGGACCGCAGACAGGCTTCGAAGCCCTAACATAATAAATTGGGCTGGCTGTAGGCAATTTAAAATTGGTTCCAGGGGAACACGGGCAGCAGTAGACAGGTCAGTGGAGGCCTAGTGGAAGGAGGGACCGCAGACAGGCTTCGAAGCCCTAACATAATCAATTGGGCTGGCTGTAGGCAATTTAAAATTGGTTCCAGGGGAACACGGGCAGCAGTAGACAGGTTAGTGGAGGCCTAGTGGAAGGAGGGACCGCAGACAGGCTTCGAAGCCCTAACATAATAAATTGGGCTGGCTGTAGGCAATTTAAAATTGGTTCCAGGGGAACACGGGCGGCAGTAGACAGGTCAGTGGAGGCCTAGTGGAAGGACGGACCGCAGACAGGCTTCGAAGCCCTAACATAATAAATTGGGCTGGCTGTAGGCAATTTAAAATTGGTTCCAGGGGAACACGGGCGGCAGTAGACAGGTCAGTGGAGGCCTAGTGGAAGGAGGGACCGCAGACAGGCTTCGAAGCCCTAACATAATCAATTGGGCTGGCTGTAGGCAATTTAAAATTGGTTTCAGGGGAACACGGGCAGCAGTAGACAGGTCAGTGGAGGCCTAGTGGAAGGAGGGACCGCAGACAGGTTTCGAAGGCCTAACATAAGAAAAATGTCAATACAATGGTATTGACAGTGCCAGGCATTGAAGGATGTCAGCGCATAGACTAAACATTGGTGGAGCTGTGAGAGAAAATTTTGCAAGTCGTAGAGCACTGTTTGACCTGGGGGGGGACTGTCTTGTGGCCGGCGGTACAGGCCCAGGGCCCCTCATATTACAACGGTGTGTCTGACGTTGGGTGCGCACCACCACCGCCAGACACTTTATTGTACTATGAGGGACCTAGTGGCAGTGCCGTCGACCAAAAGCGGGCACACCCACCTCTTCAGACAAACAGTACTCTCACGGGTGCTGGCGCCAAGTGGCGATACCACGGCCCCGTGTGGGGACTTTGGCCATTTAGGGAGGTGTTAACATGTCGGATGCTGGACAATCAGGTGCTGCAAATTACGAGATTGGAAAAGTCATTCAGAATAGTCCACAGGCAAGACCTTTACATAGGAAAGCTAGGTGTCAGCCGGGCAAGGTGGGGCAAAAGATTTCGAAATCCAGTTGTGGTTCATTTTAATGAAGGTTAGATCATCTACATTTTGGGTAGCCAGACGAGTCCTTTTTTCTGTTAGTATTGAACCTGCAGCACTGAATACTCTTTCTGATAGGACACTAGCTGCCGGGCAAGCAAGCTCCTGCAATGCATATTCTGCCAATTCTGGCCAGGTGTCTAATTTTGATGCCCAGTAATCAAATGGGAATGACGGTTGAGGGAGAACATCGATAAGGGATGAAAAATAGTTTGTAACCATACTGGACAAATGTTGTCTCCTGTCACTTTGAATTGATGCTGCAGTACCTGTCCTGTCTGCGGTCATAGCAAAATCACTCCACAACCTGGTCAGAAAACCCCTCTGGCCAACGCCACTTCTGATTTCTGCCCCTCTAACTCCTCTGGTCTGCTGGCCCCTGCAGCTCGTGTGAGAACGATCACGGGCGCTGTGTGCAGGGAATGCCAGAAGCAAACGGTCAACAAGAGTTGATTGTTTGGTTGCTAATATTAGTTCCAAGTTCTCATGTTGCATTATATTTTGCAATTTGCCTTTATAGCGAGGATCAAGGAGGCAGGCCAACCAGTAATCGTCATCGTTCATCATTTTAGTTATGCGTGTGTCCCTTTTGAGGATACGTAAGGCCTAATCCGCCATGTGGGCCAAAGTTCCAGTTCTCAAATCTCCGGTTGTGCTTGGTTGAGGGGCAGTTTCAGGCAAATCCACGTCACTTGTGTCCCTCCAAAAACCAGAACCCGGCCTTGCCGCGCCACCAATTTCCAGTGGCCCCGGAAAAGCTTCCTCATTACAAATATAATCATCCCCATCATCCTCCTCGTCCTCCTCCTCCTCTTCACCCGCTAACTCGTCCTGTACACTGCCCTGGCCAGACAATGGCTGACTGTCATCAAGGTTTTCCTCTTCCTCAGCTGCAGACGCCTGATCCTTTATGTGCGTCAAACTTTGCATCAGCAGACGCATTAGGGGGATGCTCATGCTTATTATGGCGTTGTCTGCACTAACCAGCCGTGTGCATTCCTCAAAACACTGAAGGACTTGACACATGTCTTGAATCTTCGAC
This sequence comes from Ranitomeya imitator, assembly GCF_032444005.1. Classification (NCBI taxonomy): domain Eukaryota; kingdom Metazoa; phylum Chordata; class Amphibia; order Anura; family Dendrobatidae; genus Ranitomeya; species Ranitomeya imitator. The sequence continues at coordinate 216,883,248 of NC_091285.1, read as the reverse complement.
CACTGCACACCTGACAACTCCATGTCTGCCATCCTACTGCCTGCCCGTGTATGTGTATCCTCCCACAAAAACATAACAGCCCGCCTCTGTTCGCACAGTCTCTGAAGCATGTGCAGTGTTGAGTTCCACCTTGTTGCAACGTCTATGATTAGGCGATGCTGGGGAAGGTTCAAAGAACGCTGATAGGTCTGCATACGGCTGGAGTGTACGGGCGAACGGCGGATATGTGAGCAAAGTCCACGCACTTTGAGGAGCAGGTCGGATAACCCCGGATAACTTTTCAGGAAGCACTGCACCACCAGGTTTAAGGTGTGAGCCAGGCAAGGGATGTGTTTCAGTTGGGAAAGGGAGATGGCAGCCATGAAATTCCTTCCGTTATCACTCACTACCTTGCCTGCCTCAAGATCTACAGTGCCCAGCCACGACTGCGTTTCTTTCTGCAAGAACTCGGACAGAACTTCCGCGGTGTGTCTGTTGTCGCCCAAACACTTCATAGCCAATACAGCCTGCTGACGTTTGCCAGTAGCTGCCCCATAATGGGAGACCTGGTGTGCAACAGTGGCAGCTGCGGATGGAGTGGTTGTGCGACTGCGGTCTGTGGACGAGCTCTCGCTTCTGCAGGAGGACGAAGAGGAGGAGGAGGGGGTGCGAACGGCTACAGCCAACTGTTTCCTAGACCGTGGGCTAGGCAGAACTGTCCCAAACTTGCTGTCCCCTGTGGACCCTGCATCCACCACATTTACCCAGTGTGCCGTGATGGACACGTAACGTCCCTGGCCATGCCTACTGGTCCATGCATCTGTTGTCAGGTGCACCTTTGTGCTCACAGATTGCCTGAGTGCATGGACGATGCGCTCTTTAACATGCTGGTGGAGGGCTGGGATGGCTTTTCTGGAAAAAAAGTGTCGACTGGGTAGCTCGTAGCGTGGTACAGCGTAGTCCATCAGGGCTTTGAAAGCTTCGCTTTCAACTAACCGGTAGGGCATCATCTCTAACGAGATTAGTCTAGCTATGTGGGCGTTCAAACCCTGTGTACGCGGATGCGAGGCTAAGTACTTCCTTTTTCTAACCATAGTCTCATGTAGGGTGAGCTGGACTGGAGAGCTGGAGATCGTGGAACTAGCGGGGGTGCCGGTGGACATGGCAGACTGAGAGACGGTGGGAGATGGTATTGTTGCCGCCGGTGTCCTAGATGCAGTGTTTCCTACTACGAAACTGGTGATTCCCTGACCCTGACTGCTTTGGCCTGGCAAAGAAACCTGCACAGATACTGCAGGTTGTGCGGAAAATGGTGGCCCTACACTGCCGGAAGGGATGTTGCGTTGCTGACTAGCTTCATTGGCCGAGGGTGCTACAACCTTAAGGGACGTTTGGTAGTTAGTCCAGGCTTGCAAATGCATGGTGGTTAAATGTCTATGCATGCAACTTGTATTGAGACTTTTCAGATTCTGTCCTCTGCTTAAGGTAGTTGAACATTTTTGACAGATGACTTTGCGCTGATCAATTGGATGTTGTTTAAAAAAATGCCAGACTGCACTCTTTCTAGCATCGGATACCTTTTCAGGCATTGCAGACTGAGCTTTAACCGGATGGCCACGCTGTCCTCCAACAGGTTTTGGCTTTGCCACGCGTTTTGGGCAAGATACGGGCCCGGCAGATGGAACCTGTTGCGATGTTGATGCCTGCTGCGGCCCCTCCTCCTCCGCTTCAGAACTGCTGCCGCCTGCACCCTGTTCCCCCAATGGCTGCCAATCGGGGTCAAGAACTGGGTCATCTATTACCTCTTCTTGTAGCTCGTGTGCAACTTCGTCTGTGTCACCATGTCGGTCGGTGGTATAGAGTTCGTGATGGGGCAACATAGTCTCATCAGGGTCTGATTCTTGATCATTACCCTGCGAGGGCAATGTTGTGGTCTGAGTCAAAGGACCAGCATAGTAGTCTGGCTGTGGCTGTGCATCAGTGCACTCCATGTCAGATTCAACTTGTAATGGGCATGGACTGTTAACTGCTTCACTTTCTAAGCCAGGGACGGTATGTGTAAAGAGCTCCATGGAGTAACCCGTTGTGTCGCCTGCTGCATTCTTCTCTGTTGTTGTTTTTGCTGAAGAGGACAAGGAAGCGACTTGTCCCTGACCGTGAACATCCACTAACGAAGCGCTGCTTTGACATTTACCAGTTTCACGAGAGGAGGCAAAAGAGCTAGAGGCTGAGTCAGCAAGATAAGCCAAAACTTGCTCTTGCTGCTCCGGCTTTAAAAGCGGTTTTCCTACTCCCAGAAAAGGGAGCGTTCGAGGCCTTGTGTAGCCAGACGACGAACCTGGCTCCACAGCTCCAGACTTAGGTGCAATATTTTTTTTCCCACGACCAGCTGATGCTCCACCACTACCACTACCCTCATTACCAGCTGACAATGAACGCCCCCGGCCACGACCTCTTCCACCAGACTTCCTCATTGTTTTAAAAACGTAAACAAACTAACGGTATTTGTTGCTGTCACACAAATTACACGGTGAGCTATAACTTCAGTATGATTTAGCTACCCCTTTACAGGTGAGTGAGACCACAACGAAAATCAGGCACAATGTTACACACTCTGTTGTTGGTGGCAACAAATGAGAGAGATGCCACACACGCAGGACTGTCACTGAAGCACAAATGTAAATATTAATCTCCCACTGATTTGATTTTTTTTTTTTTTCAGGGAGACTTTAGGAAAAAAAAATAATAGAATAAAATGATTTTTTCAGGAAGAATTTAGAAACCAAATAAAATAAAATGATTTTTTCAGGGAGAATTTAGAAAACAAATAAAACAAAAAAAGGCTTTCTATGGCCCACTGAGTGAGAGATGACGCACACAGGAGTCAGGAGTGGCACACAAGCCCAGAGGCCAATATTTATCTCCCACTGATTGATGTAGTGATTTTTTCAGGTAGATTTTGGAACCCAAATCAAGCTAAAAAAATAATAGGCTTTCTATGGCCCACAATTGGAGAGAGAGAGAGAGATGGCACACCCAGGAGTCAAGACTGGCACACAAGCAGAAAGGGCAATATTAATCTCCCACTGATTTGTTTTTTGTTTTTTTTTCAGGGAGACTTTAGGAAAAAAAAATAATAGAATAAAATGATTTTTTCAGGAAGAATTTAGAAACCAAATAAAATAAAATGATTTTTTCAGGGAGAATTTAGAAAAGAAATAAAACAAAAAAAGGCTTTCTATGGCCCACTGAGTGAGATATGACGCACACAGGAGTCAGGAGTGGCACACAAGCCCAGAGGCCAATATTTATCTCCCACTGATTGATGTAGTGATTTTTTCAGGTAGATTTTGGAACCCAAATCAAGCTAAAAAAATAATAGGCTTTCTATGGCCCACAATTGGAGAGAGAGAGAGAGATGGCACACCCAGGAGTCAAGACTGGCACACAAGCAGAAAGGGCAATATTAATCTCCCACTGATTTGTTTTTTGTTTTTTTTTCAGGGAGACTTTAGGAAAAAAAAATAATAGAATAAAATGATTTTTTCAGGAAGAATTTAGAAACCAAATAAAATAAAATGATTTTTTCAGGGAGAATTTAGAAAACACATAAAACAAAAAAAGGCTTTCTATGGCCCACTGAGTGAGAGATGACGCACACAGGAGTCAGGAGTGGCACACAAGCCCAGAGGCCAATATTTATCTCCCACTGATTGATGTAGTGATTTTTTCAGGTAGATTTTGGAACCCAAATCAAGCTAAAAAAAAATAGGCTTTCTATGGCCCACAATTGGAGAGAGAGAGAGAGAGATGGCACACCCAGGAGTCAAGACTGGCACACAAGCAGAAAGGGCAATATTAATCTCCCACTGATTTGTTTTTTGTTTTTTTTTCAGGGAGACTTTAGGAAAAAAAATAATAGAATAAAATGATTTTTTCAGGAAGAATTTAGAAACCAAATAAAATAAAATGATTTTTTCAGGGAGAATTTAGAAAAGAAATAAAACAAAAAAAGGCTTTCTATGGCCCACTGAGTGAGAGATGACGCACACAGGAGTCAGGAGTGGCACACAAGCCCAGAGGCCAATATTTATCTCCCACTGATTGATGTAGTGATTTTTTCAGGTAGATTTTGGAACCCAAATCAAGCTAAAAAAATAATAGGCTTTCTATGGCCCACAATTGGAGAGAGAGAGAGAGATGGCACACCCAGGAGTCAAGACTGGCACACAAGCAGAAAGGGCAATATTAATCTCCCACTGATTTGTTTTTTGTTTTTTTTTCAGGGAGACTTTAGGAAAAAAAAATAATAGAATAAAATGATTTTTTCAGGAAGAATTTAGAAACCAAATAAAATAAAATGATTTTTTCAGGGAGAATTTAGAAAACACATAAAACAAAAAAAGGCTTTCTATGGCCCACTGAGTGAGAGATGACGCACACAGGAGTCAGGAGTGGCACACAAGCCCAGGGGCCAATATTTATCTCCCACTTTTTTTTTTTTGTTCCAGGGAAAATTTATAAACCCAATAAAAAAAATAATAAATAGGCTTTCTATGGCCCACTATCTGAGAGAGAGAGAGAGATGGCACGCTTAGGACTGGCACACAAGCCCAAAGGCCAATATTAATCTCCCTTTTTTTTCAGGGAGAATTTATAAAACCAAAAAAAAATAAATAAATAGGCTTTCTATGGCCCACTATTTGTGAGAGAGATGGCACGCTCAGGACTGGCACACAAGCCCAGAGGCCAATATTAATCTCCCACTTTTTTTTTTTTGTTCCAGGGAAAATTTATAAACCCAATAAAAAAAAGTATAAATAGGCTTTCTATGGCCCACTATCTGAGAGAGAGAGATGGCACGCTTAGGACTGGCACACAAGCCCAAAGGCCAATATTAATCTCCCACTGATTGATTTATTGATTTTTTCAGGTAGAATTTAGAACCCAAATAAAGCAAAAAAAAAAAAAATGGGCTTTCTATGGCCCACTGAGTGAGTGATGATGCACACAGGAGTCAGGAGTGGCACACAAGCCCTGAGGCCAATATTTTTCTCCCACTGATTGATGTAGTGATTTTTTCAGGTAGATTTTAGAACCCAAATCAAGCAAAAAAATAAATAGGCTTTCTATGGCCCACTATTTGTGAGAGAGATGGCACGCTCAGGACTGGCACACAAGCCCAGAGGCCAATATTAATCTCCCACTTTTTTTTTTTTTGTTCCAGGGAAAATTTATAAACCCAATAAAAAAATAATAAATAGGCTTTCTATGGCCCACTATCTGAGAGAGAGAGATGGCACGCTTAGGACTGGCACACAAGCCCAAAGGCCAATATTAATCTCCCACTGATTGATTTATTGATTTTTTCAGGTTGAATTTAGAACCCAAATAAAGCAAAAAAAAAAAATGGGCTTTCTATGGCCCACTGAGTGAGTGATGATGCACACAGGAGTCAGGAGTGGCACACAAGCCCTGAGGCCAATATTTTTCTCCCACTGATTGATGTAGTGATTTTTTCAGGTAGATTTTAGAACCAAAATCAAGCAAAAAAATAAATAGGCTTTCTATGGCCCACTGACTGAGAGATGGCACACACAGGAGTCAAGAGTGGCACATAAGCCCTGAGGCCAATGTTTTTCTCCCACTGATTGATGTAGTGATTTTTTCAGGTAGATTTTATAACCCAAATCAAGCAAAAAAATAAATAGGCTTTCTATGGCCCACTGAGTGAGAGATGGCACACACAGGGATGGCACTCTAGCAGAAATGTCAATCTTAATCTCCCACAAAAAAAAAAAAAAAACAGGGAGTGTCCTTCAATTACTATCTCCCTGCTGTAATCTCAGCCAGGTATGGCAGGCAGCAATAAGGAGTGGACTGATGCACAAATTAAATAAAAAGTGTGTACAAACAAAAAAGATAGCTGTGCAGAAAGGAAGGAACAAGAGGATTTGTGCTTTGAAAAAAGCAGTTGGTTTGCACAGCGACGTACACACAGCAGTGCAGCTATCAGGGAGCCTTCTAGGGCAGCCCAATGAGCTACAGCGCTGAGGGAAAAAAAAAAAAAATGTAGCTTGCACTGTCCCTGCACACCGAAGGTGGTGTTGGGCAGTGGAAATCGCTACAGCACAAGCGGTTTGGTGGTTAATGGACCCTGCCTAACGCTATCCCTGCTTCTGACGAAGCGGCAGCAACCTCTCCCTAAGCTCAGATCAGCAGCAGTAACATGGCGGTCGGCGGGAACGCCCCTTTATAGCCCCTGTGACGCCGCAGACAGCAAGCCAATCACTGCAATGCCCTTCTCTAAGATGGTGGGGACCAGGACCTATGTCATCACGCTGCCCACACTCTGTGTTTACCTTCATTGGCTGAGAAATGGCGCTTTTCGCGTCATTGAAATGCGACTTTGGCTCGAAAGTCGCGTACCGCATGGCCGACCCCGCACAGGGGTCGGATCGGGTTTCATGAAACCCGACTTTGCCAAAAGTCGGCGACTTTTGAAAATGAACGACCCGTTTCGCTCAACCCTAGTAGCAACAAAGCGTGAGTATATATACCTACCTAAAGTACAAAAATATAGATATATATATATATATAGATCTCTCTATTTATCTTACTTATTACTTTTATTTTTATTTTTACTCTTCTATGTGGGAGTCTATCTAAGAGAGCAATATAATGGCATTATCCTGATACATATATAAAAATAAATACTCCAATAGAACGAAGCGATTTGTATAATTTTTGAACTATGCCAAGTTGAGTATGCAACAAAAAATATATTGCGATCTTGATGTATAGTTCTATGGGACCCACGTTGTGGATCGCATGAGTATATCATGACACAAAAATCCAAAATCTTAAAGGATATCAGCAAGGAGCATCGTCACTGATATGTGCGTTAGACTATTCATTTGACAAAATACTATCTGTAGGACAGAAGAAAAAGGGGGGGGGAAAGAAGGGGAAGGGGAAAGGGGAAACCACATTCATAAAAAGATGGACATGTCCGTTTTTTCGTTTAGACCTGCTGGGCCCATTGCTCCTGTTCGCATAATCCAAATCGCTTCTCTCTGAAGTAATAGATTGTGATGATCACCTCCTTTTTTTGGAGTTGGAACTTGCTCTATGCCTGCAAAGGTCAATATTCCCAAATTGTTATCGTGTACATCACGTATGTGGTCAATTAACCTTGGTACCCCTTTTCCTGTCTTTATCGATCTACAATGTTCTCTAAAACGTATGTAAAGAGATCTAATCGTCTTACCTATATAGTACCTCCCGCATGGGCACCAAATGACATAGACAACGTGTTGTGTGCGACAGGTAATAAAATAACCAGACAGGCAATACAGGCTGGGGAACAGGAAGCCGCTCCATCTGGTTTTCCCCTTTCCCAGCCCTCTGCCACTACTTTACATGGGTCTTCTCACCAGCGGCAGAAAGCATGGGAAAGGTCAGTCATGCCCGAGTTTATTCACTTAAGCTCGGTCTTCCAGGTTGGGATGAAGGCAGTTGTAGAAAGACTGGATAGTGGGTTTACTCAGGTGAACACACTTTTCCAGGAAGTCCAAAGACGCCTTGACCACCTGGAAGCCGACCTTAACAGACCGGCGCAACATTATTTTTCCGCTATAGAATGGGGTGTGATAGAAAACCTTAGTCCTGATCTCCAGCTGTATGTGATGAAGGCCTGTCTGGCTGCTTACACCGAGGCCATGCAGCGGTCCCGATATCAGCAGCAGGCACAAACTTCATTCCCTACAGGGCAATGAGCTCCAGCAAAGCATCAGTAGCACCAAGTCACCTATCCACCAACACAACCACCACTGGACTTTAGGACTGTTCCAACAGTACCCAGCTACACCATGCAGCCGAGTGCAGCAGCCCAGCCTTCCCCTTCAACCACACAGTTGAGTGCAGAAGCCCAGCCTTCCTCTTCAACCATACAGCCTAGTGCAGCAGCTCATCCTTCCACTCCCACCACACAGCAACAGGAACCAAAAGGCCAAGGAAGCAGTAAACAAAGGTCAGGAAGCGAAAAGGAAAGATACATTACCCGCCACCTCCACCCTCACCTCCAAATGTGTCTTTTTTTTTAAGTCTGTCCACACCTTCCCTTGTTTTTTTCCCATCCAATGTGTCAATCTCTTCCGACTTGTTTTTCACTCCTAATGTGTTTTCTTCCCCCAATGTGTCTGACCCAATCCTCCAATTGACTGCCACTTCCCCTATAACAACTTCCCCAACCACTCCTAGCCTACCATCACAGCCCGACAACCCCCAGATCCACTGTGTAACTCCCTCCAGCTGACCCTGAAAGTAAACCACAGTTTTCAAATTGTTTTTATTTTTGTTATTAAAAATTCTTTTGTTTCACAATACCTGTCTCCCTGTGTTTTCTTTATCTCTTTATTTAAACATGTGTGTATTGTTGAGTGAAGTATGAACGGGTGTAACAGTTAAGATGTTTATCATACAAGTTAGATTCAAGGTGTTAATATTAGAGTCAGAAAACGTTACAGACACATAACATTATAGATACATTACAACTTAAATCATTTCATCTTGCTATGCCACACGTCCAATATCAGAAACAAAGTAGGCAGCCAATTTATCCCTCATTTGGGCAACTTCCACTGTAGTCCTCAGAGGGTGAGCATGGTAATCCTGCAATGAGGTATTCACAGGTTCCTCAAGTTCGAAGTGGGGTCGCTCTTTTGACAGGATGTAATTATGCAGAACAACACACGCTTTCACAACCTCATCAATTGTCTCAATTTTAAGATTGATCCCTGTACCCAAAATGCGCCATTTAGCTGCCAGCAAACCAAAGGCACACTTCACAGTTCTTCATGCCCTTGTCAGTCTGTGGCTGAAAATCCTTTTTGTTTGAATCAAGTCCCGAATCAAGTACAGTTTATGAGGTTGGCACACATTTGAAACGCCTCATCTCCAACAATAACAAATGGCATTGGTAGTACTTCAGTGTTCGGAAGAGGTTGTGGTGGTAGAAACTTAAAATTATTACCATACAAACGTTAGCCCATGTCAGAGTTTTTGAAAGTCTGTGAGTCATTTCCTCTTCCAAATGACCCAACGTCAATGGCGACAAATCGACACTCAGCATCTGCAATCGCCATAATAACAATGGAAAAGTATTTCTTATAATTCAAGTACTCGGACCTACTTCCAGCAGTTTTCAGCATCCAAATTTGTTTGCCGTCCACAGCCCCCACACAATTGGGAAAATAACAAATTTCCTTTAATTTTTCAGCATTTTTCAGCCAGAGTTCAGTTGTGGGTTGGGGGAGGAATTCTGAACGTCACACAAAGCATGGGCAGAAATACACAGTCTGTGAAAGGGTGGACAGTCCAATCCAAAATTGAAAATGTAGAGATCTTAAGGTATCTCTAGAATTTTTAGGCTGCCTTGAATCATATGAGTAATACCAAGGTTTCGGCTGGAATAGAAGTTGACTTACAGTGCTGTGCCAATTAATTGGGACAAAGCATTTTTTAAGTATAGTATAATCGTAAGTTGGTTACCAGTCAGTGATTCAAACCAGTTTTAATATATAATAAAGAAATCTTGGTCAACTAGCCAGGGCAAAAAGGTAATTTTCAGAAGTAGTATGTAACAGTGCATTATAACATTTTATTTTTTTGCTTTGTCCCAATTAGTTTGCACAGCACTGTAAATACAACTAACATAGGTCCACTTAAGGAGTGATTTTTGCACTAACCAGATTGTACAATGCCATCCAAGAGATGATTACCAGGAATTATTAACACTGGCACTCTTGTTCCTTGGTTCAAAGGGCAAATACAGGCATACGCATCAATACATCAGGTCACAGGTGCCTTCCATGGGCCCGATGGATGGCTAAAATGATATACGCTTTGAAGATCTTCATGTTTCGCCACCAATTTTGTTTACCTTTGACAAAGTTAAAAAATCTCTGATAATTTTGCACTTTTACTGGCTTTCTTTGACAGTGAGGTTCCAATAGCAGAAGAGGTTGAGATGGTACTGACTCTGCAGAAGGAAGGCAATGATATTTACTCAACTAGCATGCAGCTTGCTGAAGACCTTCGGTCACACAAGAAGCTTCATCATTTCATGTCGTCCAACACAAAAAAACTTGCACTGAAAATAAACCAAGATTTTCTTCAAGATCCTTGTCTATGGCATACTAATGCAAGCTTCATGGATGCATCCTTAAAAGTCACTGAAATGAAAATTGTGAATGAAGCCACCGAATGCTCCATTGCACTAATGAGCACATGCAATTCATCACTAAGCGCTCAAGAAGACCAGAAACAGTTTACGCTCCAGTGTGTGGAGAGGCATCACTATGAGTATTCTGAACCTAATAAAGCGTGTTTCATTAAAAAAGTGAAAAAGGTGAAACTACTTTAAGATTGTGCATTTACTGTGCTGCAAGACATTTATTACAAATAATGTTTAATTTTGTGATAATTAAGCCACCAGTAAACAATGTTGCAATGTTATGAAATTTTGTGTATGTTACAATCACACCAAAGGGAATTATTCTCAGGGGTGAGACCTACAAATCTGCACAACAAATTGCTTACATTACATAGGATAGAGTGGAACTGGTGCATACATCACATAGGAAATGGTGGGCTGGTGCTTAAATTATACAGGATAGAGTGGAGCGGGTGCATACATTACATAGAACACAATGGGCTGGTGCTTACATTACATAGGATAGGGTGGAGCGGGTGCATACATTTCATAGGAGACAGTGGGCTGCTGCTTACATTTTATAGGGTACAGTGAAGCGGGTGCCTTCATCACATAGGAGAGAGTGGAGCTGCTGGCTTCTTCATCAGAGAAATGGGAGCACATAGTGCGCTAACTGTGCCTCCAAAAAACATCCTGATGCTGAATGTGCTTCAGCATTTAGTAGTGAACGCTGTGTGCATGTGCTCACAATTTAGGGAGAAACTAGCTGAAGAGCCCGGCGTTGCCTGGGCATAGTAAATATCTGTGGTTAGTTATAGCACCTCACTTTTCTTATTTTCCCATCACGCCTCTCATTTTCCCAATCACATCTTTCATTTTCCCCCTCACATCTCTCATTTTCTCCCTCACACCTCTCATTCCCCCCTAACACTTGTCATTTCGACCTCACATCTGTCATTTTCCGATCACTCCACTATTTTCCCTCACTCCTCTCATTTTGCACTCACACCTTTTCATTTTCACCTCACACCTCTCATTTTCACCTCAGTATATACATGTTTGTCATCTCCCTTATATATAGTATTCACCTGTATGTCATCTCCTGTATATAGTATATTCTTGTATGTCATCTCCCCTGTATATAGTATATACCTGCTGTGTGTCATCTCCCCATATATAGTATATACCTGTATGTCATCTTCTCCTATATATAGTATATACCTGTATGTCATCTCCTTCTATATATAGTATATACCTATATGTCACCTCCTCCTGTACATAGTATATACCTGTGTGTCATCTCCCCTGTATATAGTATTTATCTGTGTGTCATCTCCTCCTGTATATAGTATATACCTGTATGTCATCTTCTATATATAGCATATACCTGTATATCATCTCCTCCTGTATATAGTATATACCTGTAGGTCATCTGCTCCTGTATATAGTATATACCTGTGTGTCATCTCCTCCTGTATATAGTATATACCTGTATGTCATCTCCTCCTGTATATAGTATGTTCCTGTATGTCATCTCCTCCTCTATATAGTATATACCTGTGTGTCATCTCTCCTGTATATACAGTAGTATATATCTGTGTGTCATCTCCCCTGTATATAGTATATACCTGTGTGTCATCTCCTCCTGTATTAGACGTCGTTCACACGTTATTTGCTCAGTATTTTTACCTCAGTATTTGTAAGCTAAATTGGCAGCCTGATAAATCCCCAGCCAACAGGATGCCCTCCCTACTGGCAGTATATATTAGCTCACACATACACATAATAGACAGGTCTTGTGACTGACAGCTGCTGTATTTCCTATATGGTACATTTGTTGCTCTTGTAGTTTGTCTGCTTATTAATCAGATTTTTATTTTTGAAGGATACCAGACTTGTGTGTGTTTTAGGGCGAGATTCGTTTGTCAAGTTGTGTGTGTTGAGCTGCCTGTGGCGACATGCATGTAGCGACTTTTGTGAGATGAGTTTTGTGTGGCAACATGCGTGTAGCAACTTTTTGTGTGTCGAGTTGCATGTAACAGGTTAGTGTAGCAAGTTGTGTGCAGCAAGTTTTGCGCATGGCGAGTTTTGCGCGTGGCGAGTTTTATGTGTGGTGCCTTTTGAGTATGTGTAAGTTTTGTGTGAGGCAACTTTTGCATGTGTTGCAACTTTTGTGCATGTGGCAATTTTTCCGCGTGTGCAAGTTTTGCGTGTGGCGAGTTTTGCATGAGGTGAGTTTTGCACTTGTGGCGAGTTTTGCGTGAGCCTAGTTTTTGCATGTGGCGAGTTTTGCGCGTGGCGAGTTTTGAGCAGCGACTGTTGTGTTTCGACTTTTATGTGGCGAGGTTGGTGTATGTGTGGTGAAATGTGTGCTGAGGGTGGTATATGTGTTCAAGCATGTGGTAGTGTGTGGCGCATTTTGTGTGTGTGTTCATATCCCCGTGTGTGGTGAGTATCCCATGTCATGGCCCCACCTTAGCAATTGTACGGTATATACTCTTTGGCACCATCGCTCTCATTCTTTAAGTCCCCCTTGTTCACATCTAGCACCTGTCAATTTGCCTCCAACACTTTTCCTTTCACTTTTCCCCATTATGAAGATAGGGGCAAAATTGTTTGGTGAATTGGAAAGCGCGGGGTTAAAATTTCACCTCACAACATAGCCTATGACGCTCTCGGGGTCCAGACGTGTGACTGTGCAAAATTTTGTGGCTGTAGCTGCGACGCCTCCAACACTTTTCCTTTCACTTTTTCCCCATTATGTAGATAGGGGCAAAATTGTTTGGTGAATTGGAACGCACGGGGTTAAAATTTCGCCTCACAACATAGCCTATGACGCTCTCGGGGTCCAGACATGTGACTGTGCAAAATTTTGTGGCTGTAGCTGCGATGCCTCCAACACTTTTCCTTTCACTTTTTTCCCCATTATGTAGATAGGGGCAACATTGTTTGGTGAATTGGAACGCGCGGGGTTAAAATTTCGCCTCACAATATAGCCTATGACGCTCTCGGGGTCCAGACGTGTGACTGTGCAAAATTTTGTGGCTGTAGCTGCGACGGTGCAGATGCCAATCCCGGATATACACACATACACACACACACACATTCAGCTTTATATAGTAGACTAGCTGAAGAGCCCGGCGTTGCCTGGGCATAGTAAATATCTGTGGTTAGTTATAGCACGTCACTTCTCTTATTTTCCCATCACGCCTCTCATTTTCCCAATCACATCTTTAATTTTCCCCCTCACATCTCTCATTTTCTCCCTCACACCTCTCATTTTCTCCCTCACTCCTCTCATTCCCGCCTAACACTTGTCATTTCGACCTCACATCTGTCATTTTCCGATCACTCCACTATTGTTCCTCACTCCTCTCATTTTGCACTCACACCTTTTCATTTTCACCTCACACCTCTCATTTTCACCTCAGTATATACATGTTTGTCATCTCCCTTATATATAGTATACACCTGTATGTCATCTTCTGTATATAGTATATTCTTGTATGTCATCTCCCCTGTATATAGTATATACCTGCTGTGTGTCATCTCCCCTGTATATAGTATATACCTGTATTTCATCTCCTCCTATATATAGTATATACCTGTATGTCATCTCCTCCTATATATAGTATATACCTGTATGTCATCTCCTCCTATATATAGTATATACCTGTATGTCATCTCCTTCTATATATAGTATATATCTGTATGTCATCTCTTCCTGTATATAGTATATACCTGTGTGTCATCTCCCCTGTATATAGTATATATCTGTGTGTCATCTCCTCCTGTATATAGTATATACCTGTAGGTAATCTGCTCCTGTATATAGTAGATACCTGTGTGTCATCTCCTCCTGTATATAGTATATACCTGTATGTCATCTACTCCTGTATATAGTATGTACCTGTACATCATCTCCTCCTTTATATAGTATATACCTGTGTGTCATCTCTCCTGTATATAGTATATATCTGTGTGTCATTTCCCCTGTATATAGTATATACCTGTGTGATCTCCTGTATTAGACCTCGTTAACACGTTATTTGCTCAGTATTTTTACCTCAGTATTTGTAAGATAAATTGGCAGCCTGATAAATCCCCAGCCAACAGGAAGCCCTCCCCGTGGCAGTATATATTAGCTCACACATACACATAATAGACAGGTCATGTGACTGACAGCTGCCGTATTTCCTATATGGTACATTTGTTGCTCTTGTAGTTTGTCTGCTTATTAATCAGATTTTTATTTTTGAAGGATACCAGACTTGTGTGTGTTTTAGGGCGAGTTTCGTTTGTCAAGTTGTGTGTGTTGAGTTGTGTGTGGCGACATGCATGTAGCGACTTTTGTGAGATGAGTTTTGTGTGGCAACATGCGTGTAGCAACTTTTTGTGTGTCGAGTTGCATGTGACAGGTTAGTGTAGCAAGTTGTGTGCAGCAAGATTTGCGCATGGCGAGTTTTGGGCGTGGTGAGTTTTATGTCTGGTGCCTTTTGAGTATGTGCAAGTTTTGTGTGAGGCAACTTTTGCATGTGTTGCAAATTTTGTGCATGTGGCAATTTTTCCGCATGTGCAAGTTTTGCGTGTGGCGAGTTTTGCATGAGGTGAGTTTTGCACTTGTGGCGAGTTTTGCGTGAGCCTATTTTTTGCATGTGGCGAGTTTTGTGCGTGGTGAGTTTTGAGCGGCGACTTTTGTATTTCGACTTTTATGTGGCGAGGTTGGTGTATGTGTGGTGAAATGTGTGCTGAGGGTGGTATATGTGTTCAAGCACGTGGTAGTGTGTGGTGCATTTTGTGTGTGTGTTCATATCCCCGTGTGTGGTGAGTATCCCATGTCGGGGTCCCACCTTAGCAACTGTACGGTATATACTCTTTGGCGCCATCGCTCTCATTATTTAAGTCCCCCTTGTTCACATCTGGCAGCTGTCAATTTGCCTCCAACACTTTTCCTTTCACTTTTCCCCATTATGTAGATAGGGGAAAAATAGTTTGGTGAATTGGAAAGTGTGGAGTTAAAATTTCACCTCACAACATAGCCTATGACGCTCTCAGGGTCCAGACGTGTGACTGTGCAAAATGTTGTGGCTGCAGCTGCGACGCCTCCAACACTTTTCATTTCACTTTTTCCCCATTATGTAGATAGGGGCAAAATTGTTTGGTGAATTGGAAAGCGCGGGGTTAAAATTTCACCTCACAACGTAGCCTATGACGCTCTCAGGGTCCAGACGTGTGACTGTGCAAAATTTTGTTTCTGTAGCTGCGACGCCTCCAACACTTTTCCTTTCACTTTTTTCCCCATTATGTAGATAGGGGCAAAATTGTTTGGTGAATTGGAAAGCGCGGGGTTAAAATTTCACCTCACAACGTAGCCTATGACGCTCTCAGGCTCCAGACGTGTGACTGTGCAAAATTTTGTTGCTGTAGCTGCGACGCTTCCAACACTTTTCCTTTCACTTTTTTCCCCATTATGTAGATAGGGGCAAAATTGTTTGGTGAATTGGAACGCGCGGGGTTAAAATTTCGCCTCACAATATAGCCTCTGACGCTCTCGGGGTCCAGACGTGTGACTGTGCAAAATTTTGTGGCTGTAGCTGCGACGGTGCAGATGCCAATCCCGGACATACACACATACACACACACACACACACACATTCAGCTTTCTATAGTAGACTAGCTGAAGAGCCCGGCGTTGCCTGGGCATAGTAAATATCTGTGGTTAGTTATAGCACATCACTTCTCTTATTTTCCCATCACGCCTCTCATTTTCCCAATCACATCTTTCATTTTCCCCCTCACATCTCTCATTTTCTCCCTCACACCTCTCATTTTCTCCCTCACTCCTCTCATTCCCCCCTAACACTTGTCATTTCAACCTCACATCTGTCATTTTCTGATCACTCCGCTATTTTTCCTCACACCTCTCATTTTGCACTCACACCTTTTCATTTTCACCTCACACCTATCATTTTCACCTCATCACCTCAGTATATACATGTTTGTCATCTCCCTTATATATAGTATACATCTGTATGTCATCTCCTGTATATAGTATATACCTGTATGTCATCTCCCCTGTATATAGTATATACCTGCTGTGTGTCATCTCCCCTATATATGGTATATACCTGAATGTCATCTCCTTCTATATATAGTATATACCTGTATGTCATCTCCTCCTGTATATAGTATATACCTGTGTGTCATCTCCCCTGTATATAGTATATATCTGAGTGTCATCTCCTCCTGCATATAGTATATACCTGCATGTCATCTTCTATATATAGCATATACCTGTATGTCATCTCCTCCTGTATATAGTATATACCTGTGTGTCATCTCCCCTGTATATAGTATATATCTGAGTGTCATCTCCTCCTGCATATAGTATATACCTGCATGTCATCTTCTATATATAGCATATACCTGTATGTCATCTCCTCCTTTATATATTATATACCTGTATGTCATCTCCTCCTGTATATATATGTACCTATATGTCATCTCCTCCTCTATATAGTATATACCTGTGTGTCATCTCTCCTGTATATAGTATATATCTGTGTGTCATCTCCCCTGTATATAGTATATACCTGTGTGTCATCTCCTCCTGTGTTAGACCTCGTTCACACGTTATTTGCTCAGTATTTTTACCTCAGTATTTGTAAGCTAAATTGGCAGCCTGATAAATCCCCAGCCAACAGGAAGCCCTCCCCCTGGCAGTATATATTAGCTCACACATACACATAATAGACAGGTCATGTGACTGACAGCTGCCGTATTTCCTATATGGTGCAATTGTTGTAGTTTGTCTGCTTATTAATCAGATTTTTATTTTTGAAGGATAATACCAGACTTGTGTGTGTTTTAGGGCGAGTTTCGTTTGTCAAGTTGTGTGTGTTGAGTTGCGTGTGGCGACATGCATGTAGCGACTTTTGTGAGATGAGTTTTGTGTAGCAACATGCGTGTAGCAACTTTTTGTGTGTCGAGTTACATGTGACAGGTTAGTGTAGCAAGTTGTGTGCAGCAAGTTTTGCGCATGGCGAGTATTGCGCGTTGCGAGTATTATGTGTGGTGCCTTTTGAGTATGTGCAAGTTTTGTGTGAGGCAACTTTTGCATGTGTTGCAACTTTTGTGCATGTGGCAATTTTTCCGCGTGTGCAAGTTTTGCGTGTGGCGAGTTTTTCATGAGGAGAATTTTGCACTTGTGGCGAGTTTTGCAAGAGCCTAGTTTTTGCATGTGGCGAGTTCTGCGCGTGGCGAGTTTTGAGTGGCGACTTTTGTGTTTTGACTTTTATGTGGCGAGGTTGGTGTATTTGTGGTGAAATGTGTGCTGAGGGTAATATGTGTTCAAGCACGTGATAGTGTGTGGCGCATTTTGTGTGTGTTCATATCCCCGTGTGTGGTGAGTATCCCATGTCGAGGCCCCACCTTAGCAACTGTACAGTATATACTCTTTGGCGCCATCGCTCTCACTCTTTAAGTCCCCCTTGTTCACATCTGGCAGCTGTCAATTTGCCTCCAACACTTTTCCTTTCATTTTTTCCCATTATGTAGATAGGGGCAAAATTGTTTGGTGAATTGGAAAGCGCGAGGTTAAAATTTCACCTCACAACATAGCCTATGACGCTCTCGGGGTCCAGACGTGTGACTGTGCAAAATTTTGTTGCTGTAGCTGCGACGCTTCCAACACTTTTCCTTTAACTTTTTCCCCATTATGTAGATAGGGGCAAAATTGTTTGGTGAATTGGAAAGCGCGGGGTTAATATTTCACCTCACAACATAGCCTATGAAGCTCTCGGGGTCCAGACGTGTGACTGTGCAAAATTTTGTTTCTGTAGCTGCGACGCCTCCAACACTTTTCCTTTCACTTTTTTCCCCATTATAAAGATAGGGGCAAAATTGTTTGGTGAATTGGAATGCGCGGGGTTAAAATTTCACCTCACAACGTAGCCTATGACGCTCTCGGGGTCCAGACGTGTGACTGTGCAAAATTTTGTGGCCGTAGCTGCGACGGTGCAGATGCCAATCCCGGACATACACACATATACACACATACACACACACACACATACATTCAGCTTTATGTAGTAGATTTCCAGGCCGACGACTGGAAAAATGGAGTCTGCGGCCAAAGCAATGCGGTCATTGGGAATGAGCCAGAGAAATCACACCGCTCCTGCTTTAAAGATACACTCCCACACCCATTGACACCCATTGTACAAGTCAATGTGCTCATTTGTTTTCTAAATGGATAGAAAACAGAATTATAGAATTTAATGATTTATGCACACGTTAATTTTAAAAACAAATGCGCACCCTATCCGTGACACTGAGAATATGTCCTTTTCTAATATGTTTTCAGGATCAGATTTGTCCACATTTATGGGGATCTGTAAAAAAAAAAAGACATCCTTTCTTTACATTTCCAACTGTGTTTCATCTGTTTTTTAAGTGTTTTATTTTTAAAAGTCAATTTATAAAAAAAAATATTCAGACAGGGTTTCTCCTTTGTATTTTAAAACAGTTCATTTTTTGGGAATGCAAAATGGAAATCCTCAGTTTTGTGTTGAAACGATGATATTCCTTTATCAACAAGCTTTCAAAGCAGGTTAACAATGCATTTTGAGGGATGATGTTGTTTGCTGACTTATAGCAATGTCATAATGGTTTGGCTGTTCAGATCCAGATATGCTGTTAGTATAATGACTTGAGTAGTAATTTTGGAATGACTTATCTATTAATAATAAATAGTTGCATGGGAAAATGGATAAGATTAGATTAAAATAGACTATTTTTGTTTAAGCTGGAATCAGTGAACATTTTGCCGAGGTTCATTTTGATATCGAAAAATTGTTTAGATTGATCAATGAAAGATCAATGAAAGATGAAGAATTAAATACTGATAAAACAAACCATAAAAAGTCCAAGAACTATATGCAAAATATATTAAATTAACATACAGGTCCTTCTCAAAAAATTAGCATATAGTGTTAAATTTCATTATTTACCATAATATAATGATTACAATTAAACTTTCATATATTATAGATTCATTATCCACCAACTGAAATTTGTCAGGTCTTTTATTGTTTTAATACTGATGATTTTGGCATACAACTCCTGATAACCCAAAAAACCTGTCTCAATAAATTAGCATATTTCACCCATCCAATCAAATAAAAGTGTTTTTTAATAACAAACAAAAAACCCATCAAATAATAATGTTCAGTTATGCACTCAATACTTGGTCGGGAATCCTTTGGCAGAAATGACTGCTTCAATGCGGCGTGGCATGGAGGCAATCAGCCTGTGACACTGCTGAGATGTTATGGAGGCCCAGGATGCTTCAATAGCGGCCTTAAGCTCATCCAGAGTGTTGGGTCTTGCGTCTCTCAACTTTCTCTTCACAATATCCCACAGATTCTCTATGGGGTTCAGGTCAGGAGAGTTGGCAGGCCAATTGAGCACAGTAATACCATGGTCAGTAAACCATTTACCAGTGGTTTTGGCACTGTGAGCAGGTGCCAGGTCGTGCTGAAAAATGAAATCTTCATCTCCATAAAGCATTTCAGCCGATGGAAGCATGAAGTGCTCCAAAATCTCCTGATAGCTAGCTGCATTGACCCTGCCCTTGATGAAACACAGTGGACCAACACCAGCAGCTGACATGGCACCCCACACCATCACTGACTGTGGGTACTTGACACTGGACTTCAGGCATTTTGGCATTTCCTTCTCCCCAGTCTTCTTCCAGACTCTGGCACCTTGATTTCCGAATGACATGCAAAATTTGCTTTCATCAGAAAAAAGTACTTGGGACCACTTAGCAACAGTCCAGTGCTGCTTCTCTGTAGCTCAAAAGTGGCTTTACCTGGGGAATGCGGCACCTGTAGCCCATTTCCTGCACACGCCTGTGCACGGTGGCTCTGGATGTTTCCACACCAGACTCAGTCCACTGCTTCCTCAGGTTCCCCAAGGTCTGGAATTGGTCCTTCTCCACAATCTTCCTCAGGGTCCAGTCTCCTCTTCTCATTGTACAGCGTTTTCTGCCACATTGTTTCCTTCCAACAGACTTACCATTGAGGTGCCTTGATACAGCACTCTGGGAACAGCCTATTTGTTGAGAAATTTCTTTCTGGGTCTTACCCTCTTGCTTGAGGGTGTCAATGATGGCCTTCTTGACATCTGTCAGGTCGCTAGTCTTACCCATGATGGGGGTTTTGAGTAATGAACCAGGCAGGGAGTTTATAAAAGCCTCAGGTATCTTTTGCATGTGTTTAGAGTTAATTAGTTGATTCAGAAGATTAGGGTAATAGGTCATTTAGAGAACCTTTTCTTGATATGCTAATTTATTGAGACAGGTTTTTTGGGTTATCAGGAGTTGTATGCCAAAATCATCAGTATTAAAACAATAAAAGACCTGACAAATTTCAGTTGGTGGATAATGAATCTATAATATATGAAAGTTTAATTGTAATCATTACATTATGGTAAATAATGAAATTTAACACTATATGCTAATTTTTTGAGAAGGACCTGTATGTCCAATATGTCCAACATATTCATGAACGCTACAGTATGCCCAAGATCGTTTCTCTTACAACTAGTGTTGAGCATTCCGATACCGCAAGTATCGGGTATCGGCCGATACTTGCGGTATCGGAATTCCGATACCGAGATCCGATATTTTTGTGGTATCGGGTATCGGTATCGGAGGTGTAAAATAAAGAATTAAAATAAAAAATATTGTTATATTCACCTCTCCGGCGGCCCCTGGAACATCACCGCGAGTCACCGGTGTCCGGCAGGCTTCTTTGTTCAAAATGAGCGCCTTTAGGACCTGCGAAATGACGTCGCGGCTTCTGATTGGTCGCGTGCCGCCCATGTGACCGCCACGCGACCAATCAGAAGCCGCGACGTCATTCCTCAGATAAATTCCTAGAATGAGCGCCTTTAGGACCTGTGGAATGACGTCGCGGCTTCTGATTGGTCGCGTGGCGGTCACATGGGCGGCACGCGACCAATCAGAAGCCGCGACGTCATTCCGCAGGTCCTAAAGGCGCTCATTTTGAACAAAGAAGCCTGCCGGACGCCGGTTACTCGCGGTGATGTTCCAGGGGCCGCCGGAGAGGTGAATATAACAATATTTTTTATTTTAATTCTTTATTTTACACATCACTATGGATCCCAGGGCCTGAAGGAGAGTTTCCTCTCCATCAGACCCTGGGATCCATCAGGATACCTTACGATACTTGGTGTCCCATTGATTTGTATTGGTATCGGATATCGGTATCGGCGATATCCGATACTTTTCGGATAGTATCGGCCGATACTATCCGATACCGATACTTTCAAGTATCGGACGGTATCGCTCAACACTACTTACAACCATATCTTAACATATAAAATAGATATACAAAGTGGGTGACCTACAGGGCCGTCCTATTGTATGCTTTGTGGGACATAATGGGGTTGATTCATCAATGCTTTTATTCCAGAAAACTGGCACAAAAGCTTTTAAAAGTCACTATTTGGGCAATGTGTAGTTGTGCAACAATTTTGTAACTTTTTGATGATTTCACTGCAGTTTGAAACAGCTCTCCCAGTGCCCACCCTTTAAATTAATTAAAAATGATGGCATTTATAATGTTAGAAATGCTGCTCCAGTCTCCTAATGAATTTAGCATATTGTACTCCAGTAATAAATCGGGCACAATGAGTTTATATTACTATATGTTCTAAACTCTGCTGCCCGACTAATCCACCTGTACCCCCACTATTCCCCGGCCTCTCCCCTCTGTCAATCCCTGCACTGGCTTCTCATTACCCAAAGACTCCAGTTCAAAACCCTAACCATGACATATAAAGCCATCCACAACCTGTAACCTCGTCTCCCGGTACTTACCTGCATGCAACCTCCTTTCCTCACAAGATCTCTGTTGTGAGTTCCATTCTGGAGCTCCCTTCTGTGGTTGCTAATGGTATGTTTGCGAGTTCTGCCCTTGGGCTCCCTCTGGTGGTTTCGAGTGGAACTGCTGCTCTGTTATGTAGCTGTAGCAGCTGCCTTCACTAATCGCCTTGCCTGGGTTTGTTATTTAAACCTGCTCTGGGCTTTAGTCCATGCCTGCTGTCAATGTTCTTGGTTGGATTTGATTCTTCCCTTGGATTTATCATATGGCCAGTCCTTGTCTGCAAAAGATAAGTTTTGCTAGTTTGTTTGTCCATTTGTTTGGACTCTATTGCTTTGCATTTTGTCTCTTTGTCCAGCTTGTCACCATGTCTTATTTAGGCTAGCTGGAAGCTCTGGGAAAGCAGATTTGCCCCTCCACACCGTGAGTCGGTGTGGAGATCATTTTTGTAAACTCTGCGTGGATTTTGTAGTTTTTAATACTGACCGCACAGTATCCTTTGCTCTCTGTCTATCTAGTTTAGTATTGGCCTCCCCTTTGCTGAATTCTAATTTCATTTCTGTGTTCGTCATTTCCCTCTCCTTTCACAGTCAATATTTGTGGGGGGCTATCTTTCCTTTTGGGGGTTTCTCTGAGGCAAGATAGCTTTCTATTTCCTTCTTTAGGGGTAGTTATATCTTAGGCTGTGACGAGGTGTCTAGGGAGTGTCAGGAACATCCCACGGCTATTTCTAGTTGTGTTGTTAGGATTAGGGACTGCAGTCAGTAGAGATACCACCTTCTCAGAGCTCGTTCCATGTTGCGTTTTAGCCACCAGGTCATTTCAGTGTGGCCTCTTAACCACCAGGTCATAACAGTACAGCAGGCCAAGAATGAATTGAATGCATCTCAAAAGAAGGAAAAAAGAAGAGTTCTGAACCATTTTTTTTTCTGTGCTCTGTTCTGTCTTCTTTTTCCTCTTGATATCTGGGTGGTGCTGGATATATGCTCTGGTATGGAGGTTCAGGGTTTGTTTTCTCGTGTGGATCAACTTGCTGCAAGAGTCCAGAGTATCCAAGATTATATTGTTTAGACTCCGGCTCTAGAGCCAAGAATTCCTACTCCTGATTTGTTTTTTGGGGACAGATCCAAGTTTTTGAACTTTAAAAATAGCTGCAAATTGTTTTTTGCTTTGAAACCCCGTTCTTCTGGTGATCCCATTCAGCAAGTGAAAATCATCATATCCTTACTGCGTGGTGATCCTCAAGACTGGGCATTTGCTCTTGAAACAGGGAATCCGGCATTATTGAATGTAGATGCATTTTTTCAGGCGCTCGGATTGTTGTATGACGAACCTAACTCTGGAGAGCATGCTGAGAAAACACTGTTGGCCCTGTGTCAGGGTCAGGAAGCGGCAGAGTTATATAGCCAGAAATTTAGAAAATGGTCTGTGCTCACTAAATGGAGTGAAGAGGCGCTGGCTGCTATTTTCAGAAAAGGTCTTTCTGAAACCCTTAAAGATGTAATGGTGGGCTTTCCTGCGCCTGCCGGTTTGAGCGAGTCTATGTCTCTAGCCATTCAGATTGATCGGCGCTTGCGTGAGCGCAAGGCGGTGCACCATATGGCAGTGTCCTCTGAGCGAAGTCCTGAGCCTATGCAATGTGTTAGGATTTTGACTAGAGCAGAAAGGCAGAAATTCAGACATCAGAATGGCCTGTGTTTTTACTGTGGTGATTCAGCTCATGCTATTTCTGATTGCCCTAAGCGTACTAGGAGGGTCCCTAGGTCTGTTACCATTAGTACTGTGCAGCCTAAATTTCTCTTGTCTGTTACCCTGATTTGCTCATTGTCGTCCTTTTCTGTTATGGCATTTGTGGATTCTGGCGCTGCCCTGAACTTAATGGACTTAGAGTTTGCCAGGCGCTGTGGTTTTTCCTTGGAACCTTTGCAGAGTCCTATTCCCTTAAGGGGGATTGATGCTACGCCATTCGCCAAGAATAAACCTCAGTACAGGACACAGTTAACCATGTGCATGGCTCCAGCACATCAGGAAAATATTCATTTTTTGGTGTTGCATAATTTGCATGATGTTGTTGTGCTGGGTTTTCCATGGTTACAGGTACATAACCCAGTGCTGGATTGGAGATCTATGTCTGTAACTGGTTGAGGTTGTCAGGGGATACATAGTGATATTCCTTTGATGTCCATTTCCTCGTCCCCTTCTTCTGAAGTTCCTGAGTTTTTGTCGGATTTCCAGGATGTATTTGATGAGCCCAAGTCCAGTTCCCTGCCTCCTCATAGGGACTGCGATTGTGCCATTAATTTGATTCCTGGCTGTAAGTTCCCTAAGGGCCGACTTTTCAATCTGTCTGTGCCAGAGCATGCCGCTATGCGGAGTTATGTAAAGGAGTCCTTGGAGAAAGGGCATATTCGCCCGTCTTCGTCACCGTTGGGAGCGGGATTTTTTTTTGTTGCCAAGAAGGATGGCTCCTTGAGACCCTGTATAGATTATCGCCTTCTCAATAAGATCACTGTCAAATTCCAGTATTCGTTACCTTTGCTTTCTGATTTGTTTGCTCGGATTAAGGGTGCTAGCTGGTTTACTAAAATCGACCTCCGAGGGGCGTATAATCTTGTGCGTATTAAACAAGGTGATGAATGGAAAACAGCATTTAATACGCCTGAAGGCCATTTTGAACATCTTGTGATGCCATTCGGGATCTCTAATGCTCCATCGGTATTTCAGTCCTTTATGCATGATATCTTCCGGAATTATCTGGATAAATTTATGATTGTGTATTTGGATGATATTTTGTTTTTCTCCGATGATTGGGAGTCTCATGTGAAGCAGGTTAGGATGGTGTTTCAGGTCCTTCGTTCTAATGCGTTGTTTGTGAAGGGGTCTAAGTGCCTCTTTGGAGTTCAAAGGGTTTCTTTTTTGGGTTTCATTTTTTCTCCCTCGGCTATTGAAATGGACCCTGTTAAAGTCCAGGCCATTCATGATTGGACTCAACCTACATCTGTAAAGAGCCTTCAGAAATTTTTGGGCTTTGCCAATTTTTATCGTCGCTTTATTGCTAATTTTTCTAGTGTGGTGAAGCCTCTGACCGATTTGACGAGGAAGGGCGCTGATGTGGTGAATTGGTCCTCTGCAGCTGTTGAGGCCTTTCAGGAGCTTAAACGTCGTTTTACTTCTGCCCCTGTGTTGCGTCAGCCAGATGTTTCTCTCCCTTTTCAGGTTGAGGTTGATGCTTCTGAGATTGGAGCAGTGGCCATTTTGTCTCAGAGAGATTCTGATGGCTCTTTGATAAAACCATGTGCCTTCTTCTCCAGAAAATTTTCATCTTCTGAGCATAATTATGATGTCGGCAATCGGGAGTTGTTGGCTATGAAGTGGGCATTTGAGGAGTGGCGACATTGGCTTGAGGGAGCCAAGCATCGCATGGTGGTCTTGACTGATCACAAGAATCTGATTTACCTCGAGTCTGCTAAGCGGTTGAATCCTAGACAGGCTCGGTGGTCTTTGTTTTTCTCACGTTTTGATTTTGTGGTCTCGTATATTCCTGGATCTAAGAATGTGAAGGCTGATGCCCTTTCTAGGAGTTTTTTGCCTGATTCTCCGGGAGTTCTTGAGCCGGCTGGGATCCTCAAGGAGGGGGTGATTCTTTCTGCCATCTCCCCTGATTTACGGCGGGTACTTCAGGAGTTTCAGGCTGATAAACCTGACCGCTGTCTTGTGGGGAAATTGTTTGTTCCTGATAGATGGACTAGTAGGGTAATTTCTGAGGTTCATTGTTCGGTGTTGGCTGGTCACCCTGGGATTTTTGGTACCAGAGATTTGGTGGCTAGGTCCTTTTGGTGGCCTTCCTTGTCGCGGGATGTGCGTTCGTTTGTGCAGTCCTGTGGGACCTGTGCTCGGGCTAAGCCTTGCTGTTCCCGTGCCAGCGGGTTGCTTTTGCCTTTGCCTATTCCTGAGAGGCCATGGACGCATATTTCCATGGATTTTATTTCTGATCTTCCTGTTTCTCAGAAGATGTCTGTCATCTGGGTGGTTTGTGACCGGTTTTCTAAGATGGTCCATTTGGTGCCGTTGCCTAAGTTGCCTTCCTCTTCTGATTTGGTTCCATTATTTTTTCAGCATGTGGTTCGTTTGCATGGTATTCCGGAGAATATTGTGTCTGACAGAGGCTCCCAGTTCGTTTCTAGGTTTTGGCGGTCCTTTTGTGCTAGAATGGGCATTGATTTGTCTTTTTCTTCTGCATTCCATCCTCAGACAAATGGCCAAACGGAGCGAACTAATCAGACCTTGGAAACCTATTTGAGATGCTTTGTGTCTGCTGATCAGGATGATTGGGTGACCTTTTTGCCGTTGGCCGAGTTTGCCCTTAATAATCGGGCTAGTTCGGCTATCTTGGTTTCGCCTTTTTTTTGTAACTTTGGTTTTCATCCTCGTTTTTCTTCAGGGCAGCTTGAGCCTTCTGACTGTCCTGGTGTGGATTCCGTGGTGGACAGGTTGCAGCAAATTTGGACTCATGTGGTGGACAATTTGACGTTGTCTCAGGAGAAGGCTCAGCGTTTTGCTAACCGTCGTCGGTGTGTTGGTCCCCGGCTTTGTGTTGGGGATTTGGTCTGGTTGTCTTCTCGTCATGTTCCTATGAAGGTTTCTTCCCCTAAGTTCAAGCCTCGCTTTATTGGGCCTTATAAGATTTCTGAAATTATCAATCCAGTGTCTTTTCGTTTGGCCCTTCCAGCTTCCTTTTCCATTCATAATGTGTTCCATAGATCCTTGTTGCGGAGATATGTGGTACCTATGGTTCCCTCCGTTGATCCTCCTGCTCCGGTGTTGGTTGAGGGGGAATTGGAATATGTGGTAGAGAAGATTTTGGATTCTCGTTTTTCGAGGTGGAAGCTTCAGTATCTGGTCAAGTGGAAGGGTTATGGCCAGGAGGATAATTCTTGGGTTGTTGCCTCCGATGTTCATGCTCCCGATTTGGTTCATGCTTTCCATTTGGCTTGTCCTGATCGGCCTGGGAGTTCTGGTGAGGGTTCGGTGACCCCTCCTCAAGGGGGGGGGGGTACTGTTGTGAGTTCCGTTCTGGAGCTCCCTTCTGTGGTTGCTAATGGTATGTTTGCGAGTTCTGCCCTTGGGCTCCCTCTGGTGGTTTCGAGTGGAACTGCTGCTCTGTTATGTAGCTGTAGCAGCTGCCTTCACTAATCGCCTTGCCTGGGTTTGTTATTTAAACCTGCTCTGGGCTTTAGTCCATGCCTGCTGTCAATGTTCTTGGTTGGATTTGATTCTTCCCTTGGATTTCTCATATGGCCAGTCCTTGTCTGCAAAAGATAAGTTTTGCTAGTTTGTTTGTCCATGTGTTTGGACTCTATTGCTTTGCATTTTGTCTCTTTGTCCAGCTTGTCACCATGTCTTATTTAGGCTAGCTGGAAGCTCTGGGAAAGCAGATTTGCCCCTCCACACCGTGAGTCGGTGTGGAGATCATTTTTGTAAACTCTGCGTGGATTTTGTAGTTTTTAATACTGACCGCACAGTATCCTTTGCTCTCTGTCTATCTAGTTTAGTATTGGCCTCCCCTTTGCTGAATTCTAATTTCATTTCTGTGTTCGTCATTTCCCTCTCCTTTCACAGTCAATATTTGTGGGGGGCTATCTTTCCTTTTGGGGGTTTCTCTGAGGCAAGATAGCTTTCTATTTCCTTCTTTAGGGGTAGTTATATCTTAGGCTGTGACGAGGTGTCTAGGGAGTGTCAGGAACATCCCACGGCTATTTCTAGTTGTGTTGTTAGGATTAGGGACTGCGGTCAGTAGAGATACCACCTTCTCAGAGCTCGTTCCATGTTGCGTTTTAGCCACCAGGTCATTTCAGTGTGGCCTCTTAACCACCAGGTCATAACAGATCTCCTTCTCTACTCCCCTGTTATCTCCTCTTCCCACAATCGCATGCAAGAATTCTCCCGCGCATCACCCCTACTCTGGAACTCTCTACCAAAACATATTATTATTATTATTTATTATTATAGCGCCATTTATTCCATGGTGCTTTACATGTGAGGAGGGGTATACATAATAAAAACAAGTACAATAATCTTGATTAATACAAGTCACAACTGGTACAGGAGGAGAGAAGACCCTGCCCGCGAGGGCTCACAATCTACAAGGGATGGGTGAGAATACAGTAGGCGAGGGTAGAGCTGGTTGTGCAGTGGTTTGGTCGATCGGTGGTTACTGCAGGTTGTAGGCTTGCCGGAAAAGGTGGGTCTTCAGGTTCTTTTAGAAGGTTTCGATATAACATATCAGACTTTTGCCTAGCATGTAAACCTTTAAAAAGGAACCGGAAGACCTACTCCTTCTGACAAGCCTACAACTTGCAGTAACCACCGATAGACCAAACCGCTACATGACCAGCTTTACCCTCACCTATTGTATTCTCACCCATTCCTTGCAGATTGTGAGTCCTCACGGGCAGGGTCCTCACTCCTCCTGTACTAGTTGTGACTTGTATTGTTTAAGATTACTGTACTTGTTATTATGTAGAAAAAAAAAAGTAAATCTTAGGTCAAAACGCGTTGGTCGTTTCATTTACCCCATCATTTGCTGTACCACTATGAAATAAGGATTTTAATGGATTTGTCTAAATAAATTGAAGTTTTATCCAAGTTTCACGCTGGAGATTTACTTCTTTTTTTTTCTCCGTTGTGGACAACGCCTCTGATCCAGGCACCTCCTTGCATGAACTACATTCTGAATCAATCAAGACTTTTGTTCCTGAGCAAACTTGCACACAAGGACTTCTGCTTCAAACTGGTGAGCTGAATTTTTTCCCCTTCCCTTTTTTCCTTTTCATTCATGTTTTTATTATGTATACCCCTCCTCACATGTAAAGTGCCATGGAATAAATAGCGCTATAATAATACATTAAATAATAATACTAATAATAATAATACTCTTGTACATTATTTATTGTGGATCTAATTAAAGAGGTTATCCTTAGGCCGGGATCACACATGTGAGAAATACGTCCGAGTCTCGCATGGTAATACCCGTCATTGCCGCCGTCACTCAGGAGCGGAGCGTGCGGCCGCATGTATTGCTATGCGGCCGACGCTCTGCTGCTGAGTGACGGCGGCAATGCCGGGTATTACCATGCGAGACTCGGACGTATTTCTCACATGTGTGATCCCGACCTTAGGCTAAGTGAGCAATATCGGATTGATGGGGGTCCAACATCTATATCAATCAGCTGTTACCAGCTCTGGCAGCAGTTGGATGCAAACAGTGTACACAGAAGAACTCAACAGCTCCATCACACTTTTAGTGGCTGCTCCCAGCGGCTGGTCAGCTCCTATTCTCTGTATATTTCTCTGTATAAATAAGAATTCTATTGATGAAGAAAGCTCCAAGCAGGCTAATAGATCAATAATGGTCCATCTGTCAGTTAGCAGGCTGAACGTCAGGAACAGATGGTCATAAGAAATACTCTTAAACCACCATCTTGGGCAAAGAATGTTGCAGGACTTTTAGAGATTTAGTTAAAGGGGTTGTTCCCTTTCAGAAAATCTTGTTTTTTATAATAAAACAATTATTAAACTGAGCTCTACGCACTATCCTCGGGTCTGGCACTGCTCCGTGTGGTCAATATTGGCCATGGCACTGACATCACGAAACAGTGAGCTTAGCGACTTTTAGGGGGCATTTTGTCTACATGGGCAAAGCCAGTGAGCTCACTGAATGTCTGCTGCACTGTGGACTTGACATTAAAGCCGGACATCATTATAAGTGCAAGAGGCTTAGCTCTGGACCCAGGAATGGTGAGTAAAAGTAAAATGTGGTTTGTTTTTTTATAACAAACTACAGCCAGGGTTTACCATTTTCTGAAAAGGGAGAATCCCTATAAACTTTCCAGGGTTCAATATTTTTGCAATGTTTATTTTTGAAGTATCTATACACTCCACATTCTTGGCTGGTTCTATGTTGTTTGACTAGTTACTAATACATTATATATAAATATATATAATTAAATACATGGACAAATATTAAAATGTCATCATTGTTTCTTCCTTGTGACATTTGCTTCATAGAAGAAAAAAATATACAACGCAATTTCTTACAGCCCATGGTAATAAGGGATGGGAAGGATGTGAAGACAATCACAGCTTTGTATAAGGATATTTGAAGTAATCCTGTGATCAATATGGAGATTAATTACTTTAAATAAATGTATTTACATGAGCAAAGCTGGTAAACCCATGAATGTTGCTCCACCCATATACCGTTGGTTAAGCTGTACAAAACAAAGCAGGGATTAATCTTCTTCTGAATGTATTATAACATATTATTATTCAACTATATCAACAGTGTTAGTTGCTCAAGTTAGTGTTTGCCAGAAGCCTAGAAATAATGACAAATTAACATCCGTGGTAGCTACCTGTGATTATGTGACATTGCTTTACATTTTGCTATTCCTATATAGCTATCATGTCTTTTTTAACTTTTAATTTAGTTTTTTGAAGACTCTAAATGCAACTTTTCTCTGTATTCCAACAACAGGTCATGGTGGTTACATTAAAAAAATCCTAAAGACAAGAAGAAGCAGGGAAAAAACTGATTCAGTATTTTTGTGCAGATTTGGAATTTGACCAGTTAAGACATAATAAATTAATAACTGGAGGACAAATACAAAAAGTGCCCCTTTGCAAGAAGGGTATATGGCCCTTTTGCAATCCAATAGCTGATGATAACCCCAAATTTTATCTGCTGTGTTGGTATAAATCGACCCCTTTACCTCTGGAGCCCTTGTGAGGCAGCACAGATTGCATCAATGATTTGAATGTCCTTGTTACTAATTGCAAAAGATTAGTCCTTTTGAACCGCATTGTTAGTGACACAATTAAGTCAGAGGCAAGCATGGGGTTGGAAATAGGGATGATATTAGCCACGTTTGGCACTATACACAAATTTAAAGTGGGGCCCCTACTGCTAACTTATTTGTTCCATCAAACAGTAATATTTAGGATGCGAGCAGATTTCAAGTTGTTAAACAATCGTCAATCGACTTTATTCAAGTCTTTTGGTGATTGTTTACTGACCTCTTTACAGACTGACAAAGAATAATGGTGGTAGAATGATCTCGAATAGATTTTTCTGCCTCCATACGGATCATGTTATCGGCAACACATTTCTTCTTTACACAGTGCAATGTGCTGCTGAGAAAAATAAGTTTTTTTCCAGCATAAAGAATATAGAAAAGCCAAGACCGATATTACCACCATGTGATCATATAAAGTTAGATACTAGTTCTGAAGAACATGCTAAGAGTTTACAGTGAAAATGTAGATTTTCTATGCCCATATTTTTCTAGCCTACAACACATTCCAATCCTGCAGATACTCCAATGCTGCGCCCCTGTCGCTGTATTTGTTCACACTACTGTATCGCCTGTGTGGCAGGGTAACAATGCTCCTCTTACTGCCCCAAATACTAATGCCCACCACTGTGCCCCTTACATAGTAAGGCCATTATAATCTATGTGTCTGTGCACATGTGCGTGTGTTCACGGTCCGTTCTTTACCGGCAGCCGGACCAAAATACAGATAGCACACATCAGGTACGGACTGGGGATGAAATTCAGCCCTGGCATTTGACATCACACAGGCCCATGTTGTCCCCATCCCCATGAACCAGATGGGATATATTACTAATATTACCCTGGATGGAGGAAAGGAAGATTTACTAATGCCCATGTTGTCCCCATCCCCATGAACCAGATGGGATATAATACTAATATTACCCTGGATGGAGGAAAGGAAGATTTACTACAAGACTAATATTTCTAATGATATCCGTGGCCTGCTGGGGTAAGTGATGGAGTCAGGGACTTTGTGCTCCATCACAACTCTTAACAGTGTTGGTGTCTTGAGAACACCGATTCTTTTAACAATGGAGCAGACAAGGCAGCCCATGACCAGACAGGCCCTTTTGGAATTTGCCAGAATTGCCAGATGGCCAGTCCGGCCCTGGCACATGTGCACACAGATGACTTTATTTGTGTCATCCGTGTGTTGTCCATGTGCGTTTTTGCAAACATTGTTTCTTTAGTATATGCAGGTGTCCTGAATTTGAGATGTAAATACTATATAAACTCTTGTTTGGCCTCTTCTTTGGTGAGGTGAAGTAGTTGTTTGTGGAGGCACGTGTGTGTAGTTATTCTCCTGATTTTGCATTATATCATGGCACCTCATGTTGATACTGAGTGCCTAATATCTATTGTGGAACACCACCCAGAACTTTGGGACACTCGTGTGAAGGGATACCATGACCGGCTGATTACAGAGCATGGATGGCTTGTAGTAGCAGAAGCATTGCATCAATGAAATGGTTGGTCTACATATTTTGAAAATTGTGACATTTTCAAAATTTTCACCAAATTTCCATTTTTTTTTCACAAATAAGCGCAAAAATGATAGACCTAAATTTACCACTAACATGAAGCCCAATATGTCACGAAAAAAAAATCTCAGAACCGCTAGGATCCGTTGAAGCATTCCTGAGTTATTACCCCATAAAGGGACACTGGTCAGAATTGCAAACAATGGCTAGGTCATTAAGGTCAAAATAGGCTGGGTCATGAAGGGGTTAAAGTAAAATTTTAGGTAAAAACCCTAAGTTTTTCCTTTTCACAGCCAGTCTTATAAACTTCTGTGATGTAGTTTGTTGGTTAAAATGGCTCACCACTCCCATAAATGAATTTATTATGAGGTTTAGTTTGCCAAATGTGGTCACTTGTGAGTGTTTCTGCTTTTTCACACCTCAGGGGCTTTTCAAATGCAATTCTTAATCACATGCCCTGCTCTGTTACATTTTCTTGTGCGCCACATCATGCTTTGCAAGTGGCCCGGCGAGCTCTCTTGAGATGTACTGCCTGGGCCTATGTAAGGGCTCCCAAGAGACACACCTGTGTCTTAGTATTGCTCTAGGCTTGTTTTTAACTCTTTTATCATAACACATCCACTTAGAAATACATTTTAAGGAGAAAAAAGGTACATTGCAAAACGAATATCATTTAAAATTTTTAATTTTAATGAATTAATTTTTTTAAAAAACAGTCTTACAATAAAAATTCAAGCAGAAAGAATCATATTATAGCAGTGTGTCAACAATGGTGTGCTGTATTCAAGTAAACAGAGTAAACAGAATAAATATACCAATATCATATGTTAAAGGGAACCTGTCACCTGAATTTGGCGGGACTGGTTTTGGGTCATATGGGCGGAGTTTTCAGGTGTTTGATTCACCCTTTCCTTACCCGCTGGCTGCATGCTGGCTGCAATATTGGATTGAAGTTCATTCTCTGTCCTCCATAGTACACACCTGCACAAGGCAAGATTGCTTTGCACAGGCGTGTACTATGGAGGACAGAGAATGATCTTCAATCCAATATTGCAGCCAGCATGCAGCCAGCGGGTAAGGAAAGGGTGAATCAAACACCTGAAAACTCCGCCCATATGACCCAAAACCAGTCCCGCCAAATTCAGGTGACAGAGTCCCTTTAAAGGCAGATTGACGTTTGTTTTTTGTATTTTTTATATAAGACTCCAAAGAGGCTGCAAAATGTTTGTTATTCCCACTGAGTAATACTGCAAAATCTCAAATAGCTAATTATATGGTGCAAGTGCATTATTATAAAGCAAGAGATCTGCTTCATACAGAAAGAAAATATATATAGTTGTTATGATAAATGACCTGTCAGTCTTAAGTACTAGGGATCATATTTCCATTGTAGCACTCCATTTGGTAAGAGAGAGGAGTAGGAGTAAATCAAAGTAAAGTCAATACACTTACAAAGTGTCTTGTGCCTTATGAGGTAGATACAGCGCACCACCACCCCGATGAGGCCGTTTCACCTATGCTTTCTCAAAAAGGGGCATTGATTACAAGCTGGCTGTGTGTCTTTTTAACCCCTTCATGACCCAGCCTATTTTGACCTTAAAGACCTTGCCGTTTTTGCAATTCTGACCAGTGTCCCTTTATGAGGTAATAACTCAGGAACGCTTCAACGGATCCTAGCGGTTCTGAGATTGTTTTTTCGTGACATATTGGGCTTCATGTTAGTGATAAATTTAGGTCAATAAATTCTGCGTTTATTTGTGATAAAAACGGAAATTTGGCGAAAATTTTGAAAATTTCGCAATTTTCACATTTTGAATTTTTATTCTGTTAAACCAGAGAGTTATGTGACACAAAATAGTTAATAAATAACATTTCCCACATGTATACTTTACATCAGCACAATTTTGGAAACAACATTTTTTTTTGCTAGGAAGTTATAAGGGTTAAAATTTGACCAGCGATTTCTCATTTTTACAACGAAATTTACAAAACCATTTTTTTTAGGGACCACCTCACATTTGAAGTCAGTTTGAGGGGTCTATATGGCTGAAAATACCCAAAAGTGACACCATTCTAAAAAAATGCACCCCTCAAGGTATTCAAAACCACATTCAAGAAGTTTATTAACCCTTCAGGTACTTCACAGCAGCAGAAGCAACATGGAAGGAAAAAATGAACATTTAACATTTTAGTCACAAAAATAATCTTTTAGCAACAATTTTTTTATTTTCCCAATGGTAAAAGGAGAAACTGAACCACGAAAGTTGTTGTCCAATTTGTCCTGAGTACGCTGATTCCTCATATGTGGGGGTAAACCACTGTTTGGGTGCACGGCAGGGCTTGGAAGGGAAGGAGCGCCATTTGACTTTTTGAATGAAAAATTGGCTCCACTCTTTAGCGGACACCATGTCACGTTTGGAGAGCCCCCGCGTGCCTAAAAATTGGAGCTCCCCCACAAGTGACCCCATTTTGGAAACTAGACGCCCCAAGGAACTTATCTAGATGCATAGTGAGCACTTTGAACCCCCAGGTGCTTCACAAATTGATCCGTAAAAATGAAAAAGTCCTTTTTTTTCGCAAAAAAATTCTTTTAGCCTCAATTTTTTCATTTTCACATGGGCAACAGGATAAAATGGATCATAAAATTTGTTGGACAATTTCTCCTGAGTACACCAATACCTCACATGTGGGGGTAAACCACTGTTTGGGCACATGGTAAAGCTCGGAAGGGAAGGAGCGCCATTTGACTTTTTGAATGAAAAATTATCTCCATCGTTAGCGGACACCATGTCGCGTTTGGAGAGCCCCTGTGTGCCTAAACTTTGGCGCTCCCCCACAAGTGACCCCATTTTGGAAACTAGACCCCCCAAGGAACTTATCTAGATGCCTAGTGAGCACTTTAAACCCTCAGGTGCTTCACAAATTGATCTGTAAAAATGAAAAAGTACTTTTTTTTTCACAAAAAAATTCTTTTCGCCTCAATTTTTTCATTTTCACATGGGCAATAGGATAAAATGGATCATAAAATTTGTTGGGCAATTTCTTCCGAGTACGCCGATACCTCATATGTGGGGGTAAACCACTGTTTGGGCACACGGCAGGGCTCGGAAGGGAAGGCGCGCCATTTGACTTTATGGAAAATTAGCTCCAATTGTTAGCGGACACCATGTCGCGTTTGGAGAGCCCCTGTGTGCCTAAACATTGGAGCTTCCCCACAAGTGACCCCATTTTGGAAACTAGACCCCCCAAGGAACTTATCTAGATGCATATTGAGCACTTTAATCCCCCAGGTGCTTCACAGAAGTTTATAA
Source organism: Ranitomeya imitator (assembly GCF_032444005.1). Taxonomy (NCBI): domain Eukaryota; kingdom Metazoa; phylum Chordata; class Amphibia; order Anura; family Dendrobatidae; genus Ranitomeya; species Ranitomeya imitator. The sequence goes on along the minus strand of NC_091285.1, from coordinate 216,847,455 downwards.
CGCAGAGCCATGAAAATAAAAAATAATTTTTCTTTCCTCAAAAATGATTTTTTAGCCTGGAATTTCCTATTTTGCCAAGGGTAATAGGAGAAATTGGACCCCAAATGTTGTTGTCCAGTTTGTCCTGAGTACGCTGATACCCCATATGTGGGGGTAAACCACTGTTTGGGCGCACGGCAGGGCTCGGAAGGGAAGGCATGCCATTTGGCTTTTTAAATGGAAAATTAGCTCCAATCATTAGCGGACACCATGTCACGTTTGGAGAGCCCCTGTGTGTCTAAACATTGGAGATCCCCCACAAATGACCCCATTTTGGAAACTAGACCCCCAAAGGAACTAATCTTGATGTGTGGTGAGGACTTTGAACCCCCAAGTGCTTCACAGAAGTTTATAACGCAGAGCCATGAAAATAAAAATAAATAATTATTTTCTCAAAAATGATCTTTTAGCCTGCAATTTTTTATTTTCCCAAGGGTAACAGGAGAAATTTGACCCCAATATTTGTTGTCCAGTTTCTCCTGAGTACGGTGATACCCCATATGTGGGGGTAAACTACTGTTTGGGCACATGCCGGGGCTCGGAATTGAAGTAGTGACGTTTTGAAATGCAGACTTTGATGGAATGCTCTGCGGGCGTCACGTTGCATTTGCAGAGCCCCTGATGTGGCTAAACAGTAGAAACCCCCCACAAGTGACCCCATTTTGGAAACTAGACCCAGAAAGGAACTTATCTAGATGTGTGGTGAGCACTTTGAACCCCCAAGTGCTTCACAGAAGTTTATAATGCAGAGCCGTGAAAATAATAAATACGTTTTCTTTCCTGTAAAATAATTATTTAGCCCATAATTTTTTAATTTTCCCAAGAGTAACAGGAGAAATTTGACCCCAATATTTGTTGTCCAGTTTCTCCTGAGTACGGTGATACCCCATATGTGGGGGTAAACTACTGTTTGGGCACATGCCGGGGCTCGGAATTGAAGTAGTGACGTTTTGAAATGCAGACTTTGATGGAATGCTCTGTGGGCGTCACGTTGCGTTTGCAGAGCCCCTGATGTGGCTAAACAGTAGAAACCCCCCACAAGTGACCCCATTTTGGAAACTAGACCCCGAAAGGAACTTATCTAGATGTGTGGTGAGCACTTTGAACCCCCAAGTGCTTCACAGACGTTTATAATGCAGAGCCGTGAAAATAATAAATACGTTTTCTTTCCTCAAAAATAATTATTTAGCCCAGAATTTTTATTTTCCCAAGGGTTACAGGAGAAATTGGACCCCAAAAGTTGTTGTCCAGTTTCTCCTGAGTACGCTGATACCCCATGTGTAGAGGTAAACCACTGTTTGGGCACACGTCGGGGCTCAGAAGGGAAGTAGTGACTTTTGAAATGCAGACTTTGATGGAATGGTCTGCGGGCGTCACGTTGCGTTTGTAGAGCCCCTGGTGTGCCTAAACAGTAGAAACCCCCCAAAAGTGACCCCATTTTAGAAATTAGACCCCCCCAAGGAACTTATCTAGATATGTGGTGAGCACTTTGAACCCCCAAGTGCTTCACAGACGTTTACAACGCAGAGCCGTGAAAATAAAAAATCATTTTTCTTTCCTCAAAAATGATGTTTTAGCAAGCATTTTTTTATTTTCACAAGGGTAACAGGAGAATTTGGACCCCAGTAATTGTTGCGCAGTTTATCCTGAGTATGCTGGTACCCCATATGTGGGGGTAAACCACTGTTTGGGCACACGTCGGGGCTCGGAATTGAGGGAACACCATTTGACTTTTTGAATACAAGATTGGCTGGAATCAATGGTGGCGCCATGTTGCGTTTGGAGACCCCTGATGTGCCTAAACAGTGGAAACCCCTCAATTCTACCTCCAACACTAACCCCAACACACCCCTAACCCTAATCCCAACTGTAGCCATAACCCTAATCACAACCCTAACCGCAACACACCCCTAACCCCAACACACCCCTAACCCTAATCCCAACTGTAGCCACAACCCTAATTCCAACCCTAACCCCAACACACCCCGAACCCTAACCACAACCCTAATTCCAACCCTAACCCTAAGGCTATGTGCCCACGTTGCGGATTCGTGTGAGATTTTTCAGCATCATTTTTTAAAAATCCGCGGGTAAAAGGCACTGCGTTTTGCCTGCGGATTTGCCGCGGATTTCCAGTGTTTTTTGTGCGGATTTCACCTGCGGATTCTTATTGAGGAACAGGTGTAAAACGCTGCGGAATCCGCACAAAGAATTGACATGCTGCGGAAAATACAACGCAGCGTTTCCGCGCGGTATTTTCCGCACCATGGGCACAGCGGATTTGGTTTTCCATAGGTTTACATATGGAACTCTGCTGCGGATCCGCAGCGGCCAATGCGCTGCAGATCCGCAGCCAAATCCGCACCGTGTGCACATAGCCTAATTCTAAAAGTATGTGCACACGCTGCGGAAAACGCTGCGGATCCGCAGCAGTTTCCCATGAGTTTACAGTTCAATGTAAACCTATGGGAAACAAAAATCGCTGTACACATGCTGCAGAAAAACTGCACGGAAACGCAGGGGTTTACATTTTGCAGCATGTCACTTCTTTCTGCGGATTCCACGGCGGTTTTACAACTGCTCCAATAGAAAATCGCAGTTGTAAAACCGCAGTGAAATGCGCTGAAAAAACGCGGTGAATCCGCCATAAATCCGCAGCGGTTTAGCACTGCGGATTTATTAAATCCGCAGCGGAAAAATCCGCAGAGGACCAGAATACGTGTGCACATACCGAAACCCTAACCCTAACCCTAGCCCTAACCCTAACCCTACCCCTAACCCTAGCCCTAACCCTAACCCTAACTCTACCCCTAACCCTAACCCTAACCCTACCCCTAACCCTAACCCTAACCCTAAACTTACCCCTAACCCTACCCCTAACCCTAACCCTATTCTAACATTAGTGGGAAAAAAAATTCTTTATTTTTTTATTGTCCCTACCTATGGGGGTGACAAAGGGGGGGTCATTTATTATTTTTTTTATTTTGATCACTGAGATAGATTATATCTCAGTGATCAAAATGCACTTTGGAACGAATCTGCCAGCCGGCAGATTCGGCGGGCGCACTGCGCATGCGCCCGCCATTTTGGAAGATGGCGGCGCCCAGGGAGAAGACGGACGGACCCCGGCAGGATTGGTAAGTATGATGGGGTGGGGGGAGCATGGGGGGGTGGATCGGAGCGCGGGGGGTGGAACGGAGCATGGGGGGGTGGAACGGAGCACGGGGGGTGGAACGGAGCACGGGGGGGTGGATCGGAGTGCAGGGGGGGTGATTGGAGCACGGGGGGGTGATTGGAGCACGGGGATGAGCGGACAAGAGCACGGGGGAGCGGAGCACAGGACGGAGGGGAGCCGGAGCAGTGTACCGGACAGATCGGTGGCTTGGGGGGGGCGATCGGTGTGGTGGGGTGGGGGCACATAAGTGTTTCCAGCCATAGCCGATGATATTGCAGCATCGGCCATGGCTGGATTGTAATATTTCACCAGTTTTAATAGGTGAAATATTACAAATCACTCTGATTGGCAGTTTCACTTTCAACAGCCAATCAGAGCGATCGTAGCCACGGGGGTGTGAAGCCACCCCCCCTGGGCTAAACTACCACTCCCCCTGTCTCTGCAGATCGGGTGAAATGGGAGTTAACCCTTTCACGCGATCTGCAGGGACGCGATCTTTCCATGACGCCACATAGGCGTAATGGGTCGGATTGGCACCGACTTTCATGACGCCTATGTGGCATCAAAGGTCGGGAAGGGGTTAAAAAGGCCAAGAGGGTTGGTGATTGCTGATGACGTCAGCAGTCAGTGTTTTATTGGCGCATGTTGGCTCGACACTGCCCATCCCCTTATGAAGTGACTTCCGATATTGCCACGCTGAGACGCATGCATGGAATGCATGTTGTTCCCTTCTGAAAAGAATTGGAAGTCCAGGAGTCATCCGAGCTGACATGTGCACGCGCTGATCTCACCTTGTATATCTTTAACAATGAACACATGAGGTGTAGTATAGGCTTCCTCGCACACACTTAAGCTGGGTTCACACTGCGTTGTGTGAACCCGTTTAATGGACTATGTTACACTGCGGCATAACGCGGTGTAACGTAGTCCGTTAACGCAGCCATTACTGGCAATGGCGAATGCATCGCTAGCGCACGCCCAAAATGGGCGTGCGCTAGCGATGTGCCATCATTGAGTGACGGTCCCGAGACGCGGGCTGCAGCGTTTCCGGGTCCGTCCACTAGTAGTGCACTGCTAGCGCAGATGCTCCATCTGCGCTAGCACAGTGCCAAAGTTGGCACTTGCGTTAGTGCAGTCCGTTTAACTGATTTGTTGAACGGATTGAACAGCGCAAGTGTGAACCTAGCCTTAATGTGTATTAATAATTACAATAATTATGTGTAATCAGAGTTTGAGTAAATTCAGGCTTTTATAATTGTAAATTACATAAATACTGTATATTAATTATAATTTAATGCGCAAGCAGTATACTACTACATAATAATGGTTTTGGTACAGCAAAGCAAGGTTTGCAATTGATGCGTATATAAATAGAGATGTTTTAGCACTTCTGAAAATCTCTGATAATTGTATTATATGTGTACATTGAAAGAAGACATTTCAGAATATTCTAACAATGATGTCAAAGCAGAAGGGACTGAAATCTGTTTCTGGTACACTGCTCAGCTAAAAATATAGCATTTACTATTGTACAAGTTCAATGATAATTTATTGTTTTTTGTTAAGAAAGAGAAGCCAGTATTTAAAGGGGATCTTTTACCATTTTGTGCATGTTAAGCTGGATGCATAATTGAATAGTGGCTGCAAATGTTGTGGTAGAGAGTTCCAGAATATAGTGAAAGATTTGGGAAAATTGTCATAAATAATTTCTAATATCCGTGTATTCACACCGAATAACGAATCCAATGCAAGTCACTGGGAAAGCCGAATATTTTTGTCCTGTAGCAAAGAGCTCTGGGGATATGGGAAATAGGTGAAATGGATGAGAAAGAGTTCAAACTAAATGTGTTCAGCATGGAGAAGATGCCTGCATGAATTTCTGACTTTCATATGGTATCTCGAAATAATGTTGTCAGACTATTGTGCTGGTTTTACGAATTTATAAAAAGACCAAGCAAACCCAACATTTTTTTAAAGGGAAAAAGCTAAGAAACATTATTTCTAGTGATGAGCGAGTGTACTCGTTGCTCGGGTGACCTCCAGAGTTTTTCTTATTGCTCGGATATATAGTCTTCATCGCCTCAGTTGCATGATTTACTGCTTCCAGATACGCTGAATACATGTGAGGAATGCCTGCTTGTTAGGGAATTCCCACATGTATTCAGCTTATCTGGAAGCCGTAAATCATGCAACTGAGGCGATGAAAAGTATATCTCCGAGCAATAACAAATACTCGGAGGTCACCCAAAAGTGCTCGGGAAAACCCGAGCAACGAGAATACTCGCTCATCACTAATTATTTCCTTCATAATAACATGTAGATAACGCAAAAAAAATTATACCTCCCCTTTAGCATATGCTCGTACGGAGTGTTTTGGCTTTATTTTTTACTTTAACCCCTTCGCGCCATGCGCCGTACTAGTACTGCGCTGCCGGCACTGCATTTGTGCCAGCAGCAGTACTAGTACGGCGCACCGATCACCGCGGTCTCGCGCTGAGCGCCGCGGTGATCGGGTGCGGGTGTCAGCTGTATATGACAGCTGACACCCCGCAGCAATGCCCACAATCGGCGCTATCGCCGATCGCGGGCATTTAACCCCTCTGATGCCGCTGTCAGTAGTGACAGCGGCATAGAGGGGGATCGCGCAGGGACGGGGGCTCCCTGCGCTCTCCCACCGGAGCAACGCAATGAGATCGCGTTGCTCCGGTGACCCGGAAGGAGTCCCCGGATCCAAGATGGCCGCCGGACTCCTTCCGGGTCATGAAATGACCTGGCTAGCCGGCGCCTGCTCTCCAGGCGCTGGAAAGCCAGCTAAACTGCCTATGCAGTGCACAGTGTCAGATCAACGATCTGATCTAATACAGAGATGTCCCACCCTGGGACAGTGTTAGAAAGTTAAAAAAAAAAAAATAGAATGTGTAAAAAAATAAATAAATCCCCAAATAAAAAAAAACAAACATTTCCCAATAAATCCATTTATGTATGTAAATTAAAAAAAAACAATAAACGTACACATATTTGGTATCGCCGCGTCCGTAACGACCCGCTCTATAAAACTATCCCACTAGTTAACCCCTTCAGTGAACACCGCAAAAAAAATAAATAAAAAACAAGGCAAAAAACATTGCTTTATTATCATACAGGCGAACAAAAAGTGGAATAACACGCGATCAAAACGACGGATATAAATAACCATGGTACCGCTGAAAACGTCATCTTGTCCCGCAAAAAAAAAGCTGCCATACAGCATCATCAGCAGAAAAATAAAAAAGTTATAGCTCTCAGAATAATGCGATGCAAAAACAATTATTTTTTTATATAAAATAGTTTTTATTGTGTAAAAGCGCCAAAACATAAAAAAAATTACATAAATGAGGTATCGCTGTAATCGTACTGATCTGAAGAATAAAGCTGCTTTATCAATTTTACCACACGTGGAACGGTATAAACGCCCCCCCTAAAAGAAATTCAGGAATTGCTGGTTTTTGTTCATTCCGCCTCCCAAAAATCGGAATAAAAAGCGATCAAAAAATGTCATCTGCCCGAAAATGTTACCAATAAAAACATCAACTCGTCCCGCAAAAAACAAGATCTCACATGACTCTGTGGGCCAAAATATGGATAAATTATAGCTCTCAAAATGTGGTGATGCAAAAAATATTTTTTGCAATAAAAAGCGTCTTTTAGTGCGTGACAGCTGCCAATCATAAAAATCCGCCAAAAAAACGCTATAAAAGTAAATCAAACCCCCCTTCATCACCCCTTACTTACGGAAAAATAATAAAATGTAAAAAAATTTATTATTTCCATTTTCCCATTAGGGCTAGGGTTAGGGCTAGGGTTAGGGCTAGGGTTAGGATTAGGGCTAGGGTTAGGGCTAGGGTTAGGGCTAGGGTTAGGGCTAGGGTTAGGGTTGGGGTTAGGGTTAGGGGTGTGTTTGGATTAGGGTTTCAGTTATAATTGGGGGTTTCCACTGTTTAGACACATCAGGGGCTCTCCAAACGTGACATGGCGTCCGATCTCAATTCCAGCCAATTCTGCTTTGAAAAAGTAAAACAGTGCTACTTCCCTTCCGAGTTCTCCTGTGTGCCCAAACAGTGGTTCCCCCCCAACATATGGGGTATCAGCGTTCTCAGGACAAGTTGGACAACAACTTTTGGGGTCTAATTTGTCCTATTACCCTTGGGAAAATAAAAACGTGGGGGCTAAAATATCATTTTCGTGGAAAAAAAATATTTTTTATTTTCACGGCTCTGCGTTATAAACTGTAGTGAAACACTTGTTGGTTCAAAGCTCTCACAACACATCTAGATAAGTTCCTTGGGGGGTCTAGTTTCCAATATGGGGTCACTTGTGGGGGGTTTCTACTGTTTAGGTACATCAGGGGCTCTGCAAATGCAACATGACGCCTGCAGACCAATCCATCTAAGTCTGCATTTCAAATGGCGCTCCTTCCCTTCCGAGCTCTGCCGTGCACCCAAACAGTGGTTCCCCCCAACATGTGTGAGGTGGTCCGTAAAAAAATGGTTTTGCAAATTATGTTGCAAAAATGAGAAATCGCTGGTCAACTTTTAACCCTTATAACGTCCTAACAAAAAAAAATTATGTTTCCAAAATTGTGCTGATGTAAAGCAGACATGTGGGAAATGTTGTTTATTAACTATATTATGTGATATAACTCTCTAATTTAAGGGCATAAAAACTAAGAGTTTGAAAATTGCTAAATTTTCATAATTTCCGACAAATTTTTGTTTTTTTCACAAATAAATGCAAGTCATATCGAAGAAGTTTTACCACTATCATGAAGTACAATATGTCACGAGAAAACAATGTCAGAATCACCATGATCCGTTGAAGCGTTTCAGAGTTATGACCTCATAAAGTGACAGTGGTCAGAATTGTAAAAATTGGCCCTGTCACTTAGGTGAAAACAGGCTTTGGGGTGAAGGGGTTAACATTTGTGAGGGCTCTCACTCCTACATTTGGGAGGACCCGCCCTCATGCCAAATAGTTAGCAAGATAGTGCCAGCAGGCACCGTGAAACCTGAGTTTGGTAAAGGCCCTCAGGTGGCTCAGTATCATACATTTGCGAGAGCTCTCACTTCTACATTCGGGAGGTCCCTCCCTCATGCCAAATTGTTTGCCAGATAGTGGAATACATATTCCCCATCTCTTTAAAATGCCATTTTAAAAATGCTCATTTGAATTTTGTGTTTTGTCCGCCACCACCACCATGTACACTGCCATGTCATTATGTGGTTCTCGCTTACAATTTGCAGAGGGCCAGCAGGTGCTGTGAAATCTGGATTTTGCAAGCTCTACAGTTCATTTTTGACACCGGATCCCAATGTAACAACTGTCAAAGGAGGTGGAGCTGTATGATCAATGTCAGTAAATTGGACTCTATCAGACACCACAAACATTAGAATTAAATTCTGAATACAGTGTATGCAAGCGAGGGCCTGTATTGTGGTCAGTCTGTCAGGCCTGAAACTCTTGTCAGGAACATGTACAAGCCTCATTTTACTTGGAAGCAACCTCCTAATGGGAAAGAGAGAGGAGTGCCATTGACCAATCTGCACAAGCCTACACAATTTTTATTGGTTTAATAAATATTGTATCTTTATCTAGCAGTTGTGCGACTGGCGCAAAGCCTGCACAGATACGCAAATGTGACTATTTATCTCTTATTTTCATGAGTCTTCTATTGCCATGTTTAATTAAGCTGATATCTTTAAAAAAATTGCCACACATTTCTAGATATATTGAATTTGTACATAACACCTCTGCGAGGATACCTGTCAAAAATAAAGCCAGGACATTTTTTGCATAAGCATAAAGCATAAAATATGGTGGTGGTGGCTGCAGAGGCCATGTTGCAGATCAGAAGGTGACTGGATCTCATTCTAGCTTCCTGTCAAAATGTGGTCAGCGTGGTATACCACTGGCGAACCCAGACTATTGCCAGGATGTTGTGGGTTGGATGGCAGACAAAGGCTCCAGTGTGTTGACAAGCAGCCCCACAAATTTTTCCACATGATCCAGTCTTGGTAGCCAAGAGGCTGGGCCCCTAACTCCTCAACCTGTTCCTCATTCCTCCCACCATCAAGAGTCCCAGAAGACATATGACCACAACACTGGCCACTGTGAGAAACTGTTTGTGTTCCCTTGTAAGTTGTCAGGCCTCTCAATGTGCACCATTAAAGAGGATCATGAGGAGGTGGAGTGCAGTGATGCCCAATCATTTGAGCACCCACGACCAGGAGAAAGCCACGTTGGGGAAGGTCAATTCATGTCTGAAAAGGGGGAGTGTAATCATGACGCAGAGTTGCTATGAGGTGAGCCTAAAATCACAACTCAGAAAGAGTATCAGGTTAAGGAATCGGAAGATGATGTGGTCAATGAAGAGACAACTGATCTAACCTGGCACGGTGACACACCTAGCGAGCACAGCAGTGCAGGCAGAGATGGATCTGTAGTACAAAAACAGGAATGAAGAGGTAGTGGTTTGAAGAGAGTGAGAACACGGTTAACTGTTCCACAAAGCCCCCCCCCCACACACACTCAACTAGATAGCAGGCCAAGGGTGTGTTTACCCCTGTGTGGCAGTTTTTTTCTGAATTTCCTTCAGACAAAGCAACTGTAATTTGCATCATCTGCCAAATCAAGCTAAGAACAGGCAAGAACACTGCCAACCTGAGTACCACCTGCATACAAAAGCACATGGCATCCAACCACTCCAGAAAATGGGCAGAACACCTGGGTACAAAATCTTTGATGGTGAAACCACTGCCCTTTCCCCTGTGTTACAGCCTTCCAAATCTGCTGTCCATGAAGCAGGCACTGATGCCTCCTGCCTACAACCTGCAGTTACATAACAGACAGCAACCAGTTCGTTGTCTAAGCATAGCATTCACTTGTCCCTGCTTCAGACGTTTAACAGAAAGCAGAAATATGCACCCACCCACAAGCAAAACTCAGAATAGTTGCAGAAATAACTTGAATCTGACAAAAGTAATAATTAATAAATGATCTATGAAAATGGACAAATGAAAGTTAGATATTAACCATACTTCCACAGGATTAAAAATAAAAAAACTCATGAAATAGGCCTGGACAGAAATGATGGTACCCCTGAAAATAATGTGACAAAAGAGACATTTAAATCAAGGTATGTCCACTAACTAGCATAGCAGGTATCTACAATCTTGGAAACAGTGACTGGGCCTATATATAGGGCTACAGATACTCACTGCGCTGTTTGGTGACATGGTGTGTATCACACTCAACGTGGACTAGAGGAAGCGAAGGAAAGAGTTGCCTCAGGAGATTGGAAAGAAAATTATAGACAAACATGTTAAAGGTAAAAGTTATAAGACCATCTCCAAGCAGCTTGATGTTCCTGTGACTACAGTTGCACATATTATTCAGAAATTTAAGATCTTTGGGACTGTAGCCAACCTCCCTGGATGTGGCCGCAGGAGGAAAATTGATGACAAATCAAAGAGATGGATAATACGAACGGCAACAAAAGAGCCCAGAAAAACTTCTAAATGGATTAAAAGTGAACTGCAGGCTCAAGGAACATCAATCTCAGATCGCACCATCCATAATTGTTTGAGCCAAAGTGATCTTCATGGGAGACTACCAAGGAGGACATCATTGTTGAAAAAAATCCCAAAAAAGCCAGACTGGAATTTGCCAAGCTACATGTTGACAAGCCACAAAAATACTGGGAGAATGTCCTATGGACCGATGAGACAAAAATGGAACTTTTTTGGCAAGGCACATCAGCTCTATGTTCACAGACGTAAAAATGGAGCATATCAAGAAAAGAACACTGTCCCTACTGTGAAATATGGAGGAGGCTCTGTAATGTTCTTGGGCTGCTCTGCTGCATCTGGCACAGGGTACCTAGGATCTGTGCAGGGGACAATGAAATCTCAAGACTATCAAGGGATTCTAGAGAGAAATGTGCTGCCCAGTGTCAGAAAGCTTGGTCTCAGTTGCAGGTCATGAGTCTTGCACCAGGATAATGCCCCAAACACACAGCTAAAAACAATCAAGAATGGCTAAGAGGAAAACATTAGACGATTCTGAAGTTGCATTCTATGAGCCCTGACCTAAATTCTAGTGAATATCTTTGCAAAGAGCTGAAACATGCCGTCTGGAAAAGAAAACCTTCAAATATGAGACAACTGGGGCAGTATGCTCTTGAGGAGTGTTATGATTCCTGGAATGGACTCACTGGATCGTGGTGACGACCGTTCTCAGTTGAGCTGATCAGATGGAACCAACTTTTATATAGGGACCATTAGGGGCTAGCCTAGGAGGGAGACACACCGTGGTAGCTTGTGCCAGAGGGGCGGCTCAGGGACAACGAGGAGAATTAGGGTACTCACAGAGGTCCAAACCGGTGGAGCAGCAACAGGGGAAACCGGGATTTAGGACATGTGGATTACATCCGCGCTGCTGCGACAAATAATAGATCCAGATATACTTGTAAAATGTTCGGGTGGTTTATTCAACGCGTTTCGAAGCTCATGGCTTCTTCTTCAGGAAGTTTCCACACAAAGATATATAAAGATATATAAAGGTATCTTTGTGTGGAAACTTCCTGAAGAAGCCATGAGCTTCGAAACGCGTTGAATAAACCACCCGAACATTTTACAAGTATATCTGGATCTATTATTTGTCGCAGCAGCGCGGATGTAATCCACATTTCATCTATTATAACGGTTCTGAGAGGTCGCAGCGCCGACCTGTGGATCTGCAGCAGCTGACAAACTACACGCTTGTACTACCAGGTGAGCAGTTCTCTCACAATTGATCAGAACAATCCTGGGGATAAGACCCTATTTGCGCTTTCTTTGTCTCCTATCTTTCAATACTAGGGATTTAGGACATGGCAGAGTTCACAAAGAGGATACCGGATACTGGACGGAGCACTGGAAGTGTACAGGGACAGAGCAGAGCATACACTGAAAGTGTACAGGGACAGAGCAGAGCACACGCACACTGGAAGCATACAGGGACAGAGCAGAGCATGCACGCACTGGAAGCGTACAGGGACCTGATGTACCAAACCTAAGTGCACCTGGTGGAGTACGAAAGGGCACAATAATATCCGGCACACAATAAGAGATAGGTTTATTTGATAGTTCATAAACTTTATTCCAAAGGAAAATTGTATTTATACGTTGGTGGGTTTCCATTTGCAAAATTATGTCAACTTTAAACAGCTTATATGTAGTTCTCAACGTTTCGGCATATTATTCTAAAGCCTTTTTCAAGAGATAGCTGTTTATCAATATATAGGACAAGGGTGGAACTCCCACTTTGCAGAAAGACGCCGCTTAAGTGTCCGGTGTGGAGGTCCGGGAAGAGTCTGTGACCGCTCAATATGAAGAAGAAGAAGAAGAAGAAAAAGAGAAGAAGAATATACCCGAAGGCTGCTGCCCAGACAGGACAGCGCTTCCGGGTCAGTACAACCTAGCATCAAAAAGGAGCCGGGAGTCAGCGTGACCGCGACCTAGGTGGCCTAATGCGCATGCTTGAGGAACGGGATCCCCAGCGTGGCCGAGGACACATAGAAGGAGGAGGAGGAACATAGCGAGGGACCCACTGATTATCACAGTGCGCCGTGATAAGGAGTGGGCAATAATACCTGTCGAGAGATGTGGAAGTCTCATTGACAATTACAGGAATCGTTTGCAGTGATTGCCTCAAAAGGGTGTGCAACAAAATATTAAGTAATGGGTACCATCATTTCTATCCAGGCCTTTTTCATGAGTTTTATTTAAATTCTGTGGAAGCATGGTTGAAAAGGAATGTCTGACTATCATTTGTTCATTTTTATTGATTTCTTATTTCTTATTACTTTTGTCAGATTCAAGTTATTTCTGTGAAAATTGTGGGTTTTTCTGTCATTAAACGAGGGGTACCAACAATTTTTACCGCATGTGTAAACACATTGGCACATTTGTAGCCCTGGAAAAATTGCCATTTCAACTTGTGGGAATTGAGCCTTCAATTGAACAATCATTTATGCGCAGCTTTGTAGGAGCTTGCTGTACCCCACTGCTGCGGGACGAACTAATTGACGCCGTTGTCGGATGGATGGCAGCTAACGCATCGACTTCAGGTCCAGAGCACTGAAGAGCACCCATCTGTCTCTTCACCACCTGCCTAATTGTCCAGGAAGACAGAGAGCCCTGGACAGGAGCCATCTCTACTTCTGTTCTCTGAATCTCTTGGCTTGGAAAAAGGGGGCCAGCCAAGCAGCATTCGAGAAATTGAAGAAGAGGCAGTATGCAGTGATGCGCAACTGCTTTGTCTCTCTGAATTTGAAGAGGCGAATGCGCCAGTGCCTATGGTCAGCACACATCAGTACACATCTGATGATTATACTCAGGTGCCACTTTCTGGTGCATACTGTGCTGCTGAGACTACCCAGGAGAAGCAGTTGTTGGAAGAGGGTAGTGCAGATGATGAGGTCCTTGACCCATCATGGCGTGAGGTACAGGAAGGTGATGGGAGCAGCTCTGAGGAAGAGATTCCCCGAATGGCCCAAAAAGGAGGGAGAGTGAGTGGGCAGACTGAGTTGCCTGTAGCCTCCACTTTGGCACCCATTAGGAGCATCCCTTTTCCAAAACCCAAAATGGGCGCTCCAAAGACTTGCAGTGCCTGGTCCTTTTTGACACAGTTGCAGATGACATTTGCTTTGTCAAATGCAAGCTGTGTAATCAGAAAGTGAAAAGAGGGAAAAGAGTCAGCAACCTCAATACCATAAATATGTGGAAACATGTGCGGACCAAGCACGTGGTGGAGTTACAAAAACACACTGAAGACCTAGGCCATGCTACAACGGCACCTACCACCTCTTCAGCTTGTGTTGTAGTCTCTTCCTCCAGCTCACACACAGCTGATTCGGATTCCTCACAGGATCGCCATGGAAGAACCTCTGGCACTGTTGTCCAGAGACCCAATGTAATTCCACCCACAGCACCACGTTCCCAGTCATCCTCACACTCCCAGCCCACTCTACGGCCATCGGTAGCACAGGCATGGGAGAAAAGACAGCCATTCTCGGCAAACAACCCCCGAGCACAGGCTCTGAATGCTGGCATTGCAAAACTACTGTCCCTTGAAATGCTCTCATTCAGGCTGGTGGAGACTGACACCTTCCGTAACTTGATGGCATTGGCTGTCCTAGAATACAACGTGCCCAGCCGCTTTTATTTCAGCAGGCAAGCTGTCCTTGCCCTGCAAAAGCATGTCGAGGGAAAAATAAAAAATGCACTACTAAACGCCGTCAGTAGCAAGGTCCACCTGACCACCGATGTGTGGACCAGTAACCATGGACAGGGATGATACCTTTCCCTCTCTGCCCATTGGGTCAATGTTGTGGAGCCAGGTACAGATCTCGCGAGTGGCGCTGTACGTGTTCTGCCAACTCCAAGGATTGCAGGAATCCAGTCTGTACACATTGACTCCTCCTCATACTCCAGTTCCTCTGAATCAGCGCTGCAGGAGCCATCACAGTCTACTTCCACATGGACCCGTGAACGCTTACCTGTTATGACCGATATGAGCACAGCTGTGGCCAAACGTCAACAGGCCGTATTGAAATTAATTTCTTTGGGGGATCGAAGCCACACAACGCAGGAGCTCTGGAATGCCATCAAGCAGGAGATCGACGTGTGGTTTGTGCCAGCGAATCTCCAGCCAGGCATGGTAGTGTGTGACAATGGCCGAAATCTGGTGGCAGCTCTGGGCCTAGGCAACCTTACTCACATCCCATGTCTGGCACATGTGCTCAACTTAGTTGTGCAGAGTTTTTTGAGTGACTATATGGATCTTGATGCACTGCTGCACAAGGTCCGCCTAGAGTGCGCTCACTTGCAGCGTTCCAGTATGGCAAGATTGCGCATTGCAGCTCTGCAGTGCCGATTCCACCTTCTGGAACATCGCATCATATGTGACCTACCCACCAGGTGGAATTCAATGTTTCATAAGTTGGAGCGGTTGTGTGAGCAGCAGGCAGCAGTAATGGAGTACCAGCTGCATCAGGCGCAAACAAGTCGCAATGCGCGCCATTCACACTTCACCACCACTGAGTGGGCCTCTATGAAGGACATCTGCCAGGTTTTCACGCAGATGGCGAGTGCAGATGATGCACTAATCAGCATGACTGTCCCCCTATCTGCCTGCTTGAAAAAATACTGCAAGCAGTAAGGGAGGAGGCTGTGGAAGAGGTGGAGTATAAGGAGTCACAAATACCTTCTGCTTCTGGACAGTCTACGCAACGTGGTTCCTCACAAAGGCCTAAACAGGGGACACTTTGTGAGGAGGATGAGGAGGAGTCAATGGAGGAGGAATACATCTGTTCAGAGGAGGGAGTTACACAATGCTCTAGTAGTCAGTATGTAGAGCAAGGGTGGGGTGATGCAGAGCAGGCAGAGATGACGCCTCAAGCAGGGGACAACGCTTCTTGGCTAGTTGGCAGTCTGCAGCACATGGTTGATTTCTTGCTGCAGTTCCTGAGAAACGATCACCACATCGCCCACATTCTCAACACGGCTGATTATTGGGTGCACACCCTCCTAGATCCTCCCTACCGGGACAACTTACAAAGCCTCATCACACCGTTGAACCAGGAGCATAAAATGTGGGAGAACCAAGACACACTGGTGTATTCCATCATGTTCTCCATTCCAACCGAGAGCAGTGCTGCTAGTGCTTTACAAATCAGCTCAGTGCGTCGAGGCAGTGGAGGAAGATCTGCAAAAAGAGGGAGCAGAAGCAGCGCCTCAGCACAAGGCAAGACCAGTGTGGCCCAAATGTGGCAAAGTTTTGTGTCCCCACCACAAATGTCTACACCATCACAGATGGCTCCAGTCAGCAGGAGGCAACGTTTCCGTCAGATGGTGACAGACTACATGTCTTGCCCTCCTATTGTACTCCCAGACTGCTCTTCCCCCTTCAAGTTTTGGGTGTCTAAGCTGGATACTTGGCCAGAGCTTAGCCAGTATGCATTGGAGGTGCTGGCTAGCCCTGCTGCTAGTGTATTATCGGAACGCGTCTTTAGTGCCGCAGGTGGTGAACTAACAGACATCGCATGCAACTATCCTGCGATAATGTTGACCAGCTTACTTTTCTGAAAATGAACAAGAAGACGAAACCAATCACCAAAACAACGGATGCACCAGAAAGACCAATTGGGATAAATAGTATTATTTTATTGGTTTAATATCTAGCAGCGATACAATATAAAAAATGTTTATTATTTAAAGAAAATACACATTAATTGTTACAAAAAATACAAAGAAGTGTGCAGCACAGAACGGCATATGGAAATAATTATACGGAAGCCCACACGCACATTCAAAAAAAAAATCTCATATGTATCCGTGCAAGGTAAATGCTCCCCACAACCGGGGTATAATAATCCCTGAGAGATGAGTGAAACAATAAAAATTTATATAAAAAATAAAGAAAATTTTTTTTAATAAAAACTCCAAATTATTGTGCAATATGTGCAGAAAGTGCTAAAGTGCAATTTGAAGAGAAGTTATTATTAAATAACAGGGTATTTTCAGACCCTGCACAGTGTTAGAAAACACAAAGTGCTAAGTGTTAAAAATAGCAACTCCCAGGAATAAAATTATATAATGAATATTACCTTGGGGCACCGTGCCGTCCAGAGTACAAGCACACACCCGACGCGCGTTTCGGAATCAAATTCCTTCGACCCTCTGACTTTTTTTATATTGTATCGCTGCTAGATATTAAACCAATAAAATAATACTATTTATCCCAATTGGTCTTTCTGGTGCATCCCTTGTTTTGGTGATTGGTTTCATCTTCTGGGTTAAGTGGTTTCCACTTTTGCTTTATTTCAAAAGACACCCGGGTGAGCTTATGTTATTACATCTATGATTAGGATTACTACTGTTATATATAGCTTGTACCTTGAATGGTGGGTTGTTCTTTTGTAATTTCTTTAATGAAAATGAACAAGGCCTGGATCTCAAAGGAATTTGCCAGTCCTCTTCCAGATTAAATAATAGGTTGGCAACAGTATCCAGGTCTCCTGTTGTGTTCATGTTTCTACCACCCGAACTGTAATCCCTGGGCTCCAACACTGCCAGTGGCTGCTCAGAAGTGCCATCTGCACAGTCAACACTTGCTGCCGTGTTATTGGGGTTCAGTAACGGCAACTGATCCCCTGCTGTGCATCAGTCAATTTCTCCTGCTCCGTCCACACTCACACTACAACAGATATTAAACTTGCTCCAATTAGTCCTCAGCCTACACTTTGTTTCTAGCATTTACCCTGGGCTCCAACACTGCAAGATGCTGATCAGAAATGCCATCTGCACAGTCAACACTTGCTGCCGTATTATTGGGGCTCAGTAAAGTCCGCTGATTCCCTGCTGTGTATCCGACAATTTCTCCGGCTCTGTCCACCCTAAAACTACAACAGATATTAAACTTGCTCCAATTAGGCCTCAGCCTACACTCTGTTTCTATCATTGACCCTGGGCTCCAACACTGCCAGTTGCTGCTCAGAAGTGCTGTCTGCACAGTCAAAACTTGCTGCCATGTTGTGTGGGTTCAGCCACGTCAGCTGATCCCCTGCTGTGTATCCGGCAATTTCTCCTACTCCATCCACACTCACACTACAACAAATATTAAACTTGCTCCAATTAAGCCACAGCCTACACTCTGTTTCTAGCATTGACCCTGGGCTCCAACACTGCCAGTTGCTGTTCAGAAGTGCCATCTGCACAGTCAACACTTGCTGACATGTTATTGGGGTTCAGTAACGTCAGCTGATCCCCTGCTGTGTATCCGGCAATTTCTCCTGCTCCGTCCACACTCACACTACAACAAATATTAAACTTGCTCCAATTAGACCTCAGTCTACACTCTGTTTCTAGCATTGACCCTGGACTCCAGCACTGCCAGTTGCTGTTCAGAAGTGCTGTCTGCACAGTCAACACTTGCTGCCATGTTATTGGGGTTTGGTAATGTCCGCTGATCCCCTGCTGTGTATCCGACAATTTCTCCGGCTCCATCCACACTCACACTACAACAGATATTAAACTTGCTCTAATTAGGCCTCAGCCTACACTCTGTTTCTATCATTGACCCTGGGCTCCAACACTGCCAGTTGCTGCTCAGAAGTGCTGTCTGCACAGTCAAAACTTGCTGCCATGTTGTGTGGGTTCAGCCACGTCAGCTGATCCCCTGCTGTGTATCCGGCAATTTCTCCTGCTCCGTCCACACTCACACTACAACAGATATTAAACTTGCTCCAATTACGCCTCATCCTGCACTCTGTTTCTAGCATTGACCCTGGGCTCCAAAACTGCCAGTTGCTGCTCAGAAGTGCCGTCTGCACAGTCAACACTTGCTGCCGTGTTATTGGGGTTCAGAAACGTCAGCTGATCCCCTGCTGTGTATCCGGCATTTTCTCCACCTCCGTTCACACTCACACTACAACAGATATTAAACTTGCTAAAATTAGGCCTCAGTCTACACTCTGTTTCTAGCATTGACCCTGGGATCCAACACTGCTGGTTGCTGCTCAGATGTGCCATCTGCACAGTCAGCACTTGCTGCCATGTTATTGGGGTTCAGTAACGTCAGCTGATCCCCTGCTGTGTATCTGGCAATTTCTCCTGCTCCATCCACACTCACACTACAACAGATATTAAACTTGCTCCAATTTGGCCTCAGCCTACACTCTGTTTCTAGCATTGACCCTGGGCTCCAACACTGCCAGTTGACGCTCAGAAGTGCCATCTGCCAGTCAACACTTGCTGCCGTCTTATTGGGATTCAGTAATGTCAGCTGATACCTTGCTGTGTATCCAGCAATTTCTCCTGCTCCATCCACACTCACACTACCACAGATATTAAACTTGCTCCAATTAGGCCTCAGCCTACACTCTGTTTCTAGTATTTACCCTGGGCTGCAACACTGTCAGATCCTGTTTAGAAGTGCAGTCTGCACAGTCAACACTTGCTGCCGTGTTATTGGGGTTCAGTAATCTCAGCTGATCCCCTGCTGTGTATCTGGCAATTTCTCCGGCTCCGTCCACACTCACACTACAACAGATATTAAGCTTGCTCCAATTAGGCCTCAGTCTACACTCTGTTTCTGGCATTGATCCTGGGCTCCAACACTGCCAGTTGCTGCTCAGATGTGCCATCTGCACAGTCAGCACTTGCTGCCATGTTATTGGGGTTCAGTAACGTCAGCTGATCCCCTGCTGTGTATCTGGCAATTTCTCCTGCTCCGTCCACACTCACAATACAACAGATATTAAACTTGCTCCAATTAGGCCTCAGCCTACACTCTGTTTCTAGCATTGACCCTGGGCTCCAACACTGCCAGTTGACGCTCAGAAGTGCCATCTGCACAGTCAACACTTGCTGCCGTGTTATTGGGTATTCGGCAATTTCTCCTGCTCCGTCCACACTCACACTACAACAGATATTAAACTTGCTCCAAATAGGCCTCAGCCTACACTCTGTTTCTAGCATTTACCCTGGGTTCCAACACTGCCAGATCCTGTTTAGAAGTGCAGTCTGCACAGTCAACACTTGCTGCCGTGTTATTGGGGTTCAGTAACCTCAGCTGATCCCCTGCTGTGTATCTGGCAATTTCTCCTGCTCCGTCCACACTCACACTACAAAAGATATTAAACTTGCTCCAATTAGGCCTCAGCCTGCACTCTGTTTCTAGCATTTACCCTGGGCTCCAACACTGCCAGATCCTACTCAGAAGTGCCGTCTGATCAGTCAACACTTGTTGCCGTGTTATTGGGGTTCAGTAACGTCAGCGGATCCCCTGCTGTGTATCCGGCAATTTCTCCGGCTCCGTCCACACTCACACTACAACAGATATTAAACTTGCTCCAATTAGGCCTCAGCCTACACTCTGTTTCTAGCATTGACCCTGGGCTCCAACACTGCCAGTTGCTGCAAAGAAGAGCCATCTATTTATAACAAAAACCAATCCAGCGGATGTGATTATAAATGTAACCAACCCTTCTAAGTGAAGTGCCCATTGCACCTCAACCGGGGTAAACAAAGAGGGGCAATACTCCCTCATACATAGGATACCTTAGATACAACTGAGAGCATGCTGCCCCATAAATAGTACAACATACACCGTATTAATAATAAAGCATACAAATTTTATTGAAAAAACTACAAAAATCAGTAAAACAGCACTAAATATTGGTGATGAGGCAAAGGTAGATGATAAAAAGACACTTCCATAAGGAGACACAAATACCAAACATGTGTACGGTGCAAGACTAATGCGGGCCGTGAAGCAAATGCTTCGCTGGTGGGGCAAGAATATAGTGGAGTAAAGAAGTACTACAACAACCATCAGTACACTGATTCCAAAATCCCAGCTAAAACTCCATAAGGTGACTATTCACCCCACTAGCTATACATCACCAGGTGAAGTGCACCTGAAGCCGATGCCGCTACCGCTAATAATGCTTACCCATGATGTGGTCTGCCTACGGAGGTGTCAGCTGGATATCCTGTTCAGTAGTGCCGTCTGCACAGTCAACACTTGCTGCCATATTATTGGGGTTCAGTAACGTCAGCTGATCCCCTGCTGTGTATCTGGCAATTTCTCTAGCTCCGTCCACACTCACACTGCAACACATATTAAACTTGCTCCAATTAAGCCTCAGCCTACACTCTGTTTCTAGCATTTATCCTGGGCTCCAACACTGCCAGTTGCTGCTCAGAAGTTCCAACTGCACAGTCAACACTTGCTGCCATGTTATTGGGGTTCAGTAACATCAGCTGATCCCCTGCTGTGTATCTGGCAATTTCTTCTGCTTTGTCCACACTCACACTACAACAGATATTAAACTTGCTCCAATTAGGCCTCTGACTACACTCTGTTTCTAGCATTGACCCTGGGTTCCAACACCGCCAGTTGCTGCTCAGAAGTGCCGTCTGCACAGTCAACACATGCTCCAGTGTTATTGGGGTTCAGTAACGTCAGCTGATCCCCTGCTGTGTGTGCGGCAATTTCTTCTGCTCCCTCCACATTCACACTACTATAGATATTAAACTTGCTCCAATTAGGCCTCAGCCTACACTCTGTTTCTCCTTTAATCCCTGAGCTCCAACGCCACCAGTTGCTGCTCAAAAGTGCCGTCTGCACAGTCAACACATGCTCCAGTGTTATTGGGGTTCAGTAACGTCAGCTGATCCCCTGCTGTGTGTGCGGCAATTTCTTCTGCTCCCTCCACATTCACACTACTACTACAGATATTAAACTTGCTCCAATTAGGCCTCAGCCTACACTCTGTTTCTCCTTTAATCCCTGAGCTCCAACGCCACCAGTTGCTGCTCAAAAGTGCCGTCTGCACAGTCAACACATGCTCCAGTGTTATTGGGGTTCAGTAACGTCAGCTGATCCTCTGCTGTTTGTGCGGCAATTTCTCCTGCTCCCTCCACATTCACACTACTACTACAGATATTAAACTTGCTCCAATTAGGCCTCAGCCTACACTCTGTTTCTCCTATAATCCCTGGGCTCCAACACCACCAGTTGCTGCTCAGAAGTGCCATCTACACAGTCAACACATGCTCCAGTGTTATTGGGGTTCAGTAACGTCAGCTGATCCCCTGCTGTGTGTGCGGCAATTCTCTTGCTCCCTCCACATTCAGACTACTACAGATGTTTGCTAATATGTTGATTACCCATTGTATCAGTCCATGCAGCTTGCTGGCCTGCAAACATTGAATGAAAAACTATGCAGATTGATTGAATACTCGAACAATGGGAGTTGACCTCTTCCCACTTTCCCCTAACCTGTGGGTGATGACCTGAAGGACAGATGTGGGTATTAAAAGGGACCTCTATCCTTCTGTAGGGATGCTCTACAGAATAGAAGCCTGGGAACCATGGCTCCAACCGGAGGAATACAGATTTGAGACTCTACATGAGAGCAGCCAAGGCACCAAGGCTCCAACTGGAGGAATACAGATTTCAGATTCTACAGGATGCCAATTTAAGGGACCATGGACCCAGCTGGAAGATTATAAATTTGCTCCATTGTCCATCACTGAACCCATGGAGATGTTTGGAGAAACCATTTTCAGGTCACCTGGCCACGTACTTCATTGGACTGTCAGCTTCTTAAGCTTGTTATTACCTCCTCTCTGTTGGTGCCCACAAAAAGTGGGATGCCACAGGTGGGACTAGTTGATCTTGGAGGCCCCGAAATCGCAGCTGCTCTAATCTCAGTGAGCCAGCGGAAGGGTGAGACTCTGTAATTTGCACCATTTTGTGTATTTTATGGGACCATTCTATATGTTATTGTCTGTTAGTGGTTCAATAAAGTATTGCCACACTGTTTTACCCTCACCCTGTGAAGTCTGATCAGTATTCTGTTCATGGGGAAGTGTGTGCGTTCTGTGGGATGATCCCTGGTCCATGCGGTTGAGAGCACTCACTGACGCTCATGTCTCCACAACACCCATAGGTGAAAAAGGCCAAATTGTGCCCAAAGTATCAATATTTTGAATAGCCACCATTATTTTCAAGCACTGCCTTAACTTGGGTATGGAGTTCACTAGAACTTCACAGGTTGCCACTGGAATCCTCCTCCACTCCTCCACTATGACATCACGGAGCTGGTGGATGTTAGAGACCTTGCACTCCTTCACCATCCATTTAAAAATGCCCCACAGATGATCAATATTGTTTAGGTCTGGAGACATGCTTGGCAAGTCCAGCACTTTTACCCTCAGTTGCTTTAGCAAGGCAGTGGTCGTCTTCCAGGTATGTTTAGGGTTATTATCAATTTGGAATATTGCCCTGCGACAGAGTTTCCTAAGGGGAGAGATTATGCTCTGCTTCAGTATGTCACAGTACATGTTGGCATTCATGGTTCCCTCAATGAACTGTAGCTCCCCACAGCCTTCAGCCCTCATGCAGCCCCAAACCATAACACTCCTACCACCATGCTTGACTGTAGACAAGGCACACTTGTCTTTGTACTCCTCATCTGGTTCCTGCCACACACGCTTGACACCACCCGAATTAAATAAGTTTATCTTGGTCTCATCAGACCACAGCACATGGCTCCAGTAATTCATATCCTTAGTTTGCTTGTCTTCAGCAAAGTGTTTGTGGGCTTTCTTGTACATCATCTTTAGAAGAGGCTTCCTACTGGGATGACAGCCATGCAGAGCAAATTATTGCAATGTGTGACACATGGTCTAAGCACTAACAGGCTGACCACCCCCCACTCTTTAAATTCTGCATCAATGCTGGCAGCATTCCTATGTCTATTTTGAAAGGACAACCTCAGAATATGATGTCTTGATGTTGAGAATGTGCATTCAACTTTTCTGGGCCACCATGGCGAGGCCAGTTCTGGGTGGATCCTGTCTTGTTAAACTGCTGAATGGTTTTGGCCACCATGCTGCAGCTCAGTTTTAGGATGTTGGTAGTCTTCTTATAGCCTAGGCCATCTTTATGTAGAGTAACAATTCTTTTTTTCCGATGTTTCTTTTCCATGAGGTGCCATATTGAACCTCCAGTGACCAATATGAGATAGTGTAAGAGAGATGACACTAAATTTAACTCCCCATTCACACCTCAGATCTTGTACCACTAATAAGTCACATGACACTGGGAGGTAAAATGACTAATTGGGCACAGTTTGGGCATTTTCATTTAGGGGTTTACTCACTTTTTGCCAGCGGTTAAAACGTTAATGGCTTTGTGTTGAGATTTATAGAGGGCACACCAAATTTAAATTATTATAGAAGCTGTACATTGTACATTGACTACATGTAATATCTTCAGTGTTAGGGCCCCTTTCCACTAGTGTGAGAAAAAAGCGGTCCGATTTACGGACTGAAAAAACTGATGTAACGTCTGCGAGTGCCATACGAGTGTCATACGAGTGTCATGCGATTTTTTTATCGCAACATCCGTATGACATCCGTATTGCTGTCCGATTTTCACGCACCCGTGTCCTTAGAAAAGCCGGCAATTCAGCGCAGAGTACAGTAAAATCACACTGACAGGTTAGATTAGAGTAGATATATACACATAGAATAGGTATATATACATATATATATGTCAGGGAGACACCTATATATATATATTTATATTTAATGCAGCGCTATACAGCTTTAAAGCTGGTAATTCAATTACCGGCTTTTGCTTTCTCCTTCCTAAACCCGACATGATTTGTGACATGGTTTACATACAGTAAACCATCTCATATCACCATTTTTTTGCATATTCCACACTACTAATGTTAGTAGTGTGTCTATGCAAAATTTGGCCGTTCTAGCTATTATATTTAAGGGTTAAATGGCGGAAAAAATTGGCGTGGGCTCCCGCGCAATTTTCTCCGCCAGAGTAGTAAAGCCAGTGACTGAGGGCAGATATTAATAGCCTGGAGAGGGTCCACGGTTATTGGCCCCCCCCGGCTAAAAACACCTGCCCCCAGCCACCCCAGAACAGGCACATCTGGAAGATGCGCCTATTCTGGCACTTGGCCACTCTCTTCCCATTCCCGTGTAGCGGTGGGATATGGGGTAATGAAGGGTTAATGCCACCTTGCTATTGTAAGGTGACATTAAGCCTAATTAATAATGGAGAGGTGTCAATTATGACACCTATCCATTATTAATCCAATACTAGTAAAGGGTTAAAAAAATACACAAACACATTATTAAAAATTATTTTAATGAAATAAAAACAAAGGTTGTTGTAATATTTTATTTAACGCCCAATCCACTCAGTGAAGACCCTCGTTCTGTGACAAAAAAAATAAAATAAACCAACAATATACTTACCTTCCGCAGATCTGTAAAGTCCAATGATGTAAATCCTTCTGAAGGGGTTAAAACATTTTGCAGCAAGGAGTTCCGCTAATGCAGGCTGCTCCTCCTCGCTGCAAAACCCCAGGGAATTAAGCTAAATATGGGTCAATGATCTATATTTAGCTTCATTTGCGGTGAGGCGCCCTCTGCTGGCTGTTCATAGATCGTGGGAGCTTTCCTTGAAAGCTCCCAGGCTTTCTAGGAAAGTTCCCACGATCTAGGAACAGCCAGCAGAGGGCGCCTCACCGCAAATGAAGCTGAATATAGGTCATTGACCTACTTTACCTTCATTTTCCGGGGTTTTTGCAGCCATGAGCATCATTGCATTAGCAAAGCTCGTGGCTGCAAAATATTTTAACCCCTTCAGATGGATTTACATCGTTGGACGTTACAGATCTGCGGAGGGTAAGGATATTGTTGGTTTATTATGTTTTTTTACTTACAGAACGAGGGTCTTCAGTGACTGGATTGAGAGTAGAATAAAATACTCCAACAACCATTGTTTTTATTTCATTAAAATAATTTTAAATAATGTGTTTGTGTTTTATTTAACCCTTTACTACAATTGGATTAATAATGGATAGGTGTCATAATTGACGCCTCTCCATTATTAATTTGGCTTAATGTCACCTTACAATAGCAAGGTGGCATTAACCCTTCATTACCCCATATCCCACCGCTACACGGGAATGGGAAGAGAGTGGCCAAGTGCCAGAATAGGCTCATCTTCCAGATGTGCCTGTTCTGGGGTGGCTGGGGGCAGGTGTTTTTAGCCAGGGGGGGCCAATAACCGTGGACCCTCTCCAGGCTATTAATATCTGCCCTCAGTCACTGGCTTTACTACTCTGGCGGAGAAAATTGCGCGGGAGCCCACGCCAATTTTTTCCGCCATTTAACCCTTAAATATAATAGCTAGAACGGCCAAATTTTGCATAGACACACTACTGACATTAGTAGTGTGGAATATGCAAAAAAAATGGTGATATGAGATGGTTTACTGTTTGTAATCATGTCTCATATCATGTCGGGTTTAGGAAGGAGAAAGCAAAAGCCGGTAATTGAATTACCATCTTTAAAGCTGTCTCGCGCTGCATTAAATATAAATATATAAATATAGGTGTCTCCCTGACATATATATATGTATATATACCTATTCTATGTGTATATATCTACTCTCATCTAACCTGTCAGTGTGATTTTACTGTACTCTACGCTGAATTGCCGGCTTTTCTAAGGACACGGGTGCGTAAAAATCGGACAGCACTCGCATGGTGCGAGTGCTGTGCGTTTTTTTTCTCGCACCCATTGACCTGCATTGGCGAGTCTCGTCCGAGAATCTCAGCAATACGCAGCATGCTGCGATTTTTTTCTCAGCCGACACAGATTTTTCTCAGTCCGATTTCGGCTGGGAAAAATATCGCAAATGGAATGTCACCTATTGAAAAACATTGGTCCGAGTGCAATCCGATTTTTTATCGGATTGCACTCGTCCGTTTTTCTCACAAGTGGAAAGGGGCCCTTACCCTATGAAAAGGTATAATAAAATATTTAGAAAGAAGGAATATAAACCAGCTGACCCGGGATGCATAAACCAATCTTCAGGAGCACGCACCCGCTGTGTCCAAGTGTATAAAGTCCAAAAAAGAAGAGAATGTTCAGCTTCACCGAATCCATAAAAAAGAGTTTTCTTTCTTCACAAACGTTAAATATAGAGGATACAGACTTCAGCACAAACCATATGGGTAAGAATCTCAACGCGTTTCTGGAGACTAAGCTCCCTGTTGTGAGTTCTGTTTTTGGGCTCCCTCTGGTGGTTACTGATGGTACTGGGTGATTTGTGTTCTGCTGTCTTTGGTGTCCACCTGTTCTATTAGGATTTGGGAGTTTCCTATTTAACCGGGCTTTCTTGTCATTTCCCCGCCGGCTATCAAGGTTATCAGAGTGTTTTGTTACCTCAGCTTCTGGCTTCAGTAATCTTCAGGACAAGCTAAGTTTTGATTTTCTTGTTCCACATTTTGCTTTATTTTTGCCTTGTCCAGCTTGCATATAATTGTCTCTTTGCTGCTGGTTGCTTTAGTGGGCTGTAATTGCTCCTCATGTTCCATGAGTTGGAACATGAGTTCAAGTAATTACAGGATGGTTTTTTGAAGGGCTTTTCGCTGACCGCGCAGTTTACTTTTGTATCCTCTGCTATCTAGTTTTAGCGGGCCTCATTTTGCTGAATCTGTTTTCATACTGTGTATGTGCCTTCCTCTCATTTCACCGTCATTATATGTGGGGGGCTGCTATTTCTGTGGGGTATTTCTCTGGAGGCAAGAGAGGTCTGTGTTTCTTCTAATAGGGGAAGTTAGATCTTCGGCTGGTGCGAGACGTCTAGGATCAACGTAGGCACGTTCCCCGGCTATTGTTATTTGTGTGTTCAGGTTTAGGGTCGCGGTCAGCTCAGGTTCCATCACCCTAGAGCTCGTTGGTGCTTGTCCTTTTGTGATTCCCTGCCATTGGAATCATGACAGTATAGCCGGCCAAAATGTTTGGGCTGAAGTAGGAGGAAAAGTAGTCTGAGGAAGTTTTTTTTTTTTTTTTTCTCTCCTCTGAGGTTGCTGCCTTGCCTTAATTGCAGCCAGGCTGATTTTTTTTTTTTTCCTCCTCTTAATCCTTGAATGGCTCTGACCTTAGCTGTTTATCATGGGCGTCCAGAGTTTAGCTTCCAGCTTCAATAATCTTGCTGCTAAGGTTCAAAATATACAAGATTTTGTTGTACATGCTCCTATGTCTGAACCTAGAATTCCTATTCCAGAGTTCTTTGCTGGAGATAGATCTAGTTTTCTGAATTTTAGGAACAATTGCAAGCTGTTCCTTTCTTTGAAATCTCGCTCTTCTGGAGACCCTGCTCAGCAGGTTAAGATTATTATATCTTTCCTGCGGGGTGACCCTCAAAATTGGGCATTTGCATTGGCACCAGGGGATCCTGCGTTGCTTAATGTGGATGCGTTTTTTCTGGCATTGGGTTTGCTCTATGAGGAACCTAACCAGGAGATTCAGGCTGAAAAAGCTTTATTAGCTCTCTCTCAGGGGCAAGATGAAGCAGAAATATATTGTCAAAAATTTCGGAAATGGTCAGTGCTTACTCAGTGGAATGAGTGCGCCCTGGCTGCAAAGTTCAGAGATGGCCTTTCTGAGGCCATTAAAGATGTTATGGTGGGGTTCCCTGCGCCTACGGGTCTGAATGAGTCTATGACTATGGCTATTCAGATTGATCGGCGTTTACGGGAGCGCAAACCTGTGCACCATTTGGCGGTGTCTTCTGAACAGGCACTTGAGACAATGCAATGTGATAGAGTTCAGTCTAGAAGTGAACGGCAAAACTATAGGCGGAAAAATGGGTTGTGCTTTTATTGTGGTGATTCAGCTCATGTTATATCAGCATGCTCTAAACGCACAAAAAAGGTTGATAAGTCTGTTGCGATTAGTACGTTACAGTCTAAGTTCATTCTGTCTGTGAC
Organism: Ranitomeya imitator; assembly: GCF_032444005.1. Classification (NCBI taxonomy): domain Eukaryota; kingdom Metazoa; phylum Chordata; class Amphibia; order Anura; family Dendrobatidae; genus Ranitomeya; species Ranitomeya imitator. The sequence goes on along the minus strand of NC_091285.1, from coordinate 216,818,839 downwards.
TCTGATTTGCTCATTATCATCCATTTCCGTCGATGCCTATGTAGATTCAGGCGCTGCCCTGAGTCTTATGGATTGGTCATTTGCCAAGCGATGTGGGTTTAGTCTTGAGCCTCTGGAAGTCCCTATTCCTTTGAAGGGAATTGACTCTACACCTTTAGCTATGAATAAACCTCAGTACTGGACACAAGTGACCATGCGTATGACTCCCGTTCATCAGGAGGTGATTCGCTTCCTGGTATTGTATAATTTACATGATGTTCTAGTACTTGGTCTGCCATGGTTACAAACTCATAATCCAGTCCTTGACTGGAAAACAATGTCTGTGTTAAGCTGGGGATGTCAGGGGGTTCATGATGATGCACCTCCGATTTCTATCGCTTCATCTACTCCTTCTGAGGTTCCTGTATTTTTGTCTGATTATCGGGATGTTTTTGAGGATCCTAAGCTCAGTTCGCTTCCTCCTCACAGGGATTGCGATTGTGCTATAGATTTAATTCCTGGTAGTAAATTTCCTAAAGGTCGTTTGTTCAATCTGTCAGTGCCAGAGCATACTGCTATGCGGGATTATGTTAAGGAGTCCTTGGAAAAGGGACATATCCGTCCATCTTCGTCCCCTTTGGGAGCAGGTTTTTTTTTCGTGGCCAAAAAAGATGGGTCCTTGAGGCCTTGTATAGATTATCGTCTTTTGAATAAGATTACCGTAAAATATCAGTATCCTTTGCCTTTGTTGACTGATTTGTTTGCTCGCATTAAGGGGGCTAAATGGTTCACTAAGATTGATCTTCGGGGTGCGTATAATCTTATACGAATAAAGCAAGGTGATGAGTGGAAAACCGCATTTAATACGCCTGAGGGCCATTTTGAGTATTTGGTAATGCCTTTCGGACTTTCTAATGCTCCTTCAGTCTTCCAGTCCTTTATGCACGATATTTTCTGTGAATATCTGGATAAATTTATGATTGTGTATTTGGATGATATTTTGGTTTTTTCTGATGACTGGGAGTCTCATGTTCAGCAGGTCAGGAAGGTGTTTCAGGTCCTGCGGGCTAATTCCTTGTTTGTAAAGGGCTCAAAGTGTCTCTTTGGAGTCCAGAAGATTTCTTTCTTGGGGTATATTTTTTCCCCTTCTACTATTGAGATGGATCCCGTCAAGGTTCGGGCTATTTGTGACTGGACGCAGCCTGCATCTCTTAAGAGTCTGCAGAAGTTCTTAGGCTTTGCTAATTTCTATCGTCGTTTTATAACTAATTTTTCTAGTGTTGTTAAGCCTTTGACGGATTTGACTAAGAAGGGTGCTGATGTTGCTGATTGGTCTCCTGCGGCTGTGGAGGCCTTTCGGGAACTTAAACGCCGGTTTTCTTCTGCTCCTGTGTTGCGTCAGCCTGATGTTTCGCTTCCTTTCCAAGTTGAGGTTGATGCTTCCGAGATTGGAGCGGGGGCGGTTTTGTCACAGAGAAGCTCCGATTGCTCGGTGATGAAGCCATGTGCGTTCTTTTCTAGAAAATTTTCGTCCGCTGAGCGGAATTATGATGTGGGTAATCGGGAACTTTTGGCCATGAAGTGGGCATTTGAGGAGTGGCGTCATTGGCTGGAGGGTGCTAGACATCGTGTGGTGGTCTTGACTGATCATAAAAATCTGATTTACCTTGAGTCTGCCAGGCGTCTGAATCCTAGACAGGCTCGTTGGTCACTGTTTTTCTCTCGTTTCAATTTTGTGGTTTCATACCTGCCAGGTTCAAAGAATGTGAAGGCGGATGCTCTTTCTAGGAGTTTTGTGCCTGACTCCCCTGGAAATTCTGAGCCCACTGGTATCCTTAGGGATGGGGTGATTTTGTGGGCCGTCTTCCCAGACTTGCGACGTGCTTTGCAGGAGTTTCAGGCGGGTAAACCTGATCGTTGTCCGCCTGAGAGACTGTTTGTTCCGGATAGTTGGACCAGTAGAGTCATCTCCGAGGTCCATTCTTCTGCGTTGGCAGGTCATCCTGGAATATTTGGTACTAGAGACTTGGTGGCCAGGTCTTTTTGGTGGCCTTCCTTGTCGAGGGATGTGCGTTCTTTTGTGCAGTCTTGTGAGGTTTGTGCTCGGGCTAAGCCTTGCTGTTCTCGAGCCAGTGGATTGTTGTCACCTTTGCCTATCCCGAAGAGGCCTTGGACGCACATTTCCATGGACTTTATTTCGGATCTCCCTGTCTCTCAAAAAATGTCTGTCATCTGGGTTGTGTGTGACCGCTTTTCTAAAATGGTTCATCTTGTACCCTTGCCTAAGTTGCCTTCCTCCTCTGAGTTGGTCCCTCTGTTTTTCCAGAACGTGGTTCGTTTGCATGGGATTCCAGAGAACATCGTTTCTGACAGGGGATCCCAGTTTGTGTCTAGATTTTGGCGGACGTTCTGTGCTAAGATGGGCATTGATTTGTCCTTTTCGTCTGCATTCCATCCTCAGACGAATGGCCAGACGGAGCGAACTAATCAGACCTTGGAAACTTATTTGAGGTGTTTTGTTTCTGCTGATCAGGATGACTGGGTTACCTTTTTGCCGCTGGCCGAGTTTGCCCTTAATAATCGGGCTAGTTCTGCTACCTTGGTTTCTCCTTTCTTTTGTAATTCGGGGTTTCATCCTCGTTTTTCCTCTGGTCAGGTGGAGCCTTCTGATTATCCTGGAGTGGACATGGTGGTGGATGGGTTGCATCGGATTTGGAGTCATGTGGTGGACAATTTGAAGTTGTCCCAGGAGAAGGCTCAGCAGTTTGCTAATCGCCGTCGCCGCGTGGGTCCTCGACTTCGTGTTGGGGACTTGGTGTGGTTGTCTTCTCGTTTTGTTCCTATGAAGGTCTCTTCTCCTAAGTTCAAGCCTCGGTTCATCGGTCCTTATAGGATCTTGGAAATTCTTAACCCTGTGTCGCTTCGTTTGGATCTCCCGGCATCGTTTGCTATTCATAATGTGTTCCATCGGTCGTTGTTGCGGAGGTATGAGGTACCTGTTGTTCCTTCGCTTGAGCCTCCTGCTCCGGTGCTGGTGGAGGGAGAATTGGAGTATGTTGTGGAGAAGATCTTGGATTCTCGTGTTTCCAGACGGAAACTCCAATATTTGGTCAAGTGGAAGGGTTATGGTCAGGAGGATAATTCTTGGGTGGTTGCCTCTGATGTTCATGCTGATGATTTGGTCCGCGCTTTTCATAGGGCTCATCCTGGTCGCCCTGGTGGTTCTCGTGAGGGTTCGGTGACCCCTCCTCAAGGGGGGGTACTGTTGTGAGTTCTGTTTTTGGGCTCCCTCTGGTGGTTACTGATGGTACTGGGTGATTTGTGTTCTGCTGTCTTTGGTGTCCACCTGTTCTATTAGGATTTGGGAGTTTCCTATTTAACCGGGCTTTCTTGTCATTTCCCCGCCGGCTATCAAGGTTATCAGAGTGTTTTGTTACCTCAGCTTCTGGCTTCAGTAATCTTCAGGACAAGCTGAGTTTTGATTTTCTTGTTCCACGTTTTGCTTTATTTTTGTCTTGTCCAGCTTGCATATAATTGTCTCTTTGCTGCTGGTTGCTTTAGTGGGCTGTAATTGCTCCTCATGTTCCATGAGTTGGAACATGAGTTCAAGTAATTACAGGATGGTTTTTTGAAGGGTTTTTCGCTGACCGCGCAGTTTACTTTTGTATCCTCTGCTATCTAGTTTTAGCGGGCCTCATTTTGCTGAATCTGTTTTCATACTGTGTATGTGCCTTCCTCTCATTTCACCGTCATTATATGTGGGGGGCTGCTATTTCTGTGGGGTATTTCTCTGGAGGCAAGAGAGGTCTGTGTTTCTTCTAATAGGGGAAGTTAGATCTTCGGCTGGTGCGAGACGTCTAGGATCAACGTAGGCACGTTCCCCGGCTATTGTTATTTGTGTGTTCAGGTTTAGGGTCGCGGTCAGCTCAGGTTCCATCACCCTAGAGCTCGTTGGTGCTTGTCCTTTTGTGATTCCCTGCCATTGGAATCATGACAGCTCCCTTAATCGTGACATTCCAAAAGACCCATGTATCAAACTTAAATAGCCCTAAACCGGAAAACACACCAGTGGGGTAAATGATTAACCTAACTAATTTAAAAAGTGGGCGTAAGATGAACAGATATAAAAAGTTCCATAACTTTGAATTACAACAAAACAAAAATATTGCCAATGATTAAACAAGTTAAAAAGATTTATGCAATGAAAACTATACAAAATAAAATATACATAGATAAAAATTATCATTATGGATTGAACAATTATGCCTACAGTTATTAATAATTATTTACTTTAAACATTACAGCAGCAAATAGAAACTAAAAGAATAATTACAAAAAAGAAAAAAAAAAAAGGAATTTATTGAAACCTAGCCTCTTGTACTAGGTTTCAATAAATGTATAATGTCCTCCATTCTGGTTCCCTTCTTGATATAATTAGTGATGAGTGAGTATACTCTTTGCTCGGAGATTTAGTTTTCCTCACTGCAGCTGGATGATTTGCGACTGTTAGACAGTTTGATTACATGTGGGAATTCCCTAGCAACCTGGCAACCCCCACATGTACTCAGCCTGTCTAGTAGCTGTAAATCATTCAGCTGAGGTGATGAAAACTAAGTCTCCGAACACTAACAAATACTCGGAGGTCATCCGAGCGTGCTCGGGAAAATCCGAGCAACGAGTACACTCGGTCATCACTAGATATAATGTATTACATCCTGGTACCCTTCCTTGTATATTATACCCCATCCTGGTATAAATGTGCACCATTCTCATATATACATCCCCCATCCTGGTATAATGTATCCCATCCAGACATATAAGTTCCCCATGTGACATGCAGAAATAAAGGGTGGGCCATTTGTATGGATACACCTAAATAAAATGGGAAAGGTTGGTGATATCAACTTCCTGTTTGTGGCACATTAGTATATGGGAGGGGGAAAACTTTTCAAGATGGGTGGAAACCATGGTGACCATTTTGAAGTTGGCCATTTTGGATCCAACTTTATTTTTTTCAATGGGAAGAGGGACACATCAAACTTATTGAGAATTTCACAAGAAAAACAATGGTGTGCTTGGTTTTAACGTAACTTTATTCTTTCATGAGTTATTTACAAGTTTATGACCAATTATAAAATGTGTTCAAAGTGCTGCCCATTGTGTTGGATTGTCAATGCAACCTTCTTCTCCTACTCTTGACACACTGGTAGCAACACCACAGAAGAAATGCTAGCACAGGCTTCCAGTATCCATTATTTCAGATGCTGCACATCTTGTATCTTCACAGCATAGACAATTGCCTTCAGATGACTCCAAAGATAAAAGTCTAAGGGTGTCAGATTGGGAGAACTTGGTGGCCATTTACTTGGCCCACGACGATGTAGCAATGCTTGGACCTGACACCCATAATGTGGTAGTAGATCCAGGTATATATGTGCCCCATCCTGGAACAGTGTGTCCCATCCAGGTATATACAGTGGCATGTAAATGTCTGGTAAAAAATACCGTTATTGTGAAAATAAAATCCCTCAAACAAGAATGAAAAGACTCTTGTCTGGCAACAAAATGCATTTTCAAGCTGTTATACTTTTAAAAGGGGATGCTATGAGGTGCAAACAATGCAGGGTGCCCAAACCTTTGCATTGCCCAATGTTCCTTTTTGTCATTTTTAAAATATAAAATATATTTTTGTTTTTTGCCTAAAATATGAAGGAAATATGTCATCTTTAACTTTAGGCCTTCTAGAGATCATTTCCTCTTACTTAACTGTTCACAATAACAGTAATTTTGACCAGAGGTGCCCAAACTTTTAAATGCCGCTGTATGTGCTCCATCCTTGCATACATGCCCCAGATCCTGGTATAATTGACCACATCTTCGTACAGTATATATGTGCCACATCCAGGTATACATGTCCCCTGGATGTCTTGTATAATGGGCCCCATCCAGGTATATATTTGCCACATCCTGCTATAATGTGCCCCATTCTGGAATATATGTGCCTCTCCCAACTTGGTATAATGTCTCCCATCCTTGTTCCTTGAGCCACAATATGTTTCCTCAGATGCGCATTCAGTGGAAAAAGTCGTTGGTGCCGGTGGGTCCCCCTTCACCTTCCAGCTGCATGGGCTGCACCGATGGGATGTTCACCCCTGGTGCTAGATATCTGCTTTCAGAAAATGTATGTATGGGGCATACTAAAAAAATTTTATGTCATAATAGTCTTTTTAGTGATTTTTTTTCAAGTGGAAAGTTTGCCCTGACACCAAAAAGGCTATAAAGTGAAAAAGTATTTTAATCAAATCATAAAATGAATAGCTTCTCAATGAAACAAGGATATGGTATGTAAATTATAAATTAAAAAGAAATGAAGACTACAAACATGACTATAATGCTAAACACAGTCTTTAAAAAAATTGTGGGGTTCTGTAATTTACCTTCCTGGATACTTACAGTAGAGAGCAATTTTCATTAGTTAAAGGTCTCAGCTGATGTTACGTTATCTTATATATTGCACACTACTTTTGTAACCAACAAATAATGAAAGACGTTAAGGTTCAGGAACAGATTTTAGCTACATTTAAAAGGACAAAAACCTCTGTGTATGTGAGGGAAGACATCTATAATTAGGCAAAAAATCACATGGGAGCAAAAGGGGAACTGGAAAATGTTTTAGAGTGGAGGAACACATCAGAAATAGAGGAACAGATCTTGTGACCAACAGAAAGAAGCAGTTAAATGTTAAACAAAAACCAGGTGATATCCTGCTTGGAATGATTCATACTGTCTTGTTTGTCATGAAGTGAAAAAGTAACTGTCGTTTTAATTTTTATTACATGAATCTATAGCAAATATGTAGATAAGCAACTTTGTAATATATCTGATCAGAGAAATCTGCTTCATTCTTTTCTAGGATTGATCATTCCTATTCAAAATGTTCAATTCTTAGGTAACATCTGTATTCATAGATGACATACTGTTACATTACTGGTGATGACAATTTCTACTGATAAGATTTTTATACAGACGGGTTGAAGTCGCCATTGATAAGAATTTATCTGAGTAATTTAACAATCTAGGAGGAGAAAAAAGCAGATTTCTGTGATAAGATATATTACAAAGTTTCTTATGTTCCTGTGTAGTATTGATTTATGAAATGAAAATTAAAACAATGGTTACTCTTTAACCCCTACCTGACAAGGGCCGTACTAGTACTACTCCCGCAAACCGCATTACTAGTACGGCACGGGTATTTGCTCACTGACAGCAGACCATCCCTGCATGTCCCCACGGGGGGCTAATCCGCCCCCGCATCTGCAATTACTGTGATTGGCTGGTGAACTCTGACTAGCCAATCACAGCAATGTTACAATAAAGTTAGTGAAAAAAAAAACATGTGACATGCTATCATCAGTGTTTTGTGACACAGCACCCATCACAGCCATCACAATGGGTGGAGTGATTGCGACATCACCTCACATGATTAATCCCTTTGGCACTGATTGGCTGAGCAATAGTTTCTGGCCAATCAGCACCGAAGGGGTTAAATAGCAATCACCATCCTGCACGCCATCTTTGTCTCAGATTTGGTGTGCAAAGTGGTTTTGCAGCCCCTCTGTATCATCGGAGTAAAAGAATCCATGGGAGGCCAGTGCGATCCTACCTTCAATCTCCTGTCTCCTGCTGCATTGAGATCCTCCTACGATCTGTGCTGCGTGCTGGCTGGTGTGTAAGTCATCGGTGATCACAGCAGCAGCAGCAGCACCTTTCCCATCCCTGTCCCAGTCCCCCATCCCTTCTCCTGAACCCCCTCCCCACTGAATTTTTAGCACACCTTTTTTGCACTTTTTTTGTGTGCACAGCATCCTGCACACAGCATTCATGCTCTTCCAGTGTCCGCAGTGCTCTGATCAGTATCGCTGCTGATCAGAGACTGCACCACGGTTAGTTAGCGTAGCGGACAACGCAGTGTAAGTGACTAGGGTTGAGCGACTTTTACTTTTTGAGGATCGAGTCGGGTTTCGCGAAACCCGACTTTGTCAAAAGTCGGGTCGGGTGAAATCGACCGATCATTGCGAAAATTCGGGGGGCCGACTGAAACACGAAACCCAATGCAAGTCAATGGGGAATAAAAGTCGGCAGTGAGTGGAGGACAGAAAAACACCTACAGAGCCCATTTTATTGTCAAAAACATCAACTCTTGTTACTTAAGCTTGTCAATCTTAATTAACCTTATAATAATAGTTAGGTATTGAAAATTGGGAGTCATTTGGTTAAAGTTGTGGGGGGGGGGAGGGCTGGCTCAATTTTTTCTTGGGCCCAGGAAATGTGGAAAACGTCACGGCGGTGGAGCAGGGAGAGGTAAGTATTTCAACTTTGCAAGTGCTGTGATCCTGAGCAAGAAGGGGGGGCACACTCATTCGCATTGCCACTGGCACAGGGCCCCTCAAAGTACGGCGTTGTGACACTCTTGCGTACTATGAGGGGCCCTGTGCCAGTGATGTCGCCAATGAGTATGCCCCCCCCACCTGTTGAAGGAACCTGCACTTTCATCTGCACCTTCCTCTTTGTCCCCATGTAAGGTGGTATAGTATGCGGGAAGGGGAACCTGAGTTTCAGCAGTGTCAGATGATTCAGGCTGTGTAGAGTGCAAGGGGAATGTAGAGGTCTGTGTGAATGTACCAGCAGACTCATCTAGCAGTGGCTGGGCAATGGGCAGGAATGAGGAGGAAACACAGATATAGGCTCAAAATAAAAAAAAGTAGGCTAAAAGCTGTTAAAAATTGGTAACAGGAGTAAACACGCGGCATTGGTTTGTTCAGTGGAGGAGAACAACAATCAGCGGCAGACACCGTTAGTAGGCCCAACCAAACAAGTAGGCCAAATGCAGTTTCATATTCTAAATATAGGCCGAAAGCCTGAAGATTGAAGCTCAGCTTTGTGGAGTAGAGGAAAACAAGAGGCAGCAGCAGACAATGTTACTAGGCCCAAACCAAGAACTAGGCCAAATGTAGTTTCATATTGTTGTTACAGGCCGAAAGCCTGAAGCTTCAAGCTCAGCTTTGTTTAGTAGAGGAAAACAAGAGGCGGCAGCAGACAATTTTACTAGGCCCAACCCAACAAGTAGGCCAAATGCAGTTTAATATAAAAAATATTTAAACGAAAGCCTGAAGATTGAAGCGCAAGAAAAATAAACCAGGAGAACACCAAGGAGCGGCAGACACCGTTAGTAGGCCCCAACCCAACAAGTAGGGCAAATGCAGTTTAATATTTGAAACGGGACAACAGTTGAAGTTCAGCTTTGTTCAGTGAAGGAAAAAAAAGATGCAGCGGCAGACACCGTTATTACGCCCAAATAATAAAGACAGTGGTAGTAGGCGCAAAATATTAAATGGAGTCCAGGGCCCCTGTATATTTTAACTATCATCTATCATTTCAAATAATTCATATTGGCAGTGCCATTTCAGGTTCTACCCGCACAGACTACACAGTGGTGGAGCTTGGAGAGGTAGTATTGCAAGTGGTAGAGCACAGTTCAATCTGGGGAGGGAACACTCTCTCGTAGGCGGCGGTACTGGCACAGGGCCCCTCATATTACGACGGTGTAATATGAGTTGTGGTTCAGTGTCTCCCCCCCAAAAAATGAGGAAGTCTGGTGGAAGAGGCCGTGGGCGGGGGTTGCCAGCTGGTAATGATGGTGCTGGTGGTGTTGCATCTCGTGGTAGTGGCAAAAGCACAGTAGCACCTAAGGCTGGAGGTGTTCAGCCTGCGTCATCATCTGGCAACACAAGGCCTCGAAGGCTCCCTTACCTGGGAGTAGGAAAACAGCTTTTAAAGCCGGAGAAGCAGGAAAAAGTGTTGTCTTTCCTTGCTGACTCACCCTCTAGCTCTTTCTCCTCCTCTTCCCAAAGTTCTAAATGTAAGAGCAGCCAGTCGTCAGTGGATGCTCCCGGTCAGGAAAAAGACGTTTCCTTGTGTCCTTCTCCCAAACCAAAAGTGAAGGATGCTGCAGGCGACACTACAGGTTACTCCATGAAGCTCTTTACACATACCGTGCCTGGGTTCGAAAGGGAAATTGTACACTGCCAATTACAAGAAGAATAGGACATGGAGTGCACTGATGCACAGCCACAGCTAGATTGTGATGCTGTTCCATTCACTCTGATCACTACATTGCCCTCGCAGTTTACTGAGCCAGAAAGTGACCCTGATTAGACTATGGTGCCCTGTCCTGAACGCTATAGCACCTTACATGGTGACACTGAGGAAGGTGCACATGACATTGAGGAGGAGCTGATAGATGACCCAGTTGTAGACCCAGATTGGCAGCCATTGGGGGAAGAGGGTGCTGCTGCCACTAGCTCAGAAGCGGAGGAGGATAATCCACATCAGCCATCTACATTGCAACAGCTGTCATCTGGCAGGCCCGTATCAGGCCAAAAATGTTTGCGAAAAACAAAAACAGTGTTAGGAGAGCGTGGTCATTCGGTGAAAGTAGCACAGCGCACAATGCCTGAAAAGGTTTTCGATAGTAGGAAGAGTGTAGCGTAGCAATTTTTTCACCAAGATCAGAATGATCAGTCAAAAGTTATCTGTAAGAAATGCTCCAAGACCTTTAGCAGAGAGAAGAATCTTCAAAATTTAAATACAACGTGCATGCTTAGACATTTAACCACCATGCACTTGCAAGCCTGGACTAACTATGAAACGTCCCGTACCGTTGGTTCACCTGCTCGGAGTGAAGGTAGTCAGCAATGCTACATTGCTTCACTCACTGTAAGCCCACCGTTTAGGACACCACCAGCAGCAAATGTGGAGGTATCGTCGTAAGGCCAAAGCAGTCAGGGAATCACAAGGTTATTGGTAGGAAAGACTCTATGTTGGGCAACAACAAGAATACCATAACAAACTCTCTCGCAATCCGCCATGTTCACCACCACCACCACCGCTAGTTCCGCCATATGCAGCTCTCCAGTCCAGCTCACCCTACAAGAGACTCTCATTAGGAAAAGAAAGTACTCATCCTCTCATCCGCGTACACAGGATTTTAATGCCCACATTGCTATACTAATCTCATAACAGATGATGCCCTACCGTTTAGTTGAAAGCAAAGCTTTCAAAGACCTGATGGCCCACGCAGTACCACGCTATGACCTACCCAGTCGACATTTCTTTGCGAGAAAAGCCATCCCAGCCCTCCACCAGCATGTCAAAGACTGCATTGTCCATGCCTTGAGGCAATCAGTCAGTGGAAAGGTGCACCTCACAACAGATGCATGGACCAGTAGGCATGGCCAGGGACGTTACGTGACCATCACGGCGCACTGGGTTAATGTGTAGGATGCAGGGTCCACAGGGGGCAGACATAGTGCGACAGTTCAGCCTATCCCACAGTCTCAGGAAAAAGTTGGCATACGGCGTTCGCAACTCCTCCTCCTCCTCCTCCAGAAGCGAAAGCTCGTGCACAGAGCGCAGTCACCCTACCACTCCATCCGCAGCTGCCAGTGTTGCACACGGGGTGTCCCATTATCGAACAGCTAGTGGTAAGCGTCAGCAGGCTGTGTTGCAAATGAAGTGTTTGGGCGACAACAGAAACACCGCGGAAGTACTGGTGGAGTACTTGCAGCAACAAACTCAGTCATGGCTGGGCAGTGTACATCTTGAGACAGGCAAGGTATTCAGTGATAACGGGAGGAATTTTATGGCTGCCATAGCCCTTTCAGAACTGAAACACATACCTTGCCTGGCTCACACCTTTAACCTGGTGGTGCAGGGCTTCCTCAAAAATTATCCAAAGTTACCAGCCCTGCTCCTGAAGGTGCGAAGACTTTGCTCGCACATCCGCTGGGTGCCCATACACTCCAGCCGTATGCTGAACCATCAGCGATCGCTGAATCTTCCCCAGCACCGCCTAATAATCAACGTTGCAACAAGGTGGAACTCCACACTGCACATGATTCAGAGGCTGTACGAACAGAGGCGTGCTGTTATAAATTTGTGGGAGGATACACGGGCAGGCACTTGGATGGCAGACATGGAGTTGTCTGATGTGCAGTGGTTGACGCCATCATAAGCATTAACATCCCACTTATGCATCTGCTGATGCAAAGTTTGACGCACATTAAGGAGCAGGCATCTGCAGCCGATGAGGAGGGAAGCCTTGATGACAGTCAGCCATTGTCTGCTCAGGGAACTGTACAGGACAAATTGGCGGACGAAGAGGATGAGGAGGAGGATGATGGGGATGAATATGTATGGGAGGAGGATGATTCTCAGGTGGCAATAGAAACTGGTGGCATTGCAAGGTCTGGTACAGGTTTATTGCGGGACACTTTTGATGTTGATTTGCAAGAAAGTGGGCCTCAACCCAGCAGAAACAGTTAATTCACACCTGGAACATTGGCCCACATGGCTGAGTATGCCTTGCGTATCCTAAAAAGGGACCCCCGCATTTTTAAAATGATGACCGATGACGACAACCGGTTGGCCTGCCTCCTGGATACAAGATATAAAGGAAAACTGTAAAATATCATGCCACATGAGAACCTAGGTCAAATATTGGCTACCAAACAAGCAACTCTTGTAGACCGTTTGGTTCAGGCATTCCCAGCACACAGCGCCGGTGATGGTTCTCACACGAGCTGCAGGGGGCAACATGGCAGAGGTGCTAGAGGTGCAGAAATCTGAAGTGGCGTTGGACAGAGGGGTTTTACGACAAGGTTGTGGAATGATTTCGCAATGACCGCTGACACGACAGGGACAGTTGCATCGATTCAAAGTGACAGGAGACAGCATTTGTGCAGTATGGTTACAAACTACTTTTCCGCCCTTATCGATGTTCTCCCTCTCAGGTCATTCCCCTTTGATTACTGGGCATCTAAACTAGACACCTGGCCTGAATTGCCAGAATATGGATTATAGAACCTCGATTGCCCTGCTGCCAGTGTGCTTTCAGAAAGAGTGTTCAGTGCTGCTGGTTCAATACTGACCGAAAAAAGGACACGTCTGGCTACCAAAAATGTTGATGATCTAACCTTCATTTAAATTAACCAATCATGGATTTCACATTCTTTTGCCCCACCTTCCCCTGCTGACATGTAGCTTGCCTGAAAGATGACTTGCTTTTGGGGGGAGACACAGAACCCCAACTCTGGCCCTGTGGTATAACACAACACTATGAACGTGGAAGAAAGTGTCTGCCTGATATACGAAGCACTAGCAGTACAGCTGAATATACACTGTGTGAGAATTTAAATTTCCATTTTTGGGGGGGACACACTGAACCCTAACTCTGGCCCTGTGGGATAACACCACACTATGAACGTGGAAGAAAGTGTCTGCCTGATATACGACGCACTAGCAGTACAGCTGAATATCCACTGTGTGAGAATTTGAATCTCCATTTTTGGGGGGGAGACATTGAACCCTAACTCTGGCCCTGTGGGATAACACAACACTATGAACGTGGAAGAAAGTGTCTGCCTGATATACGACGCACTAGCAGTACAGCTGAATATACACTGTGTGAGAATTTGAATCTCCCTTTTTTTTGGGAGGGGGAGACAGAGAAGCACAACTCTGGCCCAGTGGTATAACAGTGAACTATGAACGTGGCAGAAAGTGGCTGCCTGATATATATGACACACTAGCAGTACAGCAGAATATACACTGTGTGCGAATTTTAATCTCCCTTTTTTTGGGGGGGAGACACAGAACCACAACTCTGGCCCAGTGGTATAACAGTAAACTATGAACGTGGCAGAAAGTTTCTGCTTGATATATACGACACACTAGCAGTACAGCAGAATATACACTGTGTGCGAATTTTAATCTCCCTTTTTTTTGGGGGGGAGACACAGAAGCACAACTCTGGCCCAGTGGTATAACACAACACTATGAACGTGCCAGAAAGTGGCGGGAATTATTATTTAAAAAATAAAAAAATAAAATAACAAGCTCCCTACAATGAGCTCAGGACAAGTATGGCAGCAATAAAAAGGACTGCTTAACACAAAAATGTGGACAAATAAACAAGATAGAAAAAAAGCAGTTGGTTTGCACAGCACCGTGCACACAGCTATGCAGCTGCTGCACTAAAATACGACCTCCACTGTCCCTGCACGAAAAGGTGGTGTGGGACAGTGAAAATCGCTCCAGCACAAGCGGTTTGGGGGTTTATATTTCCTCCCTAACTCTGTCCCTGCTTCTGACTAACTGCAGCAACACCTCTCCCTATGCTCAGTTCGGCAGAAGTAAGATGGCAGTCGGCGTGCACGCCCCTTTATACCCCTTGTGACACCACAGACAGCAAGCCAATCACTGCCATGCCCTTTTCAAAGATGGTGGGGACCGAGACCTATGTCATCACGCTGCCCACACTCTGCGTCCTCATTCATTGGATGAAAAACGGCGGTGACAGCGTCATATGAAACGCGACTTTGGCGTTTTGATCGATCCCACTGTAGGATCGGTTCGGCTTTCATGAAACCCGACTTTGCCTAAAAGTCGCCGATTTATGAAAATGACCGATCCGTTTCGCTCAACCCTATAAGTGACGTCCAATTTTTTTTAGAAAAAAAAATAATAGTAGTTAGTACAGCATAGTTTAAGAGGTAGCAAGGTAGCGTAGTCAGCATCTCAGTGTTAGTGATGACCAATTTTTTTTTTTTTAGAAAAAAATAATAATAGTAGTTAGTGCAGCGTAATTTTAGACATGGCAAGGTAGCGTAGCCAGCGTGACAGTGTTAGTGACGATCTTGTTTTAGAGAGAAAAACAAATTGTACAGCTTAGTTTGAGTGGTAGCGAGGCAGAGTCTTAGTATAGCCGGCATCACAGTGCTAATGATAACTGATCTTCCTTTATGAAAAAAAAAATCATACAGATTTATAGGTAGGGACGTAGCGTCTTTTTTTTTTGCATAAAAATAAACTGCTATCAACAGGTAATTTCTAGTGCATTAGGGGCGCGTACGTCACATTATTGGTGACGTTCATTTTCTTTTGTAAAAAAATCATTAGTGGCATCAAGTAAAGTTTTTGCGAGTGCATTACTTACCTGGAGCAGCCAGTGCCAGGCAGCAGCTGCCAAGGCAAACAGGATCATGGGGTGCATTAAAAGAGGTCTGGATACACATGATGAGAGCATTATACTGCCTCTGTACAAATCCCTAGTTAGACCGCACATGGAGTACTGTGTCCAGTTTTGGGCACCGGTGCTCAGGAAGGATATAATGGAACTAGAGAGAGTACAAAGGAGGGCAACAAAATTAATAAAGGGGATGGGAGAACTACAATACCCAGATAGATTAGCGAAATTAGGATTATTTAGTCTAGAAAAAAGACGACTGAGGGGCGATCTAATAACCATGTATAAGTATATAAGGGGACAATACAAATATCTCGCTGAGGATCTGTTTATACCAAGGAAGGTGACGGGCACAAGGGGGCATTCTTTGCGTCTGGAGGAGAGAAGGTTTTTCCACCAACATAGAAGAGGATTCTTTACTGTTAGGGCAGTGAGAATCTGGAATTGCTTGCCTGAGGAGGTGGTGATGGCGAACTCAGTCGAGGGGTTCAAGAGAGGCCTGGATGTCTTCCTGGAGCAGAACAATATTGTATCATACAATTAGGTTCTGTAGAAGGACGTAGATCTGGTGATTTATTATGATGGAATATAGGCTGAACTGGATGGACAAATGTCTTTTTTCGGCCTTACTAACTATGTTACTATGTTACTATTAGGGGAGTGCAAGTCACAATGTTGGTTGCGTACGTTTTTCTTTTGCAAAAAAATAATTAGTTGCGTCGAGTAAAGTTTTAGTGAGTGCATTACGGGAGCGAACGTCACATTGTTGCTGACGTCCATTTTTCTTTTGTAAAAAAATAATTATTTGCATCGGCTAAATTTATAGGGAGGGCATTAGTGTAGAGAACGTCTGTATTTTTTTATAAAACTTTTTTTTTACATCTGATTTTCCTTTTCATTTTTTTTCATCTGCATTTAATCTCTTTACTTTTTTTCTGTTTTCATAATAATAAACAATCTTTATTTTTATATAGCGCTAACATATTCCGCAGCGCTTTACAGTTTGCACACATTTTCATCGCTGTCCCCGATGGGGCTCACAATCTAAATTCCCTATCAGTATGTCTTTGGAATGTGGGAGGAAACCCATGCAAAACACAGGGAGAACATACAAACTCTTTGCAGATGTTGTCCTGAGTGGGATTGGAACTCAGGGCTCCAGCGCTGCAAGGTTGCAGTGCTAACCACTGCGCCACCGTGCTGCCCATAATAAATAGTACCCAACACACAAGCCCCACACATTATACATGTAAAAGCACCACTTTCACACAAATCCTCAGGCTTTGGAACAAAAATGGCCCATTCGTCAAGACTGACGCTATTCACCAGAGGAGGCATATGCATTCCTTGCTTCCCACACGGATTCAAGCAGTGAGGAAGATCCCACATTCCTCTATTCCTCCTCCTCCTCATCATCTAGTGAGGAAGGACCCCCAGCAAGGTGCATTAGGACCCAGGCAACTCCTGCAGCAATCGATCCCATATGGATTGCATCCCAAGAAAATTATCAGCCCGTCATTCCATATTTCATCGGCAGCTCAGGAATCCAGTTTGACACCACTGGCCTCACTGAAAATTACTTCTTCAAATTCTTTTTCAGTGATGAAATAATAAATCTTATGGTGGCCCAGACAAACCTGTATGTCCATAAATTTTCACCCAAAATCACACATCATCATACGCCAGATGGACGCCCATAAATGCAGCAGAGATGATGACATTTTGTGGAATTTTGCTGCATATGAGCATAATAAAAAAAAGAGCTTCGGCAAAACTAGAATACTGATATTCTCTACTGTACACCATTATTCCGCATGGCCATGACAAGGACACGTTTTGAAGCAATCCCAAAATTTTTTTGGCATTATAATGGGGTCTAAGGGGTAACGTTTCTCCTTATGGAGAGTGACATACCAGCTGGCTTGTCAAGGTAAGGAGGCTTATTAACCATTCAATGCTCCTCTGGGAAATACAATCTGAAAATTGCCTCTTCTGAAGAAAAGAGGACTTATAGCGCCACCTGTTGGAAGTAGCGATCCTACAAGTCACAATCAACGCTTTAACGAGTCGTGCAATATGACTTCGGATAAAAGCGAAAACAGTATCTCAATTCGCAGACACGGTGTTTTGGGCTGTTGGCCCTCGTCAGAAGAGGCAATTTGCATATTTAATTTCCCAGAGGAGCATTGCATGGCGAATAAGCCTCATTACCTTGACAAGCCAGCTGGTATGTCACTCTCCATAAGGATAGTAGTCTTGGGCGAACTGAAGACCGCGCTCACGAGGTAGATTTTAGGTTTTTTATTGAAGCCTACGCGTTTCAAGAGCTTTCTTACTCTCTTCTTCAGGGCATATGATAGATAGATATGCCCTGAAGAAGAGAGTAAGAAAGCTCTTGAAACGCGTAGGCTTCAATAAAAAACCTAAAATCTACCTCGTGAGCACGGTCTTCAGTTCGCCCAAGACTACTACCCTCAATATCCTTTTGGATTTTTGTGGAGACCTGCTGCTACGGTTATGCCTTCATGGGAGTTGTGACCTTTGGTTCACAACTGAAATAGGTGAGCACATTTCCCGCAAAGGATTGTATTCTTTCAAATATAGTGAGACACATTGGGGGTGCCTTGTGTTTTTTTTTTTCTTTTTTTTTTTTTTTTTTTCTTTACTCTCCATAAGGAGAAACGTTACCCCTTAGACCCCAGTCCAGAGCCTCTCACTTAGCCAAATCAGTTCTCATGCTTCGCACTGACGAGGGCCAACAGCCCGAAACACCGTGTCTGCGAATTGAGATACTGATTTGGCCTTTATCCTAAGTCATACTGCACGACTCGTTAAAGGGTTGATTGTGACTTGTAGGATCGCTACTTCCAACAGGTGGCGCTATAGAGTTTAAGTCCTCTTATCCTCAGAAGAGGCAATTTGCATATTGCATTATAATGAAAATGCACAGTGTCCTCTCCGAGACAATCCAAACTTTGATCGTCTATATAAAATTCAGCAAGTGGTTCAACACTTCAGCAGAAAATTTGCTTAGGTGTACCTATTCCAGAGGGACATCGCTATTGTTGAATCTCTGGTTCATTTCACAGGGAGGTTAAAATTCCGGCAATATCTGCCCAGTAAGAGGGCTGGGTACAAAATAAAACTGTACAAACTGAACGAGAGTACCTCAAGGTAGAGCCACAGATTTAGGGTCAACGAGGGTGAGGACACCCAGATTAACCCCCCTGAATGCCTCCCTTCCTGCAGGTGATTGGGAAAATTGTGTGGGAATTGCTGCAGTCACTGCTGGATAAGGGTTATCACCTCTACATTGATAACTTTTACACCAGCATCCAACTCTTCAAGACCCTTTCTGCCAGAGGTACAGTTGCATTTGGCACTATGCAAAAAATTCAGCGAGGCTTCCGTAAGCAGCTATTTGGGCAAACACTGAGAAAAGGCGAAAGCAGAGCCCAATGCAGCGACAACATGCTGTTGGGCACGTATAAGGACAAAAGGGATGTCCTTATTTTGACCACCATACACCGTGATAACAGCTCCATTGTATCTGTTCGTGGGACCACAATATCAGTCCCAAATTCAGATTGTGTCTTGGTTGGATTACAATCAGTAGATGGGGGCGTAGACCTATCAGATCAGGCCATCCAACCACACAGTGCCATGCGAAAAGCCAAAGTATGGTACAAAAAAATTGTCCATGCACATTATACAGATGGCACTGTACAATGCTTTCGTGCTGTTCCGATATGCAGGTAACACAGGAACCTTCCTTCAGTTCCAGGAGGAAGTCATCATGGCACTAATGTTTGGCACTCAGGGTGGTGAGGGCCCCAGTACTTCTGAAACTGATAGTGCCCATATTGTCCCAGATTAACATTTCCCCAGACAGGTTCCCCAAACAGCGAGGACAGAACGATCACAAAACGGTGCAGAGTATGCTCCAAGAGGGGAATCCGAAAGGACCCAACTTACCATTGTGAAACCTGCACTGATAAGCCTGGCCTTTGCATTAATGATTGCTTCAAAGCATACCACATGTCCACAAATTAATAAAATTAGTTTATACCCTGTTGACACAATACATATTTATAATCACTACTATAAGACTATGCCTCTAGATAAATTCCTTCTGGGATGTAGGTATAGTTTCCAAAATGGGGTCACTTTTGGGGTATTTCTACTGCCTAGGCACATCAGGGGCTCTGCAAACGCAACATGATGCCCTCAGACCATTCCATCAAAGTCTGCAATCCAAAATGTCACTTCCATTCCAAGCAATGCCGTGCATCCAAACAGTGGTTTTCCCCCACATATTGGGTATCAGCGTACTCAGGAGAAACTGCGCAACAACTTTTGTGGTCCATTTCCTCCTTTTACCCTTGTGAAAATAAAAAATTTGGGGCTAAATAAAACATCATTTTTGTGGAAAAAATTTGTTTTTTTTTATTTTCACGACTCAACATTATCACGGTGCACACTACATATCTAAATAAATTTATTGGAAGGTCTAGTTTCCAAAATTGGGTCATTTGTGGGAGATTTCCACTGTTTAGGCACATCGGGAGCTCTGCAAATGTAACATGATGCCCACAGACCATTACATCAAAGTCTGCAATCCAAAACATCACTCCTTCCATTCCAAGCCCTGCCGCATACCCAAACAGAGGTTTCCCCCACATATGGAGTATCGGCGCAAGAGACCATTTTCGCTTTTTACACCTTTGAAAATAAAAAAAATGTTGCTAAAAGATCATTTTGTGGGGAAAAATGTAATTTTTTTCTTTTCACAGTTCTATGTTATAAACTTCTATGAAGCACCTGGGGGTTCAAAGTGCTCACCACACAGTTACAAAAGTTCCTTGAAGGGTCTAATTTCCAAAATGGGGTCAAATGTGGGGGTTTTCCAATGTTTAGGCACATCAAGGACTCTATAAATGTGACATGAAGTCCGCTCTCATTTCCAGACAATTTTGCTTTCAAAAAGTCAAAAGGTGCTCCTTCCCTTTCCGAGCCCTGCCGTGCACCCAAACAGTGGTTTTCCACCACATATGGGGTATTGGCGTATTCAGGAGAAATTTCTCAACAACTTTTGTGGACCATGTTCTCCTTTTACTCTTGTGAAAATAAAACAATTGTTGCTAAAAGATCATTTTTGTGGAAAACACGATTTTTTTCTTTTCATGGCTCTATGTTATAAACTTCTGTGATGCACCTGGGGGCTCAAAGTGCTCACCACACACATAAGTTCCTTGAAGGGTCTAATTTCCAAAATGATGTCACTTGTGGGGGTTTTCCAATGTTTAGGCACATCAGGGGCTCTTCAAACGCGACATGGAATTCGCTCTCAAATTCCAGACAAAACAGTTAAAAGATGCTCTTTCCCTGTGAAACCATGCCGTGCGCACAAACAGTGGTTTTACCCAACATATGGGGTATCAGCGTACTCAGGAGAAATTGCGCAACATTTTTGTGGTCCATTTTCTCCATTTACCCTTGTGAAAATAAAAAAATTGTTGCTGAAATAATTTTTGTGACTAAAAAGTTTAATGTTCATTTTTTCCTTCCACGTTGCTTCAGCTCCTGTGAAGTACCTGAAGGGTTAATAAACTTCTTGAACAAGGTTTTGAGTATCTTGAGTGGTGCGGTTTTTAGAATGTTGTCACTTTTGAGCATTTTCTGTCATATTGACCCCTCAAAGTGACTTTAAATGTGAGGTGATCCCTAAAAAAATGGTTTTGTAAATATTATTGAAAAAATGAAAAATCGTTGGTCTACTTTTAACCCATATAACTTCCTAATAAGTAAAAATTTTGATTCCAAAATTGTGCTGATATAATGTAGATATTTCTGAAATGTTATTTGTTAACTATTTTATATGACATATCTCTCTGATTTAAGGAAATAATTATTCAAAGTTCAAAAATTGCTTAATTTTCAAAATTTTGGACAAAATATTAAAATATCAAAATATTATTTTTGGACGTATTGAATATTTTTTACCAGTATCATAAAATACAATACGTCACAAGAAAATACTCTCAGAACGACCAGGGTCTGTGAAAGAGTTCTAGAGTTATGGCCTCATAAACTGACAGTGGTAAAAATTGAAAAAAAATGGCCTGGTCAGAAAGTTGAAAATAGGCTTCAGGGTGAAGGGTATAATATATTAATTAAATTTTTTTAATGCAATCAATAATTTTGTGCGTGACATTTCATTTGAGTTGGAGTATTGGAAATTTTGCAACAGTAATAAAATGTTTCTAAATTTGCTTATTCTGGGTTATTCCGCCACAGCTCTCTTTCTGGCCGGTTTCACACGTCAGTGGCTCCGGTACGTGAGGTGACAGTTTCCTCACGTACCGGAGCCACTCACACACGTAGACGCATTAAAATCAATGCATCTGTGCAGATGTCATTGATTTTTTGCGGACCGTGTCTCCATGTGCCAAACACGGAGATATGTCAGTGTTCGTGGGAGCGCACATATTACATGGACCCATTAAAGTCAATGGGTCCATGTAAAACACGTACCGCACACGGACATTGTCCATGTGCAGTCCATGTGCCATGCAGGAGACAGCGCTCCAGTAAGCGCTGTCCCCCCCACATGGTGCAGAAACTGCGATTCATATCTTCCCTGCAGCAGCGTTTGCTGCAGAGAAGATATGAATAATCCATTTTTTTGTGGTTTTTCATGTATAAAATAAAGGTTCATGTCCCCACCCCCTGTGCGCCCGCCCGCTGTTCTGAAAATATTCACCCGGCTCCCTCGTTGGCTGTTGCTGCTTCCTCTCCTGGCCGCACCTTCTACTGTATGCGGTCATGTGGGGCTGCCGATTACAGTCATGAATATGGGGTGGAGCGTGGCGGTCACATGGGCGGCACGCGACCAATCAGAAGCCGCGACGTCATTCCGCAGGTCCTAAAGGCGCTCATTTTGAACAAAGAAGCCTGCCGGACGCCGGTTCCTCGCGGTGATGTTCCAGGGGCCGCCGGAGAGGTGAATATAACAATATTTTTTATTTTAATTCTTTATTTTACACCTTCGATACCGATACCCGATACCACAAAAATATCGGATCTCGGTATCGGAATTCCGATACCGCAAGTATCGGCCGATACCCGATACTTGCGGTATCGGAATGCTCAACACTAGTCCCGACAAAGCCTTTCTTTAGGTTAAGACATATGAAAGCCCGCAAAGAGTTTGCTAAAAATCACATGAAGGTCTCCCAGACTATGAGAAATAAGATTATCTGGTCTGAGGAGATGAAGATAGACCTTTTTGGTGATAATTCTAAGCGATATGTGTGGAGAAAACCAGGCACTGCTCATCACCTGCCCAATACAATCCCAACAGTGAAACATGGTGGTGGCAGCATCGTGCTGTGGGGTGTTTTTCAGCTGCAGGGACAGGATGACTGGTTGCCATTGAAGGAAACATGAATACTGCCAAATACAGAGATATCCTGGATGAAAACCTCTTCCATAGTGTTCTGGACCTCAGACTTGGCCAAATGTTCACCTTCCAACAAGACAATGACCCTAATCACACAGCTAAAATAACAAAGGAGTAACTTCAGAACAACTCTGTGGTCATTCTTGAGTGGCCCAGCCAGAGCCCTGACCTAAACCCAATTGAGTATCTCTGGAGAGACCTGAAAATGGCTGTCTACCAATGTTGACCATCCAACCTGATGGAACTGGAGGATCTGCAAGGAAAAATGGCAGAGGATGCCCAAATCCAGGTGTGAAAAACTTGTTGCATCATTCCCAAAAAGACTCATAGCTGTAGTAGCTCTAAAGGGTGCTTCTACTCAATACTGAGCAAAGGGTCTGAATACCTATGACCAAGTGAATTTCTACATTTCTGTTTTTTCCAGTCAAGATGGGGTGCAGAGTGTACATTAATGAGAAAAAAATTAACTTTTTAATCTACCAAATGGCTGCGTTGAAACAAAGAGTGAAAAATTTAAAGGGGTCTGAATACTTTCCGTACCAACTGTATATTACATGCAGTGTATTTATATCCCAAAAATGGTAACAGATGTATTAATGACATATGTTTTGGCATAGCTGCACAAGTGACACTTCACCTGAAAGAGATATTATCACAGCTTGTTTTCAACCCCTTGGTGACAGAGCCTTTTATTTACCATGAACATTTATGTGGCTCAGGCATCACAAATGTCTGTGAACTCTAATGGTGTGATAAGCCAGCTCTTCAGCCATTTTTACACACAGACATAACTAGTGTAAGGGCTATTGTAAAGTCTGGTGGGTAACAGCCCCCGCAGGAGAACTATTGAGCCCCAGAGAAGCAACCCTGAGGGGATAAGTTTTAGTGCACGTATAGTTCTATGCACTGGGCATGAGGAGAGCTGCTACACATTGCTGGAAAAGGGCTGGGGTCCATCACACCATGAGGGGCTGTTAGCTCAGTGTACTGAATAACTGTGGAGAGCTGTAATCACCATCATCAACTGATCCAGTAAAATCAAGTTTTTCTTCTGTTACATCTGAGGTCTGGACATTGCTAATTGAGACTGGCTGATCCTGCATCTCTTTCACAACTTTTCCTTTTATATTATGCTGAGGACAGCCCAACAGCAAGACCATTGTGATCGTTGGCCTCCATTACGCCCTGGATCAGTGGAAGCCGACCTAGAAACATAAGTGCATCCAAGGTCTTTTCCCTGCACTTGATGTGGGCTCTGACATTGAGCCCGCATCTTTCTCTACACATGAAAGCTGATTTGATCAGTTGTCATGTGCTTTTAACTGTTAGCATGTTAAATGCCGCTTTCAATCTCTGACAGCTGGACATAACTCACGCGAACAGGAAGTGTAATGTGCCATGACAGCTGGAGGTCTATAGAAGACCCCCTTGCCTATCATTCTAAATCTGCTATGAATGCCGGCCAGGTCTTTTTTTGCAAATCTGACATACAGTAAGTCACTTTATGTTGCCATAACTCTAGGATTCTTCAAAACATCTCAGTAGTTCTGAAATTGTGTTTTTGTGGCATGTTTTAATTTATGATAGCAGTAAATTTAGGTAAATATGTTTTGTGTTTTTTGCCAATTGTCTCTTCATCTCTTCAGAGAGGGAGAGGACTAGAACTCTAGTGCCACCTATTGGAATTAGCAATCCTAACAATCAATGTCGACCCTTCAACGAGTCTTGTCACATGACTTAGGATAATAGCCAAACCAGAATCTCAATTTGCAGACACTGTGTTTCGAGGTACTGCCCCTCGTCAGTGCAAAGTGGAGATCTGGTTTGGCTGATTGAGAGGCGTCTGACCGGGATCCAAGAAGTATCGTTTCTCTTTGCGGAGAGTGACATGATAAGCAAGTCGAGGAGAAGAGACTTAAAGTCGCAATGCTCCTTTGGGAAATATGCAAATTGTCTCTTCAGAGAGGAAGAGGACTAGAACTTCGGTGTTTTTTGCTAAAATGTATAAAATTTTATGAAAATTTAGAAAAATTGGCAATTTTCAAACTTTGAATTCTTTAACGAGTAAACCAAATAGTCATACCATACATAATAGTTAATAAATAAAATGTTCCATATGTCTATTTTTCATCAGCATCATGTTTCAATTGTCCCTCTACTCTGTTAGGAAGCTAGAAGTGTTAAAATTGATATATATTTCTCATTTTTTTCAAGGATATTTACAAATCCTATTTTTTTACTGACCTTTTCAGTGATTTTGAAAGGTCTGCATATTGTAAACCATTATACTATTTTAAAAACTGTGCCCCACAAATGATTCTAAACAGCTCTTCGGAAATGTGTTTACCAATTAGGTGCTTCACAAGAATTAATTCAAAATAGAATGAAATAAAATGTTTCCACTAAAATATTGCATTAGGTCCAAACTTTTCATTTTCACACAGGATTAAAGGAGAAAATGGGCTATTAAATGTATTACGGAATTTCTCACAAACATGGCAATGTTTAGAATGGAAGAAGCACTAGATGGTATTTGGAGAGTAAATTTGGCTGGAATAGCTTGTAGATACCATATAGCATTTACAGAGCCACAAAAATACCCAAAATTGACCCCATTTTTCAAATTAAACCACTCTAGGGGTGTGTGGACAATTTTATATCCAAAGGTGCCTCAAAAAACTTTAGAACATTTAGACTGCAAAAATTACATTTTTTCCAATGAAATTTTTTCTACTTAAGTTTGTAATTTTCACAAGACGTAATAGGAAGAAATGGACGCAATAGCTAGTTCAATTTCTCCTGAACAACAGAGATCTCCCATGAGTGACCACATTTTGGAAACTAGACCTCTGAAACAATTCATCTAGGGGTGTATTGAGCATTTTGAACCCTTTACAGAATTTTTCAAATTTGGATATGAGAATAAATATTACATTTTTTGCAGTAAAATGTTGTTTTAGTCCCAAGTTTGTAATTTTAACAAGGAATAAGAGAAAATAAATAGTTTTTCAATTTTCCCAAATGTATTGATACCCCATATGTGGTCAAAAACTAATGTTTGGACACATGACGTTGTTTGGAAAGTAAGGAGCACTATTTGAGTTTTGGAGTGTAAATTTGGACACCATGTTGCATTTACAGAGCCACTAAGTTTCCAAAAGAGCAGAAACACCCCAAAATTCATCTAGGGGTGTGTAAACCATTTTTAACCCACAAAAATCATCACAAAATTTTATAAGATTGGGCTGTGTAAACCGAAAATGTAAGGTTTTCCTGCTAAAGTGTTACTTTAGCCTCAAGGTTTTCATTCATACAAGGGGTAATAAAGAAAATAGACACCATAAAAAGTGCACAAGTGACCCAATTTTGGAAAGTTCGGTACTTAAATAATTTGGAATTCATCTAGGATTTTAGTGAGTATTTTAAACCCTCTGGTGCCTCACATAATTTTATAAGATTGGGCTTTAGAAATACTGTATAACATTTTAGTGGTAAAAATATAATTTTGTATTAGCTGCAAATTTTTAATTTACGCAAGGGTAATAGGTGAAAATTGAACCCCAATTTTTTTGAGCAATTTCTCCCAAATGCAAAGATGCCCCATATGATATTTGAAAATACTGTTTTCTCACACACCAAGATTTAGAAGGAAGGAACAGTGTTTGGCTTTTGGAATGCAGATTTTGCTAGAATAGTTTGTAGGTGACATTTTCAGAGCCCTTAAAGTGCCTGAACAGCACAAAACCCTGAAAGCGCACAATTTTAGAAATCATACTTCTCAATTAATTAATATATTGTGATAGTGACAATTTTAGTGTTTTAGGTATTTTCACACTGCACCATCCACTTCATTGTTTTTCTGAAGAATTTCAAATGTGCCAATTTAGTGTCCATTGTGCTTAGAAACACAAACCCCATAAATTGTTAAGAGGGTTTTCCCCACTATAGCAATGCCAAATATATGGATGATAGTTGTAGTTTAGGCACTCTCTGTGGCTTCAAATAGGGGGTCATTTGGATTTGGGAGTGTAGGTTTCATTAGATTTTATTTGGGGGTGAAGTGGGTGAAGACATGTCACTGTTCCAAAACCTTTCTCCTACCAGATAAGTGGAAACAACCTTTATCTCCAATGATAGATGATGGACTTGAATGGGAGCTTGATTTTTGTGGGATAAGTTGAAGTTTTTATTGGTAACATTTTTTGATCGCTTTCAGTTAAAGACTAAGCACACATTCTTATGTTCTATGCTAAGCATTTCCGCCTAAATACCCAAGTAATAATCCCTATAATGAGGCAGATGGAGCCATTTTGGACTATCTTTGGCATTTGCTTTGGTGGCATTTCTTTAGGCATTAAAACATCTGGTCATGAGTGGCACATGGTCTGGTCACTCTTGCATCCTAATGCTGATGGTCTTGAGAAGACATGCCTCACCAACCATAATGCCTATTTTTCCTGATGTCACAATATAGACAATATTACTCTGGAAACAACAATGTAAATATACTGAACATTAACAATATTCATTCTGTAAGGATGAAATGTATTTATGACACCTAAATGGGAAAGGGTTCTTTACTGTTACAATAGTCAGATTCTGGAATGCCTTACCAGTGGCAATTAGTAATGGCAGATACTATATCAAAATTTAAAATAGGGCTAGATGCTTTTCTTAAAACAAATGGAATTGTGTCTTATAAATAATCTAACAACAGAGAATGCATACAGTCTTGGTCTATCATGTGTCTGGGTTCAAACTCTTAAACCTGTGCTTTGTGGTTGGCTTCTCTATCTGCTGAATCACAGCAGTTACACCTTTTCTCTTGGTGTTTATTGTCTTTTATTCTTGCTTTAGTCTTTTTAGGTTAATCAATGTTTTAATTTATTCATTTGTTAGCCCAATCACTTTTTGGGTACAGCTATTTATATTTCCCCCCTGCTCGTGATGTTCTCACTTAGATGTCCAGAAATACTTCTGTTGCTTATATCACTCAGTGAAAGACCAGCTAGGGTTCATCTCTTTGATTTCTATGCTGCATCTATCTTCTATTTCTTGCTTAGGAAGTAGGAGGCATATGTTTAGCTTATATTTTCATTTTGTATTTCATGATTTATTTTAAGTCATTCTGGAATCTCATTTTATCTCAGCACTCCTTCCCTTCTATAGGTAAATTATACTTTGATCTGCCCTCTTCGTTAGTAGAAATTTGAAGCGCTCAACAGTCTTTCAAGCAGCAAAGGTTCATGCTGCCTTGGTTGTTAGGGCTATTTGAGCCCACACAGGGACCACTAGGGACTGTGGGGTAAGAATCTTTAGTCTGTACAGGAACCAGCTGGGTCAGTTGCAGTTTTTAGGGTTTTTACCTATTTTCCCATATGAGTTGATGCACAATCATAGTAGGTCGAACGTGTTGGCACGGAAATTGTTCCAGAAAATGAAGTATTTCTCTCAGAAAAGTATTGCAATTTAAACATTTTTTATACAAATGTTTATTTAATTTGTGTGTATTGGAACAACACAAAAAAGTGAAAAAAAGGCAAATTGGACATAATTTCACACAAAACCCCCAAAATGTTCTGGACAAAATTGTTGGTATCTTTCGAATATTGTGGGTAACCAACTTTGCTTCAAGCATCTGATGCTCTCCCAAACTCACCTGTGACAAGTAATAGGTGTAGATAATATGAAAATCTCACCTGAAGCAACATAAAAAGGGAGACGTTGATTGTATAAATTGTTATGATCCGGTGACCTTGGAGCAGCATGAAAACTTTCACTGGAGTAGGTGATAACTATACTGACCGCAATTCCTGATTTTAACACCGCAACTAGAAGTAGCCGTGGGGTGTACCTAACAAACCCTAGACACGTCGTCACAGCAGGAGGACTACATACCCCTAAAGATGGAAATAGGAATTCTACCTTGCCTCAGAGCAGAACCCCAAAGGATAGGCAGCCCCCCACAAATATTGGCTGTGAGTAG
Source organism: Ranitomeya imitator (assembly GCF_032444005.1). Lineage (NCBI taxonomy): Eukaryota > Metazoa > Chordata > Amphibia > Anura > Dendrobatidae > Ranitomeya > Ranitomeya imitator. The sequence continues at coordinate 216,790,327 of NC_091285.1, read as the reverse complement.
GAGAGGAAAGACACACACAGGCAGAAAACAGGATTTAGCACAAGAGGCCACTCTAGCTAAAATAGGAAAGGATAGGACAGAGTACTGTGCGGTCAGTATTAAAACCCTTCCAAAAATATCCACAGCAGATTATACAAAAAATTCCTCCATCTAACTAAAGACGTGGAACGTATATCTGCAACTCCAGAGACTCCAACACTCAGAGCAGGAAAACAATCAAAAAACAAGCACACAGCTTGTGTGCCATAGAAAAAGAAGCATACACTTATCTTTGCTGAATTGGCAGCTAAGCAGGAGAAGCCAGACAGAGGTCCAACACTTCCCAAGAAACATTGACCCCAGTCAGAATTGCAATCAGCAGATACACCTGTCCAGGACTGCAGCCCAGGGACAACTGCATTACCAGCTACAACCACCGGAGGGAGCCCAAAAGCAGAATTCACAAAAATAAATATATCTGGTAGTATATGGTAGTATTATGAACGTAACACACACTCACTCCCAGGTAACAGAAAAAGATAAGACTACTGGTCCATATGCAGTCTCAAAAGCACCACTTCGGACCTGGCTCCCTAATAGACGATCAAGTGTTTTTCTTGTACTTTCTGATAAACTAGAGGGGAGGCTGCAGCACACTGCCAACACAAGGAGAGGAAAATGTGCAGGAAAATACAAAAACTCAGGGTGAGAATAATAAAACACGTTCATAAAAGGTAGAGAAGGAAAGTTAAGTAGAGTCAAAAATAAATAGAACAATAACCCCCTAAAAATCTAAATAGGTGAAAGTAAGATGAACTGGGAAGGAAAGCAAACCGATCTGTTATGACCTAGTGGTCAGGACAACAATGGACCTAGTGGTTAAGAGCACACGGAATGACCTGATAGTTTCTGATAATAAAGGACAAGCTCTGGGACGTGGGAACTCTGCTGACCGCAATCCCTAATCCTATCAAACACACTAGAAATAGCCGTGGATTGCGCCTAACGCTCCCTATGCAACTCGGCACAGCCTAAGGAACTAGCTAGCCCTGAAGATAGAAAAATAAGCCTACCTTGCCTCAGAGAAATTCCCCAAAGGAAAAGGCAGCCCCCCACATATAATGACTGTGAGTAAAGATGAAAATACAAACATAGAGATGAAATAGATTTAGCAAAGTGAGGCCCGACTTACTGAACAGACCGAGGATAGGAAAGGTTAGTTTGCGGTCAGCACAAAAACCTAGAAAAAGACCACGCAGAGGGCGCAAAAGACCCTCCGCACCGACTCACGGTGCAGAGGCGCTTCCTCTGCGTCCCAGAGCTTCCAGCAAGCAAGACAACAATAAAAATAGCAAGCTGGACAGAAAAATAGCAAACCAAAGAAATACAAGCTGGAACTTAGCTTCTGCTGGGAAGACAGGACACAAGAACGATCCAGGAGAGAACTAGACCAATACTGGAACATTGACAGGAGGCATGGAGCAAAGATCTAAGTGGAGTTAAATAGAGCAGCCAGCTAACGAATTAACCTCGTCACCTGTGGAAGGAAACTCAGAAACACCCACCAGAGGAAGTCCATGGACAGAACCAGCCGAAGTACCATTCATGACCACAGGAGGGAGCCCGACAACAGAATTCACAACAGTACCCCCCCCCTTGAGGAGGGGTCACCGAACCCTCACCAGTGCCCCCAGGCCGACCAGGATGAGCCAAATGAAAGGCACGAACCAGATCGGCAGCATGAACATCAGAGGCAAAAACCCAGGAATTATCTTCCTGACCATAACCCTTCCACTTGACCAGGTACTGGAGTTTCCGTCTCGAAACACGAGAATCCAAAATCTTCTCCATCACATACTCCAACTCCCCCTCAACCAACACCGGGGCAGGAGGACCAACGGATGGAACCACAGGCGCCACGTATCTCCGCAATAACAACCTATGGAACACATTATGGATGGCAAAAGAAGCAGGAAGGGCCAAACGAAATGACACAGGATTGATAACCTCAGAAATCTTATACGGACCAATGAAACGAGGCTTAAACTTAGGAGAGGAAACCTTCATAGGAACATAACGAGACGACAACCAAACCAAATCCCCAACACGAAGTCGGGGACCCACACAGCGCCGGCGGTTAGCGAAACGTTGAGCCTTCTCCTGGGACAATGTCAAATTGTCCACCACATGAGTCCAAATCTGCTGCAACCTATCCACCACAGTATCTACACCAGGACAGTCCGAAGACTCAACCTGCCCTGAAGAGAAACGAGGATGGAAACCAGAATTGCAGAAAAACGGCGAAACCGAAGTAGCCGAGCTGGCCCGATTATTAAGGGCGAACTCAGCCAACGGCAAAAAGGACACCCAATCATCCTGATCAGCAGAAACAAAGCATCTCAGATATGTTTCCAAAGTTTGAATAGTTCGTTCGGTTTGGCCATTTGTCTGAGGATGGGAAGCCAAGGAAAAAAACAAATCAATGCCCATCCTAGCACAATAGGATCGCCAAAACCTCGAAACAAACTGGGAACCTCTGTCAGAAACGATGTTCTCCGGGATACCATGCAAACGAACCACATGCTGGAAAAATAATGGCACCAAATCAGAAGAGGAAGGCAATTTAGACAAAGGTACCAAATGGACCATCTTAGAAAAGCGATCACAAACCACTCAAATGACCGACATCTTTTGAGAGACGGGGAGATCCGAAATAAAATCCATAGAAATATGCATCCAGGGCCTCTTCGGGACCGGCAAGGGCAAAAGCAACCCACTGGCACGAGAACAGCAGGGCTTAGCCCGATCACAAGTTCCACAGGACTGCACAAAAGAACGCACATCCCGTGACAAAGACGGCCACCAGAAGGATCTAGCCACCAAATCTCTGATACCAAAGATTCCAGGATGCCCAGCCAACACTGAACAATGAATCTCAGAGATAACTCTACTAGTCCATCTATCAGGGGCAAACAGTTTCTCCGCTGGGCAACGGTCAGGTCTATCAGCCTGAAATTTTTGCAGCACCCGCCGCAAATCAGAGGAGATGGCAGACAAAATTACCCCCTCTTTGAGAATACCCGCCGGCTCAAGAACACCCGGAGAGTCAGGCACAAAACTCCTTGACGGGGTGTTAGGACTGGCGGAATGCACCAAGTATAAGGTGTAATGGTATTAGGTGCGTTCGCCGTCCGAGGTCCACCGTGCAGGTGAAAACCCTGCTGCTAGTAGAGACGGACGAGATGGCGGTACATTATGAATACACACTTGGGTTAACTTCACCCAGTGTGAAGGAAGCGAACCCTGTTGAGTCACAGGGCCGCAGTACCGCACCAAGAGAATATATTTAGAGGCACGAGAGTGCGTGCGGTGCCGCACTGGCGGACGCCACTAACCACCCAGGCTTGGGTTAGGAAAGCGCAGAGAAAGCGCACGGCGCCGCACTGGCGGTCACAGCAATAAGACGCTGTAATGTGTGTACCGTGCTGATGGCTAAGTCGGGCGCTAGGTAGCAATCACCCACCTTCCGCGAGCAGTCATACAATAGGGAGGGGATTTTAAAGAACAACTTTCAGTGCGGCCATGCGAGGCTTAAATAGCTGCAGCATGTTTAGGACCTTCCAAAGAAGGACCAATGGAGTGCTGCAGCACCTGAGCATGTGACCCTGGATCTCCACTGAGAGATCTCGCCCTGGGCATGCTCAGAGTGCAAAGCAGGATTTAGTCCTAGCAGCTACAAGGACCTTAGCTGCAGTATCTGATCATGTGACCCTCGATCTCCACTGAGAGATCTTACTCTGGGTATGCTCAGAATGTAAAAAGCAGGACTTAGCCCCAGAAACGTCCGCTCGCCGCTGCCCAGCACTGACTTCAATGGGAGAAGCAGGAAACGCAGCAGTAACTCTAAGCACAGAGTCAGACTGAGCGAGACGCTGGGATCGACGTCTCTGCTGAGCAAGCTCCAGCGGCAGGAGAAGAATGGGAGACCGCAGCGGAGATGGCCCGAGATTCCCCCTGTGCAGAGGCAGGAACTCGACCTCTAACACAGGGCATCAGCCTTCACATTCTTAGAGCCCGGAAGGTACGAAACCACAAAATTAAAACGGGAGAAAAATAACGACCATCGAGCCTGTCTCGGATTCAACCGTTTGGCAGACTCAAGATAAGTCAAATTCTTGTGATCTGTCAAGACCACCACGCGATGCTTGGCTCCTTCCAGCCAATGACGCCACTCCTCGAATGCCCACTTCATGGCCAACAACTCACGATTACCAACATCATAGTTACGCTCAGCAGGCAAAAACTTTCTAGAAAAGAAAGCACATGGCTTCATCACCGAGCCATCAGAACTTCTTTGCGACAAAACAGCCCCTGCTCCAATCTCAGAGGCATCAACCTCAACCTGAAACGGAAGCGAAACATCTGGCTGGCACAACACAGGGGCAGAAGAAAAACGACGCTTCAACTCCTGAAAAGCCTCTACAGCTGCAGAAGACCAATTGACCACATCAGCACCCTTCTTGGTCAAATCAGTCAACGGTTTAGCAACAGTAGAAAAATTAGCGATGAAGCGCCATTAAAAATTAGCAAAGCCCAGGAACTTTTGCAGGCTCTTCACAGATGTCGGCTGAGTCCAATCGTAAATGGCCTGGACTTTAACAGGGTCCATCTCGATAGTAGAAGGGGAAAAAATGAACCCCAAAAATGAAACCTTCTGAACACCAAAGAGACACTTTGACCCCTTCACAAACAAGGAATTAGCACGAAGGACCTGGAACACCATTCTGACCTGCTTCACATGAGACTCCCAATCATCCGAAAAGACCAAAATATCATCCAAATACACAATCAGGAACCTATCCAGGTACTCTCGGAAGATGTCATGCATAAAGGACTGAAATACCGATGGAGCATTGGAAAGCCCGAATGGCATAACCAGGTACTCAAAATCGCCCTCGGGCGTATTAAATGCTGTTTTCCATTCATCGCCTTGTTTAATACGCACAAGATTATACGCCCCTCGAAGATCTATCTTGGTGAACCAACTAGCCCCTTTAATACGAGCAAACAAATCAGACAGCAACGGCAAAGGATACTGAAATTTGACTGTAATTTTATTAAGAAGGCGGTAATCAATACAAGGTCTCAAAGAACCATCCTTCTTGGCCACAAAAAAGAACCCTGCTCCTAACGGTGATGACGACGGGCGAATATGGCCTTTCTCCAAGGATTCCTTTATATAACGCTAATATAGCGGCGTATTCTGGCACAGATAAATTGAACAATCGGCCCTTAGGAAACTTACTACCAGGAATCAAATTAATTGCACAATCGCAATCCCTATGAGGAGGTAGGGCACTGGCTTTGGGCTCATCAAATACATCCCAATAATCCGACAAAAACTCTGGAACTTCAGAAGGAGTGGAAGACGAAATAGACAAAAATGGAACCTCACCATGTACCCCCTGGCAACCCCAGCTGGACACAGACATAGATTTCCAGTCCAATACTGGATTATGAACCTGTAGCCATGGCAACCCCAAAACGACCACATCATGCAGATTATGCAACACCAGAGAGCGGATATCCTCCTGATGAGCAGGAGCCATGCACATGGTCAATTGGGTCCAGTACTGAGGCTTATTCTTGGCCAAAGGCATAGCATCAATTCCTCTCAATGGAATAGGATACTGCAAAGGCTCCAAGAAAAAATCACAGCACCTAGCATACTCCAAGTCCATCAAATTCAGGGCAGCGCCTGAATCCACAAATGCCATAACAGAATAGGATGACAAAGAGCAAATCAGAGTAACAGACAATAGAAATTTAGACTGTACCGTACCAATGGTGGCAGACCTAGCGAACCGCCTAGTGCGCTTAGGACAATCGGAGATAGCATGAGTGGAATCACCACAGTGAAAACATAGCCCACTCCGACGTCTGTGTTCTTGCCGTTCAGCTCTAGTCAAAGTCCTATTACATTGCATAGGCTCAGGCCCATGCTCAGATAGTACCGCCAAATGGTGCACAGCTTTACGCTCACGCAAGCGTCGATCGATCTGAATGGCCAAGGACATAGACTCATTCAGACCAGCAGGCATGGGAAACCCCACCATGACATCCTTAAGGGCTTCAGAGAGACCCTTTCTGAAGATTGCTGCCAGGGCACATTCATTCCACTGAGTGAGCACAGACCACTTTCTAAACTTCTGACACATCCTGACCCTGACACAGAGCCAGCAAGATTTTCTCTGCCTGATCCACTGAATTAGGTTCGTCATAAAGCAATCCAAGCGCCAGGAAAAACGCATCAACATCACGCAATGCCGGATCTCCTGGCGCAAGGGAAAATGCCCAGTCTTGAGGGTCACCACGTAACAAAGAAATAATGATCTTTACTTGTTGAACAGGGTCACCTGAGGAGCGAGGTTTCAAGGCAAGAAACAATTTACAATTATTTTTGAAATTCAAGAACTTAGATCTATCACCAAAAAACAAATCAGGAATTGGAATCCTAGGCTCTGACATCGGATTCTGAACCACAAAATCTTGAATGTTTTGTACCCTTGTAGTGAGATTATCCATCCAAGAGGACAGACCTTGAATGTCCATGTTTACACCAGTGTCCTGAACCACCCAGAGGTGAAGGGGAAAAGAGAGACAAAAAACACTGCAAAGAAAAAAAAATGGTCCCAGAACTTCTCTTATCCCTCTATTGAGATGCATTAGTACTTTGGGCCTCCTGTACTGTTATGACCTAGTGGTCAGGACAACAATGGACCTAGTGGTTAAGAGCACACGGAATGACCTGATAGTTTCTGATAATAAAGGACGAGCTCTGGGACGTGGGAACTCTGCTGACCGCAATCCCTAATCCTATCAAACACACTAGAAATAGCCATGGATTGCGCCTAACGCTCCCTATGCAACTCGGCACAGCCTTAGGAACTAGCTAGCCCTGAAGATAGAAAAGTAAGCCTACCTTGCCTCAGAGAAATTCCCCAAAGGAAAAGGCAGCCCCCCACATATAATGACTGTGAGTAAAGATGAAAATACAAACATAGAGATGAAATAGATTTAGCAAAGTGAGGCCCGACTTACTGAACAGACCGAGGATAGGAAAGGTTAGTTTGCGGGCAGCACAAAAACCTAGAAAAAGACCACGCAGAGGGCGCAAAAGACCCTCCGCACCGACTCACGGTGCGGAGGCGCTCCCTCTGCGTCCCAGAGCTTCCAGCAAGCAAGACAACAATAAAAATAGCAAGCTGGACAGAAAAATAGCAAACCAAAGAAATACAAGCTGGAACTTAGCTTCTGCTGGGAAGACAGGACACAAGAACGATCCAGGAGAGAACTAGACCAATACTGGAACATTGACAGGAGGCATGGAGCAAAGATCTAAGTGGAGTTAAATAGAGCAGCCAGCTAACGAATTAACCTCGTCACCTGTGGAAGGAAACTCAGAAACACCCACCAGAGGAAGTCCATGGACAGAACCAGCCGAAGTACCATTCATGACCACAGGAGGGAGCCCGACAACAGAATTCACAACACCGATCCTCTGCATAAATTCAACAGGTGTTTACCATGCAGTTACCCTTCATCCCTTAACTGAAGGGTTGAAACTCCTAAATCCAAGTCCACCTAGAGGTATAGCCGGCAAAGAAGTGGGAAAATGGAAAATGGAAAACACCTGGAAAGGAACAAACCAAGATGAGGGACCAAAGACAATTGGAACAATCAGCATTGGGACAGGGAAAGAAAGGCAAAGACAGGTCAGTGGATCGAATCCCCAAACCGAGCCATGACAGGTAGAACTTGATGGACCTGTGTTTTTTTAACCTATATAATGATATAACATTACACATCACCCCAGGGAAGAGGCCAATTCATCTCCTTGTAGGAAGACCAATCAGTATAACTCCCCACTAATTTATTATGCCAGGCAAACACTTGCTTACAGCTTTTGATTCCCTAGATCTGACAAGGTATAGAAAATCTGCCTACTGTTGATATGATTAGCATTGTCTCAGCAATAAAAGCGACTTCATCATGTACAGAATGTACATGTCCTCTTCAGATCGATTTGGGCCCTTTGAAGCAAAGAGATGATCACAGTGATAATGACTTATATCACTGATCAAAATTGCAATAAAAAATCTAATAACCAATCACTGGATGGAATTCAAGTCAAATATCTAACACCCTGTACTGTAGTCATGTTGTGCCTAAGTAATGTACTCTATCTACTCTCTATCTTTTAAGTAACAGTTAAAAACATTATGTTAAGTCATTTGTCAGAAAACCATTTAAAGCTAAAAGTATATAATTTATGTACATAGCATTAGTATAAAGAAAGACTAAATAGGTAATGGTAAAGTTCAGTCAGTTATTTACGTTGCAGGTAGGTGTTCTTAGCAGGGCTGTAAAAGTGTTTGTATAATACTTTTTGTAATGGAAAATCTTGAACTTCCATTAGCATTTTCTATTTCAAAGGTCAAACTATCAAATTGCATGTTGTAGGACTGATAAGGTAGTTTTATTGATGTTATATAGTGAAAGAGCCAGTGTGTTTTGCCCAGAGAAGCTTAGTGAACACAAAAACTCAGCAAATAGTGCCTTTATGTAGAAATAAAAAAATGTAATTAACATTTCTGAACAAGCAGGAAGGGTATAAAGACCGAACTGTGAATATATTAGCCAATATCACAGGATATATTGTATATGAAAAGCAGTTGGTAGTGTAAGCAAGTAGTCTTTCCAGGGGTTTCCTGAGAGCTAGAAACATAGAAACCAGTTTGTGATTGCTGTCAAAGGTCTGGGGATTTTCCATCTCATATGTTCCAGTTATTTTATGATCCAGGGCTACAAATGGGCAATTCCTTATTCTTATTTAACAAAGGTGGACCTCGTCTCTACTGAAGTAAAGTAGCAACATGTTACAATCACCTTTGACTGGGTTGTTGTGTATCATTATAGTGAATATTAAGAAACTTTAGTCACATTTACTAACAAGGGCAGGCATGCCTGTGTTAGGTGTCGAGTTCCTGCCTCTGCACAGGAGGAATCTCAAACCTTCTCTGCTGTGGTCTCCCATTCTTCTCCAGCCGCAGTGGAGTCTGCTCAGCGGAGACATCGGTCCCAATGTCTTGCTCAGTCTCACTCTGTGCATAGGGTTACTGCTGCTTTTCCAGCTTCTGCCATTGAGGCCAGTGCTGGGCAGCGGCGAGCAGACGCTTTTGGGACTAAGTCCTGCTTTTTCCCTTCTGGGCATGCCCGGGGTGAGATCTCCCGTTGGAGATCGAGGGTCACATGCTCAGATGCTGCAGCGGTTCCCATTGGTCCTCCAGGAAAGTCTTGAAGGTGCTAAACTTCTGTGGCAGCTTCCCATTGGTCCTTTATTGGAGGGTCCTGAACGTGCTGCAGCTATATAAGCTGCGCATGACCGCACGGCCATGTGCTAGTGTACATTTGGAAACGTGTGTGTGTTGTGAGTGAAAGTCGCTCTTTAAAAAACCCTCCCTATTGGATGACTGTTCGCGGAAGGTGGATGATTGCTGTCTAGTGCCCGACTTGCCCAACAGCACGTTACACACCAATACAGCGTCTAGTTGCTGTGTCCGCCAGTGCGGCGCCGTGCGCTTTCACAGCGCTTTCCTGACCCAAGCTTGGGTGGTTAGTGGCATCCACCAGTGCAGCACCGCACGCACTCTTGTGCATTCTTTTGTTATTATTTTGGTTACGCTGACACCTCAGTTGCGGTGTCGACCGCAAGAAGTCTTCACAGACTCAGATCCCAAGTCTTAGGACTGAGCTCGGAGACTCCTTGCTTGTGCACTTGTGTGCGGTACCGCGGCCCTGTGACTTAACAGGGTTCGCTTCCTTCACACAGGGTGAAGTTAACCCGTGTGTGTATTCACATTGTACCGCCATATAGTCCATCATTACTTGGCAGCAGGTTCCATCTCTGCACGGTGGACCCCGGGCTGCGAACGCACCTTATTCTACCAATCTTATTATTTGGTGCGTTCCGCTAGCCCTAACAGCCTGTTGTAAAGTTAGTGTAAAATAACAGTGCAGTAAAGTCAAGGATCGTTTTTGGAAAGACAGTGGTCAACACAACACCATGGATTGCAGACAACAAACTGGAGTAGCAGCTACAGTGGGTGAAATGGATATTGAACATGTGACCAATTTTGTAAGCACGTGTATTTCTAAAAGTACTATTGACATGAAATTATTAACAGATGTCAGTAGCAATACAATCAATCCACACAGGCAAATAAATTACACCATAGATGTCCATAAATTGAGTTATGTGTAATAACGAGAAATCACAGGGAAAAAATATTACTGAAATGTATTTAATACAATGTACACAAACCTTTGTTGGTGATGACAGCTACAAGATAAAACCAATCGCATGTATTGCTCAGGTATGATTTTGGTAATTTTTTTTTTTTAATACAAACACTCTTCAAATCCTGAAGGTTGTGTGGGCTCTGCGCTTTAGTTCCTTCCATAGATTTTATATTGGATTCAGATCAGGTGATTGGCAGCTTTATAGCTTTATTTTCTTTCTCTAAAACCAATTGAGAGTTTTCTTCGCTGTGTGTTTGGTATCATTGTCTTGCTTCAGCACCCTGGCAGATGGCATAAGATTTTTATCAAGAAATTCTCAGTATATTTGCGCATTTATCTTTCCTTTAATTACAGATCTGGCAAAAATTAAGAGACCACCACATCAAAACCCTGTCATGGGCAGCTCATCTCCAGACCTGAACCCCATTGAAAACCTCTGGAATGTAATCAAGAGGATGATGGATAGTCACAAGCCATCAAACAAAGAAGAGCTGCCTAAATTTTTGGGCCCGAAGCAGCGTGAAAGACTGGTAAAAAGCATGCCAAGACGCATTAAACCTATGATTAAAAATCATGGTTATTCCACAAAATATTGATTACTGAACTCTTCCTAAGTTAAAACATTAGTATTGTTGTTTCTAAATGAACTTGTTTTCTTTGCATTATATGGGCTCGGAAAGCACTGTTTTTTTATTTTGTTTTGACCATTACTCCTTTTCAGAAAAAAAATACAAAATTTATTGCTTAGAAATTCGGAGACATGTTTTCAGAAGTTTCTTTACCTGACCTATCTATCGCAATTAACGATATCACGCTTTCCACCGTACCGGCAGCCCGCTGCCTCGGAGTAACCCTTGACTCTGCCCTATCCTTCAAATAGCACATCCAAGCTCTTTCCACCTCCTGTCGCCTCCAGCTCAAAAATATCTCCAGAATCCGTTCTTTCCTCAACCGTCAATCTACTAAAATGCTTGTGCATGTCCTTATCATCTCCCGCCTTGACTACAGCAACATCCTTTCTGTGGCCTCCCTGCTAACACCCTTGCCCCTCTCCAGTCCATCCTTAAATTTGCTGCCCGACTAATTCATCTCTTCCTCGCTACTCCTCCGCTTCCCCCCTCTGCAAATCTCTTCTCTGGCTTCCATTCCCTCAGCGTATCCAGTTTAAATTACTAATACTAACCTACAAAGTCAGCCATAACGTGTCTCCTCCATATATCTTTGAACTAAACTCCTGATATCTTCCCTCACGTAATCTCTGGTTCTCCCAAGACTTCCTTCTCTACTCCACACTTATTCGCTCCTCACCCAACCGCCTCCAAGACTTCTCCCGAATATCCCCCTCCTCTGGAATTCTTTGCCCCAACACGTCCAACTATCAACCACATTCGGATCCTTCAGATGGAACCTGAAAACCCACCTCTTCAGGAAAGCCTACAGCCTGCACTGACCCTGCTGCCTCCTCACCGCTACCGAAGCTACTGCCTCACCAGCAGCGGAGCTCCTGCAACCCTCAACCTATTGTCTCCTTCCCCACCATCCTGTAGATTGTAAGCCTGCAAGGGAAGGGTCCTCTCCACTCTGTATCAGTATGTAATTGTTAGTTTGCTTACTGTAAGTGACATCTGTAATTTGTATGTAACCCCTTCTCATGTACAGCACCATGGAATCAATGGTGCTATATAAATAAATAATAATAAACAATAAAAGAACAATTTAAATTTTACTCAAAAATATACCTATAAAGAACAAAAATCAGACAAACTGACAATTTTGCAGTGGTCTCTTAATTTTTGCCAGAGCTGTTGTTAGGGTTGGCAGGACACACCGAGTATATGTATATGTATTATTAGGTGCGTTCGCAACCCGGGGTCCACCGTGCAGGAGAGGAACCTGCTGCTGGCAAATGGCAGTGCTATGTGGCGGTATAAGCGAACTCTGTTAACTCCACAGAGTCGCTAAGAACAAGATGCTATGCCCTGTTAACCTCACAGAGGTACACAGCTACCAACCAGAGCAAACTGTGGTCATGCAGTCAGAGAAAACAGACAAACAACTCCTCACCGGAGGTGCCAGTATTCTAGCGGCTTATTTCAGCCAAGGCCCTGAATACACTCATGCAAACTCCTCCCGGTATTCTAGGGGCTTATTTCAGCCAAACTCTAACCGCATCCAGATATGACCACACTGGCGCTGAGCGCACATTGGTTTGATACCAGTGCATGGCCGTGCAGCCATGCAAACCTTTTATAGCTGCAGCAACTCCAGGACCTTCCTAGCTGCTGCAGTATCTGAGCATGTGACCCCCGACCTCCAATGAGCGGTCTTACCCTGGGCATGCTCAGAAGGGGAAAAACAGGACTTAGTCCCAGAGACGTCTGCTCACCGCTGACCAGTACTGGCTACAAAGGCAGAGCCTGGAAGAACAGTAGTACCCAGTCGCCCAGTATCAGCCTGAGCCAGATGCTGGGATCGATGTCTCCGCTGAGCAAGCTCCACTGCAGCTGGAGAAGAATGGGAGACCGCAGTGGAGGTGATTTGAGATTACCCCTGTGAAGAGGTGGGAACTCGATACCTAACAGCTGTATATGAAGTTTGCCAGTGCCATATGCAGAAAAACAGCTGCACACCATGATGTCCCCAAATCTAAATTTCACTGTTATGATGGTGTTTTGGGGGTGATGTCCAGTGAATTTTGACCTCCAAGCATGGTATGTAGTATGGTATCCAAATAGTTCAATTTTGGTCTCATCCGACAAGACTATATTCTTCCAGAATAGGTCTAAATGATGAGCAAACCTTAAACATGATTCAGCATGCTTTTTGTTTATCAATAGAGTCTTATAAGTCTCTACTTATAGCTTTCTGTGAATCAATTGTACCTGTTGATTCCAGTTTTTTTTTAAATCTTCACAGCTAGTCCTTTGCTCTCAGACAACTCTTCTGATAATTCTTTTCATTCCTCCCTCTGAAATCTTGTGGGAAACACCTGATCATGGCTGGTTTATGGTGAAATTATGTTTTTTCCACTTCTGGATTATGGCCCAAACAGTGCTTAGTGGAATCTTCAGTAGTTTAGAAATTCTTCTGTAACCAATACCATCAGCCTGTTTTGTGCCAATAAGGTTTCAAAGGTCTTGAGACAACTCATTGGTTTTACCCATCATGAGATGTTTCTTGTGTGGCACTTTGATAATGAGGCACCTTTTTCTAAGTCATTAGTTCAACCAGCTGATATTATTTTTCACTAAGTAGCAGGATTGTTTTTTAATTACTGATGAACTTCAGTTGGTGTCTAGTGATGATCGAGCAGTAAAATTATCAAGTGCTCAGTACTCGACTTGAGCAGGTCAAATGCTCGGACAGGCTCCACTTGAGTAATGAGTATACAGTAATAATCGATGACTGGGCACTGTGTGACTGTAGTGGCTTTGCAGGCAGGTAAACGCTCCCTCAATGAGACACATATTCCAAAAGTGCAGAGAGAATCCCTCCCATCTACTGCGCAGCCAGGGCTCACCGCAATCAGGCAGTGTTTAATATGCCTTGGAGATCACAGTCACACAGCTCAAGAGTTGTGGATAGATATCCAGGTAGAGTTTCAGTAATTGCAGTCTCCACTGAACCAGGAGCCAGTTAAGATCGTGTGTGATAATGGTGCGAACCTGGTGGTGGCCCTATGCTGAAGCAACCTCACACAATGCCTTGCATGGCTCACATCCTCAACCTGGTGATACAGCAATGACTCAGCCTGGAAGTGCTGAGAAAGCACAGTCACTGTGTGCTAACGTTTGCCATTCGTACCCCGCAGGGCATTGCTATAGAGATCTTTCAGCCTTGCGGTTAATCATTTAATATGCGATGTGCCGACACGGTGGAAATCCACTCTGCACATGTTGCGGTGACTGTTGCAGCAGCAACAAGCTCTGGTGCAGTATGTCATTTTGCATAACTTGGGCCAATACAGTATTGACGTGGGGCAAATCATGCTTGTGGAGTAAGTACATATGGAGGACCTCTGTACCTTTCTACAAAGTTTCAAAATGGCTACTAAAATGGTTAGTGCTGATGATGCAATAACAAGCATCACTATTCCAGTCATCTACATGCTTTGAATAGTCTGTGGGATGAGGTGGTGGTTCCAGAGGAAGAAGTTGAAGCAGAGGAGGATGTGAAAGAGATAACAATATATCTACGTTTTGGACTATTGTCGCACAGGCCGGTGCCATAGGGGGATGGATTACAGCAATTAAGGTGGGATCATACTACCAGTCAAGCTTTTACTGAAGGTGCAGAAGCCAAGGAACAAATGGAGCAGGACAAAAAGGACAAGATGGATGGTAGCGCATCAGTCAGGAGATGAAAAAGGTAATGATCCCCTCTCTATCTTCTGTGTTTGGTGGTAGTGGATGGAGGAAGCAAGCTTGACTGTTACCCCACCACTAACACACAATGGACTTGGAGCTCATGGAAGCACCCGGCATATGAGTGCCTTCTTGCTGCACTACCTGCAACATGATGCCCATACTGTTAGTATTAGAAATAGTGCTGACTACTGGTTTGCCACTCTGTTAGACCCATGGTACAAGACTAAATTTTGCCAGATGCTTTTCACCTGGAAAGGGAAGCGCCCATGCTTGAGTATCTAAACACACTTGTAGACAATCTTAAAGGGAACCTGTCACCCCGTTTTTTGAGATTGAGCTATAAATACTGTTAAATAGGGCCTGCGCTGTGTGTTCCTATAGTGTATGTAGTGTACCCCGATTCCCCATGTATGCTGAGAAATAACTTACCAAAGTCGCCGTTTTCGCCTGTCAATCAGGCTGGTCAGGTCGGGAGGGCGTGGTGACATCGGTGGTTCTTCCTCAGCTTTACGTTGGTGGCGTAGTGGCGTAGTGGTGAACAAGCAGCGCGCGATCTGCGCTGTAATCCCTTGCATCGGTGGGGGCGGCCATCTTCCTGGGGCCGCGCGTGCGCAGATCGAGTGCTCTGCTGCACGGGGCTTCAGGAAAATGGCCGCGGGATGCTGCGCGTGCGCATTAGAGATCGCGGCGGCCATTTTCCCAAAGCCGAGATGCAAACTCGGCTTTGGGAAAATGGCCGCCGCGATCTCTAATGCGCACGCGCGGCATCCCGCGGCCATTTTCCTGAAGCCCCGTGCAGCAGAGCACTCGATCTGCGCACGCGCGGCCCCAGGAAGATGGCCGCCCCCACCGATGCAAGGGATTACAGCGCAGATCGCGCGCTGCTTGTTCACCACTACGCCACTACGCCACCAACGTAAAGCTGAGGAAGAACCACCGATGTCACCACGCCCTCCCGACCTGACCAGCCTGATTGACAGGCGAAAACGGCGACTTTGGTAAGTTATTTCTCAGCATACATAGGGAATCGGGGTACACTACATACACTATAGGAACACACAGCGCAGGCCCTATTTAACAGTATTTATAGCTCAATCTCAAAAAACGGGGTGACAGGTTCCCTTTAAGAGTGTAAGTGGCAGAAGCAATATCTGTGAGTAGTCGCACACATTGTTTAAACCAGTCCGTGCACCAGCAAAGCAGAGTACAAGTCTGACATTTTGTGAATGACTGCAGAGGATGGTGCAGGAGTATTTCACGCTCAATATCAATGCCATCAGGGAGGATTTGGAACTTTTTGCATTTTGATCGTCAAAAATGGAAGAGTGTCCTGAGCTCACCTGTCACATCTTGGAGGTTTTGTCATGCCCGGCAATCTGCAATCTGTTAATTGTTCCCTGCTATGAACTGTCCTCCACCCCTTTCTTCTTTCTTCCTCCCTCTCCCTCTCTCACCAGGCTTCATTTCATGGACACGTGAATGGTATAAGTTGAATGGAGCAGTCAGATATGACCTTGGTCAGATGTGACATCATTTCAAGTGACTTTTTTAAATGTATCATCAGAAATATACCAGAAATAGTTCAGATGGTAAGACTAATTACTGTCTTCTAATTTTACTTGCCTTTTTTTCTTCCCCTGCTCTTTAACCATGCTCACAGTTTCCCCCACCGCTTTTGCTCCACTAATCCTCACTATCCTTCACTAACCCCAAACCCTTGCACTCTCAAACCACATAACTATCTCCCCTTCACTCTTACCCCCCACCTCGCTTCATCTGCAGACCTGCTCTTTAACCTCAGACCTCTCCTACCAAAATATAATATAAGCCGATCACTCTCTTTCACCCACCTGCTTCCCTTTCTCTGCTCTTTCTCACTGCTGGCAACATATCCCTAAATCCTGGCCCCCCCACCTCATACATCCCACTAATCCGCACCCCTATGCTTCTCACACTAAGAAAAACTACCGCAATCCCTCACACTTAAA
Organism: Ranitomeya imitator; assembly: GCF_032444005.1. NCBI lineage: Eukaryota > Metazoa > Chordata > Amphibia > Anura > Dendrobatidae > Ranitomeya > Ranitomeya imitator. The sequence continues at coordinate 216,773,631 of NC_091285.1, read as the reverse complement.
ATCTGTGCCACTGACCCCCACCCCCCTGCTTTCTCTCTCTGGGGCACTTTGGAATGCCCTCTCAGTCTGCAACAAGCTCCACGTTATCCACAATCTGTTTACTTCCCGCAGCCTTTCCTTGCTGGCCCTCACTGAGACCGGGCTGATGTCCCCTGACATGGCTTTCTCTGCTGCGCTGAGTTACGGTGGCTGCCAATTTACCCACACTCATCAATCTGATAACAGACATGGTGGAGGAGTGGTTTTCCTTCTTTCAAAAAACTGTTCCATCAACCCTATCCAACCCCCACCCTCCCTTTTCCTCCCTTCTTTCGAGGTTCACTGTCCATATCTACTCTCTCTAATCTCCAAATGGCTGTCATATACCAACCACCTGGCTGTGCCACTGCCTTCATCGACCAATTCTCCACCTGGCTTCTTCAATTTCTCTCTGCTGACATCCCCACCATCTTCATGGGTGACTTTAATATCCCTGCTGACACCTGCCAGCCAGCAGCCTCCAAGCTCCTGGCCCTTACTTTATCCTTTGGACTCACTCAGTGGTCCTCCACAGCCACCAATACCGACGGACATACACTAGACCTTATCTTCACCCGTCTCTGTTCCTTATCTAATCTCACCTCTCCCTTCCCCCTCTCTCACCACCATCTACTCACCATTTCATCCTTGTCCTCCTCACCCACCCTCCATGTCCAGCCATTACCACATCCTCGCAGAAACATTGCACACCTAGACATTCACAGACTCTCAGACTTTCTTCAACCCCTGTCCTCCATATCTTCGCTCCACGACACGGACAGCACCACCACTTTCTATAACACCACCCTCACATCAGCCATAGACACAGTCGCCCCTCTCATGCATGGCAAAATGCAACAAATCAATAGACAACCCTGGCATAACAATCTCACCAAAAAGCTTTGACAAGCATCCAGGGTTGCGGAGCGGCATTGGAAGAAAACACGCCTGCCAGACGATTTCACTGCTTTCAAACAAGCTGCACTTGCCTTCAAATTAGCCCTCACCTCTGCCAAACAGACCTATTTCACAAACCTTGTATCTTCATTATCCTACAACCCAAATCAACTGTTCAGCACATTTAACTTTCTCCTCCACCCACCACTGTCACCTCCAACTCCTCTCATCTCTTCCAAGGACTTTGCCACCTGCTTAAAAAACAAGATCGACCAAACAAGGCAAACCTTTACTGTTCCACCACCCCAACCACTCCATATACCAGACCTCTGCCCTTCCCCAATAACCTCCCTATGAAACATCACTGAAGGAGAGCTTACTCACCTCCTTTCGAAATCACACCTCACCACCTGTGCACTTGACCTCATCCCTTCCCACCTGCTCCCCAACCTCACTAACACGCTCATTCCAGCCTTAATCCATGTCTTCAACCAATCGCTATCTTCTGGTACCTTCCCCTCTGTCTTCAAACATGCCACCATCACACCCATCCTCAAAAAAACTAACCTTGACCCAACTGCTATGCCCAGCTATCGCCCCATATCACTGCTCCCATTTGCCTCAAAACTTCTTGAGCAGCATGTCCATGCTCAACTTTCCTCCCACCTCTCATCTAAGGCTAGGTTCACATTGCGTTAGTGCAATCCGTTTAGCGCATGCGCTAACGGAATGCGCTAATGCAATGTGCAAAAAAGGATTGCGTTTAGCGATCCCGCTAGCGCAGATACTTGATCTGCGCTAGTGAGAAATGGACCTCGAACGCTGCAAGCAGCGTTCGAGGTCCATCAGAAAATAACGGGACATCGCTAACGCATGCCAAAAATGGCATACATTAGCGATGGGTTCGATACATTGCGGTCAATGGGTGCGCTAATGGATCCGTTACATAGTGTTAATTGCGCCATGTAACGGATTCCGTCAGCGGACACCCACTAACGCAATGTGAACCCAGCCTAAAGGTACCGTCACATTTAGTGACGCTGCAGCGATCTAGACAACGATCCCAATTGCTGCAGTGTCACTGTGTGGTCGCTGGAGAGCTGTCACACAGACAGCTCTCCAGCGACCAACTGTGCGAAGTCCCCTGGTAACCAGGGTAAACATCGGGTTACTGTAACCCGATGTTTACCCTGGTTACCAGCGTAAACGTAAAAAAAAAAAAACACTACATACTTACATTCCGGTGTTTGTCCCCCGACGCTGTGCTTCTCTGTGAGCGCCAGCCAGAAAGCAGAGCACAGCGGTGACGTCACCGCTGTGCTCTGCTTTCCAGCCGGCGCTCACAGTGGAGAGAAGCACAGCGCCGGGGGACAGACACCGGAATGTAAGAATGTAGTGTTTTTTTTTTTTACGTTTACGCTGGTAACCAGGGTAAACATCGGGTTACTAAGCGCGGCCCTGCGCTTAGTAACCCGATGTTTACCCTGGTTACCAGTGAAGACATCGCTGAATCTGCGTCACACATGCCGATTCAGCGATGTCTGCGGGAGTCCAGCAACGAAATAAAGTTCTGGACTTTCTGCTCCGACCAACGATGGCACAGCAGGATCCTGATCGCTGCTGCCTGTCAAACTCAATGATATCGCTAGCCAGGATGCTGCAAAGTCACGGATCGCTAGCGATATCGTTCAGTGTGACGGTACCCTACCTCTCTCCTTGACAACCTCCAATCTGGCTTCTGCCCCCACGACTCCACCGAAACTGCACTTACAAAAATTACTAATGACTTACTCACAGCCAAAGCAAACAGACAGTTCTCCATCCTCCTCCTTCTCGACCTGTCCTCTGCCTTCAACACAGTCGACCACTACCTACTGCTACAGATTCTTTCTTCCCTTGGCATCAAAGACCTTGCCTGTCCTGGATTGCCTCATACCTTTCTGACCACACATTTACCGTTTCCCACTCCCACACTACCTCCTCATCCCACCCTCTCTCTCTGTTGGAGTCCCTCAAGGCTCTGTCCTAGGGCCCCTACTTTTTCAACCTATACCCTTGGCATAGGACAACTCATAAAGTCCCATGGCTTCCAGTACCTCCTGTATACGGACAACACTCAGATCTACCTCTCTGGCCCAGATGTCACCTCTCTGCTGTCCAGAATCCCAAAGTGTCTGTCAGCCATATCCTTCTTCTTCACCTTTTGCTTCCTAAAACTCAATGTAGACAAAACTGAACTCATCATCTTTCCCCATCTTGAGTATGCCTCCAACCTGATCTATCTATTATGGTAAACGGCATCATGCTCTCTCCCGCACCTGAAATCCGCTGCCTCGGGGTAACCCTCTCCATCAAACTGCACATCCAAACTCTTGCCACCTCCTGTCACCTCCAAATCAAAAATATTGCCAGAATCCATCCCTTCCTCAGCCCACCATCTACCAAAACTCTTGTGCATGCCCTCATCATCTCCCTCCTCGATTACTGCAACACCCTCCTCTGTGGCCTCCCCGTTAACTCTCTTGCACTGCTCCAGTCTGTCCTCAACTCTGCTGCCTGGCTAATCCACCTCTCTCCTTGCTACTCCCCTGCTTCTCTCCTCTGCAAATCCCTCCACTAGCTCCCAATTCCCCAACGAATCCAGTTCAAACTACTAACACTGATCTACGAAGCCATCCACAACCTGTCCCCTCCCTATATCTCTGAACTATTCTCCCAATATCTTCCCTCACATAATCTTCAATCCTCCTAAGACCTCCTACTCTCCTCCACACTTATTCGTTCCTCACACAACCACCTCCAAGATTTCTCCCGAATATCCCCATCTTCTGGAATTCCATGCTTCAACACGTACGATTATCCACCACCCTCGGATTCTTCAGACGGAACCTGAAAACCCATTATCCAGGAAAGCCTACAGTCTGCAATAACCATTCCGTCGCCTCACCACCACTCGAGCTGCTACCTCACCACCACCTGAGCTTGTCCGCAAGGACAGGGTCCTCTCCCCTCTGTACTAGTCTGTCATTGTAAATTTGTTTACTGTAAATAATATGTATAACTCTGTATGTAACCTCTTTCTCATGTACAGCACCATGGAATTAATGGTGCTATATAAATAAATAATAATAACAATAATAAGCGCATCCGGCTGTCACCTGAAAGTATAGTGTCCCTAACTTTCATTAAGATGAACAAGTCATGGATCTCAAATGAATTTTGCACACCAGTCGCAGACTGGGCAGACTAGGTGATGGTGTAGCTTTTAGTGTGACACCTTGATCTCTCATTATTGCAGTCTGTGACACCTTTGTTTTGGCTTCTGTTCCTGCTGCTGCTACTGCTGCTGATGTTACAAACAAATTTTTAAAATGCAGAGACTCCAAGTTGGGTCTCCATCTGGTGGGTTGTCTGTGGTAATGGTGTCAAATGCCCCTTTATATTATTTATACTCTGGGGAAATTGATGCCACTTTAATGGTGTGTGACAATAATTTTTGGAAATGTGCAAACTCCAAGTTGTGTCTCCACCTGGTGGGTTGCCTGTAGTGGAAATGGTCTCAGAGCCGCATTATATTATTTCTACTGTGGGAAAATTGATGATACTTTAGTGGTGTGTGACAATAATTTTTGGAAATGTGGAAACTCCAAGTTGGGTCTCTATCTTGTGGGTTACCTGTAGTGGAAGCGGTGTCAGAGCACCTTTATACTATTTCTACTCTTGGAAAATTGATGCCACTTTAGTGGTGTGTGACAGTAATTTTTGGAAATGTGGAGACTCCATCTTGGGTCTCCATCTGTTGAGTTGCCTGTAGTGGAAATGGTGTCAGAGCCCCATTATACTATTTCTATTCTGGGGAAATTGATGGTACTTTAGTGGAGTGTGACAAAAATTTTTGACAATGTTTGGACTCCAAGTTGGGTTTCCTTCCTGTATCTTGCCTGCAGCAGTAGGGCTCCCAGACCGGTAGGCCTGCACTTTCAACAACCTGTGTTAATGTCCTTAAATCTTTCTAACAATAGTAGTCTATAAAGCTGATATTTGCCACCTGAATGTTGATGAGCACAAAAGCAGTTTGAGTTGTTGCATGAGGTATCAGGGCTCCCAGCAAAGAGGCTTACACTGGTCCATCACCCACCTCGCCTTAATTTATATTTACATTCAAAGCTCTAAATGCTGGCCGAGGCCCTGATACCTCATGTATGGCCCATGTATGACTGCTGCTGCTGTGCCATTATCAAATTTCTACTCTGGGTCAATTTATACCACTTTTCATGGTGTCTGTCCCTAATGTTTGGAAATGTTTGGACTCTAAGTTCAATCTCCTTCATGTGCATTGCCTGAATTTTGCAGGCCTCTCAGAGAACCAGGTCTACACCTGTCACTTATCCACCTGTTACTGATCAATGTTTCAGATAGAAATGCTGGCTCAAGCCCTGTCCCAGGTGCTGTCCCATGCATCTGTGATGCGCAATTGTAATATTTGTACTCTGGATCAATTAATGCCCCTTTTCCTAGTGTCTACTCCTAATTTGAGCTGTTTTGGCAGCTGGATGGCCCCCCTGAAGGTGTTGTCTATATGTATGGTTTTGCCTCCAATTAAATTCAATGGGGTTTGAGCATATTTGGTGAAACATCCTGATGTTCACCGAACCAAACCTAACCGAACCTTGAAAGATTCGCTCATCTCTAGATATAACCTATTTTATTTCTTTGCAAATATGAGTTATGGTTTTTATTAGTATCAGTGGGTTATATAATTTGGAAGAAAAACATGTCAACTTGCGCTGCTGCTAATTGAGGGTGTATAAAGTTGCATAACCTGACGCATGGTCTGCCTTCATGCGTAATGGAGTGTTATGTGAAAGGAAAAGAAAACATATGCGCAGAATGACCCTTTCAATTTGCTGCAGAGATGTGAATAAAAGTGAATCTGAGAATCAAAAAACACTGATTCCACCTGGTTATTAGGAGTGCATACATAAATAGTAAATATCAGGCAATGCCTACCTATTTAGATGACTCCCCCTGTGATGATGGCGTGCAAAGTCTCCTTTTCTTGCTCACCATCCATATGGCAAGCCGATGGTACATGGGATGATTATTCCTGCTTTGGATGTTTGACAGAAGCAGTGTCGGCAGCCAGGGCCACCATCAGGGCATTACTGCCCTGACTGGCGTATGGGGCCCGGTGGGCAGAAGGGGCCCGCATCGGGCCCTGTCTCATCTGCTCACAGGCCCCTCTACAGGTGCTGCGGCATGCAATTGATGTGCGGGCCCATGCCCGCACGTCAATAATTAACAGCTGCCAGCCAATTGGAGGCTGGCAGCTGACTTGAGCCACAGCGCACACTTTGCCAGCGTCTGACGTCATTGTCAGCCGCCGGCGAGTGCGCGCTTCACCTGAGTGGAGGGAGTGAGCTTCGCCCGCCACAGGAGCGTGACCAGGTAAGAACTAGTGTTTTTTTTTGGAGAGCGGCGATCCAGGGGGCCCCGGGGCAGAATGCTGGACACACTGGGGCAGAGATGCTGGACACAATGGGGCAGAGATGCTGGACACACTGGGGCAGAAATGCTAGACACACCTGGGTAGAAATGCTGGACACACTGGGGCAGAAATGCTGGACACACTGGGGCATCGATGCTGGACACTGGGGGCAGAGATGCTGGACATTGGGGGCAGATATGCTGGACATTGGGGGCAGAAATGCTGGACACACTGGGGTTGAAATGCTGGACACACTGTGGCAGAAATGCTGGACACACTGAGGCAGAGATGCTGGACACACTGGGGCAGAGATGCTGGACAAACTGGGGCAGAGATGCTGGACACACTGGGGCAGAGAATCTGGACACATTGGGGGCAGAGATGCTGGACATTGGGGGCAGAGATGCTGGACATTGGGGGCAGAGATGCTGGAGACACTTGGGGCAGAAATGCTGGAGACACTGGGGGCAGAAATGCTGGAGACACTGGGGGCAGAATGGAGATACGGGCATGATTGGAGACACGGGGCAGAATGAAAGACATGGGGGCATGATTGGAGACACTGGGGGCAGGATTGAAGACAGATCGTCCAGGATCATGAGGCAGGATGGATACGATGGAGACAGATGGGGCAGAATGGGGAGATCATATGGGGCAGGATGGGGAGATCATATGGGGCAATCATATGAGGCAGGATGGGAAGATCATAAGGGGCAGAATGGATACTCATGAGGGCAGGATGCGAGAACATATGGCTGGAGCCAGGAATGAGACACACGGGGGCCAGGATGGGGGATATTATTACCATAAGGGCTAATTAAGGGATAATATTACTGCAGTGACATATTTATTTTATTTTTTGAGTATACTGTTTTAAATGGGGGGGGCGGTCCTGTTACTGTGTAGAGTGATACCATGTCGCCTTTTTTTCATCTGGTGTAATGTAGAAGTTCGGAAAAATTAAGTAATGTGTTCTGCAAGCGGAGCTCGAGATAACTGTGTTATTTCCTGCAGAGACAAGTCCTGGCTGGAAGAAGTGATGGCAGAATGTGCTGGATGAAAGTTGAAAGATGAAGGACTTCACCTAGAGACGTCACTGGTGAGTCAGTGTGTTACCAATACACTGACACTATACATAGTTACATAGTTATTAAGGTTGAAGGAAGACTTAAAGTCCATCTAGTTCAACCCATAACCTAACATGCCCTAACATGTCGATCCAGAGGAAGGCAAAAAAAACCCATGTGGCAAAGAGTAAGCTCCACCTTGGGGAAAAAAATTCCTTCCCGACTCCACATACGGCAATCAGACTAGTTCCCTGGATCAACGCCCTATCAAGGAATCTAGTGTATATACCCTGTAACATTATACTTTTCCAAAAATGTATCCAGTCCCCTCTTAAATTTAAGTAATGAAACACTCATTACAACATCATACGGCAGAGAGTTCCATAGTCTCACTGCTCTTACAGTAAAGAATCCGTGTCTGTTATTATGCTTAAACCTTTGTTCCTCCAAACGTAGAGGATGCCCCCTTGTCCCTCTTTCAGGTCTATGATTAAAAAGATCATCAGAAAGGTCTTTGTACTGTCCCCTCATATATTTATACATTAAAATAAGATCACTCCTTAGTCTTCGTTTTTCCAAACTAAATAGCCCCAAGTGTAATAACCTATCTTGGTATATACAGAGCTCCTGTGTATAGTGTCACCAGTGATCACTGTATTACCTATACATTATATACAGAGCTCCTGTGTATAATATCACCAGTGATCACTGTATTACCTGTACACAGACACTGCATACTTAGTACAGATCTCCTGTGTATAATGGCACTTATGGTGATGGTATTGTGTTTTTTAATTACTGATCAGTATTGTAGTATTTGGTCACTTTGTGGTGGTAATATGTGCTCTGGTCATGGTGCGGTGTGTTATGACCTGGTGGTTAGGAGCACCTGGAATGACCTGATAGTTAAACCTCATACAGGACGAGCTCTGGAATGTGGGAACTCTGCTGACCGCAAGCCCTAATCCTATCACACACACTAGAAATAGCCGTGGAGCGCTCCTGACCAGACCTAGGCGCCTCGTCACAGCCTAAGAACTGTCTAGCCCTAGAGATAGAAAATAAAGCCTACCTTGCCTCAGAGAAATTCCCCAAAGGTAAAGGAAGCCCCCCACATATATTGACTGTGAGTAAAGATGAAAGTCACAAACGCAGAAATGAAACAAGTTTCAGCAAAGGGAGGCCAGACTTACTAAATAGATAGAGGATAGGAAAGGTAACTTTGCGATCAGCACAAAAACCTACAAAAGACCACGCAGAGTGTGCAAAAAAGACCTCTGCACCGACTCACGGTGCGGAGGGACCACTCTGCATCCCAGAGCTTCCAGCTAGCAAGACAAAATCATGATAACCAACTGGACAAGAAAACAGTGAACAAATAATGACTATCAGGAACTTAGCTTCTGCAGGAGAAGGCAGGTCACCAGAGAGATCCAGGAGCGAACTGAACAAATGCAAAAACATTGACAGCTGGCATGGAGTAACGATCTGAGAGGAGTTAAATAGAGCAGCCAACCAAAGGATAAACCACGTCACCTGTGTAAGGAACCTCAGAATTCGCAGCTTCACTCATAGCCACCAGAGGGAGCCCATAGACAGAACTTGCCGAAGTACCATTCACGACCACAGGAGGGAGCTTGACAACAGAATTCACAACAGTACCCCCCCCTTGAGGAGGGGTCACCGAACCCTCACCAGAGCCCCCAGGCCAATCAGGATGAGCCAAATGAAAGGCACGAACTAGATCGGCAGCATGAACATCAGAGGCAAAAACCCAGGAATTATCTTCCTGACCATAACCCTTCCACTTGACCAGGTACTGAAGTTTACATCTCGAAACACGAGAATCCAAAATCTTCTCCACCACATACTCCAACTCCCCCCCAACCAACACCGGGGCAGGGGGATCAACGGAGGGAACCACAGGAGCCACGTATCTCCGCAACAATGACCTATGGAACACCTTATGGATGGCAAAAGAAGCTGGAAGGTCCAAACAAAATGACACAGGATTAAGAACTTCAGAAATCTTATAAGGCCCAATGAAACGAGGCTTAAACTTAGGAGAGGAAACCTTCATAGGAACGTGACGAGATGACAACCAAACCAAATCCCCAACACGAAGTCGGGGACCAACACAACGCCGGCAGTTAGCGAAACGTTGAGCCTTCTCCTGGGACAATGTCAAATTGTCCACCACATGAGTCCAAATCCGCTGCAACCTGTCCACCACCGCATCCACACCAGGACAGTCCGAAGGCTCAACCTGCCCTGAAGAGAAACAAGGATGGAAACCAGAATTACAGAAATAAGGAGAAACTAAAGTAGCCGAGCTGGCCCGATTATTGAGGGCGAACTCAGCCAAAGGCAAGAAGGACAGCCAATCATCCTGATCAGCAGAAACAAAGCATCTCAGATATGTCTCCAAAGTCTGATTAGTTCGTTCGGTTTAGCTATTAGTCTGAGGATGGAAAGCCAAAGAAAAAGCCAAATCAATGCCCATCTTAGCGCAAAAGGACCGCCAAAACCTCGAAACAAACTGGGAACCTCTGTCCGAGACGATGTTCTCTGGAATGCCATGCAAACAAACCACATGCTGGAAAAACAATGGCACCAAATCAGAGGAGGAAGGCAATTTAGATAAGGGTACCAAATGGACCATCTTAGAGAAGCGATCACAAACCACCCAAATGACCGACATCCTTTGAGAAACAGGGAGATCTGAAATAAAATCCATGGAAATATGCGTCCAGGGCCTCTTCTGAATCGGCAAGGGCAAAAGCAACCCACTGGCACGAGAACAGCAGGGCTTAGCCCGAGCACAAGTCCCACAGGACTGCACAAAAGAACGCACATCCCGTGACAAAGAAGGCCACCAAAAGGATCTAGCCACCAAATCTCTGGTACCAAAGATTCCAGGATGACCAGCCAACACTGAACAATGAATCTCAGAGATAACTCTACTAGTCCATCTATCAGGGACAAACAGTTTCTCCGTAGGACAACGGTCAGGTCTATCAGCCTGAAACTTTTGCAGCACACGCCGCAAATCAGGGGAAATGGCAGACAAAATTACCCTTTCTTTAAGAATACCCGCCGGCTCCGGAACACCCGGAGAGTCAGGCACAAAACTCCTTGACAGGGCGTCAGCCTTCACATTCTTAGATCCCGGAAGGTATGAAACCACAAAATCAAAATGGGAGAAAAAGAGCGACCATCGAGCCTGTCTAGGATTCAACCGTTTGGCAGACTCGAGATAAGTTAAATTCTTGTGATCCGACAAGACCACCACGCGATGTTTAGCTCCTTCAAGCCAATGTCGCCACTCCTCGAATGCCCACTTCATGGCCAACAACTCCCGATTGCCCACATCATAATTGCGCTCAGCAGGCGAGAATTTTCTAGAAAAGAAGGCACAGGGTTTCATCACCGAGCCATCAGAACTTCTTTGCGACAAAACAGCCCCTGCTCCAATTTCAGAAGCATCAACCTCAACCTGAAAAGGGAATGAAACATCTGGCTGTTACAACACAGGGGCAGAAGCAAAACGTCGCTTCAACTCCTGAAAAGCCTCTACAGCCGCAGAGGACCAATTGACCACATCAGCACCTTTCTTGGTCAAATCAGTCAACGGTTTAGCAACACTGGAAAAATTAGCGATGAAGCGACGATAAAAATTAGCAAAGCCCAGGAACTTCTGCAAGCTCTTCACAGATCTCGGCTGAGTCCAATCGTAAATGGCCTGAACTTTAACAGGGTCCATCTCGATAGTAGAAGGGGAAAAAATGAAACCCAAAAATGAAACCTTCTGAACTCCAAAGAGACACTTTGACCCCTTCACAAACAAGGAATTCGCACGAAGGACCTGGAACACCATTCTGACCTGCTTCACATGAGACTCCCAATCATCCGAAAAGACCAAAATTTCATCCAAATATACAATCATGAATCAATCCAGGTACTCTCGGAAGATGTCATGCATAAAGGACTGAGACACATGGAGCATTAGAAAGCCCGAATGGCATAACCAGGTACTCAAAATGGCCATCGGGCGTATTAAATGCCGTTTTCCCTTCATCACCCTGTTTAATACACACAAGATTATACACACCACGCAGATCTATATTGGTGAACCAACTAGCCCCCTTAATCCGAGCAAATAAATCAGACAGCAGCGGCAAAGGATACTGAAATCTGACTGTGATCTTATTAAGGAGGCGGTAATCAATACAAGGTCTCAAAGAACCATCCTTCTTGGCCACAAAAAAGAACCCTGCTCCCAACGGTGATGACAACGGGTGAATATGACCCATCTCCAAGGATTCCTTTATATAACTCCGCATAGCGGCGTGCTCTGGCACAGATAAATTAAACAGACGGCCCTTAGGGAACTTACTACCAGGAATCAAATTAATAGCACAGTCGCAATCCCTATGAGGAGGTAGGGCACCGGATTTAGGCTCCTCAAATACATCCCGGTAATCTGATAAAAACTCAGGGACTTCAGAAGGAGTGGAAGGCGAAATTGACAGCAATGGAACATCACCATGTACCCCCTGAAAACCCCAGCCGGACACAGACATAGATTTCCAATCCAACACTGGATTATGGACCTGTAGCCATGGCAACACCAAAACGACCACATCATGCAGATTATGCAACACCAAAAAGTGAATATCCTCCTGATGTGCAGGAGCCATGCACATGGTCAATTGAGTCCAGTACTGAGGCTTATTCTTGGCCAAAGGCGTAGCATCAATTCCTCTCAATGGAATAGGATGCTGCAAGGGCTCCAAGAAAAAACCACAACGCCTGGCAAACTCCATGTCCATCAAATTCAGGGCAGCGCCTGAATCCACAAATGCCATTACAGAATAGGACGACAGAGAGCAATTCAGAGTAACGGACAAAAGAAATTTAGACTGTACCGTACCAATGGTGGCAGACATAGCGAACCGCTTAGTGCGCTTAGGACAATCGGAGATAGCATGAGTGGATTCACCACAGTAAAAACACAGCCCATTCCGACGTCTGTGTTCTTGCCTTTCAGCTCTGGTCAAAGTCCTATCACACTGCATAGGCTCAGGCCTATGCTCAGAGAACACCGCCAGATGGTGCACAGCTTTGCGCTTACGCATGCGCCGATCGATCTGAATGGCCAAAGACATAGACTCATTCAGACCAGCAGGCGTGGGAAATCCCACCATGACATCCTTAAGGGCTTCAGAAAGACCCTTTCTGAAAATTGCTGCCAGGGCACATTCATTCCACTGAGTAAGCACAGACCACTTTATAAACTTCTGACAGTACACCTCCGCTTCATCCTGACCCTGACACAAAGCCAGCAAAATTTTCTCTGCCTGATCCACTGAATTTGGTTCATCATAAAGCAATCCAAGCGCCAGAAAAAACGCATCAACATCACGCAATGCACGATCTCCTGGCGCAAGGGAAAATGCCCAGTCTTGAGGGTCACCACGCAACAAAGAAATAATGATTTTTACTTGTTGAGTGGGGTCACCAGAGGAGCGGGATTTCAAAGCTAGAAACAGTTTACAATTATTTTTGAAATTCAAGAACCTAGATCTATCCCCAGAAAATAAGTCAGGAATAGGAATTCTAGGCTCTAACATAGGATTCTGAACCACAAAATCTTGAATGTTTTGTACCCTTGCAGTGAGATGATCCACACAAGAGGTCAGACCTTGAATGTCCATAGCTAGACCTGTGTCCTGAACCACCCAAAGGTCTAGGGGAAAAGAAAAACAAAGCACAGTGCAAAGAAAAAAAATGGTCTCAGAAGTTCTCTTGTCCCTCTATTGAGATGCATTAATACTTTGGGCCAGCTGTACTGTTATGACCTGGTGGTTAGGAGCACCTGGAATGACCTGATAGTTAAACCTCATACAGGAGGAGCTCTGGAATGTGGGAACTCTGCTGACCGCAAGCCCTAATCCTATCACACACACTAGAAATAGTCGTGGAGCGCTCCTGACCAGACCTAGGCGCCTCGTCACAGCCTAAGAACTATCTAGCCCTAGAGATAGAAAATAAAGCCTACCTTGCCTCAGAGAAATTCCCCAAAGGTAAAGGAAGCCCCCCACATATATTGACTGTGAGTAAAGATGAAAGTCACAAACGCAGAAATGAAACAAGTTTCAGCAAAGGGAGGCCAGACTTACTAAATAGACAGAGGATAGGAAAGGTAAATTTGCGATCAGCACAAAAACCTACAAAAGACCACGCAGAGTGTGCAAAAAAGACCTCCGCACCGACTCACGGTGCGGAGGGACCACTCTGCATCCCAGAGCTTCCAGCTAGCAAGACAAAATCATGATAACCAACTGGACAAGAAAACAGTGAACAAATAGTGACTATCAGGAACTTAGCTTCTGCAGGAGAAGGCAGGTCACCAGAGAGATCCAGGAGCGAACTGAACAAATGCAAAAACATTGACAGCTGGCATGGAGTAACGATCTGAGAGGAGTTAAATAGAGCAGCCAACCAAAGGATAAACCATGTCACCTGTGTAAGGAACCTCAGAAGCCGCAGCTTCACTCATAGCCACCAGAGGGAGCCCATAGACAGAACTCGCCGAAGTACCATTCACGACCACAGGAGGGAGCTCGACAACAGAATTCACAACAGCGGTGGTATTTGTTCCTTGTATGTGATATTATTCGGTCACTGGTGGTAATATGTAGTCTGGTCATGGTGTGGTGGTATTTGTCCCTTGAATGTGCTATTTGGTCACTATGTGGTAATAATATGGTGTCTACTCATGGTGTTGTGGTATTTGTTCCTTGTATGTGATGTTATTCGATCACTGTGGCGGTAATATGTGGTCTTGACATGGTGTAGCGGAATTTGTTCCTTGTATGTGATATTATTGGTCATTTTAAAAATTGAAAAATAAATTAAATATACCTAAATCGTATTGCATATTTTAACAAATATTTAATAGCTTACAGCAGAGTAGGGCCCGGCCAAAAGTGTCTACCGTGCTGTGGTGACGGCTTAAAAAAATCTTTTGGCCAAAACAAAAGCTGCCGGCTATATGTGTGATCTGGTGATGGGAACTGTTAATGTGTGATAGGTGAGAAGTGGAGTTTTTCCAAGAGAGAGCGGTGAGACTGTGAACAGTTCGAGTGATGGAGCATGGAGGCGGGGTTGGAGTGGAACCTGGGCGGAGTCTCAAGTGGGCCCTGAAAAACTTGCCAGTATGGGGCCCCGAAATATCTAGTGGCAGCTCTGTTGGCAGCATTCCTGCTGGTCACATTTGCTGAGACACTGTATGAACAAAAACTGCCTTCCTGGGCAGACGTGGCGCCACTGGCTTTTTTGGCGGGACAAACTTTAATTTTAATTATTATAATCTATGGGCCCAGACTTTATTATAGGCTGAGATGACACCTTGCAAGGACTCAGAAATATGTCTTTGGCAAAGGAAGGGTTCATTACTGAAGAAGTAAAGGTCAGTTCTAATGGAGTTTGCTGGATTAATGTTGTATCCTAATTATAAGTTTGATGAGCAAACTGATTATCTGTAGAAATCGTTGTACATTTACTTTGTGCTTTCGATCCATTGCTGATTTTTTATTTCAAAGTAATGAAAAGTACGTAACTAGTGTTGAGCGATACCGTCCGATGCTTGAAAGTATCGGTATCGGATAGTATCGGCCGATACCCGAAAAATATCGGATATCGCCGATATCGATATCCGATACCAATACAAGTCAATGGGACATCAAGTATCGGAAGGTATTCTCATGGTTCCCAGGGTCTGAAGGAGAGGAAACTCTCCTTCAGGCCCTGGGATCCATAGGGATGTGTAAAATAAAGAATTAAAATAAAAAATATTGATATATTTACCTCTCCGGCGGCCCCTGAACTCAGCGCGGGTAACCGGCAGGCTTCTTTGTTCAAAATCAGCGCTTTTAGGACCTGAGAATCACGTCCCGGCTTCTGATTGGTCGCGGGCCGCCCATGTGACCGCCACGCGACCAATCACAAGCCACGACGTCACCGCAAGCTATTAACGCGCTCATTTTTAAAAATGAGCACGTTAATGGCTTTCAAAGACGTAGCGGCTTGTGATTGGTCGCGTGGCCGCGACCAATCACAAGCCGCTACGTCTTTGAAAGTCATTAACGCGCTCATTTTTAAAAATGAGCGCGTTAATAGCTTGCGGTGACGTCGCGGCTTGTGATTGGTCGCGGCCACGCGACCAATCACAAGCCTCTACGTTTGAAAGCCATTAACGCGCTCATTTTTAAAAATGAGCGCGTTAATAGCTTGCGGTGACGTCGCGGCTTGTGATTGGTCGCGTGGCCGCGACCAATCACAAGCCGCTACGTCTTTGAAAGTCATTAACGCGCTCATTTTTAAAAAATGAGCGCGCTAATAGCTTGCGGTGACGTCGCGGCTTGTGATTGGTCGCGTGGCGGTCACATGGGCGGCCCGCGACCAATCAGAAGCCGGGACGTGATTCTCAGGTCCTAAAAGCGCTGATTTTGAACAACGAAGCCTGCCGGTTACCCGCGCTGAGTCCAGGGGCCGCCGGAGAGGTAAATATATCAATATTTTTTATTTTAATTCTTTATTTTACACATCTCTATGTATCCGATACCGATACCCGATACCACAAAAGTATCGGATCTCGGTATCGGAATTCCGATACCGCAAGTATCGGCCGATGCCTGATACTTGCGGTATCGGAATGCTCAACACTATACGTAACAAATACTGCAGTGTGAATCAGGCATCAAAGTACTATGCTGAGAGAATACATCTTCATTACTAATTGCTGTACTTTAGACATAACAGATGTTTGAAAAATAAGATTAATGTTATAAGTTACAAAGTGTGATGATATCACCCTGAGAAGAAATGTTTGCTGGAAAATTTCACTGTTCTGATAATATAATGATAAATGTATATTAAACATATAATCTGTACAATATCATTAAGGGGAATACTAAAAAATACTATATATGGAAATTGCATGAGAATCACAAGGGAAGCAGGACAGACTTCATTTTAACATGAGATGATCTGCATAGCATTAAGTGACAGAATGTCTATTATCTCTCTGTAAATATAACAGCATTTATTAGAGGTTACATGGGACAGCATGCATCATTTTAAATGATCTTTTATGACAATAATTCTTTATGTGCATCCTGAACAGGTCCCTGTATCCATAAACAATGCATAGTTTAGATGTTCTTTTGGTTTTTGTCTTTTTTAAGTTCATGTTTCCATCATTGTCTTTAAAATGCTTTTCTTCTAGCCCAAAATGCTTCCATTCATTTTACAGACTGGATTTCCCAGTCTAACATGTTCCAGTCACATTAAGCACATTAACATAAGAGCTAAATTGAGAATAAAGTTCAAATTTAGAACTTTAATGTATGCAAAACTTTTCTTTTGCTCAATGTGACAATATTCTTTTCAAATTGCAAAATACTGTTCCCACTAAGGGAATGTACATAGTGAAGTGGCTCAGACTTGGTTTCACTAATTACAATTTTATTGTCTGTTTTTGTTTCTACAATAGAACTGTTAGTGGCACAAACACCAAACATATCGTTAATCAGATTATAATATACATGGCTTGGATGGCTGCCCACAACTCAAGGCTCCATGGTCAAAGGGCTAGCCAACCTGCCAATTGGTATTGGACTGATCACCCAGACTAGTATATTTCAGTAGGAGCCAGGTTAAAATCACGATTCCACCTATTGGTGTGTAAGTGACTGTTGTGCAGTGCAATCTGAGGTAGGGGCGTGCTGAGCTGTCAGAATGGTGATGACTAGCTCCGCCATCCAATCAGGAGCTGGACATGCTGAATTATCAGTGCATTGAATGACAGTTTAGCCATCCAATCAGTGCCAGTGTGTGCCTGGGCTTCCTCCTTGTGTCTCCTGTTTGGGAGTAATTATCTGGCTATTTCAGATCATGGTCTTGGATTTCTGCCAATTGTAGATTTTCTCAAGTGCTATGCGTTTGCTGTTCTGATAGTCTTATATTCTGATTTTTGCTGCTCGACCTTGAATTTTTCATAGTCCATTTGTTTGCCAAGCCCTTTTGTCGTGATCTGCTACCTACTGGGAGTTCTGATATACACTCCTGGCTTTTGACCTCGGACCCCTTGACTTCCCAGCCTCATGGTTTATCCTTGAGTAATGACTAGCGTCACAGTTAGTATGAATATTGTGCAATGCCGAAATCAAACCTAGCAGTACTGTGTCGCGTGCACTGCATCCCCTGTGCCAGTTCGACTGCCTAGACACATTTTCTTCACGATCCTCAAACATTATATCATTGAACTGTTTAAACACAAAACTTGCCATCCTGTAACCTGGACAAAAAAATGTCTAGGCGAACGGGGTTCAAGAGCACTCTTTCTCTTGGCAACATATCCCTATTGTCACCCTCCAAATTCTGGTGTCTGACTACTACATTCCCCATGTTTGGACATACTGAAACTCAGTCGCTTCCTAAATTTTTCAATGGCTTACTGCTCACAAGCTTCTTTTCCAAACTCTTCTGGGAGCAACTTAAAAACCACACTAGAATCACCATCTCAAACAATTGGATAAAGCTTGTTCAATCCTATTGCATAGAGCATATAAGCTCTTCATCCCTTCCAAGATCATTACCTCTTACGTGCAAGTAGTAGGAGTAGTATCACATCCTTGCATACAAATTGACTGATATTCACTATTTCTCATAGTAATTGACTCCAATTCAAACCTCTCTTCAATATATTTCTATATTGATGTAAACAGGTTGAGGAATGTAGTGACAGACAGGAGACTGAACAAGGGTTAACAAGTTTAACAATTTAATTTAACAGAATATAAGCTCCTCACAGGGAGATTTCAAGTTAAAGAGTTAATGCAGGAAACAAAACAGGGTAAAGGATGCAGAATAACAGAAGTCCAAATGTCAAAATTTATTGTGCTCTTTAGGATCCTCCTTAGCTGAGGCCGCAGGGGTTGTAGGGCTGAGGCCGCAGGGGTTCTTTAAATGACGGTCCGATTTCTGGCGATAGCGGTCGGTCTCCGATACCTTCCACTGAGCCCCCAGTCCATAAACTTGTGCAGCCAAAGTAAAGAGGGTTACAGTCCTTCCAGGCACAATCATGGGCAGAAGTACAGCAACTGGCGAGGCAGGCCGCAGGTGCTTGTCCGGCACCCGGCTTTCTTCCTTCCACACGTTCATGGTAGTCTCATGGAGGACACGGAGCCTCTCTCTACAATGTACCCACTAATGACAGTGGGAGCCAGCAGACACAACTGGTAACAGAGCCGAGGTTCAGGGTAAAGAGCATACTGCTCATCTTGCTGCACGCTGCTAGTTTGCACAAACTGCCTGCCGAAGCACACACTTTTGCTTTTATCTGGCCCCTCCTACCCGGGTCATGAGGTTGTCTGGTCCCTCATCTCTTCCCCCAGACAACATGGGATGCTGCCGCAACAGTTATGGACCCGGCTCGGTACAGGTACCAGCAACCCGGTCCACCTCTTTACACTCCTTCTCTCCTTTAGCTCGCCATTCCATGGACGAGAGTTCTTGCATTAGACGTTGACACTCCTCCATTTCTCGAATGATCCATTGCCAAACAAAGTTGTCTTGTTCACAACCATTAGTTGGTCTTCCAGTGGTAGTTCGTTCTGTGTGGCATAGGTCAGGTTGAGTGGTCGAGTCAGGTTGGGCAATCGGGGACGGAGATGCATCCAAGTTCAATGAAGCAGCCATCTTGGGAGTTTCAGGTTCTCGCACTTCCTCTGGACCAGTGGGTAGCAGACAGTCCAGGTCAGAGGGTGAGAGAGAAGGTTTTTCGTCATTGCAATTGTAGGTCACTGGGGTGGACATTTCAGGAACATTTGTCACTCTCTTCTTTTTTATGATCTCGTGACAGTCAATAATGTAGCATACTCCAGTGGACTGCTCAGGTAGGGGCCCCTTCTTCCCCTTCAGGCTGAACTTCATAGATGATACCTTCATTCGCGGTGATGCACCCCCTGCTGGATGTCCCTGGAGCGTGGGAAAAGTTCCCAGGCTTGAGGTCACATGAGGACATCCAGCAGGGGGCACATCACCGCGAATGAAGGTAACTACAGGTCATTTACCTACATTACCTTCATTCCCCGGGGTTTTACAGCCACGAGCAGCGCTGCATTAGCAGAGCTCCTGGCTGTAAAATATTTTAACCCCTTCAGATGGATTTACAACGTGGGACGTTACAGATCTACGGAAGGTATGTATATTGTTGGTTTATTATTTTTTATTTGTTACAGAGCGAGGGTCTTCAGGTGGATTGGCAGTACACTAAAATATTAAATGGAACCTGTCACCCCTTTTTTTCAAGAATAGCTAAAAATAGTGTTAAATAGGGGCAGAGCTGTGCTTTACATTAGTGTATTTTGGAGCCTTTATTCCCCACCTATGCTGCCAAAATACCTTTGTAAAGTTGCCGTTTTGGGCTGTCACTCACGCTGGTCAGGTCATATGGGCATGGTGACAGCGCTGTTTCTCCCCCAGATCTCCATTGGTGGCGTAGTGGTGTGCCCATGTCCAAGTGGCGAATCCACTGCGCAGCTTGAAGGAAAATAGCGCGATCTGCGCTATTCAGCCGTTTATCGGTGGGCGCGGCCATCTTTGTGAGGCCGCGCGTGCGCAGATGGTTCTTCTCGGCTTCCCGGGGCTTCAAGAAAATGGCCACGGGATGCCGCGCGTGCGCAGATGGCGATCTCGGCGGCCATTTTCCTGCAGCCGAGATGTGAACAGGGGACGAAGGCACGTCGCCGAAACGCGTGTAGGGGCTGTGGCACCATCTCCTGAGCTTTGGTAAGACCCTGCTAGCTAGGTTTGTTACGGTTGCTGCAAGCATCAACGTGTCTTCTCCTGTTGCTTATTGCATATCTGTGTATGACAACTCTGGCATGCCACTATGGCTATATACTGTTGCCATTAGCTGTGTAGGTTGCTGTGTTCCCCACTACAGGAGTCCCGTTCCATATAGCAACATACCATATTATTAGAGTTCATTTGGTCTTGCCATACTATCTGCTCAGTAGTGGTGCCACCTATGTTTGTTTTGGCTCATTAACCTGTGGGTACTATTTTTAGATATGTGTTTGTCCATTTTTTTCTAATAAAAATTGTTATATTTCGTTCGCAATATGCTTCAGTCTTTATATGATTCTACACTACTAACATTAGTAGTGTGGAATATGCAAAAAAAATGGGGATATGAGATGGTTTACTGTATGTAAACCATGTCTCATATCATGTCGGGTTTTGGAAGGAGAAATGAAAAGTCGGTAATTGAATTACCGGCTTTCCTGCTATATTGCCCTGAAGGGAATGTAAAAAAAAAAAACCCATAGACTTTCATTGGGTTTCGAGTTTCGGACGATCCCCGACCCCGACTTTTCAATAGGATCGGCCGATTTCACTCGAAACCCGTGAAACCCGACTCGACCGTAAAAAGCTAAAAGTCGCTCAACCCTACTCAGCACCTTTTTGGTATGCGATTTTGTATCGATATTTTGCCATATGGGCCACCCATCTTTGCTCCAAGGTCCACAATTTTGCATTTTCTAGGTGGGCTAGGGGATTGTTGTCAGTGTGCACCAAGCCGTTGGATCCCGACAGATACTCGGCAAACTTCTCGGTCATTGCCCACACCAACGCCAATAATTCCAACTTGAAAAAGCTATAGTTGGGTTTCGTTCGGAGTCATGGAGAGACCATCTCGCATAGTCAATCACTCGTTCTTTTCTGTGTTGTATCAGGGACAAAACAGCCCCTAATTCCTGGAAACTTCTGTCAGTGTGAAGGTTCAAGGGTTGAGAGATGTCTGCATAGGCCAGTATGGGTGCTTCAGTCAGGGCCATTTTTAGGGCTCAAATGGATTCTACCTTGCCTTCCCCCAATGAATGATCTGATTCTTTGCACCAGACAGCACTCCCTTCAACAACTCGAGCAGTGGATTGACAATATGAGTGAAGTTCTTCACGAGCCATTGATAGTACCCCATAAGCCTAAGAAAAGAAAGCACATCCTTCATTGTCTTCAGAGTGGGCCAGTCCTGTACTGCCGCTATCTTTTCACACGTAGGTCTCACCCCCTCAGTGGATACAACATGTCCGAGGTACTCAATCTGCTGGCAGAAAAGGTGACATTTCTGAGGTTTCACTTTCAGGCTGTGTTTCTGCAGCCGACTCAAAACCTGCTCCAGCCGTCGGAGGTGCTCCTCAAAAGTAGCAGCATAGACAATGATGTCGTCCAGATAAATGAGGGTAGCTTTGAAGTTCAGGTCTCCCAAACACCGCTCCATCAGTTGCTGAAAGGTTCCAGGCACGATGGTGAGACCAAAGGGCATCTGGTAAAATTCAAACCACCCCCATAGGCAGTATGAACACTGTCTTCGGCTGGTCATGTTTGGCCATGGGAACCTGCCAGTATCCGCTGGCCAGATCCAGGGATGAGAAATACTTTGCCTTTCCCAAGGGCATATCCAGGGATGAGTTTAGCAGCTGCAGGGAATAGCACTTTTCATAGCACTTTTCCTCCACTCCACGTTTCCTGGGCCTGGGCGACCCATATCAACTGTTGAAACACCTTCCTTTGCAGGGTTCAAGGGTTTCACAGGTCCAGGAAAGCATTTGGGGACTTGCTGATTAGGAGGGTCCCGAGTTCTTTTAGCACATTCATTCCCAGAGTCACTGGAGGACCATTGCTGTTTTCTCTGGTAGTTAGTACAATTTTTTTCCGGCCCACATCTTTGCCGCACACAGTCATTTGCATCCAGACCACCCCTGCGACTGTGATGGAAAATTGATTGGCAGCTGTTAACTTGATCACTGGGCTCCATTCAGGCTGCATCGCCTCAGAAAAAAAGATGTCTGACAAGTCTCAGGCATGGAGGTCACTTGGGAACCGTTATCAATTAGACAGCGGTCGCCCGACCATCCATTTCAGCCCATATAGGCCCATAGAGGGCTCAGGGAAACTAAACTTGTGGGACAACTTTCTCTCCTTCTTGGCTGATCAGGTTCCAGGCGGCGTCCCCCAGCCACGGAGCCAACTAGTTTATTGGCCGATGAGTAAGTAGCCTCCTAAGTTTTATGCATCCTCAGGCATAATGTTCAGTGTCCCCACACCTGAAACAAATTGGACGTCTCTCTACTCTGGACTGTCACATTTCCTCACAAGGCCTGGAATCAGTTCTGCCTCCAGAGGAGTTTGGGGTCACCATGGGCCATTTCCTTAGGTCAGACCATTCTTCCCGCATGTCCTGGATTTCTTTCCAGATTTCTCTAACCCAACCTGGCTCAGTTGCGGGTGAGACGGATACCTCCACGCTCTGGACCTTCCCTGTCGAGGCTGCCATCCCCTGCTCTTGCTCAAGTGCATGCACTTCTGCTCTGACTTCTGGGAAAGACATGCACAGATTGACCCACAAGCGCTCCCGCAAGGCCTGCTTAAGCAGCGCACCCCTGATGCCCGCTAGTAGTTGAACTCTCAAAATTTCATCAGGAGGTCCTGCACCCACATCATCCCGCTTAGTGATCACAGCGTGAATTTCTTGCAGTGCGTTCATATATTGGGTTACAGCCTCCCCCTCCCTTTGGACGTGGCTAAACAAGTGCATCTGCAATTCACTGACATCCGTGGTGTCCCCATGCATCTCTTCCAAGATCTATAACACCTTGTGAACTTTTCTGCTCATGTGGGGGCCAGAACATGACAGAGCATCTCGCTTCCCCATCCAGGGCCATCACAGCCATCTCTGCCTGCATAGCTAGGGGTCATGGGGTGCATTCTTAGCATGCCTTTAACCCTCTCAGACCAGTCAAACAGCAGTGAATTGCTCCTTGTAAACTTTGGGAGATTGCTGAGCATGGCCCCCAGTGGCAAGCTGGTCCTTGGGACACCCACAGCCTCTTGGTCTGTCACCTCTGCACCTGTGGACTGCATCCTGCTGACTACGCCAAATGTAAACCGGCAGGCACTACTAGTCGCAGCATCGGTGAACAGGGGACGGAGCTCACTGCTGACCCTGCTGCATGCTGCTTGTTTGCGCCAATCTGCCTGCCACCACGTTTGCTTTTGTTTTTATCTGGCCTCTCCTACCCGGGTCAAGAGGTTGGTCAGGTCCCTCATCTCTTCCCCCACGCAACATGGGAGGCAGCCTCAACAGTTCTGGACTCGGTTCGGTACAGGTAACCGCAGCCTGGTCCACCTCCTTACATTGACAATACCCAATATTATACCTCAGGACATACTGAAGCTCAACTTTCAGCCCAAAATGTATATGACTCCAAACTCAGTACCTCTGGAAAAACAAATAACAGTTAAATGCTGTCACTCAAGAAATATCAGCATATTAAATCTGGCTTAACATATGATCAAAAGCATTCCACTTTCCAGAGGCTTACCTAACTATTTAACTTCTTCTTCTCTTAATCTGCACACATTGACCATTGTGGCCTCAGTTATGTAAAATGTGTGAGTACTAAATTCTGCTGCACTGAGACCCAACAGCCACAAACTGACTATCATTACAGCAATTAAATATTTTAAGAGTAGCGCCGATAAATTATCACTCTTTGGGCTCCTTCTCACTTGCGAGAAATACGTCCGAGTCTCGCAGGTTAAAACCCTCCTCTGGTGCCTGCACTCCAGAGCGGAGCATGCGGCCGCAGAGCAATACATGGAGCTGCACGCTCCACTCTGGAGTGCCGGCGCCAGACTAGGGTTTTAACCTATGAGACTCGGACATATTTCTCGCAAGTGTGAAGGAGCCCTTTTTCTGCAATCTGGCATATAAACTCACGACTACCAGACAAACCTCATTACCTAAAGCCCTGTCTGTCAACCATGTTTCTCTACCTTGTTGGTCTGGTTTTGACCTAAGTATAAATATTTTAAACTTCTTCTATACCACCAGAATATAATTTTTCGTCAAATCAGTGCTAATGAAACTGAATGACAGCGTTTTCCCTATGGCTTCTCTAGATTTCACCCTTTAAATTTTTGGCAAACCATAAAATGTTTTGTCACATCACTAACACCATGCAATTTTAACCAAAAAGCTATCCTTTACAACTGTTTTTGCACTTTACTGGCTAAACAGCCCTTACTATGCATTTTCCTCAATCAAACTAAAATACAGTGACATGTAAAGGTTTGGGCAACCATGGTCAAAATTACTGTAATTGTAAACAGTTAGACAATTGGAAGATGAAATGATCTCCAAAAGGCCTTAAGTTAAAAATGACACATTTCCTTTGTATTTTAGGCAAAAAAATATGTTGTAATTTTTTACATTTTAAAAATTACAAAAAGGAAAATGGGTCACCCGTGGAGATGTGTATGCTCAGATAACTTTGGTTAAGATTAATGTTATGGCTTGTTCACTGTCATTCATAGGAAAGGCTAGGTGATGCAAATTTACCAGCTTTATGAAAAAAGTAGCCTGCGCTAACCTTATGCCTAAAAACAACAACCATGGGTTCTTCTAAGCAGCTGCCTAGCACTCTGAAAATGAAAGGCCCACAAAGCAGGAACAGGTTATAAGAAGATAGAAAAGTGTTTTCAAGTTGCCCTTTTCTCAGTTCAAAATGTTATTAAGAAATGGCAGTTAACAGGAACAGTGGAGGTCACGATAAGAAGTGGAAGACCAAGCTAAATTTCAGTGACAACTACTTGTAGGATTGCTGGAGAGGCAAATCAGAAACCCTGCTTGACTGCAAAAGACCTTTAGAAAGATCTGGCAGACTCTGGAGTTGTGGTACATTGTTTTACTCTTCAAAAATACCTTCACAAATACGGCCTTCATGGAAGAGTCATCAGAAGAAAACCTCTTCTGCTTCCTCACCAAAAAAATTCAGCTTCAGAAGTATGCAAAATAACTTGCCTGATGTATTTTGGAAGCAGAACAATAGGTACATGTTTATCCCTAAGCCATGTCTCACATTGTAAGCTTCTCAGTACTAAACAAAGCTTATACTGGAAAGCTAGATGATGACTGACTATTCACCCCATGTACCACAGGCATATTATATGACCAAAAACATTCTCATCAAATCACCCCATAATTCCACATTGCTACCACTATCCAGGGTGGGCCATTTATATGGATACACCTAAAAAAAATGGGAATGGTTAGTAATATCAACTTCTTGTTTGTGGCACATTAGTATATGGAAGGGGGGAAACATTTCAAGATGGGTGGTGACCATGGTGGCCATTTTGAAGTTGGTCATTTTGGATCCAAGCTTATTTTTTTCAATTGGAAGAGGATCAAGTGACACATCAAACTTATTGAGACTTTCACAATAAGGCAATTGTCTATGCTGTGAAGATACGAGATGTGCAGCATCTGAAACAACGGATACTGGAAGTCTGTGCTAGCATTTCGTCTGTGGTGTTGCTATCAGTGTGTCAAGAGTAGGAGAACAGGGTTGCATTGACAATCCAACACCATCAGCAGCACTTTGAACACATTTTATAAGTGGTCATAAACTTGTAAATAACTCATGAAAGAATAACGTTACATTAAAACCAAGCACACCATTCTTTTTCTTGTGAATTTCTCAATAAGTTTGATGTGTCACATAACCCTCCTCCCATTGGAAAAAAATAAAGTTGGATCCAAAATGGCTGACTTCAAAATGGCCACCATGGTCACCACCCATCTTTAAAAATTCCCCCCTCCCATATACTAATGTGCCACAAACAGGAAGTTGATATCACCAACCATTCCCATTTTATTTAGGTGTATCCATATAAATGGCCTACTCTGTAGATAAAAATCAAGTAGAGTCATAGTTTTAGACAGACTTGATTGTGTCCAACTCTTGGGCCAAAAACTCATACACCACTTACGGTACTTGCCAAAATAGAAGCAAAACCAATGCTGCCAGATATGACATATCTATAAACAAGGTGATGTCTACACTATTAAATTCCTCATCTTGGCATACTACCCTCCCAATAAAAGAAGTGCAGGAAAGTTGATAATTCCACAAATCCATGTTCATGGATTGTATCACTTTAGGGAAATGAATAGCGTGTACTTTTGTCGTACGTAACAGTCTATTTAAAGAAACCCTATTCATTGAAATAATTTTGCAACAAAATGTCAACAAACCCCCCTGGATTGACTTCAGGTCTAATTTCCGGAAGGTCACCATGAATTCAAATAATTTGAAATTTGATTTGCAAGGATTGTAAGAAAAAAACGCTATGTACCATTTCACACACTGTGGAAGATTGCAGTAGTCAGTAAGTGGGCTTATAATGTCAGGAGGCCTTGCTGCTATCTCATCACATGGTCTAGTTCATGAAATGCCATTAAAACTTAACTTTTAGTAAAGAAAGGATAAAATATACTTTAAATACCAATCAAACATGTATTCTTTGTAACACACAATAACAAAAGTGCTCATGACTAATCAGTGCGGATAAATTGGGGGGATCTTACCCATGTCTCTGAAGATCATCCATGGAAGACAGCATAGGAGGAAGAGGATAGATAGAAGGGTTCAATCCGTAATATCTCCTGTTGTGCCCCATATGCAGGACTCCCACACTGACAAGGGCAATACCCAAGTGTGGCTCTAAAATTAGTGAACCAAAGCCATTTCCTATGAGTTTCAGTTTTTTTTGCATAGGCCCCATGAGGGGAAAATGTAACAATGGAGTAAGTATATGGTAAGTATATATTATATATTATAGTAGGTTCCTTGAGTAGTGAAGTGGCACTAAGTCTTCAAGTAAGGGCATACCAAACAGTTTCGCCTATAGTGGACATGACAGCTTCAATGCCATGGGGTCTGACCTTGGCTGTCATGGCCCCTATAAAAAAGATCACAAATCAGTTTCTATTAGGTATGAAAGTGGCCATACCAGATTGGCCAAACTCTTCCTACAGATGAATGTAATAAGGGGCATGCCCTAATAGAAAATGCTCTCATTCGTCGCTTACTGTCCCATCCGCTGACCATAGATGGAGTAATACGCTGCACACCATTGGGGTCGGGTACTCGATCAGTAAGGCGCAATGCGCATCATCAGTAGATGATGCGAGATGCGTCATTAGGTGGCGTGTCCTTGATTCGCATGAAGTGGTGTACTCCTGTTTACACTAATACGCCCCGCAGTACAAATGAAATAGTGCCTTAATTCCTGATGCCTAATACACATACGTCATATCACCAAAAGAAAAAAGGTCCTTTATTATTTTTCTGGCTTTAACATACTTACCCACCCATTCTTTGCACTTGAACAACCCCATGAGCTTCACAAACTACTTCCCGCTTTTGTTCTGACTCCTTGCCATTACTGGTTCCGCCCTATGGTTCTATATTGTGTTTGCAGTATTTTTCACAGTGCCTTTATGTATGGAACAATGTCCAGTCATCCAGATCGCTGCTTGCATTAAAGATGTCATACAGACGTACGTTCATTGATGTATTGCCACAATGTGACAAGTACAATACAAAGTTTGCTGTCATTATCATGAATATACTGCAGACTCCAATTTTTGGTCTCTTTATTGTATATATATATACACCTGATCTATCTATTATAGTAAATGGCATCACGCTCTCTCCCGCACCTGAAATCCGCTGCCTCGGGGTAACTCTCGATTCTGCCCTGTCCTTCAAACCGCACGTCCAAACTCTTGCCACCTCCTGTCGCCTCCAACTCAAAAATATTGCACGAATCCGTCCCTTTCTCAGCCCACAGTCTACTAAAACTCTTGTGCATGCCCTCATCATCTCCCGCCTCGATTACTGCAACACCCTCCTCTGTGGCTTCCCTGCAAATTTCCTTGCACCACTCCAGTCTGTCCTCAACTCTACTGCTCGGCTAATCCTCCTCTCTCCTCGCTACTCCCCTGCTTCACCCCTTTGCAAATCTCTCCACTGGCTCCCAATTCCCCAACGAATCCAGTTCAAATTACTAACACTGATCTACAAAGCCATCCACAACCTGTCCCCTCCCTATATATTCTGAACTAATCTCCCACTATCTTCCCTCACGCCATCTTCGATCCTCCCAAGACCTCCTACTCTACTCCACACTTATTCGTTCCACACACAACTGCCTCCAAGATTTCTCCTGAATATCCCCCATCCTCTGGAATTCCACGCCTCAACACATCTGATTATC
This sequence comes from Ranitomeya imitator, assembly GCF_032444005.1. Classification (NCBI taxonomy): domain Eukaryota; kingdom Metazoa; phylum Chordata; class Amphibia; order Anura; family Dendrobatidae; genus Ranitomeya; species Ranitomeya imitator. The sequence goes on along the minus strand of NC_091285.1, from coordinate 216,744,960 downwards.
CACCACCCTCGGATCCTTCAGACGGAACCTGAAAACCCATCTCTTCAGGAAAGCCTACAGCCTGCAATAACCATTCTGCCACCTCCACCAACCACCCGAGCTGCCGCCACGTCACCAACCACCCAAGCTGCCGCCACGTCACCGACCACCCGAGCTGCCGCCATGTCACCATCCACCCGAGCTGTCGTCACATCACCGACCACCCGAGCTGCTGCCACGTCACCGACCACTCGAGCTGCCACCACATCACCAACCACCCGAGCTGCCGCCACGTCACCGACCACCCGAGCTGCAGCCACGTCACCGACCACCCGAGCAGCCGTCTCACCACCACCAGTGCTGCAGCACACCAACCTCCTGTCTCTTCCCCATTATCCTGAAGAATGTAAGTCCGCAAGGACAGGTTCCCTTTTGTACCAGTCTGTCACTATTAGAGTTGAGCGACCTTGACCTTTTTAGAGTCGAGCCGGGTTTCGCGAAACCCGACTATCTCAAAAGTCGGGTCGAGTGAAATCGGCCGATTATGACGTAAAGTCGGGATCGACCGAAACACGAAACCCAATGCAAGTCAATGGGGCAGCATAGTCGGCAGTGAGTGGGGGCCAGGAAAACACCTAGAGTGCCCATTTTAATGTCAAAACCATCCATTCTTCTTAATGAAGCTTGTCAAGCGTAATTTACCTTATAATAATTGGAAGGCATTTGAAATTGGGGGTCATTGGGCTAAAGTTGTGGTGGGTAGGGCTGGTTCAAGTAATTAGTGGGCCCAGGAAATCTGGACCACGTCACGGCAGTGGAGCAGGGAGAGGTAAGTATTTCAACTTTGCAAGTGCTGTGAACCTGAGCAAGCAGGGGGGGCCCACTCGTTGGCATTGGCACTGGCACAGGGCCCCTCAAAGTACAGCGGTGTGTTTGCACGGCGGGGGCGCCTCCCACCGGCAGCAACACTTTTGCGTACCATGAGAGGCCCTGTGCCAGTGACGTCGCCAACTAGTATTCCTCCCCCCACCTGATGAAGGAACCTGCACTTTCATCTGCACCTTCCTGTTTGTCCCCGTGTAAGGTGGTATGGTATGCGGGAAGGGGGACCTGACTTTCAGCAGGGTCACAATCTTGCAGTGTAGCGTGCACGGGAAATGTTGCGTTATGGGTCAATGTACCAGCAGACTCATCTATCACTGGCTGGGCAATGGGCAGGATGAGGAGGAAACACAGATATAGGCCCAAAGAATAAAGTGGGCTAAATGCAGTTCAAAATTGGTAACACAGGACTAATCAGGGGGCATTGCAGTGGAGGACAACTGGAATGAGAGGCTGACACAGAGAGTAGGCCCAAATCAGTAAGTAGTCGAAATGCAGTTCAAAATTGGCAACAGTAGTAAACAGGCGGCACAGCTTTGTTCAGTGGAGGAGAACAGCAAGGAGTGGCAGACACCGATAGTAGGCCCCAACCCAACTAGTAGGCCAAATGCAGTCTAACATTAACAACTACTTAACGAGCGCCTGAAAACGGAATATCAGGACAGGAAACCAGGAGAACAGCAAGGAGCGGCAGACACCGATAGTAGGCCCCAAACCAACTAGTACGCCAAATGCAGTTGTTCCGTTTAACCACAAATTAATGAGAGCCTGAAGATAGAAGTTCAGGAAAGGCAACCTGGAGAACACCTTGGAGTGGAACACACCATCTCTCTACACCCCATACCCAATTTGTAGGTCTAATGCAGCGTAGTTTCCAACAACTACTAAACGAGAGCATGATGATCGAAGCATTGGCGAGGAAACCTGGGGAACACCTTGGAGTGGAACACACCATCTCTCTACAGTGGAACACACCATCTCTCTACACCCCTTACCCAATTTGTAGGCCTAATGCAGCGTAGTTTCCAACAACTACTAAACGAGAGCCGGAAGATCGAAGCAATGGAGAGGAAACCTGGGGAACACCTTGGAGTGTAACACACCATCTCTCTACACCCCATAACCAATTTGTAGGCCTAATGCAGCGTAGTTTCCAACAACTACTAAACGAGAGCCGGAAGATCGAAGCAATGGAGAGGAAACCTGGGGAACACCTTGGAGTGTAACACACCATCTCTCTACACCCCATACCCAATTTGTAGGCCTAATGCAGCGTAGTTTCCAACAACTACTAAACGAGAGCCGGAAGATCGAAGCAATGGAGAGGAAACCTGGGGAACACCTTGGAGTGTAACACACCATCTCTCTACACCCCATACCCAATTTGTAGGCCTAATGCAGCGTAGTTTCCAACAACTACTAAACGAAAGCCGGAAGATCGAAGCAATGGAGAGGAAACCTGGGGAACACCTTGGAGTGTAACACACCATCTCTCTACACCCCATACCCAATTTGTAGGCCTAATGCAGCGTAGTTTCCAACAACTACTAAACGAGAGCATGATGATCGAAGCATTGGCGAGGAAACCTGGGGAACACCTTGGAGTGGAACACACCATCTCTCTACAGTGGAACACACCATCTCTCTACACCCCATACCCAATTTGTAGGCCTAATGCAGCGTAGTTTCCAACAACTACTAAACGAGAGCCGGAAGATCGAAGCTCAGGAAAGGCAACCTGGAGAACACCTTGGAGTATAACACACCATCTCTCTACACCCCATACCCAATTTGTAGGCCTAATGCAGCGTAGTTTCCAACAACTACTAAACGAGAGCCGGAAGATCGAAGCTCAGGAAAGGCAACCTGGAGAACACCTTGGAGTGTAACAAACCATCTCTCTACACCCCATACCCAATTTGTAGGCCTAATGCAGCGTAGTTTCCAACAACTACTAAACGAGAGCCGGAAGATCGAAGCAATGGAGAGGAAACCTGGGGAACACCTTGGAGTGTAACACACCATCTCTCTACACCCCATACCCAATTTGTAGGCCTAATGCAGCGTAGTTTCCAACAACTACTAAACGAGAGCCGGAAGATCGAAGCAATGGAGAGGAAATCTGGGGAACACCTTGGAGTGTAACACACCATCTCTCTACACCCCATACCCAATTTGTAGGCCTAATGCAGCGTAGTTTCCAACAACTACTAAACGAGAGCCGGAAGATCGAAGCAATGGAGAGGAAACCTGGGGAACACCTTGGAGTGTAACACACCATCTCTCTACACCCCATAACCAATTTGTAGGCCTAATGCAGCGTAGTTTCCAACAACTACTAAACGAGAGCCGGAAGATCGAAGCAATGGAGAGGAAACCTGGGGAACACCTTGGAGTGTAACACACCATCTCTCTACACCCCATACCCAATTTGTAGGCCTAATGCAGCGTAGTTTCCAACAACTACTAAACGAGAGCCGGAAGATCGAAGCAATGGAGAGGAAACCTGGGGAACACCTTGGAGTGTAACACACCATCTCTCTACACCCCATACCCAATTTGTAGGCCTAATGCAGCGTAGTTTCCAACAACTACTAAACGAAAGCCGGAAGATCGAAGCAATGGAGAGGAAACCTGGGGAACACCTTGGAGTGTAACACACCATCTCTCTACACCCCATACCCAATTTGTAGGCCTAATGCAGCGTAGTTTCCAACAACTACTAAACGAGAGCATGATGATCGAAGCATTGGCGAGGAAACCTGGGGAACACCTTGGAGTGGAACACACCATCTCTCTACAGTGGAACACACCATCTCTCTACACCCCATACCCAATTTGTAGGCCTAATGCAGCGTAGTTTCCAACAACTACTAAACGAGAGCCGGAAGATCGAAGCTCAGGAAAGGCAACCTGGAGAACACCTTGGAGTATAACACACCATCTCTCTACACCCCATACCCAATTTGTAGGCCTAATGCAGCGTAGTTTCCAACAACTACTAAACGAGAGCCGGAAGATCGAAGCTCAGGAAAGGCAACCTGGAGAACACCTTGGAGTGTAACAAACCATCTCTCTACACCCCATACCCAATTTGTAGGCCTAATGCAGCGTAGTTTCCAACAACTACTAAACGAGAGCCGGAAGATCGAAGCAATGGAGAGGAAACCTGGGGAACACCTTGGAGTGTAACACACCATCTCTCTACACCCCATACCCAATTTGTAGGCCTAATGCAGCGTAGTTTCCAACAACTACTAAACGAGAGCCGGAAGATCGAAGCAATGGAGAGGAAACCTGGGGAACACCTTGGAGTGTAACACACCATCTCTCTACACCCCATACCCAATTTGTAGGCCTAATGCAGCGTAGTTTCCAACAACTACTAAACGAGAGCCGGAAGATCGAAGCAATGGAGAGGAAACCTGGGGAACACCTTGGAGTGTAACACACCATCTCTCTACACCCCATACCCAATTTGTAGGCCTAATGCAGCGTAGTTTCCAACAACTACTAAACGAGAGCCGGAAGATCGAAGCTCAGGAAAGGCAACCTGGGGAACACCTTGGAGTGTAACAAACCCTCTCTCTACACCACGGAAGGGCTGATTCTTAGGAAGGAAGGCTGTCGGAAAGAAGCAGGGCGCGTCCGAGGGTGATTATATTCTTATTAGGTATATACTCACCCTCGGACGCGCCCTGCTTCTTTATTTGTAATGAATGTTTATTTGCAATGTGGTTTTGACTTACTCTATTTTTTTGGTAAATAATGATTTTATTATTTTCATTGTTTTGCATCTTCTTGGCAATAATATAAAGAAGACGCGACAGGACAACACTCGGTGGATGCCATATCTGTGTTTAAAATTGAAAAAACCTTTCAGTTAACTACTTGCAGGAGAAAGTTATTGTAGCTGGTGGCCATTTTTAGTACTGTACCAGATTTTTGTTGTATGTGTTTGTTTTTAATGTTAAAATGTCTGCATTTGATATCTCTCCAGTATTTTCTTTTTTATAAGCAAAATACTTATTTTTATATTTTCTGATGTTGGTTCCAGGGGTACACGGGCAGCAGTGGTGTGGTCAGTGGAGGCCTAGTGGAAGGAGTGACCGCAGACAGGCATCGAAGGCCTAAAATAATAACACATAGCTGTAGGCAATTTTAAATTGGTTACAGGGGTACACGGGCAGCAGTGGTGTGGTCAGTGGAGGTCTAGTGGAAGGAGTCACCGCAGACAGGCATCGAAGGCCTAAAATAATAACACATGGCTGTAGGCAATTTTAAATTGGTTCCAGGGGTACACGGGCAGCAGTGTTGTGGTCAGTGGAGGCCTAGTGGAAGGAGTGACCGCAGACAGGCATCGAAGGCCTAAAATAATAACACATGGCTGTAGGCAATTTTAAATTGGTTACAGGGGTACACGGGCAGCAGTGGTGTGGTCAGTGGAGGCCTAGTGGAAGGAGTGACCACAGACAGGCATCGAAGGCCTAACATAACAAAAATGTCAATACAATGGTATTGTCAGTGGCAGGCATTGAAGGATGTCAGCGCATAGACTAAACATTGGTGGAGCTGTGAGATAATTTTGCAAGTGGTAGAGCACTGTTTGAGCTGGGGTGGGGGGAAACTGTCTTGTGGCCGGCGGTACAGGCCCAGGGCCCCTCATATTACAACGGTGTGTCTGACGTTGGGTGTGCACCACCACCGCCAGAGACACTTTATTGTACTAGGAGGGACCCAGTGGCAGTGCCGTCGACCAAAAGCGGGCTCACCCACCTCTTCAGACAAACTGCACTCTCACGGGTGCTGTCGCCAAGTGTCGATACCACGGCCCTGTGTGGGGAGTTTGGCCATTTAGTGAGGTGTAAACATGTCGTATGCAGGACAATCAGGTGCAGAAAATTACGAGATTGGAAAAGGCATTCAGAATAGTCCACAGGCAAGACCTTTTCATAGGAAAGCTAGGTGTCAGCCGGGCAAGGTGGGGCAAAAGATTTCGAAATCCAGTTGTGGTTCATTTTAATGAAGGTTAGATCATCTACAGTTTGGGTAGCCAGACGAGTCCTTTTTTCTGTTAGTATTGAACCTGCAGCACTGAAAACTCTTTCTGATAGGACACTAGCTGCCGGGCAAGCAAGCTCCTGCAATGCATATTCTGCCAATTCTGGCCAGGTGTCTAATTTTGATGCCCAGTAATCAAATGGGAATGACGGTTGAGAGAGGACATCGATAAGGGATGAAAAATAGTTTGTAACCATACTGGACAAATGTTGTCTCCTGTCACTTTGAATTGATGCTGCAGTACCTGTCCTGTCTGCGGTCATAGCAAAATCACTCCACAACCTGGTCAGAAAACCCCTCTGGCCAACGCCACTTCTGATTTCTGCCCCTCTAACTCCTCTGGTCTGCTGGCCCCTGCAGCTCGTGTGAGAACGATCACGGGCGCTGTGTGCAGGGAATGCCAGAAGCAAACGGTCAACAAGAGTTGATTGTTTGGTTGCTAATATTAGTTCCAAGTTCTCATGTGGCATTATATTTTGCAATTTGCCTTTATAGCGAGGATCAAGGAGGCAGGCCAACCAGTAATCGTCATCATTCATCATTTTAGTTATGCGTGTGTCCCTTTTGAGGATACGTAAGGCATAATCCGCCATGTGGGCCAAAGTTCCAGTTCTCAAATCTGCGGTTGTGCTTGGTTGAGGGGCAGTTTCAGGCAAATCCACGTCACTTGTGTCCCTCAAAAAACCAGAACCCGGCCTTGCCGCGCCACCAATTTCCAGTGGCCCCGGAAAAGCTTCCTCATTAAAAATATAATCATCCCCATCATCCTCCTCGTCCTCCTCCTCCTCTTCGCCCGCTACCTCGTCCTGTACACTGCCCTGGCCAGACAATGGCTGACTGTCATCAAGGCTTTCCACTTCCTCAGCTGCAGACGCCTGATCCTTTATGTGCGTCAAACTTTGCATCAGCAGACGCATTAGGGGGATGCTCATGCTTATTATGGCGTTGTCTGCACTAACCAGCCGTGTGCATTCCTCAAAACACTGAAGGACTTGGCACATGTCTTGAATCTTCGACCACTGCACACCTGACAACTCCATGTCTGCCATCCTACTGCCTGCCCGTGTATGTGTATCCTCCCACAAAAACATAACAGCCCGCCTCTGTTCACACAGTCTCTGAAGCATGTGCAGTGTTGAGTTCCACCTTGTTGCAACGTCTATGATTAGGCGATGCTGGGGAAGGTTCAAAGAACGCTGATAGGTCTGCATACGGCTGGAGTGTACGGGCGAACGGCGGATATGTGAGCAAAGTCCACGCACTTTGAGGAGCAGGTCGGATAACCCCGGATAACTTTTCAGGAAGCACTGCACCACCAGGTTTAAGGTGTGAGCCAGGCAAGGAATGTGTTTCAGTTGGGAAAGGGAGATGGCAGCCATGAAATTCCTTCCATTATCACTCACTACCTTGCCTGCCTCAAGATCTACAGTGCCCAGCCACGACTGCGTTTCTTTCTGCAAGAACTCTGACAGAACTTCCGCAGTGTGTCTGTTGTCGCCCAAACACTTCATAGCCAATACAGCCTGCTGACGTTTGCCAGTAGCTGCCCCATAATGGGAGACCTGGTGTGCAACAGTGGCAGCTGCGGATGGAGTGGTTGTGCTACTGCGGTCTGTGGACGAGCTCTCGCTTCTGCAGGAGGACGAAGAGGAGGAGGAGGGGGTGCGAACGGCTACAGCCAATTGTTTCCTAGACCGTGGGCTAGGCAGAACTGTCCCAAACTTGCTGTCCCCTGTGGACCCTGCATCCACCACATTTACCCAGTGTGCCGTGATGGACACGTAACGTCCCTGGCCATGCCTACTGGTCCATGCATCTGTTGTCAGGTGCACCTTTGTGCTCACAGATTGCCTGAGTGCATGGACGATGCGCTCTTTAACATGCTGGTGGAGGGCTGGGATGGCTTTTCTGGAAAAAAAGTGTCGACTGGGTAGCTCGTAGCGTGGTACAGCGTAGTCCATCAGGGCTTTGAAAGCTTCGCTTTCAACTAACCGGTAGGGCATCATCTCTAACGAGATTAGTCTACCTATGTGTGCGTTCAAACCCTGTGTACGCGGATGCGAGGCTAAGTACTTCCTTTTTCTAACCATAGTCTCATGTAGGGTGAGCTGGACTGGAGAGCTGGAGATCGTGGAACTAGCGGGGGTGCCGGTGGACATGGCAGACTGAGAGACGGTGGGAGATGGTATTGTTGCCGCCGGTGCCCTAGATGCAGTGTTTCCTACTACGAAACTGGTGATTCCCTGACCCTGACTGCTTTGGCCTGGCAAAGAAACCTGCACAGATACTGCAGGTGGTGCGGAAAATGGTGGCCCTACACTGCCGGAAGGGATGTTGCGTTGCTGACTAGCTTCATTGGCCGAGGGTGCTACAACCTTAAGGGACGTTTGGTAGTTAGTCCAGGCTTGCAAATGCATGGTGGTTAAATGTCTATGCATGCAACTTGTATTGAGACTTTTCAGATTCTGTCCTCTGCTTAAGGTAGTTGAACATTTTTGACAGATGACTTTGCGCTGATCAATTGGATGTTGTTTAAAAAAATGCCAGACTGCACTCTTTCTAGCATCGGATACCTTTTCAGGCATTGCAGACTGAGCTTTAACCGGATGGCCACGCTGTCATCCAACAGGTTTTGGCTTTGCCACGCGTTTTGGGCAAGATACGGGCCCGGCAGATGGAACCTGTTGTGATGTTGATGCCTGCTGCGGCCCCTCCTCCTCCGCTTCAGAACTGCTGCCGCCTGCACCCTGTTCCCCCAATGGCTGCCAATCGGGGTCAAGAACTGGGTCATCTATTACCTCTTCTTGTAGCTCGTGTGCAACTTCGTCTGTGTCACCGTGTCGGTCGGTGGTATAGCGTTCGTGATGGGGCAACATAGTCTCATCAGGGTCTGATTCTTGATCAGCACCCTGCGAGGGCAATGTTGTGGTCTGAGTCAAAGGACCAGCATAGTAGTCTGGCTGTGGCTGTGCATCAGTGCACTCCATGTCAGATTCAACTTGTAATGGGCATGGACTGTTAACTGCTTCACTTTCTAAGCCAGGGACGGTATGTGTAAAGAGCTCCATGGAGTAACCCGTTGTGTCGCCTGCTGCATTCTTCTCTGTTGTTGTTTTTGCTGAAGAGGACAAGGAAGCGACTTGTCCCTGACCGTGAACATCCACTAACGACGCGCTGCTTTGACATTTACCAGTTTCACGAGAGGAGGCAAAAGAGCTAGAGGCTGAGTCAGCAAGATAAGCCAAAACTTGCTCTTGCTGCTCCGGCTTTAAAAGCGGTTTTCCTACTCCCAGAAAAGGGAGCGTTCGAGGCCTTGTGTAGCCAGACGACGAACCTGGCTCCACAGCTCCAGACTTAGGTGCAATATTTTTTTTCCCACGACCAGCTGATGCTCCACCACTACCACTACCCTCATTACCAGCTGACAATGAACGCCCCCGGCCACGACCTCTTCCACCATACTTCCTCATTGTTTTAAAAACGTAAACAAACTAACGGTATTTGTTGCTGTCACACAAATTACACGGTGAGCTATAACTTCAGTATGATTTAGCTACCCCTTTACAGGTGAGTGAGACCACAACGAAAATCAGGCACAATGTTACACACTCTGTTGTTGGTGGCAACAAATGAGAGAGATGCCACACACGCAGGACTGTCACTGAAGCACAAATGTAAATATTAATCTCCCACTGATTTGATTTTTTTTTTTTTTTAAGGGAGACTTTAGGAAAAAAAAATAATAGAATAAAATGATTTTTTCAGGAAGAATTTAGAAACCAAATAAAATAAAATGATTTTTTCAGGGAGAATTTAGAAAACAAATAAAACAAAAAAAGGCTTTCTATGGCCCACTGAGTGAGAGATGACGCACACAGGAGTCAGGAGTGGCACACAAGCCCAGAGGCCAATATTTATCTCCCACTGATTGATGTAGTGATTTTTTCAGGTAGATTTTGGAACCCAAATCAAGCTAAAAAAAATAATAGGCTTTCTATGGCCCACAATTGGAGAGAGAGAGAGAGATGGCACACCCAGGAGTCAAGACTGGCACACAAGCAGAAAGGGCAATATTAATCTCCCACTGATTTTTTTTTTTTTTTTTTTTTTTCAGGGAGACTTTAGGAAAAAAAAAATAGAATAAAATGATTTTTTGAGGAAGAATTTAGAAACCAAAGAAAATAAAATGATTTTTTCAGGGAGAATTTAGAAAAGAAATAAAACAAAAAAAGGCTTTCTATGGCCCACTGAGTGAGAGATGACGCACACAGGAGTCAGGAGTGGCACACAAGCCCAGAGGCCAATATTTATCTCCCACTTTTTTTTTTTTGTTCCAGGGAAAATTTATAAACCCAATAAAAAAAATAATAAATAGGCTTTCTATGGCCCACTATCTGAGAGACAGAGAGAGATGGCACGCTTAGGACTGGCACACAAGCCCAAAGGCCAATATTAATCTCCCTTTTTTTTTAAGGGAGAATTTATAAAACCAAAAAAAAAAAAAAAAATAGGCTTTCTATGGCCCACTATTTGTGAGAGAGATGGCACGCTCAGGACTGGCACACAAGCCCAGAGGCCAATAATAATCTCCCACTTTTTTTTTTTTTTTTCCAGGGAAAATTTATAAACCCATTAAAAAAATAAATAAATAAATAGGCTTTCTATGGCCCACTATCTGAGAGAGAGAGATGGCACGCTTAGGACTGGCACACAAGCCCAAAGGCCAATATTAATCTCCCTTTTTTTTTAAGGGAGAATTTATAAAACCAAAAAAAAATAAATAAATAGGCTTTCTATGGCCCACTATTTGTGAGAGAGATGGCACGCTCAGGACTGGCACACAAGCCCAGAGGCCAATATTAATCTCCCACTTTTTTTTTTTTTTCCAGGGAAAATTTATAAACCCATTAAAAAAAATAAAAAATAAATAGGCTTTCTATGGCCCACTATCTGAGAGAGAGAGATGGCACGCTTAGGACTGGCACACAAGCCCAAAGGCCAATATTAATCTCCCACTGATTGATTTATTGATTTTTTCAGGTAGAATTTAGAACCCAAATAAAGCAAAAAAAAAAAAAAAAAAAAGGGCTTTCTATGGCCCACTGAGTGAGTGATGATGCACACAGGAGTCAGGAGTGGCACACAAGCCCTGAGGCCAATATTTTTCTCCCACTGATTGATGTAGTGATTTTTTCAGGTAGATTTTAGAACCAAAATCAAGCAAAAAAATAAATAGGCTTTCTATGGCCCACTGAGTGAGTGATGATGCACACAGGAGTCAAGAGTGGCACACAAGCCCTGAGGCCAATATTTTTCTCCCACTGATTGATGTAGTGATTTTTTCAGGTAGATTTTATAACCCAAATCAAGCAAAAAAATAAATAGGCTTTCTATGGCCCACTGAGTGAGAGATGACACAGACAGGGATGGCACTCTAGCAGAAATGTCAATCTTAATCTCCCACAAAAAAAAAAAAAAAAACAGGGAGTGTCCTTCAATTACTATCTCCCTGCAGTAATCTCAGCCAGGTATGGCAGGCAGCAATAAGGAGTGGACTGATGCACAAATTAAATAAAAAGTGTGTACAAACCAAAAAGATAGCTGTGCAGAAAGGAAGGAACAAGAGGATTTGTGCTTTGAAAAAAGCAGTTGGTTTGCACAGCGGCGTACACACAGCAATGCAGCTATCAGGGAGCCTTCTAGGGCAGCCCAATGAGCTACAGCGCTGAGGGGAAAAAAAAAAAATGTAGCTTCCACTGTCCCTGCACACCGAAGGTGGTGTTGGGCAGTGGAAATCGCTACAGCACAAGCGGTTTGGTGGTTAATGGACCCTGCCTAACGCTATCCCTGCTTCTGACGAAGCGGCAGTAACCTCTCCCTAAGCTCAGATCAGCAGCAGTAACATGGCGGTCGGCGGGAACGCCCCTTTATAGCCCCTGTGACGCCGCAGACAGCAAGCCAATCACTGCAATGCCCTTCTCTAAGATGGTGGGGACCAGGACCTATGTCATCACGCTGCCCACACTCTGCGTTTACCTTCATTGGCTGAGAAATGGCGCTTTTCGCGTCATTGAAACGCGACTTTGGCGCGAAAGTCGTGTACCGCATGGCCGACCCCACACAGGGGTCGGATCGGGTTTCATGAAACCCGACTTTGCCAAAAGTCGGCGACTTTTGAAAATGAACGACCCGTTTCGCTCAACCCTAGTCACTATAAATTTGTTTACTGTTAATGATATCTATAACCCTGTATGTAACCCCTTTTCAAATGTACAGCACCATGGAATTAATGGTGCTATATAAATAAATAATTATATATATATATATATATATATATATATACTGTATGCCTCTGATCCCCACCCCACCCCATCCAGCCCAGCCCAACTCTGATCTTGCACTGTCATTATTGTAAACTTATGTCTATGAATTTTGCCTTTGTAAAAATCTTAAAGTTAGTGAAACTTTACAAAATGTTTTGCAAAAATTTGTGTTCCTGTCATATGAGACAAGAGACCCATATTTCAGAAACCATTGTATTATTCAAGGGAAGACTAACTATTTAATAGAAATTCTGTCTGTTGGCTTTATTTTAATTCTGTGGGTTATTTTTAATTAAAACACACGCTAAAAACATGGTTTTGGCAAGATGTTTAAATTCCCATTTGCTTTAATGTTACACTGCTATATTATACAAGAAAAACACTGCAAGTGAATATTCTGTAAAGTTAATTATCTAGGACTGGCTAATTTAACTTGCCATACACCAGTCTTAATGAGGGACAGCAGGTGTAAGGTTGCCTAGAGCGAGTCATGACCGAGCTGCTGTCCGGTTACCCTTGATCACTTTACAGGAAAACAGGATCCCAGTCCCAGGATGCTGTTGGGCATGGGGTGCATCACAATCATTTTTAGACAGCAGGCTTCTGCTGTCTCCAAGCCTCCATCCTCCGGAGTGACCACATACAACTCAGGTGGCGTCAAATTCATTGCAACCAGTAATCACCTGCCCACAATTCCACGTCCACCGACCTATGTTTGTCAGAAGACCAGAAACTCTACCTAGTACTTTGACCAAGCCCTAGGCTCCAGATAGTCCAGGAATGTGCACGAGGGATATCAGTACGGTCTTCCACTGCCTTGAAGGATTGGTACATACTGGACCTAGCAGCCCACTGCACCCGAACTTGACCTTGTCACGGTACTTCACTGACTGCATCCCTACCAGGAAGTGTCCCCTTTTTACTAACACTAGTCCCCACTCACTGGGCTAGTTCCATCCACTAACTATATGTTATCCTAAAGACTAAACCTATTGTCCTTATCTTATGTCATTTTCCATTACTAAGCCACTTGACTATATGAACAGTATTTCCACTATCCCAAGTCTAGCCCTGTGTTTACTATGCACTATGCACTACAAACATTGTACATTAACACTTTACATTCCTTATATGCTGAACATTACCATCACACATTGTAAAATATGCACATCACTATTAACATTACATGGAAAACTGTATGACATTGTACACATAGCATGATTGTTGTCTTCATGAGTAGGAATGCAGAAGAACAGTCCATCACCCTTAAACAGGAATATGATGTGACAAATTAATAAAGGCCACTGTGCCAAATAGATACATGCAGCTTAATGAATTTGGTGCATATTATCAGTAACATGTGTCTCTATGTTTAAAAACACTGCCACTTGTGAGAAATAGGAGGGTTTAACATTTTGCTGGAAATGGGCAAGAAAATGGCAAATGTCGAAACATTATTGAACATCTCTGCATTGCACAAAGGTTTTGTGACTGTTTAAAGTGTTTTTTGCAACTTTTTTTTTGGCATAAACACTTTGATGCATCAACTCTAAAAAATCCACAGAATATGATCTAATTAAAGCAACTAATTTTATTTACATTCAAGAAAACCTGTCTCCATGAAAATGCCATCCAATATGCAGGCATAATATTCTAGAGAAGGAGAAGCAGAGCACATTGATATATAGTTTTGTTAGAAAAAAATTGAAATAACCTGTGTTTTAATCATTTAATTCTATGCTCTTTTTGGGATTTTAAGTCCAGTGGGTGGTCCGATAAGTGACTAACAGCTCTCTGTATGCAAGCTTATACAAGGAAGGCTGTCAGTCACTAATGCGGCCGCCCACTGGACTGAAAATTCCAGAAAGAGCAGAGGATTAAAGCACAACTTTGCTATTTTTTTCCAGCACTTGAGTGCTGCTTTAAATGTAAGCCCCTTGCCCTGGTAATATACTCACTAGTGATGAGCTACCTCCCTAGTGTTCGGGTTCGGTTCGGTTCGTCGAACAGGGACGTGTTCGACGAATGTTCGTCGAACATTCGACGAACACCGTCGAACCCCAATGGCAAGCAAACACAAACACATACAAACACATGGAAAACACATAGAAAACACCTTAAAAGGTGTCCAAAAGCTGACAAACTGCTCAGAAGACACAACAAACACATGGAAAAGTCACAACTACATATAGTCATGCGAAAAGAAAAGAGGTGGAGGAGTGAAAGGAGGAGGAGACACAGATATAGGCATGTCATTCCCTTCTAAAATCAAGAAAGGCTGAAGTAAAAATCTAAAATCACTCTACCAACACCCAGACGTCTTGACAAAAAAAAAAAAATAATAAATATCTTTAAGTAGAATGGCGGCGGGCCCATTCAGAACACTTTCCTTAGAAGAGGTAGTGGTACCCCCATTGGGAGTTGTGCCAAAAAATGAACCCAATACATTCAGATTAATCCACCATTTGTCATATTCAAGGGGCAGGTCAGTAAACGAGAACATCGACGCCGATCCAAGTACAGTACTATGTACTGTACCTCCTTTGACGAGGCAATCAGGTGGGTCAAGAAGTTGGTAAGGGGCACCCTAATGGCCAAAACAGACATTGAGGGGGAGTTCCGGTTACTACCTGTGCCTCCGAATAGTGTCCTCCCATTGGGCTACTTCTGTGAAGGAGCATACTACATAGATTGCTGTTTGCCCATGCGGTGCTCCATATCCTGCTCACTATTTGAGGCGTTTAGTTGCTTCCTCGAATGTGTCATCATGGACGTTTGTAAGATGGCACATATTATCCATTACCTCGATGACTTCTTATGCCTGGGCCCAAAAGATTCACCACAGTGTGAAAACATGCGGTAGTCCACCTGTGAAAAGGAGAGAGCTGGAGGGAGAGTGGACACCCCAGAGCCGAGGGGTTAGATTGAGAAAGAAAGAAGGCGGTGTAGCTTGCTTCATGGGTGGGGTACTCTGTTGAGTAGCAGAAATTGCTACTAGGCCCAAAAGGATTTCCTGGGCCAGATGCCGTTAAAAAATAGTACTTAGGTAAACAGGCAGTGTAGCTTGCTTCATGGGTGGGGTATGCTGCTGAGTAGTACTAAATTCTACTAGGCTCAAAAGGATTTCCTGGGCTAGATGCAGTTACAAAATAGTAGTTAGGTAAACAGGCAGTGTAGCTTGCTTCATGGGTGGGGTACGCTGCTGAGTAGCACTAAATTCTACTAGGCCCAAAAGGATTTCCTGGGCTAGATGCCGTTACAAAATAGTATATAGGTAAACAGGCGGTGTAGCTTGCTTCATGGGTGGGGTATGCTGCTGAGTAGCACAAAATGCTATTAGGTACAAAACAATTTCCTGGGCTAGATGCAGTTAAAAATTAGTAATTAGATCAACAAGTGGTGTAGCTTGCTTCATGGGTGGGTTACGCTTCTGCGTAGCACTAAATTCTACTTGGCCCAAAAGGATTTCTTGGGCTAGATGCCATTGTAAAATAGTATTTAGGTAAACAGGCGGTGTAGCTTGCTTCATGGGTACCCCTGCAGGACTATTTGAAGAGCCTTTGAGGCATCAAGAGAGAGGACAAGAGAGGAGGCCTTAAAACCGCGGGTAAGACCAGTTTCAAATACTGTCAATCTGATTACTAAATTTAATAATCAGTGGAGCGACATATATCATATTTTAAATGCTAACTGGGGTATCCTGAGAAGTGAACCAAAACTAAGACCCTTTATTGGGGATCGGCCTAAGCTAGTAGCAAGAAGGGCGAAAAATTTGAAAGACTATCTGTCCAATAGCCATTATAGACGCCCAGCTACAAGATTAAGAACTAGCCACTCAAACAAGGGATCTTTTCCATGTGGCAGTTGCTCCATTTGCCCTAAAATGATTGCTAGTAGGGGGATTACAGTCAAACATTTGCCTTCACAGATACAATCTAAAACATATTTCAATTGCCGTTCACGCAATGTGGTTTATGCTTTGTTCTGTGGTTGTGACAAAATCTACGTCGGTCAGACGACACAGGAGATACGACGCAGAATACAACAGCATTTGTCCAACATAGCTACTGCTAGATCAGATAAATCAAAAGGTAAAGCGATAACATCAGTGGCAGCACACTTTCTAGAAGCCCATGTGGGTTTGGGGGATTCCCTCAAAGTCATGGGCCTAGAAGGGGTAATTACCAACATAAGGGGTGGCAATGTAACAGAAGAACTTTTGTGTCGAGAAGCCAGATGGATATATGATCTAGACAGCTTAGCACCCAATGGTCTTAATGAGGAGTTGTTATATTCTGGCTTCTACAAAAAGAAATGATCTGAACAGCTCCCCTTTTTGACCATGGGAATTGAAGTTCCTCTTCTCTGCATACACTATGTTTATATGCATTCCTCCATGCATAAAAAAACTTTCTCCTTTTTTTGTCCCCCTCTCCTTTATATGCTCCCTTCAGTGGCAATCTACTCAATGGGCTCGATGAAATATGAAAAATATGAGAAATATGAAAAATTTCGGAAATACAGTCACCCATAATGAAGACCCTAGGAGAAACAACGAAAAAATCCTATAGCGGACTTCTGTGGGTTTTTTTTTTCTTTTTTTTTTAGCAGGGGTCATATGATTTGTGTATGTAACCAAATGACACCTCCCTACAGGAGGTGGGTGGAGTATGCTGCTGAGTAGCACAAAATGCTATTAGGTACAAAACAATTTCCTTGGCTAAATGCAGTTAAAAATTAGTAATTAGATCAACAAGCAGTGTTGGTGGCTTCATGGGTGGGGTACTCTGCTGAGTAGCACAAAATGCTATTAGGTACAAAACAATTTCCTGGGCTAGATGCAGTTAAAAATTAGTAATTAGATCAACAGGTGGTGTAGCTTGCTTCATGGGTGAGGTACGCTGCTGAGTAGCACTAAATTCTACTAGGCCCAAAAGGATTTCCTGGGCTAGATGCCGTTACAATATAGTATTTAGGTAAACAGGCGGTGTAGCTTGCTTCATGGGTGGGGTACTCTGCTGAGTAGCACTAAATTCTACTAGGCCCAAAAGGATTTCCTGGGCTAGATGCTGTTAAAAATAGTACTTAGGTAAACAGGCGGTGTAGCTTGCTTCATGGGTGGGGTACTCTGCTGAGTAGCACAAAATGCTTTTAGGTACAAAACGATTTCCTGGGCTAGATGCAGTTAAAAATTAGTAATTAGATCAACAGGCAGTGTTGGTTGCTTCATGGTTGGGGTACTCTGCTGAGTAGCACAAAATGCTATTAGGTACAAAACTATTTCCTGGGCTAGATGAAGTTAAAAATTAGTAATTAGATCAACAGGTGGTGTAGCTTGCTTCATGGGTGGAGTACGCTGCTGAGTAGCACCACATTCTACTAGGCCCAAAAGGATTTCCTGGGCTAGATGCCTTTACAAAATAGTAGTTAGGTAAACAGGCGGTGTAGCTTGCTTCATGGGTGAGGTACACTGCTGAGTAGCACCAAATTCTACTAGGCTAAAAAGGATTTCCTGGGCTAGATGCCGTTACAAAATAGTAGTTAGGTAAACAGGCGGTGTAGCTTGCTTTATGGGTGGGGTACTCTGCTGAGTAGCACCAAATTCTACTAGGCCCAAAAGGATTTCCTGGGCTAGATGCCGTTACAAAATAGTAGTTAGGTAAACAGGTGGTGTAGCTTGCTTCATGGGTGGGGTATGCTGCTGAGTAGCACCAAATTCTACTAGGTCAAAAAGGATTTCCTGGGCTAGATGCCGTTACAAAATAGTAGTTAGGTAAACAGGTGGTGTATCTTGCTTCATGGGTGGAGTACGCTGCTGAGTAGCACCAAATTCTTCTAGGCCCAAAAGGATTTCCTGGGCTAGATGCCGTTACAAAATAGTAGTTAGGTAAATAGGCGGTGTAGCTTGCTTCATGGGTGGAGTACTCTGCTGAGTAGCACAAAATGCTATTAGGTACAAAACTATTTCCTGGGCTAGATGCAGTTAAAAATTAGTAATTAGATCAACAGGTGGTGTAGCTTGCTTCACGGGTGGGGTACGCTGCTGAGTAGCACAAAATGCTATTAGGTACAAAACTATTTCCTGGGCTAGATGCAGTTAAAAATTAGTAATTAGATCAACAGGTGGTGTAGCTTGCTTCACGGGTGGGGTACGCTGCTGAGTAGCACCAAATTCTACTAGGCCCAAAAGGATTTCCTGGGCTAGATGCCGTTACAAAATAGTAGTTAGGTAAACAGGCAGTGTAGCTTGCTTCATGGGTTGAGTACGCTGCTGAGTAGTACCAAATACTATTAGGCCCAAAAGGATTTCCTGGGCTAGATGCCATTGCAAAATAGTAGTTAGGTAAACAGGCGGTGTAGCTTGCTTCATGGGTGGGGTACGCTGCTGAGTAGCACCAAATTCTACTGGGCCAAAAAGGATTTCCTGGGCCAGATGCCATTAAAAATAGTACTTAGGTAAACAGGCGGTGGGTGGCTGGGCTATTCTGCTCACAAGCAGACACTGAAACTTTGGAGAAGACCTATGAATCCCAGGCCATAGTATGAGTAAACATTTCAAAAACCTGACCTGCACATCCAAACATAGACTGAGTGTGAACAGGTGCTGAACCCAGAGTCGCCAACTCGCACATAGTTAAATAAATAGGGCAGCACACTGCAGCGCCAAAACATGCAAACCTGAAAACACGAAATTTGAACTGCATTACTGCACTAGAAATATGAAAAATGAGAGCCTTTAGCGCACAAAAATGGCCAATTTTATGTGTACCTCGTAGCCACTTTACGGCATCTCTCTTATACGAGGGCCTACGCTTGACCTACCTCACTGAGAATAAACGTCTCCATCTGAATGGGTACATGTGAAACCTCTTCTTGGACTCAAATTCTCTCTCTCTGTGGAGGGGTATTGGACCTACTATAATTAAAACACCTGAAGCTAGGAGGCGGGGAGTGCACGATCAGAAGGCTAGAGAATACATTTCAAAAACCTGACCTGCACATCCAAACATAGACTGAGTGTGAACAGGTGCTGAACCCAGAGTCGCCAACTCGCACATAGTTAAATAAATAGGGCAGCACACTGCAGCGCCAAAACATGCAAACCTGAAAACACGAAATTTGAACTGCAGTACTGCACTAGAAATATGAAAAATGATAGCCTTTTGCGCACAAAAATGGCCAATTTTATGTGTACCTCGTAGCCACTTTACGGCATCTCTCTTATACGAGGTCCTACGCTTGACCTACCTCACTGAGAATAAACGTCTCCATCTGAATGGGTACATGTGAAACCTCTTCTTGGACTCAAATTCTCTCTCTCTGTGGAGGGGTATTGGACCTACTATAATTAAAACACCTGAAGCTAGGAGGCGGGGAGTGCACGATCAGAAGGCTAGAGAATACATTTCAAAAACCTGACCTGCACATCCAAACATAGACTGAGTGTGAACAGGTGCTGAACCCAGAGTCGCCAACTCGCACATAGTTAAATAAATAGGGCAGCACACTGCAGCGCCAAAACATGCAAACCTGAAAACACGAAATTTGAACTGCATTACTGCACTAGAAATATGAAAAATGAGAGCCTTTAGCGCACAAAAATGGCCAATTTTATGTGTACCTCGTAGCCACTTTACGGCATCTCTCTTATACGAGGTCCTACGCTTGACCTACCTCACTGAGAATAAACGTCTCCATCTGAATGGGTACATGTGAAACCTCTTCTTGGACTCAAATTCTCTCTCTCTGTGGAGGGGTATTGGACCTACTATAATTAAAACACCTGAAGCTAGGAGGCGGGGAGTGCACGATCAGAAGGCTAGAGAATACATTTCAAAAACCTGACCTGCACATCCAAACATAGACTGAGTGTGAACAGGTGCTGAACCCAGAGTCGCCAACTCGCACATAGTTAAATAAATAGGGCAGCACACTGCAGCGCCAAAACATGCAAACCTGAAAACACGAAATTTGAACTGCATTACTGCACTAGAAATATGAAAAATGAGAGCCTTTAGCGCACAAAAATGGCCAATTTTATGTGTACCTCGTAGCCACTTTACGGCATCTCTCTTATACGAGGTCCTACGCTTGACCTACCTCACTGAGAATAAACGTCTCCATCTGAATGGGTACATGTGAAACCTCTTCTTGGACTCAAATTCTCTCTCTCTGTGGAGGGGTATTGGACCTACTATAATTAAAACACCTGAAGCTAGGAGGCGGGGAGTGCACGATCAAAAGGCTAGAGAATACATGAGTGTGAACAGGTGCTGAACCCTGCAGCACGGCAGCAGTGTCTACTCACCCACCCTCTAGAGACCGGCCATGGCCACAGGTATAGTAGGATCATACATTCCAGTTCACTTTCCTATGTACCTGCGATACTAGCGGTTCTGACCAGTGAGCTTTTATGGCGTATATTATATCCTATATTTAGCTTTCTTATCTCCTGTCTTGTACCCTTTGTATTACGCCCTCCCCCTGATTCAACTAATTATGGCTGTGTCTACATATGATATGCCTGACAGGGGCTGTCTATATTAGATAATCTACTGAGGTGTGGACTGTTTTCTCTGCGTTTTGCTGCCTGGCATCATATTTCTCTTTTCATCTGTTTCTATGTCGGTTTTTTTTGGTTTTTCAGAGGTATTGTTTATGAGATGTAATGATTATTACTGAGATATATAATAAAATTTGATATATTTGTAAATTTCGGTGTTTAGCTTCCATTTTGATATATAGTCCTTAGAATTCTATCATCTCTTTTGGGTATCCTGAGTATCCGGACTATATTCTAATAGGTTTATATCATGCTTCCTTCGTCTGCCCTCTCCCCCTAACCTCGCACAACAGAAATTTGATCAAGGTCTCCCTCATCTGATAAGTCTTCCATGCCCAGCGCCAGTTCGTCCTCCACTTCTTCCTCGCCTCCTGCACCTTCCTCAACAGTTTGGCTGCTACCATGCGCCCTCGGTAATCCCTCTCCCCAGCCTCCAATGCCAGCCGCCTTGGTGCTGCCAACCTTCTTGACCTTGGAGATATTATCCCTTCCGCATATGACTCCTTCTGTTCCTCCTCCTCCTCTTGTTCCACCACCTGACTTCGAACACTGTGTAAGATGTGCTTCAGCATGTAAATCACCGGAATGGTCATGCTGATAATCGTATCGTCAGCACTAAACATCTTCGTCGCTATTTCAAAACTGTGCAGAAGGGTGCATAGGTCCCTGATCTGAGACCACCCCTGCAGCGTGATTTGCCCCACCTCTTGATCTCGTTGGCCCAGGCTATACATCATAACATATTGCACCAGGGCTCATCAGTGCTGCCACAGTCGCTGCAACATGTGCAGAGTTGAATTCCACTGTGTGGGCACATCGCATTTCAGCCAGTGAACTGGCAGGCCCAATAACTTCTGTAGAGATGTAAGTCATTGAGCTGCAGAATGCGAACAGCGGAAGTGAGCACACAGCGACCGTGCCCTCTGCAGAAGCCCATCTAGTCCGGGATAGTGGAATAAAAATCGCTGGACAACCAGGTTCAAAACATGAGCAATATAAGGCACGTGTGTGACATTTCCCCGGCGAAGGGTCGCACCCAGGTTTGCAGCATTGTCGCACAGCCTTTCCTGGCTGCAGGTTGAGTGGAGACAACGATTGATGGAACTCGGTCTCCAGAGCTGACCACAACTCCTCAGCTGTGTGACTCACATTTCCCAGACATTTCAATGTAAACACTGCCTGATGCCGTTGAGCTCTGGTGACAGCATAGTGAGGAGGTGTGCAGGATTCCTTCTGCGCAGTTACAACGCGGGTGGCATTACCAGACAAGATTTGGGTGCAGTGTTGTGAATTCTGCTCTTGTGCTCCCTCTTGTGGTTTCTAGTGGTATGTCTGCTCCTTGGAGTTAGCTGTCTTCAGCTGCTTCCACTGATCGTCTTTTCTGCTCGGCTATTTATGCCTGGCTCTGTCCTTCTGCCAGTGCCACTTGTAAATGGTTCCTGGTTGGATTTACATCTCTTTGGAGTTCATTGTTATCCTGACCAGTTCAGCAAAGCTAAGTTTTTGCTTGCTCTTTTCTGTTCACAGTTTGTGGACTTTTCCGTTCTGTGCTTCTATGTTTGTCCAGCGTTATCAGTATGAATTAATTCTGTCTTGCTGGAAGCTCTGGGAAGCAGATTTACCCTCCACACCTTTAGTCAGGTGTGGAGATTTTTAGTAAACTCTGCATGGATTTTTGTAGTGTTTTATACTGACCGCACAGTATTCCATCCTGTCCTTTCTATCAAGTTAGACTGGCCTCCTGTGCTCCTCCTGGTTTCATTCTGTGTATGTCTTTTCCCTCTCCACTCACAGTCATTATTTGTGGGGGGCTAATCTATCCTTTGGGGATTTTCTCTGAGGCAAGATAGTTTTCCTGCTTCTATCTTTAGGGGTAGTTAGCTCTTAGGCTGTGACGAGGTGCCTAGGGAGAGTTAGGAGCACCCCACGGCTACTTCTAGTGTGTTGAGCTTAGTGACTGCGGTCAGTACAGTTACCACTTCCTTCAGAGCTCGTTCCATGTTGCTCCTAAACCACCGCATCATAGCAGTACAAGTGGCCAAAAATGAATTAAATGCATCTCAAAAGAAGGAAAAGAAAGTCCTGAACCATTTTTTTTTCTGTGCTCTGGTTTGTCTTTTTTTTCCTCTTGATATCTGGGTGGTTCAGGATATATGCTCTGGCATGGATGTTCAGGGTTTGTTTTCTCGTGTGGATCAACTTGCTGCAAGAGTACAGAGTATCCAGGACTACGTTGTCCAGACTCGAGCTTTAGAGCCTAGAATTCCTACTCCTGATTTGTTTTTTGGGGACAGATCCAAGTTTTTGAACTTTAAAAATAACTGCAAATTGTTTTTTGCTTTGAAAACCCGTTCTTCAGGTGATCCCATTCAGCAAGTAAAAATCATCATATCCTTGCTGCGTGGTGACCCTCAAGACTGGGCCTTTTCTCTTGAAACAGGGGATCCGGCATTATTGAATGTAGACGCATTTTTTCAAGCACTCAGATTATTGTATGACGAACCTAATTCTGTGGATCATGCAGAAAAACCCTGTTGGCCTTGTGTCAAGGTCAGGAAGCGGCAGAATTATACTGCCAGAAATTTAGAAAATGGTCTGTGCTCACTAAATGGAATGAGGAGGCTCTGGCTGCTATTTTCAGAAAAGGTCTTTCTGAAGCCCTTAAAGATGGTGGGCTTTCCTACGCCTGCCGGTTTGAGCGAATCTATGTCTCTAGCTATTCAGATTGATCGGCGTCTGCGCGAGCGCAAAGCTGTGCACCATATGGCAGTGTCCTCGGAGCAGAGTCCTGAACCTATGCAATGTGATAGGATTTTGACTAGAACAGAACGGCAGGAATTCAGACGTCAGAATAGGCTGTGTTTTTACTGTGGTGGTTCTACTCATATTATCTCTGATTGCCCTAAGCGTACTAAGAGAGTCGCTAGGTCTGTTACCATTAGTACTATACAGCCTAAATTTCTCTTATCTGTGACCCTGATTTGCTCATTGTCGTCCTTTTCTGTCATGGCATTTGTGGATTCAGGCGCTGCCCTGAACTTAATGGACTTAGAA
Source organism: Ranitomeya imitator (assembly GCF_032444005.1). Taxonomy (NCBI): domain Eukaryota; kingdom Metazoa; phylum Chordata; class Amphibia; order Anura; family Dendrobatidae; genus Ranitomeya; species Ranitomeya imitator. The sequence goes on along the minus strand of NC_091285.1, from coordinate 216,721,098 downwards.
TTCACCAGGCGCTGTGGTTTTTACTTGCAGCCTTTGCAGAGCCCTATTCCTTTGAGGGGTATTGATGCTACACCCTTGGCCAAGGATAAACCTCAGTACTGGACGCAGATGACTATGTACACGGCCCCAGCACATCAGGAAGATTGCCGTTTTCTGGTGTTGCATAACCTGCATGATGTTGTTGTACTGGGATTTCCATGGTTACAGGAACATAATCCGGTGCTGGATTGGAAAACTATGACTGTGACTAGTTGGGGTTGTCAAGGGGTACATAGTGACGTTCCTTTGATGTCATTTTCCTCTTCCCCCTCTTCTGAGGTCCCTGAGTTTTTGTCGGATTTCCAGTATGTATTTGATGAGCCCAAGTCCAGTTCCCTTCCACCACACAGGGACTGGGATTGTGCTATTAACTTGATTCCTGGTTGCAAGTTCCCTAAGGGCCGACTTTTCAATCTGTCTGTGCCAGAGCATGCCGCCATGCGGAGTTATGTTAAGGAGTCTTTGGAGAAGGGGCATATTCGGCCCTCTTCGTCACCATTGGGAGCGGGTTTCTTTTTTGTTGCTAAGAAGGATGGCTCCTTGAGACCCTGTATTGATTATCGTCTTCTTAATAAGATCACGGTTAAATTTCAATACCCCTTGCCTCTGCTTACTGATTTGTTTGCTCAGATTAAGGGGGCTAGTTGGTTTACTAAGATTGACCTCCGAGGGGTATATAATCTTGTTCGTATTAAACAGGGTGACGAATGGAAAACTGCATTTAATACGCCCGAAGGCCATTTTGAATACCTTGTGATGCCATTTTGGCTCTCTAATGCTCCATCTGTGTTCCAGTCTTTCATGCATGATATTTTCCGCAATTATCTTGATAAATTCATGGTCGTATATTTGGATGATATTTTGATTTTTTCCGATGATTGGGAGTCTCATGTGAAGCAGGTCAGGATGGTGTTCCAGATCCTTCGTGATAATGCTTTGTTTGTGAAGGGGTCTAAGTGCCTATTCGGAGTTCAGAAGGTCTCTTTTTTGGGTTTTATTTTTTCTCCCTCATCTATAGAAATGGATCCTGTTAAGGTTCAAGCTATTCATGACTGGATTCAACCCACATCTGTGAAGGGCCTTCAAAAATTTTTGGGCTTTGCTAATTTCTATCGCCGTTTCATTGCCAACTTTTCCAGTGTGGTTAAGCCCCTTACTGATTTAACGAAGAAAGGTGCTAATGTGACAAATTGGTTCTCTGCGGCTGTTGAGGCCTTTCAGGAGCTTAAACGCCAATTTACTTCTGCCCCTGTGTTGCGTCAGCCCGATGTTTCTCTTCCTTTTCAGGTTGAGGTCGACGCTTCTGAGATTGGGGCAGGGGCCGTTTTGTCTCAGAGGGAGTCTGATGGTTCTTTGATGAAACCGTGTGCCTTTTTTTCCAGAAAGTGTTCGCCTGCGGAACGCAATTATGATGTCGGCAATCGGGAGTTGTTGGCTATGAAGTGGGCGTTTGAGGAGTGGCGACATTGGCTTGAGGGAGCTAAGCACCGCGTTGTGGTCTTGACTGATCATAAGAATCTGGTTTACCTCGAGTCGGCCAAGCAGCTGAATCCTAGACAGGCTCGGTGGTCTCTGTTTTTCTCCTGTTTTGATTTTGTGGTCTCATATCTTCCGGGATCTAAGAATGTTAAGGCTGATGCCCTCTCTAGGAGTTGTTAGCCTGATTCTCCTGGAGTCCTTGAGCCGGTTGGCATTCTTAAGGAAGGGATGATTCTTTCTGCCATCTCCCCTGATTTGCGGCGGGTGCTTCAGGAATTTCAGGCTGATAGGCCTGACCGCTGTCCTGTGGGGAAGCTGTTTGTTCCTGATAGATGGACGAGTAAGGTGATTTCTGAGGTTCATTGTTCAGTGTTGGCGGGTCATCCTGGGATTTTTGGTACCAGAGATTTGGTTGCTAGGTCCTTTTGGTGGCCTTCCTTGTTGCGCGATGTGCGTGCTTTTGTACAGTCCTGTGGGACTTGCGCCCGGGCCAAGCCTTGATGTTCTCGCGCTAGTGGGTTGCTTTTGCCTTTGCCTGTCCCTGAGAGGCCCTGGGTGCATATTTCCATGGATTTTATTTCGGATCTTCCTGTTTCCCAGAAGATGTCTGTTATCTGGGTTGTTTGTGACCGGTTCTCTAAAATGGACCATCTGGTATCTTTGCCTAAGTTGCCTTCCTCCTCAGATCTGGTTCCATTGTTTTTTCAGCATGTGGTTTGTTTGCATGGCATTCCGGAGAATATTGTGTCTGACAGAGGTTCTCAGTTTGTCTCTAGATTTTGGCGGGCCTTTTGTGCTAGGATGGGCATTGATTTGTCTTTTTCTTCGGCGTTTCATCCTCAGACTAATGGCCAGACTGAGCGAACTAATCAGACCTTGGAGACCTATTTGAGATGCTTTATGTCTGCTGATCAGGATGATTGGGTGTCTTTCTTGCCGTTGGCTGAGTTTGCCCTTAATAATCGGGCTAGTTCGGCTACTTTGGTTTCACCTTTCATTTGTAATTTTGGTTTTCATCCTCGCTTTTCTTCTGGGCAGGTTGAGCCTTCTGATTGTCCTGGTGTTGACTCTGTGGTGGACAGGCTGCAGCAGATTTGGACTCATGTGGTGGACAATTTGACATTGTCTCAGGAAAGGGCTCAACGTTTTGCTAACCGCCGTCGGTGTGTTGGTCCCCGGCTTCGTGTGGGGGATTTGGTTTGGTTGTCTTCTCGTCATGTTCCTATGAAGGTTTCGTCCCCTAAGTTTAAGCCTCGGTTTATTGGTCCTTATAAAATTTCTGAAATTATTAATCCGGTGTCTTTTCATTTGGCTCTTCCAGCCTCTTTTGCCATTCATAATGTTTTCCATAGATCTTTGTTGCGGAGATATGTGGTCCCCGTTGTTCCCTCGGTTGACCCTCCTGCCCCGGTGTTGGTTGAGGGAGAGTTGGAATATGAGGTTGAGAAGATTTTGGATTCTCGTTTTTCGAGGCGGAGGCTTCAGTATCTTGTCAAGTGGAAGGGTTATGGTCAAGAGGATAATTCTTGGGTTGTTGCCTCCGATGTCCATGCCACCAATTTCGTTTGTGCTTTTCACTTGGCTCATCCTGATCGGCCTGGGGGCTCTGGTGAGGGTTCGGTGACCCCTCCTCAAGGGGGGAGGGTACTGTTGTGAATTCCGCTCTTGTGCTCCCTCTTGTGGTTTCTAGTGGTATGTCTGCTCCTTGGAGTTAGCTGTCTTCAGCTGCTTCCACTGATCGTCTTTTCTGCTCGGCTATTTATGCCTGACTCTGTCCTTCTGCCAGTGCCACTTGTAAATGGTTCCTGGTTGGATTCACATCTCTTTGGAGTTCCCTGATATCCTGACCAGTTCAGCAAAGCTAAGTTTTTGCTTGCTCTTTTCTGTTCACAGTTTGTGGACTTATCCGTTCTGTGCTTCTATGTTTGTCCAGCGTTATTATCAGTATGAATTAATTCTGTCTTGCTGGAAGCTCTGGGAAGCAGATTTACCCTCCACACCTTTAGTCAGGTGTGGAGATTTTTAGTAAACTCTGCATGGATTTTTGTAGTGTTTTATACTGACCGCACAGTATTCCATCCTGTCCTATCTATCAAGTTAGACTGGCCTCCTGTGCTCATCCTGGTTTCATTCTGTGTATGTCTTTCCCCTCTCCACTCACAGTCATTATTTGTAGGGGCTAATCTATCCTTTGGGGATTTTCTCTGAGGCAAGATAGTTTTCCTGCTTCTATCTTTAGGGGTAGTTAGCTCTTAGGCAGTGACGAGTTGCCTAGGGAGAGTTAGGAGCACCCCACGGCTACTTCTAGTGTTGTGTTGAGCTTAGTGACTGCGGTCAGTACAGTTACCACTTCCTTCAGAGCTCGTTCCATGTTGCTCCTAAACCACCGCATCATAACAGTGCAGGTGGAGGACCGAGATGATGTTGAGGAGGCAGAAGCAATGGAGGAACTTCTAGATACAGAGGATCGATGAGCAACTCATGGGGACGGCAAGACCTGGACAGCAGCCCCTTCTCCTGATGTCGCCGTAGTTACCCGGTGCCCAGTCACCGACATGTAACGCCACTGTCCATGTCTAGTCATCCAAGTGTCTGTAGAGAAATGCACCCTGTCACACACAGAATTTCTCAAGGAAGCGGTGATGTTGTGTGCGAGATACTGGTGTAGCGCAGGCACAGCTTTCTTTGAGAAGTAGTGGTGACTGGGCATCTGATACTGGGGCACTGCAACGGACATAAGGTTTCAAAAATCCTCTGTGTCCACCAGGCGGAAAGGCAACATTTCTGTAGCCAACTGCTTGCAGATGGAGAAATTCAACCTCTTAGCTTTGTCATGGCTAGGAGGAAATTGTCTTTTACTTGTCCACATCTGAGGGACTAAGGGCTGGCTGCCGTGCTTAGACGGAGTTGAGTAGGGTGTCCCTGGCAAACTGCTGGTCTGTGAGGAAGGTGCAGGCGGAGATGTTTTGTTGCCTTGATCAAAATGTGGTGTCAATGTCGGAGAGCGCTCAATAACAGCAGGTGTTTCCACTTGCAAATGTCCTGATGACCTGCCAATCACACTGGCTGTTGCGGGTAAAAGGTGTAAGGTCTGCATCCAAAACCATGTGCGACTGCTGTCCCCACAGTCACAGAGGATGAAGAGGACACAGATGCACTTGATGGGGCAGATGGTGGTTGTCGCACTGCCCCATTGTAGCATAGTGAGCTTCCCACTGCAACTTATGCCTCTTATCCATGTGACGGTTCTTGCATGAAGTACTCAAACTAGTCATTTTTTGTCCTCTACTGAGATTTTGTTGACAAATCTTGCAGACAACATGAGTTGGGTCATCCTTTGCTATGTCAAAAAAAGAACAGGCAATGCAAGGCTTAGAGCCCGTGCATCCTGAAGAACCACCGCGACTTCTGGTCTGAGGCACAGTTGGGGTTGAGGATGCAGTTGTTGACATGCTTCCAGTACTCCGTCTCTGTCCAGGAAAGTGCAATGTTACCTCGTCGTCAGACGCGTCACTAGCATCCTCCTCCACCTCCTCTGCTGACCTCATGGACTGGCGGACTGGGGGTTGACAGTAAGTGGGGTCTACAACCTCGTCATCATCATCCTGTGTGTTCTCACACCCGTCGTCCTCAGAGCCAACCTCTTCCTGCCCTGACCGAAAACTCAAGTTTTCGTTCCGATCAGGTATCTCAGTCTCATCATCATCTTCCTCATTGTCTCCACCAACAGGAGTTACAGTTTGGGAACGAGGGTCTACATTATGCTCAGAACCTTCTTCATCTGGGCTTGGATCTGACTCACAAAGATTCTGGGCATCAGTGCAGATCATTTCCTCATCTGGATTCACAGAAGCTCTGGAGCAGACCTCTGATTCCCAGGCTATAGCATGCGTAAACAGCTCTACAGACTCAACCATGTGTGTTACCCCATGCTCAGACGGGCGGCTGGAGACTTGGGAGCTGTGAGGAAGCAAGTGTGATTGGGGTGACAAATCGGAGGACTGGAGTAGTTGTGATGTTGAAGTTGATGTGGAGGAGAGCCCACTTGAACAAGCAGTTGATATCCGTTCAAGCACCTGCTGTTTTTGTGCCAAATCTGCAATTTTTGACAATACTTGTAGAGATGGTCATATGAAAGGGATCATATCAGATTGTTCATGAAAAGAAGTAGACATCTTACTATGGCTGGAAGATGGTCTTTCTTCTGCAGATGTTACTGTTGCTTTACCACTTACCCCACGGACACAACCTTTTTTTTCCTTTCCAACACGCCTATTCCCCATTCCACCAGCAGCAGGCCTTTTGCCACTCATTTTAGTGCTTAACTAATTGGCAACTGTGTATCTGTAGTTGTTGACACAGCAAATGATGGATGAAAACCGAGCAGAACTGAGTGGCCAAACTGTGCTACTAGGCCCAAAACTATTAAATGGATGAGATGCAGTAAAAACTGAGATACACAGGCGGTATAGTTAGTTTCACAGGCGGGCTATTCTGCTTACGTGCAGACACTGCTCCTAGGCCCAAAAATATTAACTGGATTAGATGCAGTAAAAATTTAGATATACAGGCGGTATAGTTAGTTTCACAGGCGGGCTAATCTGCTGACGTGCAGACACTGCTCCTAGGCCCAAAACTATTAACTGGATTAGATGCAGTAAAAATTGAGATACACAGGCGGTGTAGTTAGTTTCACAGGTGGGCTACTCTGCTGACATGCAGACACTGCTCCTAGGCCCAAAACTATTAACTGGATTAGATGCAGTAAAAATTGAGATACACAGGTGGTATAGTTAGTTTCACAGGTGGGCTACTCTGCTGACGTGCAGACACTGCTCCTAGGCCCAAAACTATTAACTGGGTTAGATGCAGTAAAAATTGAGATACACAGGCGGTGTAGTTAGCTTCACAGGCGGGCTACTCAGTTGACTATCAGACACTGCTCCTAGGCCCTAAACTATTAACTGGGTTAGATGCAGTAAAAATTGAGATACACAGGCGGTGTATCTAGCTTCACAGGCGGGCTACTGAGTTGACTATCATTCAATGCTACTGGCCCAAAAGGATTGGCTGAACTAGATTACACCAAATGCTGTGACAAACACTTGCACAGCACTGGCACATATCTGCCTGGCAAATAGTGCTATGAACTGCTGTAACCTACCCTGAAAAGGACTGATATTACAACTAGTCCCGACTCCTCCCGACTCCCTAAACCTATCTCTCTGAAAATTTGCTCCAAAAAACACTCTTAGACTGTATAGCGCCCATAGCAGCAGCGGTGCCATCTAACACTAAGCTGCAGCAGTGAGGAAATGGTGGCGATTGGGCAAATGGCTGGTTCTTATAGGGCAAGGACATGTGACATACACAGCCAATGACACATGCCCCTGCTTGTGTGCATCACAAGCACATTGCTGTGTGTGCGCACTGCTGATAGGCTGAGAGACTGCACCGCCCCACAGTGAATGCGGGAAAAAAAAAGGAGATCGGCGTTATTTCAGCACGGATCTATCTCCCGCCCACTATACACTGAAACAGTCTATTAACAATGATAAACAGTTTTAATGTGCAAATCAAGTTAGGCTTTTGGTGAATTTGTTCCACACCTGGTTTTGTCTTACAAATACTGGTGTAAAATACTGACCGAATACTGCTAGTGTGACGGCAGCCTAATACTCACGCTTCGGCATCCTCACCGTTCTTCTGTGCCACTCCGGTACTGTGACATTATCTTGTGAGTGCAGCTTCTGATTGGACAGAAGTCTAAACTACAGTGCCTAGCAAAGGTATTCGGCTCCCTGGAACTTTTCAACCTTTTCCCACATATCATGCTTCAAACATAAAGATACCAAATGTAAATTTTTGGTGAAGAATCAACAACAAGTGGAACACAATTGTGAAGTTGAACAAAATTTATTGGTTATTTTACATTTTTGTGGAAATTCAAAAACTGAAAAATGGGGCGTGCAATATTATTCGGCCCCTTTACTTTCAGTGCAGCAAACTCACTCCAGAAGTTCATTGTGGATCTCTGAATGATCCAATGTTGTCCTAAATGCCTAATGATGATAAATATAATCCACCTGTGTGTAATCAAGTCTCTGTATAAATGCACCTGCTCTGTGATAGTCTCAGGGTTCTGTTTGACGCACAGAGAGCATCATGAAGGACAAGGAACACAACAGGCAGGTCCGTTATACTGTTGTGGAGAAGCTTAAATCCGGATTTGGATACAAAATGATTTCCAAAACTTTAACCCCTTAGTGACAGAGCCAATTTGGTACTTAATGACCGGGCCAATTTTTGCAATTCTGACCACTGTCATTTTATGAGGTTATAACTCTGGAACGCTTCAATGGATCCTGCTGATTCTGAGATTGTTTTTTCGTGACATATTGTACTTCATGTCAGTGGTAACATTTCTTCGATATATATATGGCGAAAATTTTTAAAATTTTGCAATTTTCAAACTTTGTATTTTTATGCCCTTAAATCAGAGAGATATGTCACGAAAAATAGTTAATAAATAACATTTCCCACATGTCTACTTTACATCAGCACAATTTTGGAAACAAATTTTTTTTTTGTTAGGGAGTTATAAGGGTTAAAAGTTGACCAGCAATTTCTCATTTTTACAACACCATTTTTTTTTAGGGACCACATCACATTTGAAGTCATTTTGAGGGGTCTATATGATAGAAAATAATGAAGTGTGACACCATTCTAAAAACTACACCCCTCACGGTTCTCAAAACCACATTTAAGAAGTTTATTAACCATTTACGTGCTTCACAGGAACTGAAACAATGTGGAAGGAAAAAATGAACATTTAACTTTTTTTTGCAAACATCTTAATTCAGAACCATTTTTTTTATTTTCACAAGTGTAAAAACTGAAATGTAACCATAAATTTTGTTATGCAATTTCTCCTGAATATGCCAATACCCCATATGTGGGGGTAAACCACTTTTTGGGCGCACCGCAGAACTTAGAAGTGAAGGAGCGCCGTTTGACTTTTTCAATGCAGAATTGGCTGGAATTGAGATCGGACACCATGTCACGTTTAGAGAGCCCCTGATGTGCCTAAACAGTGGAAACCCCCACAAGTGACACCATTTTGGAAACTAGACCCCTTAAGGAACTTATCTAGATGTGTGGTGAGCACTTTGAACCCCCAAGTGCTTCTCAGAAGTTTATAACCTAGAGCCATGAAAATAAAAAATCGCTTTTGTTTACACAAAAATGATCTTTTCGCCCACAAATTCTTATTTTCACAAGGGTAACAGGAGAAATTAGACCACAAAAGTTGTTGTGCGATTTCTCCTGAATACGTCGATACCCCATATGTGAGGGTAAACCACTGTTTGGGCGCACCGCAGAGCTTGGAAGTGAAGGAGCGCCGTTTTACTTTTTCAATGTAGAATTGGCTGGAATTGAGATTGGACGCCATGTCGCGTTTGGAGAGCCTCTGATGTGCCTAAACAATGGAAACCCCCCACAAGTGACACCATTTTGGAAACTAGACCCCTTTAAGGAACATATCTAGATGTGTGGTGAGCACTTTGAACCCCCATGTGCTTCACAGAAGTTTATAATGTAGAGCCGTGAAAAAAAAAATCGCATTTTTTCTACAAATATGATCTTTTTGCCCACAAATTTTAATTTTCACAAGGGTAACAGGAGAAATTAGACCACTAAAGTTGTTGTGCAATTTCTCTTGAGTACGTCGATACCCAATATGTGGGGGTAAACCACTGTTTGGGCACACCACAGAGCTTGGAAGAGAAAGAGTGCCGTTTTACTTTTTCAATGTAGAATTGGCTGGAACTGAGATTGGACGCCATGTCGCGTTTGGAGAGCCCCTGATGTGCCTAAACAGTAGAAATCCCCCACAAGTGACCCCATTTTGGAAACTAGACCCCCCATGGAACTTATCTAGATGTGTGGTGAGAACCTTGAATGCCCAAGTGCTTCACAGAAGTTTATAATGCAGAGCCGTGAAAATAAAACATATTTTTTTTTTCCACAAGAAAAATTTTTTAGCCCCCAAGTTTTTATTTTCACAAGGGTAACAAGAGAAATTGGACCACAAAAGTTGTTGTCCAATTTGTCCTGAGTATGCTGGTACCCCATATGTGGGGGTAAACCACTGTTTGGGCGCACGGCAGAGCTCGGAAGGAAGGAGCGCCGTTTTGGAATGCAGACTTTGATAGAATGGTCTGCGGGTATTATGTTGCGTTTGCAGAGCCCCTGATGTACCTAACCAGTAGAAACCCTCCACAAGTGACCCCATTTTGGAAACTAGACCCCACAAGGAACTTATCTAGATGTGTGGTGAGAACTTTGAATGCCCAAGTGCTTCACAGAACTTTAGAATGCAGAGTCGTGAAAATAAAAAATATTTTTTTTTTCCACAAAAAAGATATTGTAGCCCCCAAGTTTTTATTTTCACAAGGGTAACAGGAGAAATTGGACTGCAATAGTTATTGTACAATTTATCCCGAGTTCGCTGATGTGCCATATGTGGGGGTAAACCACTGTTTGGGCGCACGGCAGAGCTCGGAAGGGAAGGAGCGCCTTTTTGGAATGCAGACTTTGATAGAATGATCTGTGGGCATTATGTTGCGATTGCAGAGCCCCTGATGTACCGAAACTGTAGTAACCCCCCACAAGTGACCCCATTTTGGAAACTAGACCCCACAAGGAACTTATCTAGATGCGTGGAGAGAACTTTGAATGCCCAAGTGCTTCACAGAAGTTTAGAATGCAGAGTCGTGAAAATAAAAAATATTTTTTTTTCCACAAAAAAGATATTGTAGCCCCCAAGTTTTTATTTTCACAAGGGTAGCAAGAGAAATTGGACCCCAGAAGTTGTTGTCCAATTTATCCCGAGTACGCTGATGCCCCATATGTGGGGGTTACCCACTGTTTGGGCGCACGGCAGAGCTCAGAAAGGAGGGAGCACCATTTGACTTTTTGAGCGCAAAATTGGTTGTCTTGTTTGGAGCCCCCTGATGTACCTAAACAGTGGAAACTCCCCAATTCTAGCTCCAACCCTAACCCCAACACACCCCTAACCCTAATCCCAACCTGATCCATAATCCTAATCACTAACCCTAACCATAATCACAACCCTTACCCCAAAACAACCCTAATGTCAACCCTAACCATAACCCTAATCAAAACCCTAAATCCAACACACCCCTAATCCTAATCTCAACCCTAACCTCAAACCTAACCTTAATCCCAATACACCCCTAATCACAACCCTAACCTTAACCCTAATCCCAAACCTAACCTTAATCCCAAGCGTAACCCTAATGCCAACCCTAACCCTAATACCAACCCTAATCCAAACCCTAACCCTAATCCCAGCTCTAACCCTAACTTTAGCCCCAACCCTAGCCCTAACTTTAGCCCCAACCCTAACCCTAGCCCTAAGGCTACTGTCACACTTGCGTCGTTTGGCATTCCGTCGCAATCCGTCATTTTGGACAAGAAACGGATCCTGCAAATGTGCCCGCAGGATGCGTTTTTTGCCCATAGACTTGTATTGCCGACGGATCGTGACGGATGGCCACACGTCGCGTCCGTCGTGCACTGGATCAGTTGTGTTTTGGCGGAGCGTCGGCACAAAAAAACGTTCAATGAAACGTTTTTTTGTATGTCGCATCCGCCATTTCTGACCGCGCATGCGTGGCCGTAACTCCGCCCCCTCCTCCCCAGGACATAGATTGAGCAGCGGATGCTTTGAAAAACTACAGCTGCTGCCCACGTTGTGCACAATTTTCACAACGTGCGTCGGTATGTCGGGCCGACGCATTGCGACGGCTCTGTACCGACGTAAGTGTGAAAGAAGCCTAACCCTAAATTTAGCCCCAACCCTAACCCTAAATTTAGCCCCAACCCTAACCCTAAATTTAGCCCCAACCCTAGCCCTAACCCTAGCCCTAACCCTAACCCTACCCCTAACCCTAACCCTACCCCTAACCCTACCCCTAACCCTACCCCTACCCCTAACCCTAACCATAACCCTAACCCTACCCCTAACCCTACCCCTAACCCTAACCCTAACCCTAATTTTAGCCCCAACTGCTGTTCTCCTGCCGGCCGGCAGATGGAGACAGATGGTTGGCGCACTGGGCATGCGCCCGCCATTTTCTTCTGCCGGCGGCCAGGAGGAGCAGCAAGAGGATCGAGGTACCTAGGTGAGTATGCTAGGGTCCCCGATTCCCCCTATTTCTCAGTCCTCTGATGTGCGATCACATCAGAGGACAGAGAATTACACTTTACTTTTTTTTTTTTTTTTTGCGGTCGCCGGTAAACAGTTAATTACCGGCGATCGCAAAACAGGGGTCGGTAATACCGACCCCGATCATGCTCTTTGGGGTCTCGGCTACCCTCGGCAGCCGAGACCCCAAAGATTCTCCCGGTGCCGGCCGGCGGGCGCACTGCGCATGCGATCACATCGGAGGACAGAGAAATTAAAAAGAGATCGCGTTTTTTTTTTTTGTTTTTTTTTGCGATCGCCGGTAAACGGTTAATTACCGGCGATCGCAAATGCGGGGAGGGTTAAAAACCCCCCGAATCATGTTCTCTGGGGTCTCGGCAACCCCCGGCAGCCGAGACCCCGGAGAAAATCGGCCTCTGGGGGGCGCTATGTACTTTTTCCACAGCGCTGTTAATTAACGGCGCTGTGGTTTAAGTACCCTTAGCGGCCGCCGTTAAAAGGCGTATCGGCGGTCGCTAAGGGGTTAATAGGTAACACCATCTTGCATGCTCAAAGCAGTCATTGTAAACACACTATCAAATCTATCCCAGTAGGTGAGCTCACAAGAATTAAACGAAATTGTAGTCTTGAAACATTAATTAAGAGATAGAAAATATCCTCAATGGACAATAAATCGGGCCAGGGGAATTGTGGACAGAAAAAATAGAAAAGAACTAGTAATGTCTAACAAGAAAAATAATAGTAACTCAGAAATGGAAAAAAAACATATATATGTTTTCAATATAGTCCACAAGTTATCAAAATCAAAAATATTATACATAAATACCTGCCCATTCTATATGAGGACCAACAACTCATACTGGATACAGGGATAAACGTAGTCTCAAGAAGAGCATCAACAATTGGAAACAAAATAGCCCCTAGCATGTTTTCCACTGAAGGGAACAAATGTACTAGAACCTGGTTAAATTATTTGGGTTTTTTTAGATGTGGAACAAATAATTGTATGACTTGTCAACATGCTGGTGTCTCAAAAAGTTTTTACAATGTGGATGGAACAGTAAAATTTGACATAAAACAATATATTAATTGTAATTCCACCAACATTGTATACAAAATTGACTGCAAAAAATGTAATCTATCATACGTGGGATGCACGGCCAGAAAGCTAAAAACACAAATAAGAGAACACTTATATGATATAAAAACTAATCAAAATACAAATAGAAATATATCAGCAGCAGCGAAGCACTTTATTATGCATCATGCCCGTAGTACTATGTACCTCCAGGTCCAGGGGATTGAACATGTTAATGCATCACCGCGGAGTGGAGACATCAGACGGCGTCTCCTAACAAGAGAAGCATTTTGGATTTTTCATTTAAATACACGTTTCCCCACAGGATTAAATAAGCGCAATGAAGTAATGCTGCATTATTGTTAATAATGATATGAATTCTTATGCATTGTTTATATGTTTGCACTGATTTTATTGAAGGACCTGTCTAAAGGTCATGTGACTAGTAGATGGGATCTGATTGGATACTGTTTCCTATAACGAAGGTGATCAGTTAGATCATAGTATGGCTTTGACAAAGATTATTAGATCGAAACGCGTTGCCGTGTCTCTGCTGTCCATCGGCACATACTGGAGGGAGAATGTACACCATGTACAATATGTTTTTAAAGGCATCAATAAAAGAATTATTTTAAGGAGCTGGAACTCAACCCTTTTTTTCCTATGGTATATGATAAACACAAGTCTATTGGGTTCAAACTATTATTTTACAGTGTTAATTCAAAAGGCTGCAAAAATCTGATTTGAAATAGGTTAATATCCATATTATCCATTGGCAGAAAACAACATACTCCTTCTGCTTTTACAGTAAAGAATCCTCATCAATAATGACATAGGAATCTATTTTTTCTCTTGACCACTGTATCATTGAGGGATTGTTCAGTTAAACAAAATTTAAGTAAATGTGTATAAAATAGTAAGTTCTGCAACTTTTCTATGGTGCTTCTATTATCACAGCAATTATCTTCAGGCCCAGGTTTCAGAACTCCATTTCTGGGACTAAGTTCAATACAGTAGAGAGTTGGCAAGTTATTGTTGCTCTGTGTGAAGGAGGGGTGGCTAACTGGATCATTCAATAGTTATTTAATCTTTCTCTATCAGAAGGGGGCTGGCTGAGCTATTGAAATAAACAGTGAAACATCAAAACATCAGTATTTTCTGTGTTCTGTGGTATTACAACCCCTGGCAAAAATCGGCCTTGGAGGATGTTCATTCAGTTGTTTAAATTTGTAGAAAAAAAGCAGATCACAGACATGGCACAAAACTAAAGTAATTTCAAATGGCAACTTTCTGGCTTTAAGAAACACTAAAAGAAATCAAGAACAAAAAATGTGGTAGTCAGTAATGATAACTTTTTTAAACCAAGCAAAAGGGTAAAAATTATGGAGTCAATCAATTATGAGGGAAAAAATTCTGGAATCACCCTGTAAACATTCATTCCCAAAACTAACACCTGCATCAAATTAGATCTGCTCGTTAGTCTGCATCTATAAAGGAGTGATCACACCTTGGTGAGCTGTTGCACCAAGTGGACTGACATGAATCATGGCTCCAACATGAGAGATGTCAATTGAAACAAAGGAGAGGATTATCAAACTCTTAAAAGAGGGTAACTCATCAAGCAATGTTGCAAAAGATGTTGGTTGTTCACAGTCAGCTGTGTCTAAAATCTGGACCAAATACAAACAACATGGGAAGGTTGTTAAAGGCAAACATACTGGTAGATTAAGGAAGACATCAAATCGTCAAGACCGGAAACTTAAAGCAATATATCTTCAAAACAGGAAATACACAACAAAACAAATGAGGAACGAATTGGTGGAAAATGGAGTCAACGTCTGTGACCAAACTGTAACAAATCGCCTAAATTAAATGGGATTTACATACAGAAAAGCTAAACGAAAGCCATCATTAACACTTAAACATAAAAAAACAAGATAACAATGGGATAAGGAAAAGCAATCGTGGTCTGTGGATGACTGGATGAAAGTCATATTCAGTGATGAATCGCGAATCTGCATTGGGCAAGGTGATGATGCTGGAACTTTTGTTTGGTGCCGTTCCAATGAGATTGATAAAGATGACTGCCTGAAGACAACATGCAAATTTCCACAGTCATTGATGATATGGGGCTGCATGTCAGGTAAAGGCACTGGGGAGATGGCTGTCATTACATCTTCAATAAATGCACAAGTTTCTGTTTATATTTTGGACACTTTTCTTATTCTATCAATTGAAAGGATGTTTGGGGATGATGAAATCATTTTTCAAGATGATAATGCATCCTGCCATAGAGCAAAAACTGTGAAAACATTCCTTGAAAAAAAAAACACATAAGGTCAATGTCATAGCCTGCAAATAGTCCAGATTTCAATCCAATTGAAAATCTTTGTTGGAAGTTGAAGAAAATGGTCCATGACAAGGCTCCAACCTGCAAAGCTGATCTGGCAACAGCAATCAGAGAAAGTTGAAGCCAGATTGATGAAGAGTACTGTTTGACACTCATTAAGTCAATGCCTCAGAGACTGCAAGATGTTATAAAAGCCAGAGGTGGTGCTACAAAATACTAGTGATGTGTTGGAGTGTTTTTTTTGTTTGTTTGTTTCTCATGATTCCATATTATTTCCCTCAAAATTGAGTGATTCCATCATTTTTGCCCTATGCTTGGTTTAAAAAAGTAACCATTACTGATTACAACATTTTTTGTACTTGATTTCTTTTAGTGTTTCTTAAAGCCAGAAAGTTGCCATTTGAAATGACTTTAGTTTTGTGCCATGTCTGTGATCTGCTGTTTTTCTACAAAATTAAACAACTGTATGAACATCCTCCAAGGTTGGTGATTACTAGTGTTGAGCGATACCTTCCGATATCCAAAAGTATCGGTATCGGATTGGATCGGCCGATATTCAAAAAATATCGGATATCGCCGATACCGAAACCCGATACCAATGCAAGTCAATGGGACCAAAATATCGGAACTAAAATAAACCCTTTCTTTCCTTGCAGGTTAATTCTACATGAAGGAAAACAACTAAGAATAATGTTGGATGTATTGGGGGAGGTGGAGGAGACATTAAAGGCATAGAGGTTTAGCCCAATCAAATGGAATTGCAGGAATTAATTTATTTTTAAGACGTTCGGAGTTACAAAGCTATTGACTATGTTACGATTTTTTATATTTAGTCAGATATTTATGTTTCACTACTTCCATGCTGTTCATTCACCTTCTTTTTAACTTCTCCCACACTTTCTTCTTCATTATCCTCAGCAGCATCATCTTTTCCATCAACTTCTCCTTCACCTTATTCATCTTCTTCTTCACCTTCTTAATATTATTTTTTTTTACATTCTTCATATTCTTTTTATTCAACTATTCTTCTTCTTCATAATCAACTTCTTCATCTTCTTCATATTCTTCTTCATCATATTCTTATTTGTGACAGCCAAGCCTTCCTGTAGTTGTTATCAGGATTTGTCCGCATTCAGTTTGGCCTGCAGTAGCAGGTTTTTTACAGGGGCACCTGCTTAGTCTTCTTCTGCTTATAATTTAGATAATATCTTTTGCTCTTATTTTTAGTCTTATGCTTAATGTTCTGCTTTTTGTTCAGCAGCTTCTTGTTCTTCTGCTTCTCGGTCTTCAGGGTTGTCATCTTTACGGTCTTGAACTTGGAAATGTAGAAGAAGGTACAAGAGCAAAAGACACTGACGAGAACCAGCTGACGGTACTGGAACCCAGATGGCTAGCCGAAGGTACAAGAGACAATTGAACAACAGAGGACCAGCTGACATTACTGGAACCCGGTTACTAAGCAGGAGGTACCCGTGCCAGAAACCACTACCAAGGAACACCTGACGTTGGTGGAACTTGGATACCCAGAAGGAGGCACCTAAGCCAAAGGCTCTGCCCTGAACCAGCTGATGGTACTGGAACCAGTGAAACCTATTCAAGCTTGTGTTCCTAAGAACCAGCTAATGGTGCTAGAACTCAGATAGGCAGCAGAAGGTACACAGAAAAAAAAAAATCGCTAGGCCGTGAGCCGCCATAGTTACCGAAAACCCACAGTCCAACAGGGGGAGCTTGTCCTATTGGCACAACGGAACCAGCCTTCATTGCTAGTTCCCGCAGCCCACATAGGAAGCACCTAAACTGCAGGCACCATAGAGTCGGCTAACCAGACCGCAACACGACAGGATAACGTATTGGAGGCAAAGTGACTTTGACACTACCCGGAAATAGCTGGTGTGCTGGAACGGGGCTGGGCAGGAGGGAGAACCCCTGCCAAAGTCACTTCTGAGCAGCAACTGGCGGTGTTGGAGCCCAGGGAATGCAGGAGAAGCCGAGTAGAGGCTGAAGCCTGCACTGGAGGCAGTTTAATATTTGTTGTTGTGTCAGCATGGGGGTCGCAGAACACATTGCCAGATACACAGCTGGGGATCAGCTGACGTTACTGAAACCCAAGAACACGGCAGCAAGTGTTGACTATGCAGATGGAACTTCCGGGCAGCAACTGGTGGTGTTGGAGCCCAGGGACAGCAGGAGGAGCAGAGTGTAGGCTAAAGCCTGCACTGGAGGCAGTTTAATATCTGTTGTTGTGTCAGCGTGGCAGTCGCAGGACAGATTGCTGGATACACAGCTGGGGAGCAGCTGACGTTACTGAAACCCAAGACCCCGGCAGCAAGTGTTGACTGTGCAGACGGCACTTCCGGGCAGTAACTGGTGGTGGTGGAGCCCAGGGACAGCAGGAGGAGCAGAGTGTAGGCCGAAGACTGCACTAGAGGCACTTTAATATCTGTTGTTGTGTCAGCGTGGCAGTCACAGGACACATTGCCGGATACACAGCTGGGGATCAGCTGACATTACTGAAATCCAAGAACACGGCAGCAAGTGTTAACTGTGCAGACGGCACTTCCAGGCAGCAAGTGGTGGTGGTGGAGCCCAGGGATAGCAGGAGGAGCAGAGTGTAGGCCGAAGCCTGCACTGGAGGCAGTTTAATATCTGTGGTTGTGTCAGCGTGGCGATCACAGGACACATTGCCAGATACACAGCTGGGGATCAGCTGATGTTACTGAAACCCAAGAACACGGCAGCAAGTGTTGACTGTGCAGATGGCACTTCCGGGCAGCAACTGGCGGTGTTGGACCCCAGGGACAGCAGGAGGAGCAGAGTGTAGGCCGAAGCCTGCACTGGAGGCACTTTAATATCTGTTGTTGTGTCAGCGTGGCGGTTGCAGGACACATTGCCGGATACACAGCAGGGGAACAGCTGACATTAATGAACCCCACTGACACATGAGCGAGTGTTTTTCTCTGTGCAGCCAGCACTTCTGAGCACCAACTGGCGGTATTGGAGCCCAGGGAATCCAGGAGGAGCAGAGTGTAGGCCGAGGCCTGCACTGGAGGCAGTTTAATATCTGTTGCTGTGTCAGCGTGGCAGTCACAGGACACTTTGCTGGATACACAGCAGGGGAACAGCTGACGTTACTGAACCCCACTGCCACATGAGCGAGTGTTTTTCTCTGTTTAGCCAGCACTTTCAAGCACCAACTGGTGGTGTTGAAGCCCAGGGGAAGCAGGAGGAGAAGACTTTAGATATTGCCGCACACACACAGCAGGGGAGCAGCTGATGTTAATGAACCCCAATAACAGAGGAGCGACTGTTGACTGTGCAGACAGCACTTCCGGGCAACAACTGGCGGTGTTGAAACCCAGGGAAAGCAGGAGGAGCAGACTTTAGTTATTGCCGCACACACATCAGGGGAACAGCTGACGTTACTGAACCCCAATAACAGAGGAGCGATTGTTGACTGTGCAGACATCACTTCTGGGCAACAACTGGCGGTGTTGAAGCACAAGGAGAGCAGGAGGAGCAGACTTTAGTTATTGCCGCACACAGCAGGGGAGCAACTGAGGTTACTGAACCCCAATAACAGAGGAGTGACTGTTGACTGTGCAGACATCCCTTCTGGGCAACAACTGGCGGTGTTGAAGCCCAGGGAAAGCAGGAGGAGCAGACTTCAGGTATTGCTGCACACACAGCAGGGGAACAGCTGATGTTACTGAACCCCAATAACAGAGGAGCCACTGTTGACTGTGCATACAGCACTTCCGGGCAACAACTGGCGGTGTTGAAGCCCAGGGAAAGCAGGAGGAGCAGACTTTAGTTATTGCCGCACACACAGCAGGGAAACAGCTGATGTTACTGAACCCCAATAACAGAGGAGCGACTGTTGACTGCACAGACAGCACTTCCGGGCAACAACTGGCGGTGTTGAAGCCCAGGGAAAGCAGGAGGAGCAGACTTTAGTTATTGCCGCACACAGCAGGGGAACAGCTGACGTTACTGAACCCCAATAACAGGAGCGACTGATGACTGTGCAGACTGTTATGTTTGCTAATGACAGGTGTTATGAAGGCAATCCAGAAACACAGTGTGCTTAGCGATCAGAGCGCACACAGTGATCTGACAAATACCCAAAAATACAAGAACGAGCTCTGAGACGTGGAAACTCTGTAGACTGCACACCTGATCCTATCCTAAACACAACTAAAAGCGGCTGTGGATTGCGCCTAACAACTACCTAGGCAACTCGGCACAGCCTAAGAAACTAGCTAGCCTGAAGATAGAAAAATAGGCCTGACTTGCCCCAGAGAAATTCCCCAAAGGAAAAGGCAGCCCCCCACATATAATGACTGTGAGTAAGATGAAAAGACAAAACGTAGGGATGAAATAGATTCAGCAAAGTGGGGCCCGATATTCTAGGACAGAGCGAGGACAGTAAAGCGAACTTTGCAGTCTACAAAAAACCCTAAAGCAAAACCACGCAAAGGGGGCAAAAAAAAACCACCGTGCCGAACTAACGGCACGGCGGTACACCCTTTGCGTCTCAGAGCTTCCAGCAAAACAAAAGACAAGCTGGACAGAAAAAAAGCAACAAAAAAAAACAAAAAGCACTTAGCTATACAGAGCAGCAGGTCACAGGAACAATCAGGAGAAGCTCAGATCCAACACTGAAACATTGGCAAGGAGCAAGGATAGCAGCATCAGGCGGAGTTAAGTAATGAAACACCTGAGGGAGGAAGCTCAGAAGCTGCAGTACCACTTGTGACCACAGGAGTGAATTCAGCCACAGAATTCACAACAGTACCCCCCCCTTGAGGAGGGGTCACCGAACCCTCACCAGAGCCCCCAGGCCGACCAGGATGAGCCGCATGAAAGGCACGAACAAGATCGGAAGCATGAACATCAGAGGCAAAAACCCAGGAATTATCTTCCTGAGCATAACCCTTCCATTTAACCAGATACTGGAGTTTCCGTCTAGAAACACGAGAATCCAAAATCTTCTCCACAATATACTCCAATTCCCCCTCCACCAAAACCGGGGCAGGAGGCTCAACAGATGGAACCATAGGTGCCACGTATCTCCGCAACAACGACCTATGGAATACATTATGTATGGAAAAGGAGTCTGGGAGGGTCAAACGAAAAGACACAGGATTGAGAACCTCAGAAATCCTATACGGACCAATAAAACGAGGTTTAAATTTAGGAGAGGAAACCTTCATAGGAATATGACGAGAAGACAACCAAACCAGATCCGCAACACGAAGTCGGGGACCCACACGGCGCTTAGCGAAAAATTGAGCTTTCTCCTGGGACAAGATCAAATTGTCCACTACCTGAGTCCAGATCTGCTGCAACCTATCCACCACAGAATCCACACCAGGACAGTCCGAAGACTCAACCTGTCCAGAAGAGAAACGAGGATGGAACCCAGAATTGCAAAAAAATGGAGAAACCAAGGTAGCCGAGCTGGCCCGATTATTAAGGGCGAACTCAGCCAACGGCAAAAAGGACACCCAATCATCCTGGTCTGCAGAAACAAAACATCTCAGATATGTTTCCAAGGTCTGATTGGTTCGTTCGGTCTGGCCATTAGTCTGAGGATGGAAAGCTGAGGAAAAGGATAGGTCAATGCCCATCCTACCACAAAAGGCTCGCCAAAACCTCGAAACAAACTGGGAACCTCTGTCAGAAACAATATTCTCAGGAATGCCATGCAACCGAACCACATGCTGAAAGAACAAAGGTACCAAATCAGAGGAGGAAGGCAATTTAGCCAAGGGCACCAGATGGACCATTTTAGAAAAGCGATCACAGACCACCCAAATGACTGACATCTTTTGAGAAACGGGAAGGTCAGAAATGAAATCCATCGAAATATGTGTCCAAGGCCTCTTTGGGACCGGCAAGGGCAAAAGCAACCCACTGGCACGAGAACAGCAGGGCTTAGCCCTAGCACAAATCCCACAGGACTGCACAAAAGTACGTACATCCCGTGACAGAGATGGCCACCAGAAGGATCTAGCCACTAACTCTCTGGTACCAAAGATTCCAGGATGACCAGCCAACACCGAACAATGAAGTTCAGAGATAAGTTTATTAGTCCACCTATCAGGGACGAACAGTTTCTCTGCTGGACAACGATCAGGTTTATTCGCCTGAAATTTTTGCAGCACCCGCCGCAAATCAGGGGAGATGGCAGACACAATGACTCCTTCCTTGAGGATACCCGCTGGCTCAGATAAACCCGGAGAGTCGGGCACAAAACTCCTAGACAGAGCATCCGCCTTCACATTTTTAGAGCCCGGAAGGTACGAAATCACAAAGTCGAAGCGGGCAAAAAATAACGACCAACTGGCCTGTCTAGGATTCAAGCGCTTGGCAGACTCGAGATAAGTCAAGTTCTTATGATCAGTCAATACCACCACGCGATGCTTAGCTCCTTCAAGCCAATGACGCCACTCCTCGAATGCCCACTTCATGGCCAGCAACTCTCGATTGCCCACATCATAATTACGCTCAGCGGGCGAAAACTTCCTGGAAAAGAAGGCACATGGTTTCATCACTGAGCAATCAGAACCTCTCTGTGACAAAACCGCCCCTGCTCCAATCTCAGAAGCATCAACCTCGACCTGGAACGGAAGAGAAACATCTGGCTGACACAACACAGGGGCAGAACAAAAACGACGCTTCAACTCCTGAAAAGCTTCCACAGCAGCAGAAGACCAATTAACCAAATCAGCACCCTTCTTGGTCAAATCGGTCAATGGTTTGGCAATGCTAGAAAAATTACAGATGAAGCGACGATAAAAATTAGCAAAGCCCAGGAACTTTTGCAGACTTTTCAGAGATGTCGGCTGAATCCAATCCTGGATGGCTTGGACCTTAACTGGATCCATCTCGATAGTAGAAGGGGTAAAGATGAACCCCAAAAATGAAACTTTCTGCACACCGAAGAGACACTTTGATCCCTTCACAAACAAAGAGTTAGCACGCAGGACCTGAAAAACCATTCTGACCTGCTTCACATGAGACTCCCAATCATCTGAGAAGATCAAAATGTCATCCAAGTAAACAATCAGGAATTTATCCAGATACTCACGGAAGATGTCATGCATAAAAGACTGAAACACAGATGGAGCATTGGCAAGTCCGAACGGCATCACTAGATACTCAAAATGACCCTCGGGCGTATTGAATGCAGTTTTCCATTCATCTCCTTGCCTGATTCTCACCAGATTATACGCACCACGAAGATCTATCTTAGTGAACCAACTAGCCCCCTTAATCCGAGCAAACAAGTCAGATAACAATGGCAAGGGATACTGAAATTTAACAGTGATCTTATTAAGAAGGCGGTAATCAATACACGGTCTCAGCGAACCATCCTTCTTGGCTACAAAGAAGAACCCTGCTCCCAGTGGTGATGACGATGGGCGAATATGTCCCTTCTCCAGGGATTCCTTCACATAACTGCGCATAGCGGCGTGTTCGGGCACGGATAAATTAAATAATCGACCTTTAGGGAATTTACTACCAGGAATCAAATTGATAGCACAATCACAATCCCTATGCGGAGGTAGAGCATCGGACTTGGGCTCTTCAAATACATCCTGATAATCAGACAAGAACTCTGGGACCTCAGAAGGGGTGGATGACGAAATCGACAAAAATGGAACATCACCATGTACCCCCTGACAACCCCAGCTGGATACCGACATGGAATTCCAATCCAATACTGGATTATGGGTTTGTAGCCATGGCAACCCCAACACGACCACATCATGCAGATTATGCAACACCAGAAAGCTAATAACTTCCTGATGTGCAGGAGCCATGCACATGGTCAGCTGGGCCCAGTATTGAGGTTTATTCTTGGCCAAAGGTGTAGCATCAATTCCTCTCAATGGAATAGGACACCGCAAAGGCTCCAAGAAAAACCCACAACGTTTAGCATAATCCAAATCCATCAGATTCAGGGCAGCGCCCAAATCCACAAACGCCATGACAGAAAACGACGACAAAGAGCATATCAAGGTAATGGACAGAAGGAATTTGGACTGTACAGTACCAATGACGGCAGACCTAGCGGACCGCTTAGTGCGCTTAGGACAATCAGAAATAGCATGAGTGGAATCACCACAGTAGAAACACAGACCATTCAGACGTCTGTATTCCTGCCGTTCAACTCTAGTCATAGTCCTATCGCACTGCATAGGCTCAGGTTTAACCTCAGGCAGTACCGCCAAATGGTGCACAGATTTATGCTCGCGCAAGCGTCGACCGATCTGAATGGCCAAAGACAAAGACTCATTCAAACCAGCAGGCATAGGAAATCCCACCATGACATCCTTAAGAGCCTCAGAGAGACCCTTTCTGAACAAAGCTGCCAGCGCAGATTCATTCCACTGAGTGAGTACTGACCATTTCCTAAATTTCTGACAATATACTTCTATATCATCCTGACCCTGGCACAAAGCCAGCAAATTTTTCTCAGCCTGATCCACTGAATTAGGCTCATCGTACAGCAATCCGAGCGCCAGGAAAAACGCATCGACACTACTCAATGCAGGGTCTCCTGGCGCAAGAGAAAATGCCCAGTCTTGAGGGTCACCGCGCAAAAAAGAAATAATAATCAAAACCTGTTGAATAGGATTACCAGAAGAATGAGGTTTCAAGGCCAGAAATAGCTTACAATTATTTTTGAAACTTAGAAACTTAGTTCTATCTCCAAAAAACAAATCAGGAATAGGAATTCTTGGTTCTAACATAGATTTCTGATCAATAGTATCTTGAATTTTTTGTACATTTATAACGAGATTATCCATTGAAGAGCACAGACCCTGAATATCCATGTCCACACCTGTGTCCAGAATCACCCAAATGTCTAGGGAAAAAAAAAAAATGAACACAGAGCAGAGAAAAAAAAAAAAAAATGTCAGAACTTTTTCTTTCCCTCTATTGAGAATCATTAGTTTGGCTCCTTGTACTGTTATGTTTGCTAATGACAGGTGTTATGAAGGCAATCCAGAAACACAGTGTGCTTAGCGATCAGAGCGCACACAGTGATCTGACAAATACCCAAAAATACAAGAACGAGCTCTGAGACGTGGAAACTCTGTAGACTGCACACCTGATCCTATCCTAAACACAACTAAAAGCGGCTGTGGATTGCGCCTAACAACTACCTAGGCAACTCGGCACAGCCTAAGAAACTAGCTAGCCTGAAGATAGAAAAATAGGCCTGACTTGCCCCAGAGAAATTCCCCAAAGGAAAAGGCAGCCCCCCACATATAATGACTGTGAGTAAGATGAAAAGACAAAACGTAGGGATGAAATAGATTCAGCAAAGTGGGGCCCGATATTCTAGGACAGAGCGAGGACAGTAAAGCGAACTTTGCAGTCTACAAAAAACCCTAAAGCAAAACCACGCAAAGGGGGCAAAAAAAACCCACCGTGCCGAACTAACGGCACGGCGGTACACCCTTTGCGTCTCAGAGCTTCCAGCAAAACAAAAGACAAGCTGGACAGAAAAAAAGCAACAAAAAAAACAAAAAGCACTTAGCTATACAGAGCAGCAGGTCACAGGAACAATCAGGAGAAGCTCAGATCCAACACTGAAACATTGGCAAGGAGCAAGGATAGCAGCATCAGGCGGAGTTAAGTAATGAAGCAGTTAACGAGCTCACCAGAACACCTGAGGGAGGAAGCTCAGAAGCTGCAGTACCACTTGTGACCACAGGAGTGAATTCAGCCACAGAATTCACAACAGCAGACAGCACTTCCAAGCAACAACTGGTGGTGTTGAAGCCCAGGGAAAGCAGGAGGAGCAGACTTCAGTTATTGCCACACACACAGCAGGGAAACAGCTGATGTTACTGAACCCCAATAACAGAGGAGCCACTATGGACTGTGCAGACAGCACTTCCGGGCAACAACTGGCGGTGTTGAAGCCCAGGGAAAGCAGGAGGAGCAGACTTCAGTTATTGCTGCACACACATCAGGGGAACAGCTGACGTTACTAAACCCCAATAACAGGAGCGACTGATGACTGTGCAGACAGCACTTCCAAGCAACAACTGGTGGTGTTGAAGCCCAGGGAAAGCAGGAGGAGCAGACTTCAGTTATTGCCACACACACAGCAGGGAAACAGCTGATGTTACTGAACCCCAATAACAGAGGAGCCACTATGGACTGTGCAGACAGCACTTCCGGGCAACAACTGGCGGTGTTGAAGCCCAGGGAAAGCAGGAGGAGCAGACTTTAGTTATTGCCGCACACACACAGCAGGGGAACAGCTGATGTTACTGAACCCAAATAACAGAGGAGCGACTGTTGACTGTGCAGACCGCACTTCCGGGCAACAACTGGCGGTGTTGAAACCCAGGGAAAGCAGGAGGAGCAGACTTTAGTTATTGCCGCACACACAGCAGGGGAGCAGCTGATGTTACTGAACCCCAATATCAGAGGAGCGACTGTTGACTGTGCAGACAGCACTTCCGGGCAACAACTGGCGGTGTTGAAGTCCAGGGAAAAAAGGAGGAGCAGACTTCAGTTATTGCTGCACACACATCAGGGGAACAGCTGACGTTACTGAACCCCAATAACAGAGGAGCGATTGTTGACTGTGCAGACAGCACTTCCGGGCAACAACTGGCAGTGTTGAAGCCCTGGGAAAACAGGAGGAGCAGACTTTAGTTATTGCCGCACACACAGCAGGGGAACAGCTGACGTTACTGAACCCCAATAAAAGGAGAGCGACTGTTGACTGTGCAGACAGCACATCCGGGCAACAGCTGGTGGTGTTGAAGCCCAGGGAAAGCAGGAGGAGCAGACTTTAGTTATTGCCGCACACACAGCAGGGGAGCAGCTGACATTACTAAACCCCAATAACAAAGGAGCGACTGTTGACTGTGCAGACATCACTTCTGGGCAACAACTGGCGGTGTTGAAGCACAGGGAAAGCAGGAGGAGCAGACTTTAGTTATTGCCGCACACACAGCAGGGGAGCAGCTGACATTACTAAACCCCAATAACAAAGGAGCGACTGTTGACTGTGCAGACATCACTTCTGGGCAACAACTGGCGGTGTTGAAGCACAGGGAAAGCAGGAGGAGCAGACTTTAGTTATTGCCACACACACAGCAGGGGAACAGCTGACGTTACTGAACCCCAATAAAAGGAGAGCGACTGTTGACTGTGCAGACAGCACATCTGGGCAACAACTGACGGTGTTGAAGCCCAGGGAAAACAGGAGGAGCAGACTTTAGTTATTGCCGCACACAGCAGGGGAGCAACTGACGTTACTGAACCCCAATAACAGAGGAGCGACTGTTGACTGTGCAGACATCCCTTCTGGGCAACAACTGGCGGTGTTGAAGCCCAGGGAAAGCAGCAGGAGCAGATTTCAGTTATAGCCGCACACACAGCAGGGGAACAGCTGATGTTACTGAACCCCAATAACAGAGGAGCCACTGTTGACTGTGCAGACAGCACTTCCGGGCAACAACTGACAGTGTAGAAGCCCAGGGAAAGCAGGAGGAGCAGACTTTAGTTATTGCAGCACACACAGCAGGGGAACAGCTGACGTCATTGAAACCCATTAACACTGGGTCATGTGTTGACTGTGCAGACGGCACTTCTGAGCAGCAACTGGCGGTGTTGGAGCCCAGGGATTACAGTTCAGGTGGTAGAAATATAAAGACAACAGGAACCAATTGCCAACCAATTATTTAATCTGGAAGAGGAGTGGAAAATTCCTGCGAGATCCAGGCCTTGTTCATTTTCAGAAAAGTAAGCCGGTCAACATTATCTGTTTGTACACTACCTGCGGCACTAAAGACGCGTTCCGATAATACACTAGCAGCAGGGCAAGCCAGCACCTCCAATGCATACTGGCTAAGCTCTGGCCATGTATCCAGCTTAGAGACCCAAAACTTGAAGGGGGAAGAGCCGTCTGGGAGTACACTGAGAGGGCAAGCCATGTAGTCTGTCAACATCTCATGGAAACGCTGCCTCCTGCTGACTGGAGCCGTCTGTGATGGTGTAGACATTTGTGGCGGGCACTTAAAACTTTGCCACATTTGGGCCATACTGGTCTTGCCTTGTGCTGAGTCGCTGCTTCTGATCCCTCTTTGTGCAGAGCTTCCTCCATTGCCTCGAAGCACTGAGCTGCTTTGTAAGGCACTAGCAGCACTGCTCTCGGTTGGAATGGAGAGCATGATGGAATGCACCAGTGTGTCTTGGTACTCCCGCATTTTACGCTCCCGGTTCAACGGTGTTATAAGGCTTTGAAAGTTGTCCGGGTAGCGAGGATCTAGGAGGGTGTACACTCAATAATCAGCCGTGTTGAGAATGTGGACGATGCGCCGGTCGTTTTCTCAGGCACTGCAGCATGAAATCCACCATGTTGTGCAGACTGCTAACTGGCCAAGAAATGCTGTCCCCTGCTTGGGGCGTGACCTCTGCCTGCTCAGCATCACCCCACCCTCGCTCTACACACTGACTACTGGAGAATTGTGTAACTCCCTCCTCTGGAGAGATGTCTTCCTCCTCCCTTGACTCCTCCTCATCCTCACAAAGTGTCCCTTGCCTAAGCCTTTGTTGGGAACCACGTTGCGCAGACTGTCCAGAAGCAGATGGCATTTGTGATGCCTCATCCTCTACCTCTTCCACAACATCATCCCTTAGCGCTTGCAGTGTTCTTTCAAGCAGGCAGATAAGGGGAACAGTCATGTTGACTAGTGCATCATCTGCACTCGCCATCCGCGTGGAATCATCAAAGGCACACAAAACCTGGCAGATGTCCTTCATAGTGGCCCACTCAGTGGTTGTGAAGTCTGAACGGCGCGCAGTGCGACTTCTTTGCGCATATGCAGCTGGTACTCCATTACTGCAGGCAGCTGCTCACACAACCTCTCCAACATATGTAATGTTGAATTCCACATGGTGGGTAGGTCACATATGATGCAATGTTCCAGAAGGCGTAATTGGCGCTGCAGAGCTGCAATGTGCGATCTTGTCATGCTGGAACACTGCAAGTGAGCACACTCTAGGCGGACCTTGGGCAGCAGTGCAGCAAGATCCGGATAGTCCCTCAAAAAACTCTGCCCGACCAAGTTGAGCACATGTGCCAGACATGGGATGTGAGTGAGGTTGCCTAGGGCCAGAGCTGCCACCAGATTTCAGCCTTTGTCACACACTACCATGCCTGGCTGGAGATTCGCTGGCACAAACCACACGTCGCTCTCCTGCTTGATGGCATTCCAGAGCTTCTGCACTGTGTGGCTTCGATTCCCCAAATAAATTAATTTCAGTATGGCCTGTTGACATTTGGCCATGGCTATGCTCATATCGGTCGTACCAGGTAAGCGTTCACGGGTCAAGGTGGAGGTAGACCGTGACGGCTCCTGCAGCGATGATTCTGAGGAACAGGAGTATGAGGAGGAGGCAATGTGTACAGACTGGATTCCTGCAATCCTTGGAGTTGGCAGAACACGTGCAGCGCCACTCTCAAGATCCGTATCCGGCTCCACAACATTGAACCAATGGGCAGTGAGGGAAAGGTATCGTCCCTGTCCATGGTGACTGGTCCACGCATCGGTGTTGAGGTGGACCTTGCTACTGACGTTTAGTAGCGCATGTTGAATGTTTCCCTCCACATGCTTTTGCAGGGCAGAGACGGCTTGCCTGCTGAAATAAAAGCGGCTGGGCACGTTGTATTGTGGGACTGCCAATGCCATCAAGTCATGGAAGCTGTCAGTCTCCACCAGCCTGAATGAGAGCATTTCAAGGGACAGTAGTTTTGCAATGCCAGCATTCAGAGCCTGTGCTCGGGGGTGGTTTGCTGAGAATGGCCGCCTTTTCTCCCATGCCTGTGCTACTGATGGCTGTAGACTGGGCAGGGAGTGTGAGGATGACTGGGAACGTGGTGCTGTGGGTGGAATTACACTGGGTCTCTGAAAAACAGTGCCAGAGGTTCTTCCATGGCGATCCTGTGAGGAAGCCGAACCAGCTGTGTGTCAGCTGGAGGAAGAGGCTACAACACGAGCTGAAGAGGTAATAGGTACCTCTATAGGTTGGCCTAGGTCTTCAGTGTATTTTTGTAACTCCAACATGTGCTTGGTCCGCACATGTTTCCACATATTTGTGGTATTGAGGTTGCTGACACGTTTCCCTCGTTTGACTTTCTTATGACACAGCTTGCATTTGACCAAGCAAATGTCATCTGCAACTGTGTCAAAAAAGCACCAGGCACTGCAAGTCTTGGGAGCACCCGTTTTGGCTTTTGAAAGAGCCATGCTCCTAATGGGTGCCAAAGTGGAGGCTACAGGCACCGCAGTCTTCGCCCTCCCTCTCCCTCTTTGGGTGTTCGGGGATTCTCTTCCTCAGAGCAGCTCCGACCACCTTCCTGTACCTCACGCCATGATGGGTCAAGGACCTCATCATCTACACTACCCTCTTCCACCAACTGTTTCTCCTGGGTAGTCTCGGCAGCACAGTACGTACCAGAAAGTGGCACCTGAGTCTCATCATCAGATGCGTACTAAGGTGTGCTGATTCAGAGAGACAAAGCTGTTGGGCATCACTGCACACTGCCTCTTCTTCCATTTCTCCAATGCTTCTTGGCTCGCCCCCTCTTTCCAAGCCAAGAGATTCAGAGAACAGAAGTACAGATGGCTCCTGTCCTGGGCTCTCTGACTGCCTGGGCAATTTGGCAGGTGGTGAAGAGACAGATGGGTGCTCTCTCCAGTGCTCTGTGCCTGAGAGGATGTGGCACTAATTGAAGTTGATGCGTTAGCTACCATCCATCCGACAACGGTTTCAATTTGTTCTTCCTGCAGCAGCGGGTACTGTGATCTCCTACAAAGCTATGCATGAAGGACTGTTCCCTGCTGAAACTGGGTGATGATTAGTCACCAGTGCCCACAGCAGGCACAGAATCCCCACGTCCTCTCCCTGCCCCACGCCCATGCCCACGTGCCTTACTCCCTGCCTTCTTCATCTTGGTAGACTGATAAAGATAGGCAGAAAAGTACTAAGGGCTTAGTGTGCTTATTCCTGAACAGCTCCTAACAGGTATAAGAAACACTAATTTTCAAAAGTGTGGACTAGACTTTTATATGAGCTAATGTGGCCTACACAACTGTAAAGTGGTGTGTTTGGTGAACTGTATTAATTTTTTTTTTTTTGCTGAACAGACTACACAGTGTGCTGCACTCACACACAGACCGTGCAGACAGCCATGAACGGCGCTGCAAGGCCAAAAGAAGCTCCTTTATGTACTCCTATATAGTGTTTTTCCACAATCTAGCAGGATACGGATGGAAAGCCACTAATAGGATTAATTTGAACAAATGTGCAGCAGGCTGCACTAATTGAGAAACGGACAATGGAACGGTATGAGGCAGTGACGCACCCTGAGCTGACTACAACCAGCTGTGGCGGTAGAACAGACTACAGAGTGAGCTGTACTCACACAGATACCGTGCAGACTGCCGTGAAGGGCGCTGCAAGGACAAAAAAGCTCCTCTATGCAATCCTATAGTGTTTTTCCACAATCTAGCAGGATACGGATGGAAAGCCACTAATAGGATAAATTTGAACAAATGTGCAGCTGGCTGCACTAATTGAAAAATGGACAATGGAACGGTATGAGGCAGTGATGCACCCTGAGCTGACTACAACCAGCGGTGGCTGCAGACCAGACTACAGAGTGAGCTGCTCTCACACAGACACCTTGCACAGCGCTGCAAGGCAAAAACAAGGTTCTCACACGGCAGTTGCTAAATTAGCCTGGGTAAAGCACAATGAAGCAAATCGCTATCTCTAAACTGGCCCTCAGTCAGAAAACAGCATCCTGTCCCTAACTGAATTCACAGCAGAGTGAACCCAAAATGGCGGCAACGACTTTTATAGTGCATCAAGACATCATTTCAGCAGCCAATCACAGCCATGCCAGTAGTTACATGCCTACCATGCAGAACAGGATGTGCCCACACTTCTAATCATTCCTCATTAGCTGAATTCTGGCTGTTTGAATTATGGGAACTTCCGATTCCGGTATCCGATATACTGAAAGTATCGGAACACGGTATCGGAATTCTGATACTGCAAATATCGGCCGATACCCGATACTTGCGGTATCGGAATGCTCAACACTAGTGATTACATAATTTTTGCCAGGGGTTCTAGATTACAGGTTCAAAGATGTGCTGACAGTTCTTGTATATGGGGAAGTCAAACGATGCAACTGTATAATATGAAAGAGGGACCTAAAACAATTAAAAACTCAACATCTTGGCAAACGCAAAAAAAGACTCAAATAATAAATCTATATCAGTATCTCGTAGGGTAAACTAGTCGGTCTTTCTAATAAGTATCTCAATTGCTGATTTCCCAATTTTATTTAAAAAAAAAATGTCCTAATTAAGGACCACACATTATTAATTAGTTAAATTATGAATTAATGAAATATTGTTTGGATGAATTAGTGTAATTTAAACTGAAGCTGTGGATATGGTTGCAAAGCAGTTACAGCATGATGAACCTAAGTGATATCCTGAGATTTGCCAACAATTTGCTGCATGGCAGGAACATGAGCATAGGCGATTGCCATTATTTCATAATGTACAGCTTTCTGCAGTTGAAGGTTATTTTGTTCTGTTTTAGCAAGAGACTTAGTTTAGCAGATTGTGCTCTGCACTGGCAGCAATCATTTTACATTTCTCTAATATGAAGAAGCAGCTTTGATGTTGATTTTGCATCTTAATATTATTTCTTAGCAGGTATCTTGACAGTTCACTATATTAACAGATGCTGAATTACTTGCTATTGTTTTTCAGGTATGTACTTGAATGGTCTTTAAACCTCCTGGGCTTGGCAGAACAGCATCACCCTGTGGATCTATCCTGTAATACAACCTGGTGTACGAGTATGGCCAAAGATACAAATAGACTAGGACTAGAACACTTTTAACAGTGTGTATATTACAAAATCTTTTCTATTGTTGTGTAAAATATATTAAAACATAGCTGTTAAATACACTTTATTACTCTATTAGAGGATTATAAATCAATATTTCTCTATATGCCTTTGCAATAACATTAAACTAGCTTTACTGCTTTAGGACTTCATGCCTTTCCTAACATATATATTACGATGAATGTAGTACATGTATAGAGCAGGGTTCGCATTGAATCTAATGATTTGATTCGATTCATTAATGACTGTCAGCCAGTGCTGTCAATCAAACACAACAGGTAGTGACTCTGGAAATGGTTTCTGTTAGGACCTTTCACAGTAGTGTAAGGACATCACAATGTGCCATGGGAAGAGTATTGGAAAATAAAACAGTTTACTGGTTTTGTTTTTAGAAGAACTGGTCAATGGCATGATGCCCTTTTCATTGAGGCACTATTTATCAGGGTACTATGTGCCATCTAGAGATGGAAATTAACCCCTTAGTAACGGGGCCACATTTTTTAAATCTGACCAGTGTCACTTTATGTAGTAATAACTCTGGAATGCTTCAACAAATCTCAGTGGTTTTGAGATTTTTTTTGTGGCACATTATACTTTATGATAATGGTAAATTTAGGTCAATATATTTTGAGTTTATTTATAAAAAATAGTCACAGTGTGCAACTGAAAATTCCAGCAAAATCTTTCCTACTTGGCAATTAAAAAACATTTTATTATTTCATCTTTAAAATAATCCATATGGCAGACGTCCTTAATATACACAGGGGGATAAAAAAAAAAGGGCACACTGCTGCTTTATGCGTGCAGACTATGCGTTTCGACCTTCTTAGGTCTTCTTCTAGGAGAGACCAAGAAGAAGACCTAAGATGGTCGAAATGCGTAGTTTGCACGCATAAAGCAGCAGTGTGCCCTTTTCTCTTTGATCCCCTTGTTTATATTAAGAAGACAAATGGGCATATTGTGCATCTTGAAACAGCCACACTGCTAGTTTTCAGAGAGTCCTGTATTTCAGTTGATGTTATTTGTTGGGTTTTCTTTGTATCCCGAAACAATTTTACTGGCAATTGTGGATGACATGTTTGTTGGTCTACCTGTTTTTACAGCACCCCTGAATTTCCATTTGTTAATCACAGTTTGAATGCTGCTGACTGGCATTATCAATTCCTTGGATATCTTTTTGTATCTTTTTCCTGCTTTATACAGTTCAACTACCTTTTCCCATAGATCCGTTGACATTTCTTTTGCTTTCCCTATGATCCAGAAACGTCAGTGGCTGGATGAAAGATGCAAAAGTCTGTCTGGATCCCAGAAACTCACTCAGCTTTTATGCACACACACTGATTACAAGCAAACAGGTCACAGGTGAGGATGTTACCTTTAGTAGTCATTCAAAGCCATTTGTGTCAACTTCTGTGTATGTAATGTATGTATGTAACTTTTGATCAGGGTCATTTGGATGTTTTGGGTTGTTATAATGATTTTAAAAGAGTAAACATAGTAGTTTGACAATAAATGGCTTCACCCAACCACTAACCATGAGTGGAGAAAAAGTTTTGGCGTGATCATTCTTATTCTTTGAAAAAAGGCCAAGAAAGCAAAAATTCTGCTGGGTTATGTAAACTTTTGAGCACAACTGTATATACAGTACAGACCAAAAGTTTGGACACACCTTCTCATTTAAAGTTTTTTCTGTATTTTCATGACTATGAAAATTGTACATTCAAACTGAAGGCATCAAAACTATGAATTAACACATGTGGAATTATATACTTAACAAAAAAGTGTGAAACAACTGAAATTATGTCTTATATTCTAGGTTCTTCAAAGTAGCCACCTTGCTTTGATGACTGCTTTGCACACTTTTGGCATTCTCTTGATGAGCTTCAAGAGGTAGTCACTGGGAATGGTTTTCAATTCACAGGTGTGCCCTGTCAAGTTTAACCCCTTCATGACCCAGCCTATTTTGACCTTAAAGACCTTGCCGTTTTTTGCAATTCTGACCAGTGTCCCTTTATGAGGTAATAACTCAGGAACGCTTCAACGGATCCTAGCGGTTCTGAGACTGTTTTTTCGTGACATATTGGGCTTCATGTTAGTGGTAAATTTAGGTCAATAAATTCTGCGTTTATTTGTGATAAAAACGAAAATTTGGCGAAAATTTTGAAAATTTCGCAATTTTCACATTTTGAATTTTTATTCTGTTAAACCAGAGAGATATGTGACACAAAATAGTTAATAAATAACATTTCCCACATGTTTACTTTACATCAGCACAATTTTGGAAACAAAATTTTTTTTTGTTAGGAAGTTATAAGGGTTAAAATTTGACCAGCGATTTGTCATTTTTACAACGAAATTTACAAAACCATTTTTTTTAGGGACCACCTCACATTTGAAGTCAGTTTGAGGGGTCTATATGGCTGAAAATACCCAAAAGTGACACCATTCTAAAAACTGCACCCCTCAAGGTACTCAAAACCACATTCAAGAAGTTTATTAACCCTTCAGGTGCTTCACAGCAGCAGAAGCAACATGGAAGGAAAAAATGAACATTTAACTTTTTAGTCACAAAAATTATCTTTTAGCAACAATTTTTTTATTTTCCCAATGGTAAAAGGAGAAACTGAACCACGAAAGTTGTTGTCAAATTTGTCCTGAGTACGCTGATTCCTCATATGTGGGGGTAAACCACTGTTTGGGCGCACGGCAGGGCTTGGAAGGGAAGGAGCGCCATTTGACTTTTTGAATCAAAAATTGGCTCCACTCTTTAGCGGACACCATGTACCGTTTGGAGAGCCCCCGTGTGCCTAAAAATTGGAGCTCCCCCACAAGTGACCCCATTTTGGAAACTAGACGCCCCAAGGAACTTATCTAGATGCATAGTGAGCACTTTGATCCCCCAGGTGCTTCACAAATTGATCCGTAAAAATGAAAAAGTACTTTTTTTTCACAAAAAAATTCTTTTAGCCTCAATTTTTTCATTTTCACATGGGCAACAGGATAAAATGGATCCTAAAATGTGTTGGGCAATTTCTCCTGAGTACACCAATACCTCACATGTGGGGGTAAACCACTGTTTGGGCACATGGTAAGGCTCGGAAAGGAAGGAGCGCCATTTGACTTTTTGAATCAAAAATTATTTCCATCGTTAGCGGACACCATGTCGCGTTTGGATAGCTCCTGTGTGCCTAAACATTGGCGCTCCCCCACAAGTGACCCCATTTTGGAAACTAGACCCCCCAAGGAACTTATTTAGATGCCTAGTGAGCACTTTAAACCCTCAGGTGCTTCACAAATTGATCTGTAAAAATGAAAAAGTACTTTTTTTTCACAAAAAAAATTTTTCGCCTCAATTTTTTCATTTTCACATGGGCAGTAGGATAAAATGGATCATAAAATTTGTTGGGCAATTTCTCCCGAGTACGTCGATACCTCATATGTGGGAGTAAACCACTGTTTGGGCACTCGGCAGGGCTCGGAAGGGAAGGCGCGCCATTTGACTTTTTGAATGGAAAATTAGCTCCAATTGTTAGCGGACACCATGTCGCGTTTGGAGAGCCCCTGTGTGCCTAAACATTGGAGCTCCCCCACAAGTGACCCCATTTTGGAAACTAGACCCCCCAAGGAACTTATCTAGATGCATATTGAGCACTTTAAACCCCCAGGTGCTTCACAGAAGTTTATAACGCAGAGCCATGAAAATAAAAAATAATTTTTCTTTCCTCAAAAATGATTTTTTAGCCTGGAATTTCCTATTTTGCCAAGGATAATAGGAGAAATTGGACCCCAAATATTGTTGTCCAGTTTGTCCTGAGTACGCTGATACCCCATATGTGGGGGTAAACCACTGTTTGGGCGCACGGCAGGGCTCGGAAGGGATGGCACGCCATTTGGCTTTTTAAATGGAAAATTAGCTCCAATCATTAGCGGACACCATGTCACGTTTGGAGAGCCCCTGTGTGCCTAAACATTGGAGATCCCCCAGAAATGACACCATTTTGGAAACTAGACCCCCAAAGGAACTAATCTAGATGTGTGGTGAGGACTTTGAACCCCCAAATGCTTCACAGAAGTTTATAACGCAGAGCCATGAAAATAAAAAAAAAAAATTATTTTCTCAAAAATGATCTTTTAGCCTGCAATTTTTTATTTTCCCAAGGGTAACAGGAGAAATTTGACCCCAAAAGTTGTTGTCCAGTTTCTCCTGAGTACGCTAATACCCCATATGTGGGGGTAAATCACTGTTTGGGCACATGCCGGGGCTCGGAAGTGAAGTAGTGACGTTTTGAAATGCAGACTTTGATGGAATGCTCTGTGGGCGTCACGTTGCGTTTGCAGAGCCCCTGATGTGGCTTAACAGTAGAAACCCCCCACAAGTGACCCCATTTTGGAAACTAGACCCCGAAAGGAACTTATCTAGATGTGTGGTGAGCACTTTGAACCCCCAAGCGCTTCATAGAAGTTTATAATGCAGAGCCGTGAAAATAATAAATACGTTTTCTTTCCTCAAAAATAATTATTTAGCCCAGAATTTTTTATTTTCCCAAGGGTTACAGGAGAAATTGGACCCCAAAAGTTGTTGTCCAGTTTCTCCTGAGTACGCTGATACCCCATGAGTGGGGGTAAACCACTGTTTGGGCACACGTTGGGGCTCAGAAGGGAAGTAGTGACTTTTGAAATGCAGACTTTGATGGAATGGTCTGCGGGTGTTACGTTGCGTTTGCAGAGCCCCTGGTGTGCCTAAACAGTAGAAACCCCCACAAGTGACCCCATTTTAGAAACTAGACCCCCCAAGGAACTTATCTAGATATGTGGTGAGCACTTTGAACCCCCAAGTGCTTCACAGACGTTTACAACGCAGAGCCGTGAAAATAAAAAATCATTTTTCTTTCCTCAAAAATTATGTTTTAGCAAGCATTTTTTTAGATTCACAAGGGTAACAGGAGAAATTGGACCCCAGTAATTGTTGCGCAGTTTGTCCTGAGTATGCTGGTACCCCATATGTGGGGGTAAACCACTGTTTGGGCACACGTCGGGGCTCGGAAGTGAGGGAGCACCATTTGACTTTTTGAATACGAGATTGGCTGGAATCAATGGTGGCGCCATGTTGCGTTTGGAGACCCCTGATGTGCCTAAACAGTGGTAACCCCTCAATTCTAACTCCAACACTAGCCCCAACACACCCCTAACCCTAATCCCAACTGTAGCCATAACCCTAATCACAACCCTAACCACAACCCTAATTCCAACCCTAACCCTAAGGCTATGTGCCCACGTTGCGGATTCGTGTGAGATATTTCCGCACCATTTTTGAAAAATCCGCGGGTAAAAGGCACTGCGTTTTACCTGCGGATTTTCCGCGGATTTCCAGTGTTTTTTGTGCGGATTTCACCTGCGGATTCCTATTGAGGAACAGGTGTAAAACGCTGCGGAATCCGCACAAAGAATTGACATGCTGCGGAAAATACAACGCAGCGTTTCCGCTCGGTATTTTCCGCACCATGGGCACAGCGGATTTGGTTTTTCATATGTTTACATGGTACTGTAAACCTGATGGAACACTGCTGCGGATCCGCAGCCAAATCCGCACCGTGTGCACATAGCCTAATTCTAAAGGTATGTGCACACGCTGCAGAAAACGCTGCGGATCTGCAGAGCATATAGGGCACAGCTTTATAATGAGCATCTATGGGGCCATAATGAACAGTGCAGAACATATATGGCACAGCTTTATAAGGAGCATCTATGGGGCCATAATGAACGGTGCAGAGCATATATGGCACAGCTTTATAAGGAGCATCTATGGGGCCATAATGAACGGTGCAGAGCATATAGGGCACAGCTTTATAAGGAGCATCTATGGGGCCATAATGAACGGTGCAGAGCATATATTGCACAGCTTTATAAGGAGCATCTATGGGGCCATAATGAACGGTGCAGAGCATATAGGGCACAGCTTTATAAGGAACATCTATGGGGCCATAATGAACGGTGCAGAGCATATATGGCACAGCTTTATAAGGAACATCTATGGGGAGATAATGAACGGTGCAGAGCATATATGGCACAGCTTTATAAGGAGCATCTATGGGGAGATAATGAACGGTGCAGAGCATTGTATATGGGGAGTCCATATAATAAAAGAAAAAAAGTACATCCGCACCACTGCTATTAGTTAGACCCTTATTACT
Source organism: Ranitomeya imitator (assembly GCF_032444005.1). Taxonomy (NCBI): domain Eukaryota; kingdom Metazoa; phylum Chordata; class Amphibia; order Anura; family Dendrobatidae; genus Ranitomeya; species Ranitomeya imitator. The sequence continues at coordinate 216,682,753 of NC_091285.1, read as the reverse complement.
CTCCTGTGATGCATCATTTTGCCGTATATTGACTATTTAACAAAAAATCACACCGAGGTGCTGCTTATGCCACAGTTCATATAGAATCTCAAAAAAGCAGAAAAAAAGATGAAGCGCACTCACCGGTGATGATTCGTCAGATTTATTCAGACATAAATAACGTGCTGCAGGGAGGGTTGTGAACACACACAGACAACGGCCGTTTCATGCTTAATGCACTTCAACAGGTCCTGTGATGGGAGGAAGTGAGGTGGGTCTTTAACCTGTGAGAGCCTCAGACCCCACCCTCCTCCTCACACATCACCGTGGCTGAATGGCCACAATCCGGAAAACATGTGAAATAACAAGTGAATTAAAACATCCTATAAATGGTTAAAAACAATTACACATTACAACAAAAAGCAAAAGAACACTCTTTTCACTACAAATGTTCAACATCGTGACTTTTTACAAGAAAACCGACATATCGATATTCTCATTGAATCCTATTGGTCCCGATGCGTCTGCACGCAGAATGCATCTAGCTTCGTTTCTCAGCAAGATGCGATCGAGATTCCCTCCATGTTGTGGTAAGGAGACTTTTTCTAACCCTGCAAAGCGCAAAACCTGGGTGTTACTAGCATGTTGTTCTGTCATATGCTTAATTAATCGGGGCACCCACTTCCCTGTACGTATCGACGTAAAATGTTCCCTGATGCGGACAAACAACGGACGAATTGTCTTGCTGATGTAAAAAAATCCACATGGGCAGTACGTGAGTTGTCCTGCAAGAGATGAAGTGACGTACCTCATGAAAGATGGGGCCAACCTTCAATGATTTACCCGTAAGGTGAAAACTATAAAAATTACAGTGACCTGTTGTGAATTCTGTTGTTGAACTCCCTCCTGTGGTCGTGAATGGTACTTCGGCGAGTTCTGTCCATGGACTCCCTCTGGTGGCTGTGAGTGAAGCTGCTGCTTCTGAGGTTCCTTACACAGGTGACGTGGTTTATCCTTTGGTTGACTGCTCTATTTAACTCCACTCAGATCGTTACTCCATGCCAGCTGTCAATGTTCCTGTGCTGGTTCAGTTCGCTCTTGGATCTTTCTGGAGACCTGTCTCTTCCTGCAAGAAGCTAAGTCCCCGTTTGTTATTTTCTGTTCATGGTTTTCTAGTCCAGCTTGCTTTCATGATATTGTCTTGCTAGCTGGAAGCTCTGGGATGCAGGGTGGTGCCTCCGCACCGTGAGTCGGTGCGGGGGTCTTTTTGCACACTCTGCGTGGTCTTTTGTAGTTTTTGTGCTGACCGCAAAGATACCTTTCCTATCCTCTGTCTATTTAGTTAGTCTGGCCTCCCTTTGCTAAAACCTGTTTCATTTCTGTGTTTGTGACTTTCATCTTAACTCACAGTAAATATTTGTGGGGGGCTGCCTTTTCCTTTGGGGAAATTTCTCTGAGGCAAGGTAGGCTTTATTTTCTATCTCTAGGGCTAGCTAGTTCTTAGGCTGTGCCGAGGCGTCTAGGCCTGTTAGGTACGCTCCACGGCTATTTCAAGTGTGTGTGATAGGAGTAGGGATTGCGGTCAGCAAAGTTCCCACTTCCCAGAGCTTGTCCTGTGAGTTTAACCATCAGGTCATTCCTGGTGCTCCTAACCACCAGGTCATAACAGTGACTGTACTTGAAGTTGCCCTTAGGGACTCCTGTTTGTAACCATTTATAGGATGTTTTAATTCACTTGTTATTTCACATGTTTTCTGGATTGTGGCCATTCAGCCACGGTGATGTGTGAGGAGGAGGGTGGGGTCTGAGGCTCTCACAGGTTAAAGACCCACCTCATTTCCTCCCGTCACAGGACCTGTTGAAGTGCATTAAGCACGAAACGGCCGTCATTCGTGTGTGTTCACAACCCTCCCTGCAGCACGTTATTTATGTCTGAATAAATCTGACAAATCATCACCGGTGAGTGCACTTCATCTTTTTTTCTGCTTTTTTGACATTGTATATGGGGCACAGCTTTATATGGAGCATCTATGGGGCCATAATGAACGGTGCAGAGCATTCTATATGGCACAGCTATATATGGATAATCTATGGGGCTATAATCAATGGTATGGAGCATTATATATGGCACAGCTTTATATGGAGCATCTATGGGGAAATAATGAATGGTATGAAGCATCTATTTTTATTTTTGAAATTCACCGGTAGCTGCTGCATTTTCCACCCTAGGCTTATACTCGAGTCAATAAGTTTTCCAAGTTTTTTGTGGCAAAATTAGGGGGGTCGGCTTATACTCGGGTCGGCTTATACTCGAGTATATACGGCATATATATATATATATATATATATATATATTTATATAAAAATATATACACTGCTCAAAACATAAAGAGAACACTAAAATCCTGCATCCTAGATATCACTGAATGAAATATTACAATTGTAAACTTTTATTCATTACATAGTGGAATGTGTTGAGAATAAAACCTAAAATTTATCAATGTAAATCACAACTATTATCCCATGGAGGTCTGAAGTTGGAATGATGCTCAAAATCAAAGTGTAAAATTGATGTAAAAGGCTGATCCAATTTCAGTGGAAATGCCTCAAAACAAGGAAATGATGCTCTGGAGTGTGTGTGGCCTCCACATGCCTGTGTGACCTCCCTACAATGCCTGGGCATGCTCCTGATGAGGTGGCAGATGGTCTCCTGTGGGATCTCCTCCCAGACCTGGACAAAAGCATCAGCACATCTTGGACAGTCTGTGGTGCAACGTGACGTTGGTGGATGGTGTGAGACATGATGTCCCAGATGTGTTCAATCGGATTCAGGTCTGGGGAACAGGCTGGCCAGTCCATAGCCTCAATGCCTTCTTCTTGCAAGAACTGCTGAAACACTCCAGCCACATGAGGTCTGGCATTGTCCTGCATTAGGAGGAGCCAAGGGCCAACTGCACCAGCATATGGTCTCACAGGGGTCTGAGGATCTCATCTCAGTACCTAATGGCAGTCAGGCTACCTCTGGCAAGCACATGGAGGGCTGTGCGTCCCTCCAAAGAAGTGCCACCCCACACCATTACTGACCCACTGCCAAACCGGTCATGCTGAAAGATGTTGCTGGCAGCAGATCACTCTCCACAGCATCTCCAGACTCTGTCACGTCTGTCATATGTGCTCAGTGTGAACCTGCCTTCATCTGTGAAGAGCACAGGGCACCAGTGGCGAATTTGCCAATCCTGGTGTTCTGTGGCAAATGCCAACTGTCCTGCATGGTGTTGGGCTGTGAGCACAATCCCCATCTGTGGACATCGGGCACACAGACCAAACTTATGAAATCGGTTTCTAACCGTTTGTGCAGACACATGCACATTTGTGGCCTGCCTGAGGTCATTTTGCAGGGCTCTGGCAGTGATACTCCTGTTCCTCCTTGCACAAAGTGTGAGGTAGCCATCCTACTGCTGGGTTGTTGCCTTCCTACGGCCCCCTCCACATCTCCTGGTGTACTGGTGTACTCACTTGTCTCCTGGTAGCACATCCAGCCTCTGAACACTATGCTGACAGACACAGCAAGCTTTCTTGCCATAGCTCGCATTGATGTGCCATCCTGGATGAGCAGCACTACCTGAGCCACTTGTGTGGGTTGTAGAGTCCGTCTCATGCTACCATGTGTGTGGAAGCACAACCAACATTCAAACGTAACCGAAACATCAGCCAGAAAGCATTGGTACTGAGATGAGGTCTGTGGTCCCCACCTGCAGAATCACTCCTTTAGTGAGTGTGTCTTGATTATTGCCCATAATTTTCATCTGTTGTCTACTCCATTTGCACAATAGCATGTGAAATTGATTGTCAAACAATGTGGCTTCCTAAGTGGACAGTTTGATTTCACAGAAGTTTGATTTACTTGGAGTTATATTCTGTTGTTTAAGTGTTCCCTTTATTTTTTTGAGCAGTGCATATACTGTATATAGCATAAATGACGTGGGTGAAATAAATAAGTAGTGAACATGTCACCGATTTTCTAATGAAATGTATTTCTAAAGGTGGTATTGACATGAAATTCTCACCATATATCGGTAACAACTCATGCAATCCATATAGGCTAATAAATTAAACTATTGACGTACATAAATTAAGTTATGTGTACTACCTAGAAATGACACAGGGAAATTGTATTGAATGCACTTACTGAAAAGTATTTTATATTTCGTAGAAATGCCTTTGTTTGGGATGTAAGCTCCAAGATGCCTCCTGTATGGAGAAACTACTCACATGCATTGCTCATGTATGATATGTATGATTTTGAGCCATTTTTCCACACGAAGACTTTTTATTCACCAATGGAGTCTTCCGTGATAAGTATACATGCAGGCCATAGAGGTTGAGTGCATTACTTAAAGTTTTCTTTGAAATAATTGTACCTGCTGATTCAAGGTCTTTCTGTAGCTCGCTAAAGGTGATCCTTGGCTCTTGGACAACACTTCTGATAATTCTTTTAAATTCTCTGTCTGAAATCTTGCGGGAAGCACCTGGTTGTGGCCTTCAGTACGAAATTCTTCAGTAACCAATGCCATCAGTATGTTTCTGTAACAATAAGGATGCAAAGGTCATGAGACAGCTCACTGCTTTTACCCTTCATCAGACGACCCTTGTGTGGCACCTTGGTATCTTGACATCTTTTTATAGGCCATCAATTGAACTAGATTATAATATTTTTCACCAAGTGTCAGGATTGCTTTATAATTACTGATAGATTTCAGCTTGAGTCATAACTTTCCATGGCATTTTGCACCTTTCTTTTTTCATGTGTTCAATACTTTTTACATGTGTCATTTCTCCTTATTACACAACACTTAATTTATTGACACCTATAGGTTGACTTATTTGTGTGGTTGATTGTTACCAACATCTGGTGAGAATTTCAAGTCAATAGCACCTTTTCATAATTTACACAGCAAAATTGGTGATGTTTTTAATACCTATTTCATTTGCCGTACATATGTGTGTATATAGATAGATAGATACATAGATAGATAGATAGATAGATAGATAGATAGATAGATAGATAGATAGATAGATAGATAGATAGATAGATAGATAGATACAGCTCTGGTAAAAATTAAGTGAACACTGCACAGTTTTATAAAAATCAGCTTTCCTACATGTCTGACAGCCATTACATTCCAGTGTCAGTTGAATTCAAGCCAGAGGACATCTCTTTCTACTTAATGTGCTTCTGATTAGGTGATCACCTGAACGAAATCTTATTTAACGAAGGAAAGTATAAAAAACCCTGCTATGGTGTTCACAATCATCTAGCAATAGGACAAGCTGGATGGCAAAACAAGTGCTAGTAATATCCCAAAAGTAAGAGGAATTAAAAAAAATAACTTTTAACCATGCCAAAGGAGTTGAAAAGAAAAGTCTTGAGTGAGAAAAAGAAGGGCTCAATTCTAGCTTTACTAGCAGAGGGATAAAGTGAGCAACATGTTGCCTCCATCCTTAAATTTTTTAAGATGGCAGTCCATTACAACAAGGTCAAGAATCAGACATTGGGGCCAACAAAGCTACAGACTGGCAGAGGGTGAAAAAGACTCTCCACTGACCAGTATGACCATCATCTTATTTGAATGTCACTCTGCAGGATGACATCAAGTGGCCTACAAAAGGAATGGCAAACGGCAGCTGGGGTGAAGTTCCAGGGCAAGAACAGTTCATAACAGGCTCCTAGAGGCAGGGCTCAAGTCATGTAAAGCCAGAAAAAACCCTTTCATCAATGAGAAGCAAAGGAGAGCCAGGCTGAAGTTTGCCAAAGACTATTAGGATTGGACCATAGAGAACAGGAGTAAGGTAATCTTCTCTGATGAGTCTAATTTTCAGCTTTGCCCAACATCTGGTCGTCTAATGGTTAGACGGAGACCTGTCTTGCACCCACTGTGAAATTTGGTGGAGGATCAGTGATGATCTGGGGATGCTTCAGTAAGGCTAGAATTGGGCAGGTTAATCTTTGTAAAGGACATATGAATCAAGCCGCATACAAGGTTATCCTGGAAAAACAGTTGATTCCTTCTGCTCAGGCAATGTTCCACAACTCTGAGGACTGTTTTTTCCAGCAGGACAATGCGCCGTGCCACTCCGCAAGGTCAATCAATGAGTGGATGAAGCACCACCAAAATCAAATCCCTCTATTGGCCAGCCCAATTTCCAGACCTGAACCCCATTGAAAACCTTTGCAATGTAATCAAGACAAAGATGGATAGTCACAAGCCATCAAACAAAGAAGAACTGCTTAAATTTTTGCACCAGGAGTGGCATAAGGTCACCCAAAAGCAGTGTGAAAGACTGGTGGAAAGCATGCCAAGAAGCATGAAAGCTGTGATTAAAAATCATGGTTATTCCACAAAATATTGATTTCTGAACTCTTCCTGAGTTAAAACATTAGTATTGTTGTTTCTAAATGATTATGAACTTTCTTTGCATTATTTTAGGTCTGCAAGCAATGCATTTTTTTGCTGTTTTGACCACTTCTCATTTTCTGAAAATAAATACAAAACTTATTGCTTGGAAATTCGAAGACATGTTGTCAGTAGTTTATAGAATAAAAAAAACAAATTTTCACTTAAAAATATACCTATAAAGAGAAAAATCAGACAAACTGAAAATTGTGCAGTGGTCTCTTAATTTTTGCCAGAGCTGTATATATATATATTTATACGATAGAGGCTAATGCAAGAATACATTACAGTGTAACAAGCATTCCTAAAGCTGTTTACGGCTCCATGAATGTATAATCCTAAATAACATTGTGTTTTTCTTAAAAAATATTCCTAAAAATGGATTCTAATTTGCTTTTCAGATTATAAGCTGACAAACCTTGGATGTGTAAAAGGAAAGTAACACTTGGGAACACTGGCAGCTGATAATTACTATCCTTTGTCAAGTTCTCTATATAACCCAAGCATTGTGAAGACTGAAGATGATTACAGTATTCAGACACTAGCTCAATGAGCATTTCACTTTGTTAGGTAAATACTTCTCATTTTGTCCTCTCTTTCTGTTTTACCATAGGAAATCTCTGCAGAGCTTTTACCATTTGTAATACATTTCAAGTTCTACTGCTAATAGGGAAAGAAGAAACAAATTGAAAATATTAATAACATCCCAAGTACTGTATGCATTTTTTATGTGCTTCCTTTTAACTGTCTCCCACTTTCATCAACCAAAATGAGACAAAAGTTAGGCTTTGTTCACTTTATGCTTTTTCCTTTTGTCAGAAGCAGTATTTTTTCTTTCCAACACTTACTTTTTTCCACTCGATGAAATTATATAGTAGTGTCAGAGGTACAAACCCACTATATCTTGATTTTTAACACCAAGTGAAATGTATTCGTATATTCGTATGATAGGCATTTTTCCTTTTTTGCATTATTGATAAAGATTTGGTCTTTCAGAAAAGGTGTAAAATAGTGGGACAGTTTCATAGGGGAAATATCTGGCCTGAAAGGTATGCTGCATGTGAGGACATATGGATCTAGGATGCATGGGTATGGCAGAGTAGTATTTGCTTTATAGAAGTGAATGTGATAACTATATTTACTTGGGAGCTTCTAGATCCAGGTGACAGTTCCTGCATAGCAAGTGCTGCGCTGATGTGGACACTTATCCACATCTGCACAGGTGCCGTAAGCTTTAGAAGACGCATGCATGTTGGGGCTTACCCCTTGGTTGCAGAAAACAGGCATCACCGTTCGCATTTTATCCTGGGGTGAACATCCCTGCTGCAACTGCGCAGCTGCCGCCAGCTTTTGTGAAACGTGTGCGCAGCTGCACTCACAGGTGGACACCTCGGACACATCGGTCGGTGCTGCACAGGCGCCGTTTTCTTTGAGTGGTGTGTGCACGGCGCGGCACACACCAGATCCAGAAGTTATCATAGATGTATGGAGGTGCTGCTGCGCATGTGCCGCCGAACTTTTATACTGAAATGCCTCTAGTGTCTGCATCCCAAGGAGTAAATGTGCAGTATCAGAAACAGGGACAAACTTTTAACGAATGTTTTGTGACCTATCCCTGTAGTTTTTTACCCTAGTTTCCTTATGGTTGGTCATTGCAACCATTTAAAGGCACTACTGCCCCCTATTCACTCACACCTGCAATCAGACGCTATATAGTCCTCTGATGTCTTGAAGGAACACAGAAATCACCATTTGCCTCCTAACAAACTTTCATCATGGGAGGGAAATGCGTTTATTTGCCGATTTAATTTGGGCATGACACAATTGTTGTGTGGTCTGCTAATACTGCCATTTGCAGGATTTATGTTGTGGCACACTTTGGGTTTGCATAATATGATAATGTGCAATTGAACTGAACCCTGGCATATACAGGTGCTTCTCACAAAATTAGAATATCAACAAAAAGTTACCGTAACTTATTTCAGTTCTGCAATACAAAAAATTAAACTCATATATTATATAGAGTCATTACAAAAAGAGTGATGTATTTCATGTGTTTATTTCTGTTAATGTTGATGATTACAGCCAATGAAAACCCAAAAGTCATTATCTCAGGAAATTAGAATACTTTATAACACCAGCTTGAAAATTGATTTTATAATGTGAAATGCTGGCCTACTAAAATACTAATACTAGTGACTGTTTTTTTCTGCTCAAGTCTGCTCAACTAAGGCTATAGTGTACATTTGATGTGGAGCCTCATGGAACAGTTATTTTTGTTAATATATATTTATATAGCCCATAAGATGTTAATCCTCTTAAGGCAGTTATTTCCTTATCCACACAACCCAATTTGCGTTTTACACCTTGTACCTTTGTGATGTTATATAGTTGTGAGTTCATTTATAAGTTTACTCCAAATTCCTTGTTTATCTATTGAGGAGTTTTTTATTGAGCAGTTTCAACAAGGTGTACCTTGGTACTACGGCTCAACACTCTTTCCACACTTTTTTGTGGTGGGAAAGAATGAAGTGTCAGTGAAGGACAGTCCTCGTTGAGCAGGGGTGACATTTGCATCTGATTCTAGGGTGCCAACCTCCACAGCAAGGAAGGGACCTTTTCAATAGGGACACTAGAGGGTGAGTTATAGTTAACATGGTTATAATACCTCTCCCTCCTTTCCCTGACATCCAAATAAGATTAAGTCTTTGGCAACTTACCATCCTTTTAATTGTTATTTTTTATTGTGATAATACTGCTGTGAATTTTGGTGGTGTTGATATCTGACTCATATTGTTGGTAATTTTTGAACTTTGGCTGACTCATGATAATCTCCTATCTCTGCCCCTTACATACATGTTGAATTGCTCATCTGGCCCTAGCTTAACTAATCTGGTCTGTTAATAGGGGATTCCTTTGAGTGGCAGTATAATTTGGTATGGCATTTTTCTTGGCAACTAGTTGAGTAGGGGCTTCCAGGTAGATTTGGGTTAGCTGTTGTTGAGCGGGGGTGCCATTTTGCATTCAAGATAGGGTGCCAATCTCCGCCGATGCGCAGGGTCTGAGTAAGGGATAATAGGGTGAACTAGGTACACCCAGCACCCACTCTGTATGTTATTTCGCTTTTGTAAGTCAGTAAATTTAGTTGCTTGGTTAGGCTTTACATTTAATAATTATGGTTTTAATCATTGTAAATAATAATAATAATAATAATATTATTTCTATAGTGCCGACATAGTCCATAGCACTTTACATTTTAGAGGGGACTTGTACATACAATAGAGATTACAGCATAACAATAAACACGTAGATCAAAACAGATACCAAGAGGAATGAGGGCCCAGCTCGCAAGCTTACAATCTATGAGGAAAAGGGGAGACACGAGAGGTGGATGGTAACAATTGCTTTAGTTGTTTGGACCAACCATAATGTCAGAATCGGGTGTTCATGTAATGCTGCATGAACCAGTTATCAGCCTAAGTATGTAACAGTACAGACACAGAGGGCATAAAGCATGTGTGAACATGATGCGAGGAACCTGGTTATGGTAAAAATGTAAATTTTGAATGGGCAACACAGTGATAGTTAGGTAAATGCATTGAGGCGGTAGGCCAGTCTGAACAAATGTGTTTCTAGCGCACGCTTAAAACTGTGTGGATTGGCGATTACTCGTATTAACCTGGATAGTGCATTCCAAAGAATTGGCGCAGCATGTGAAAAGTCTTGGAGACGGGACTGGGAGGTTCTGATTATTGAGTATGCTAAACTCAGGTCATTAGCAGAACAGAGGGCATGGGTAGGGTGGTAGATTGAGACGAGGGAGGAGATGTAGGGTGGTGCTGAGCCGTGGAGTGCTTTGTGGATGAAGGTAATAAGTTTGTACTGGATTCTGGAGTGGATGGATAACCAGTGTAATGACATGACTGGCACAAGGTAGAGGCATCGGTGTAACGATTGGTGAGGAAAATGATCCTGGTTGCTGCATTCAAGACAGATTGGAGAGGAGCGAGCATAGAGATGGTACTGGAAACTAAATCTACTGATTGTTTGACAAATAAGGACAGCACAGTATACAAAGAGAAGAGGAGGGGCCTAGAGCCAATCCTTGAGGAACTCTAACAGTAAGGGGAAGATGATAGGAGGAGCCAGCAAAAGATACATTGAAGGAGCGGTCAGAGAGATAAGAGGAGAACCAGAAGAGAACGGTGTCCTTGAGGCTGATAGAGCGGAGCATGGTGAGGAGGAGCTGATGATCCACAGTGTCAAATGCTGCAGAGTGATCCAAGAGAATTAGCAGGGAGCAGTGACCATTAGATTTAGCTGTAAGTAGGTCATTAGAGATTTAGTTAGAGATTAGATTTAGTAAGGGCAGCTTCAGTAGAGTGTAAAGAGCGGAATCCGGATTGTAGAGTGTCGAGAAAAGAGTTATCTGAGAGATAGCAGATAATACGCTAGTGAACCAGGGGCTACAGGAGTTTAGAGATGAAGGGAATATTAGAGATAAGGCTATAGTTAGCGGCACAGTTTTGGTTGAGGGATTTTTTTTAAATAATGAATGTATGATGGCATGCTTAAATGAGGAGGGAAAGATACCAGGAAAGAGAGAGAGGTTGAATATTTTTGTTAGGTGAGTTGTGAGAGCAGGGAAAAGGGACGGTAGGAGATGTGATAGAATGGGGTCACAGGTGCAAGTGGTAGGGTGAGAAGATGCAAGGAGCCTGATTACTTCTTCTGTGACTGGTTCATAATCAGAGAGTGAGCTAGATGCAGTGGGGGAGGGAGGACATGGAATGAGGGGATTGGGAGATAATTTCCTGTCTTATATGGTAAATTTTTTCTTTGAAATAATTGGCCAGATCGTCAGCGCTGAGTTCCGTGGTTGGGGTCTGCACTCTGCAAACTTTTTTTTATCTTCTTTACTTTGTCCAACTATGGGACTTTTATTTTTTGCAGGCTGATCACTTGCCTAGCATGGGGATGCTATACATTATCCGAGCATGATCTAGCAACTTTCCTAATTTTGGTGACACAGATGTCATCATGACGACATTGGGTCACCATGGCAACAATCGGGACCCTGCGCTGAAGTCGCGGGGCCTCCGATAAGAGCAGAGGGGCTGTCTTCCCTCTGGCTGCTCTCATAATGTTGCAATCAAGTTCAATCACAGCATTTAAGGGATTAAAGTGTTGGGAGAGGTGCGGTATCACATAGATTTATCTATCCCATGTCAATAAGGCCCAGATCACAGGGACGTATGGATACGTCCAAGGTGGGAAAGGAGCGAATTAACCATCTGTTTTTCTTTTATTTGCAACTGATCCATTTTTTTGCTTACTGGATCAAGCAGAATAATAATAATAATAATTTTATTTATATAGCGCCGACATATTCCACAGCACTTTACATTTTAGAGGGATCTTGTACAGACAATAAAAGACATTACAGTTTAACAATAATCACATAAATCCACAGATACCAAGAGGAATGAGGGCCCTGCTCCCAAACTTACAATCTATGTAAACCAAAATTTAAAAAAAGAAATGTCATTTCAAAAAAACCTAAATGATAATTCAGGGACTAGTTGTTCATCTATTCTTTTATTTTGTCAACAGCAGTAGAAAATGCCTTTGAGTCTTAAAATGCAATGTAATGGTAATGTAGAGCATGATCTTATACAAGTAATGCTTTAGCTTGCACAATAAGGAAACAATGCTTTTTTCTGGAGGCAGACTAGAAAGCACCACAGCATTGAATCAGATAAGCTATTCTTTTGTTTGAAAGTATTGCAGAAGTTGGAAAAATTAAGTCAGATAATCAATGAGTCAGAATCAGATGAGTGAAACTAAATACCCATATTAAAAACATTAAAAGGAGCCTGTAAGCAGGTTTGAGCCTGCCAAACTGCTGACAGCGCTAGACAGGATAATTATTTTAACATACCATTAGATACTGTATGTTCTTAGTATCCAGGATGACCCAGAAGGAAAAGTCTTATTCCCTATCATGCCATAATTCCATGTGTCCCAAATCAAATTACTCAGTCGGCAATGCTCCAGGCCTGAATACTCTCCAGCCCTAATCCTATGATCTGAGATAGGGTTCTAGTATCTAACCAGAACCTCGGTAGATATGTCACTCAAGAGCAAAATGGAAGGTGGGGAGTATTGGGTGAATATAGCCAAGGATACTAACATTCAGTGTCGGACTGGGGTGCCAAGGCCCCCCAGTAACATGGACTTTAAGGGGGGCCCACTTTTCATCTGCATACCAATATTACACTACCCCCATTTACAAACTTACCTATATCTCTAAATAACAATATCAAACTAGGTAGTTTAGTAAACCCCTTCAAGTCGCGGCCCTTTTTAGTTTTTGCGTTTTCATTTTTCACTTCCCTCCTTCCCAGAGCCATAATTTTTTTAATTTTCCGTCAATATGGTCATGTGAGGGCTTATTTTTTGCGGGACGAGTTGTACTAGAAAACGGGAAAAAAATTCCAAGTGCGGTGAAATTGCAAAAAAGTGCAATCCCACATTTGTTTTTTATTTGGCTTTTTTGCTAGGTTCATTACATGCTAAAACTAACCTGACATTGTTATTCTCTAGGTCATTACGAGTTCATAGACATCTAACATGTCTAGGTTATTTTTTATCCAAGTGGTGAAAAAAAATTCAAAACTTTGCTTAAAAAAAAAAAGGGGGCCATTTTCCGAAACCCGAAGCGTCTCCATTTTTCGTGATCTGGGGTCGGGTGAGGGCTTATTTTTTGCGTGCCGAGCTGATGTTTTTAATGATACCATTTTGGTGCAGATACGTTCTTTTGATCGCCCGTTATTGAATTTTAATGCAATGTCACGGCGACCAAAAAACGTAATTCTGGCATTTCGGATTTTTTTCTTGCTACGCTGTTTAGCGATCAGGTTAATGCTTTTTTTTATTGATAGATCGGGTGATTCTGAACGTGGCGAAACCAAATACGTGTAGATTTTTTTTATTTTTAATTGTTTTATTTAGGATGGGGCGAAAGGGGGGTGATTTAAACTTTTATATTTTTTATATTTTTTTCATATTTTTAAAAACATTTTTTTTTTACTTGTGCCATGCTTCAATAGCCTCCATGGGAGGCTAGAAGCTGGCATAGCCTGATTGGCTCTGCTACATAGCAGCGATCTGATGATCGCTGCTATGTAGCTGATATGCAGGTGTGTTGTGACCACAGGGGGGGCGCTCACAGCAGGCCGGCATCAGTAACCATAGAGGTCTCAAGGACCTCTATGGTTACCTTCCTGATGCATCGCCGACCCCCGATCATGTAACGGGGGTCGGCGATGACATCATTTCCGGCCGCCCGGCCGGGAGCGCCGGTTAAATGCCCCTGTCTGCGTTTGACAGCGGCATTTAACAGGTTAATAGCGGCGGGTAAATAGCGATTTCACCCGCCGCTATTGCGCACACATGTCAGCTGTACAAAACAGCTGACGTCGCGATTTTGATGTGGCTCACCGACATAGCCCACATCAAAGGGGGTGACTGGGCATGCACAGTAATAGTACTGCGCATGTCGTGAAAGAATGATGAGATGCTGCTTTTTTCTGTACTGAGTGAATCAAGAGAATTATGCCAAGTACTGCCCATACAGAGGGATTGGGGGCTCAGATCTGCATAGGGGCCCACCGGGGGATTGCCCTTTTACCCTGTGGGCCAGTCCGAGTCTGCTAACATTAAACACTTCATGACTTTGAATGTATAGTCCTGGCTGGGAATGGCTTTCTAGACCTTGGATATATGGATACGGCCTGACGAAAATGCGGCACGTGACCAAAGTCACGGTGATCACATGAAGGTGCTTGCTGACTCTTCAATTACGATTGCTGTGATTCGCTGTTCAATTCTGAGCAGCCAATCACAGCAATTTCAGTATTTTAGGCAATGAAAATGCCTAAAACATTGAAGTTCAGCTATTATCAGTGTTATAACAGCACCGATCATAAGCTGGAGCTTGGTAACAGCAGCATCACCTTCCCTGGCACTGATTGGTGAGATCGTTCCAATCATTGGGCAGAGACAAAGTCTGAACTCCCAGTGACTACTCTGTTCTGCCTCACTCCAGCTCAGAGACGCTGCACAGCGTTCACTGTGCCATTGTGCTACTGATATGCTGGACCTTGTGGTGCCATAAATTTTTTGAAGCCTGTTTCATCAATTCTGCTGATGCAAGAAGAAAAAAAAGTTAAGGTGCATCTCAAAACAAATACATTAAATAAAGTGCAAAGTGCATATAATGATGCTCCACTAGTTCAAGGCAAATATCACATCAAATATATAAATTAATAGGCAGACATAATTACCACTGTTCAGTGCTAGTTAACCACGAGTAGAAACCCCTTTGGTAGACTGGCAGACTCTGGAGGTGGTAAAGTGGAGGGAGTATTGTCAAGGACACTGCACCTGGATTGCAAGAAGTGGATGCCAAATCTTTGATTGAATACATGTCTGACTTTGGGGCTGTGTTTTTGGAGCAGAGGTGCCAAGAACTTCCTCGCCATCATCCTTATGACTGTGCCATTAATCTTGTTCTTGGGGTCAAGCTGCCTTAGAGCAGACTATATAATATCTCTGGTCCTGAGAGGCAGACCATGAAGGATTATATAGCAGAACATTTGGCAAAAGATCATACCAGACCATCCTCATTCCCCATAGCTGCTAGGTTTTTCTTTGTAAAGAAGAAAGACGGGGGGGGGGGCTACTTATTCAGATCACGGTCCAGGATCCATATCTGCTCACTCTCATCCCGGACCTCTTTAATCAGATTGTAGGAGCAAAATGTTTTTGTAAACTGGATCTTGGGGATGAATAATCTCATTCATATTAAAGTGGAGGCATGCGTGGAAAGAACCTTTCAACATGCCTGAGGGACACTATGAGAGCCTTGTGTTGCCTAATGCTTCTGCCGTCTTTCAGCACTTTTAAAATGACATCTTTTGTCACCTGGTAGGTAGATTTGTTATAATCTATCTTGATGACAGATTAATTTATTCACCTGACCTTGAGTCACATAAGGTACATGTCAGACAGGTCTAACAGATACTCAGAGACAATAAATTATTTATCAAACCAGAAAAATGTATGTTCTCGGTTAAGAAGATCTCTTTCTTATCAAATGTTTAATCATCCACCAGTGTTCGCACGTATCCAGCAAACGTCTGAACGGTACTGGATTTGGACTGTCCTGAGGATTTGAAGGTGTTACAAAGGTTTTTGGGTTTCACCAACTACCGTTGTGAGTTCATGAAAAACTTTTTGTTAGTGGCAAAACCTTTGACAGATATGACCAGGAAAGGGACAGACTATTCCAAGTGGCCCAGTCTGGCCAGGGAGGCATTCGATACCTTGAAGAAGTGTTTTGCATCTGCTTGAGTGTTTTCTCATACTGCCTGACGTCACTCAGCCTTTTGTTGTACAGATGTTGTGAATTCTGTGGTCAAGCTCCCTCCTGTGGTCATGAGTAGTACTGCGGCTGGTTCTGTCTATGAGCTTCCTCTGGTGGATGTGAGTGGGGCTGCGGCTTCTGAGTTTCCTTCCTCAGGTGACGAGGTTAAGTCGTTAGGTGCTGCTCTATTTAACTCCACCTAGTTCTTTGTTCCTGGCCTCCAGTCAATGTTCCAGTATTGGTCTTGCTCTCTCCTGGATCGTTCTTGTGGCCTGTCTTCACTGCATAAGCTAAGTTCTGCTTGTGTTACTTTTGTTTGCTATTTTTTCTGTCCAGCTTGCTATATTGGTTTTTCTTGCTTGCTGGAAGCTCTGGGACGCAGAGGAAGCACCTCCGTACCGTTAGTTGGTGCGGAGGGTCTTTTTGCGCCCTCTGCGTGGTTATTTGTAGGTTTTTGTGCTGACCGCAAAGCTATCTTTCCTATCCTCGGTCTATTCAGTAAGTCGGGCCTCACTTTGCTAAAACCTATTTCATCTCTGTGTTTGTATTTTCATCTTTACTCACAGTCATTATATGTGGGGGACTGCCTTTTCCTTTGGGGAATTTCTCTGAGGCAAGGTAGGCTTATTTTTCTATCTTCAGGGCTAGCTAGTTTCTCAGGCTGTGCCCGAGGCGCCTAGGTCTGGTCAGGAGCGTCCACGGCTACCTCTAGTGTGGTGTGATAGGATTAGGGATTGCGGTCAGCAGAGTTCCCACATCCCAGAGCTCGTCCTATGTTATTATTAACTATCAGGTCACTTTGTGTGCTCTTAACCACCAGGTCTATTGTGTTTCTGAATCACCAGTTCATAACATACAGACTGATGTATCTGAAATGTGGGTGGGGTCTGTATTGGCATCCGTGTGCATACTTTTCTAAAAAACTGTCATCTGCATAGAGAAATGATGACATTGGTAACAGGAAACTCTAGGCAATCAAGTGGGCCTTTGAAGAGTGGCATCATTTTTTGGAGGGGGCAGGTTATCCGGTTATGTTAATCATGGATAAAAAGAATATCATATATCTAGAGTCTGCGAAATGCCTAACACCTCGACAGGCAAGATGGGCATTGTTCTTCACCTGGTTTAACTTTTTTGTTACATATAGGCCAGGGAACAGGAACATTAAGGGTACCCTCACACTATACGATTTACCAACGATCACGACCAGCGATACGACCTGGCCGTGATCGTTGGTAAGTCATAGTGTGGTCGCTGGAGAGCTGTCACACAGACAGCTATCCAGCGACCAACGATGCCGAGGTCCCCGGGTAACCAGGGTAAACATCGGGTTACTAAGCGCAGGACCACGCTTAGTAACCCGATGTTTACCCTGGTTACCAGCGTAAAAAAAAAAAAACAGTACATACTTACATTCCGGTGTCTGTCCCTTGCCGTCTGCTTCCCGCACTCACTGACTGCCGGCCGTAAAGTGAAAGCACAGCACAGCGATGACGTCACCGCTGTGCTCTGCTTTCACTTTACGGCCGGCAGTCAGTGAGTGCGGGAAGCAGACGGCAAGGGACCGGACGGACACCGGAATGTAAGTATGTACTGTTTGTTTTTTTTTACATTTACGCTGGTAACCAGGGTAAACATCGGGTTACTAAGCGCGGCCCTGCGCTTAATAACCCGATGTTTACCCTGGTTACAAGCGAACGCATCGCTAAATCGGTGTCACACACACCGATCCAGCGAAGACAGCGGGAGATCCAGCGACGAAAGAATGTTCCAAACGATCTGCTACGACGTACGATTCTCAGCAGGATCCCTGATCGCTGCTGTGTGTCAGACACAGCAATATCGTATGGATATCGCTGGAACGTCACGAATCGTACCGTCGTAGCGACAAAAGTGCCACTGTGTGACGGTACCCTTAGGCAGATGCCTTAACTCATTGCTTTCCTGGAGGTAGAGATAATTGTGAACCGGTTCCTTTACTACAAAAAGGGGTAGGTATTGCATCTATATGCTGCAATCTTGAGAAAGAGGTTGTTGAGGCTCAGGGGGATGCCCTGCTGCCTGTCCATTAGGGAGGCTGTTTGTACCTGTGAATCTCCTTCTGACAGTTCTTCGTAAGCATCATGATTCGGTCTTGGCCGGAAATCCCGGCAATAAAGCCACCACAGATCTTCTTACTCACTGTGTTTGGTGGACAGGGTACATTAGGATGTCTGGGAGTATGTAGCCACCTGTAGTGTCTGTGCGCATTCTAAAATCTGTCATACTCGTACATTGTGGTCTCTTCAACCATTGGCAATTCCCAGTAGACCTTGGACTCATTTATTGTTCAATTTTCTCACTGATCTACCCATGTTGGCAGGTAATAGTGTAATTTTGATGGCGGTGGAGACATTCAGTAAAATGTCACATTTTATTGCGCTATCTGCTTTACTCAATGCCAATACACAAATTTTTATCAGAGAGATTGTAAAATTACATGGGATCCCTACAGATATTGTTTCTGACCATGGGGTACAGTTTATTTTAAAATTTTGTTGGGAATTCTGTACTCATTTGGGGATACATCGTTGTTGAGATTTGAATCTGAGCATACACCGCCTCCGGCCCAGCGGCCATGTTCCCGAAGCCAATTGCAATATGGCAGCAACGGATGTGCGGGGGCCTCCGGGCTTTGACGAAATGCCAGCGGAGCCTCCCACAAAGCACAGAGAGCCATTGCCACTGCATCTGAGCACAGCCCCTGCACCAGAGCACAGCCCCTCTGCCCCAGCACAGCCCCTCTGCCCCAGCACAGCACCCCTGCCCCAGCACAAAGCCCTTGCACCGGCACAAAGCCCCAGCACAGAGCCCCTGGCCCAGCACAGAGCCCCTGCCTCAGCACAAAGCCCCAGCACAGAGCCCTAGCCCCAGCACAGAGCCCCTGGCCCAGCACAGAGCCCCTGCCCCAGCACAAAGCCCCAGCACAGAGCCCCTGCCCCAGCACAGAGCCACAGCACAGAGCCCCAGCCCCAGCACAGAGCCCCTGCCCCAGCACAGAGCCCCTGCCCAGCACAAAGCCCAAGCACAGAGCCCCAGCACAGAGCCCCAGCACAGAGCCTCTGCCCCAGCACAGAGCCCCAGCACAGAACCTCAGAACAGAACCCCTGCCCCAGCACAGAGCTGCCACCCCTGCCCAAGTACAGAGCCACCACCACCAGCCACACCAGCTTGGGATGAGATTTCCCTGAGGCCACCGCACCAGCCTGGACCACCGAACGACCTCTGTGACCACTCCTCCACCTGTGCCGATCCCTTCCCTGGTAAGCTGAATTTGGAATTAAGACAGACCCCCCATTTGACACATTTTTTCCCCCTATCTTCCTTCTGTAAATTTTGGGTGCATACTATGGTCCAGTGCATCTTATAGTACGAAAAATACTGTAATTGCTTGCATCACAAATTTTTTTGGGCTTTATAATAAATTAATACATTTGCACATAACAAGCTATTTGACCCCATAAATTTAATTTACGCATATTTTTTTCCACTTCACGTCACCAACTTAAACTATTTAGTGCTGATGCATCACACACAAATCTGATTACAAAAATATTTAAACATATATTGCAATGTAACAAAGCTGGTAAAAAGCCAAGGGGATGAATATTTTCACAAGCCACTGTATGACTTCCTTGTCTCTGACACTCATAGTGAGGGAGAGAATGCCACCTTCCTTTATTTGTCTTCCTTCTCTTCCTCAAGTGATACCGAACCGTCATCCCAGGAAACCAAATGAGCAAGTGAACACCGCTAGTGACCATCTATGAAATTCAACCCCTGAAGATTATGAGTCACAGTTCCTGATTTTGTGGAGCAGTCAGGAATCCAATTTAAAACTACCGGCCCCACAGAAATGAACATTTTCAACGTTTTTTCTTGGACGATTTTGTAACCTAATGGTGGTTGCAACAAATTTATATGCTCAATAATTTTTGGGCCAAAACTCAGTTAGGGCTAGCAGAACGCACCAAGTAATAGGGTGATAGATACGAGGTGCGTTCGCAGCCCGGGGTCCTCCGTGCAAAGATACTTGCTGCAAGTAATGGAGGATGGACACTGAGCTCACACGTGGGTTAAACTTCACCCCTTATGAAATGAAAGCGAGCTCTGTTGCCTCACAGAGTCGCGCTGTACACAGGGACTAAAACCCTAACTAAAAGTTGTGCTTGCTCTGGAACTCTTCTGTGCTAACCGCACACATGAAGGAACCAGATGCTAAGCGAAGGCTAATTGCCCCCACTGACGCTAGCTGCATGCCTGAGTTTACAGCCCCAAGGCTAAACAGACTCACTGTTAGGACTGGCGGAACGCACCAAGAAAGATGTAATAGATGCGTTCGCAGTCCGGGGTCCACCGTGCAGGTGAAAACCTGCTGCTAGTAAATGGCAGCGTAATATGGCGGTGGAAGCGAACCCGGTAAAGCCACAGGTCCGCAATACCGCACTAAAGAGTGCAAGCAAGGAGTCAGCGGACACAACCCCAAGACTCAAGATTGAAGTCCGATTAGACCACTTGCTGACACAACACCGCAACTGGGTGTGTTAGGTAACTATTATAATTAGAGCACCGAAGTGCGAACTGTGCCGTGCTGGCAAACACCACTAAGCACCCAGACGTGGGTCAGGAAGCGCACTACTGGCACGTGGCGCCGCACTGGCGGACACAGCAATAGACGCTGATACGTGTGTGACACGTTGAGTGGTTAGTCGGGCGCTAGATAGCAGCCATACTCCTTACGCGAACAGTCATACAATAGGGTAGGGGTATTTAATGAACGACTAGCACTCACAACAAACACACGTATACAATTGTACACTAGCGCATGGCCGTGCGGTCATGCGCAGTTTATATAGTTGCAGCACAGGAAGTAGCTACAGAAGTTTTGCCCTTTCAGGACCTGCCAAGTGCAGAAGCGGGAACTCGACCCCTAACATCACCCCCCCCTAGGGCCCCCCCCTTCTTGGGCCTCGCTACGTTCGAAGGCAGCAATGAGCTGCGGAGCCCGAATGTGCTCAGCAGGCTCCCAGGATCTATCCTCAGGACCGTAACCCCTCCAGTCCACCAAATAAAATTTTTTGCCACGAACTACCTTGTACCCCAAGATAGCGTTCACCTCGTAATCGTCCGTAGACGAACCCGACGTCCCAGTAGATGACTCAGAAAACCGGGACATGTACACGGGCTTAAGGAGGGACACATGAAAGGTGTCGGTGATACCTAGGCGTGGAGGAAGGGCCAGACGGTAAACCACAGGATTAACCTGTTCGAGGACCTTAAAAGGACCTAAGTAGCGAGGTGCAAACTTGGTAGACTCAACTCGCAGCCTGATGTTACGGGCGGAGAGCCACACTAAGTCGCCAGGAGCAAAGGTTGGAGCGGGGCGCCGATGTGCGTCGGCGGAGGACCTCATTCTCTCCTTGGAAGCCCGAATGGCATCCTGAGTGCGATCCCAAATGTCCTGTGCCTCCACAGCCCAGTCTGCCACCCTGAAATCGGCGGAAGACACGGGCATGGGCACAGGTACCCGCGGATGCTGACCATAGTTAAGGAGGAATGGGGTCTGTCCAGTGGAGTCAGCTACAGCATTGTTAAGAGCAAACTCCGCCCACGGTAGCAAAGATGCCCAGTCATCTTGCCTAGCAGAGACAAAATGTCGCAGATATGTGACCAAGGTCTGGTTGGCTCTCTCCACCAACCCATTCGTCTCGGGATGATATGCCGAAGAGAGATTTAACTCGATACTGAGAAGATGACAAAGCTCTCTTCAGAACCGAGACGCAAACTGGGGACCCCGGTCACTGACAATTTTGTCTGGCATACCGTGAAGGCGGAAGATGTGTTTAATAAACAACGCTGCCAAGGCCCGTGCAGAAGGTAGCCGAGGAAGCGGCACCAAATGCACCATTTTAGAAAAATGGTCGGTGATTACCCAAATGATGGTACAGCCACGAGACTTGGGCAAACCCACCACAAAGTCCATCCAGACCATCTCCCAGGGCCTGTCTGCCACCGGCAGAGGGTATAACAAACCAGCTGGCCGTTGACGGAGAGACTTATTTTTGGCACAAGAGACACATGCCCGAACGTAGTCTCCGACGTCACGAACTATATGTGGCCACCAGTACATTCTCGCCAGCAACTCAGATGTCCTCTTTGCCCCAAAGTGTCCACCCACTCTGGACGAATGAGCCCAAGAGAGAACCTCCGGTCGCAAATTGATGGGAACAAAAGTCTTGCCCGGAGTCACAGACTCAAGCGAAACCGGAGCTACGGTTCTCAGACTCTCCGAAGGGACAATAAGCCGAGGCTCCTCCTCCTCCTCCTCAGTTGACACAAGGGAGCGAGAGAGAGCGTCAGCACGAATGTTCTTCTCCCCGGCGAGATAATGTAGAGTGAAGTGGAACCGGGAGAAAAACAAGGACCATCTGGACTGACGAGAATTCAGCCGCTGGGCTGTACGCAAATAGACCAAATTTTTGTGGTCCGTGAAGACATGGAATGGAAACCGAGCACCCTCCAAAAGATGTCTCCACTCTGAAAAGGCCAACTTCATTGCTAGCAACTCCCTATCCCCGATGGAGTAATTTCTCTCCGCTGGTGTGAAGGTCTTTGAGAAGAAGAAGCATGGATGCTTCCGACCTTGAGCATCCTTTTGATAAAGAACTGCTCCAGCACCAACGGATAAGGCATCCACCTTCATAAGGAATGGCTTATCCACATCGGGACGATGTAAGATAGGAGCGCTAGCAAAATGGGACTTTATAGAAGTGAAGGCCTTGGAGACCTCTTCCGACCACAATTTGGGATTCGCTCCCTTCTTGGTGAGGGATACCAAGGGAGCTACCAAAGTGGAGAAGTGGGGGATGAACTGGCGATAGTAATTTATGAAGCCCATAAAGCGCTGCACCGCTTTAAGAGAATGGGGTTCTTGCCAGTCCATCACAGCCTGTAGTTTGGCAGGATCCATAGCCAATCCCTGGGCCGAGATGATATAGCCCAGGAAAGGTAAAGACTCCTTCTCAAACACACACTTCTCCAACTTTGCATAAAGAGAATTCGCCCGTAAGAGTTCGAAGACTCTGCCAACATCTCTCCGGTGGGAGTCAATATCTGGAGAGAAGATGAGAATATCATCCAGATAGACTACAACCGAGGTGGAAAGCATATCCCAGAAGATATCGTTGACAAAGTCCTGAAAAACGGCTGGGGCATTACAGAGCCCGAAGGGCATCACCAGATACTCATAGTGCCCATCCCTGGTATTGAAAGCCGTTTTCCATTTGTCCCCCTCACGGATGTGAATCAGGTTGTAGGCACCCCGCAGATCTAGTTTGGTGAATATCTTAGCTCCCCTTAGCCTGTTAAAGAGCTCCGATATCAGGGGCAACGGGTACTTATTTTTAATGGTGATAGCATTGAGACCCCTGTAATCGATGCAAGGACGTAATTCCCCGTTCTTCTTCTGTACGAAGAAGAATCCCGCCCCTGCAGGAGACACTGACTTCCTAATGAACCCTCTTGCCAAATTCTCCTGAATGTATTGAGACATAGCCTCTGTCTCTGGGAGAGAGAGGGGATATACCCTTCCCCGAGGAGGTTCAGCTCCAGGCAAGAGGTCAATAGGACAGTCGTAGGGGCGATGAGGCGGTAGAGTCTCAGCAGCCTTTTTAGAGAATACGTCAGCATAGCACCAATAGCACTTGGGAAGAGAAGAAAGGTCTGCGGGTACCTCGGTAGTAGAAACCTGTACACACTCACTCACACACCTGCCCATACAAGACTTACTCCAACCCAATATTCTCCCTGAGGACCACTCAATATATGGGGAGTGGAAACGGAGCCAGGGTATTCCCAGCAAAATCTCATCCATTCCCTCGGGAAGAACAATAAGGGAAATAATCTTCTGGTGGGAAGGGGACATGGACAGCGAGAATGGAACTGTCTGGTGTGTGATTTGCAGTGGAAGTGTCGCCCCATTCACAACTCTAACTGTTACAGGTTTGGCGAGCATGACTAGTGGTATAGCATGGCGCAGAGCAAAAGCAGAGGACATGAAGTTTCCCTCTGCTCCTGAATCCACACAAAGCTCGACTGTTAGAGTGGAGGAGCCTAACAGGATTGTCCCTTTAAAGGACAGTTTGGAGGAAAATGCAGCTGTGTCTAGTGAACCTCCCCCAATGGTTACTAGACGCGATCGTTTCCCGACCGCCGCGGACATTTATTGGCGTAATGTCCTAGTTGATGACAGTTTTTACAAACCACGGGTACTCGAGCAGCCTGAGACTTAGGTCCCGCTCGAGAAACCTCCATGACCTCATGGGAGTCGGAGATTCAAGAGGTCTGGCGAAGGTGGGAGCCAGCCGTAACCTCTGCCTACACTGGGTCCGCTCTAACCGCCGCTCGTGAAAACGGAGGTCGATGCGGATAGATACAGAAATAAGTTCCTCCAGTGTGGCGGGTATCTCCCTGGTGGCCAAGGCGTCCTTCACATGGTCTGCCAGTCCCCTCCAGAACACCGGAATAAGAACTTTGTCTGGCCACTCTAACTCTGAAGCTAGAGTCCGGAACTGGATGGCAAACTGGCTGACCACAGACGAGCCCTGAGTAATAGACAACAACTGGAGCGCGGTATCATGGGTAACACGAGGTCCTAAAAAGACCTGCTTCAGAGTGTCCAGGAAGAGAGGAGCACTCTGTACCACACGATCATCTTGCTCCCAAAGTGGCGTTGCCCACTCCAACACCCTGCCCGACAAGAGAGATAGAATAAATCCCACTCTCGCCCATTCCGTAGGGAAACGTGACGCCAGGAGCTCAAGGTGTATGGAGCACTGGCTCACGAATCCGCGACATTGTTTACTGTCGCCAGCAAACTTGTCAGGGAGCGGGAGACGGGATAAAGTCGGAGCAGGGGTGGCAGCGGACAAACTGGCTGCGGCTACACTTGCAGCCTGAACAGCGACAGCAGTGACATCCACAGCTGAGGTTGAACGCTCTAGAGCCGCCAACCTTCCCTCCAGCTGCTGGATGTACCGCTGTAAACGCTGATCGTCCGCCATTTACTAGCCAGACCCTGGCGCTAGTGTTCTGTTAGGACTGGCGGAACGCACCAAGAAAGATGTAATAGATGCGTTCGCAGTCCGGGGTCCACCGTGCAGGTGAAAACCTGCTGCTAGTAAATGGCAGCGTAATATGGCGGTGGAAGCGAACCCGGTAAAGCCACAGGTCCGCAATACCGCACTAAAGAGTGCAAGCAAGGAGTCAGCGAACACAACCCCAAGACTCAGGATTGAAGTCCGATTAGACCACTTGCTGACACAACACTGCAACTGGGTGTGTTAGGTAACTATTATAATTAGAGCACCGAAGTGCGAACTGTGCCGTGCTGGCAAACACCACTAAGCACCCAGACGTGGGTCAGGAAGCGCACTATTGGCGCGTGGTGCCGCACTGGCGGACACAGCAATAGACGCTGACATGTGTGTGACACATTGAGTGGTTAGTCGGGCGCTAGATAGCAGCCATACTCCTTACGTGAACAGTCATACAATAGGGCAGGGGTATTTAATGAACGACTTGCACTCACAACAAACACACATATACAATTGTACACTAGCGCATGGCCGTGCGGTCATGCGCAGTTTATATAGTTGCAGCACAGGAAGTAGCTACAGAAGTTTTGCCCTTTCAGGACCTGCCAAGAGGACCAATGGGATGTGCTGCAGTGCCTGAGCATGTGACCCTCGATCTCCAACGGGAGATCTTGCCCTGGGCATGCTCAGTGTGTGCAAATAAGGACTTAGTCCCAGACAAGCCCGCTCGCTGCTGCCCAGCACTGGCTTTAATGGCAAAAGCTGGAGAAGCAACAGCAAGCCTAAGCACCGAGTGAGACTGAGCCAGACGCAAGGACCGTCGTCTCTGCTGAGCAGGTTTACCTGCGGCAGGAGAGGAATGGGAGACCGCAGCAGAAGCGGCCCGAGATTCCCCCTGTGCAGAAGCGGGAACTCGACCCCTAACACTCACACCACTTATATACAGTGTGGCAGAGTATCCACTGGCAACTGCCAAACACAAATGATACTAGCGCATGGCCGTGCGGCCATAGCTGTAGCAGGTCAGGACCTTCCTAGTGGACCAATAGGAGCTGCTGCAGGACCTGAGCATGTGACCCCCGACCTCCAATGAGAGGTCTTCCCTTGGGCATGCTCAGGAGGGGAAAAGCAGGACTTAATCCCAGGAGCGCCTGCTCGCCGCCGAACAGCACTAGTTATAGTGGCTGAACCTGGAAGGGCAGCAGTAACCAAACGTGCACTATCTGTCCTGGCCAGGCGCTGGGACGTCTCCGCTGAGCAGGCTCCACTGTGGCTGGAGAAGAATGTGAGACCGCAGCGGACATGGCTCGAGATTCCCCCTGTGCAGCAGCAAAAACTCGACGTCTAACACCCTACTTCATCATTTTCTAACTGAACTCTCATAGATGTAGCAGAAGTGATGAAGTTTTGGTGCCTTGCTCTTCACATGGGGATAGTGAGGAAGCCAGATCTTTGGTAATATTGGAGTATTGATGTTTTATTTATCACTGCAGTGTTCCGCAAGGCCATAACTAGGGTTGAGCGAAACGGATCAATCATTTTCATAAGTCGCCGACTTTTGGCAAAGTCGGGTTTCATGAAACCCGATCCGATCCCTGTGTGGGGTCGGCCACGCGGTACGCGACTTTCGCGCCAAAGTCGCGTTTCAATGACGCGAAAAGCGCCATTTCTCAGCCAATGAAGGTGGACGCAGAGTGTGGGCAGTGTGATGACATAGGTCTCAGTCCCCACCATCTTAGAGAAGGGCATTGCAGTGATTGGCTTGCTTTCTGCGGTGTCACAGGGGCTATAAAGGGGCGTTCCCGCCGACCGCCATCTTACTGCTGCTGATCTGAGCATAGGGAGAGGTTGCTGCCACTTCGTCAGAAGCAGGGATAGCGTTAGGCAGGGTACATTAACCCCCAAACCGCTTGTGCTGTAGCGATTTCCACTGTCCAACACCACCTTTTGTTTGCAGGGACAGTGGAGGCTACATTTTTTTTTCTCAACGCTGTAGCTCATTGGGCTGCCCTAGAAGGCTCCCTGATAGCTGCATTGCTGTTTGTACGCCGCTGTGCAAACCAACTGCTTTTTTCAAAGCACAAATCCTGTTGCTCCTTCCTTTCTGCACAGCTATCTTGTTTGTTTGTCCACACTTTTGACTTTTTTGTGCAGCAGTCCACTCCTTGTTATTGCTGCCTGCCATAGTTTGCTGAGATTACTGCAGGGAGATAGTAATTGTAGGACAGTCCCTTTTTTTTTTTCGTAATATCTCTTCAAGCCACTTTCTGCCACAGAAAATATACTCTAATACAGTGGCCCAGATTTATTCACTAGTCTCCCTGAAGAAGAAAAAAAAAAAAGGTGCAGATTAAAATTGGCAAATCTGCATCAGTGGCAGTCCTGTGTGTGGAATCTGTGTCTCATTTTCTGGCACAGAAAACATACAGTCTAACAGTGGGCCTGATTTCTTGCCAATTCTCCCATAAATAAAAAAAAAAATAGTAGGAGATTAAGATTGGCAATTCTGCCTCAGTGCCAGTCGTGTGTGTGGCATCTGTCTTTAGTTTTGTGAAACAGAAAGCCTAGTGTGTAATACTGGGCCAGATTTTTTTTAAATTCTCCCAGGAAAAAAAAAAGGGGGAGATTAAGATTGGCAATTCTGCCTCAGTGCCAGTCGTGTGTGTGGCATCTGTCTTTTATTTTGTGCCACAGAAATCCTAGTGTGTAACACTGGGCCTGATTTCTTGACAATTCTCCCACAATAAAGTTACAAAAAAAGTGGGAGATTAAGATTGGCATTTCTGCCTCAGTGCCAGTCGTGTGTGTGGCATCTGTCTTCAATTTTGTGCCACAGAAAACCTAGTGTGTAATACTGGGCCAGATTTTTTTTAAATTCTCCCAGAAAAAAAAATAGTGGGAGATTAAGATTGGCATTTCTGCCTCAGTGCCAGTCCAGTGTGTGCCATCTCTCTCATTTTGTGCCACATAAAACCTAGTGTGTAACACGGTGCCAGATTTTTTGACAATTCTCCCAGGAAAAAAAATAGTGGGAGATTAAGATTGGCATTTCTGCCTCAGTGCCAGTCCAGTGTGTGCCATCTGTCTCTCATTTTGTGCCACATAAAACCTAGTGTGTAACACGGTGCCAGATTTTTTGACAATTCTCCCAGGAAAAAAAAATAGTGGGAGATTAAGATTGGCATTTCTGCATCAGTGCCAGTCCAGTGTGTGCCATCTGTCTCTCATTTTGTGCCACATAAAACCTAGTGTGTAACACGGTGCCAGATTTTTTGACAATTCTCCCATAAATAAAAAGAAAATAGTGGGAGATTAAGATTGGTATTTCTGCCTCAGTGCCAGTCCAGTGTGTGCCATCTCTCTCATTTGTGCCATATAAAACCTAGTGTGTAACACGGTGCCAGATTTTTTGACAATTCTCCCAGGAATAAAAAATAGTGGGAGATTAAGATTGGCAATTCTGCCTCAGTGCCAGTCGTGTGTGTGGCATCTGTCTTTCATTTTATGCCACAGAACATATACTGTATAAGAGTGGGCCACATTTCTTCAATATTCTCCCAGAAAAAATAAAAAGGGGGAGATTTTTATTGGTAGTGTCTGCATCTGCGTCAGTCCTGTTAGTGGCATATCTGTCTGCCACAGAAGCTGTGTACTGTTATACATTGGGCCTGATTTTCCCTGCAGTCTCACCCACCTATAGAGGGATATATAAATCCAACAGAAGTTTGAGTTCACCTTGTAACTGGTTTTACAGTAACAAATACCGTTAGTTTGGTTACGTTTTTCAAACAATGAGGAAGTCTGTTGGAAGAGGTCGTGGCCGTGGGCGGTCATTGCCAGCTGATAATGATGGTAGTGGTGGTGGAGCATCAGGTGGTCGTGGGAAAAGCAATATAGCACCAAAGTCTCGAGTTGTTGAGCCAGGTTCGTCGTCTGGCTAAACAAAGCCCCGAACGCTCCCTTTTCTGGGAGTAGGAAAACCGCTTTTAAAGCCGGAGCAGCAAGAACAAGTTTTGGCATTCCTTGCTGACTCAGCCTCTAGCTCTTTCGCCTCCTCTTCTGAAACTGCTAAATGTAAAAGCAGCGCGTTGTTAGTGGATGTTTACGGTCAGGGACAAGTCGCTTCCTTGTCTTCTTCACCAAGAACAACAGAGAAGGATGCGTCAGGCGACACAACGGGTTACTCCATGGAGCTCTTTACACATACCGTTCCTGGGTTAGAAAGTGAAGCAGTTAACAGGCCATGCCCATTACAAGTTGAATCGGACATGGAGTGCACAGATGCACAGCCACAGCCAGATTATTATGCTGTTCCTTTGACTCAGACCAGAACATTGCCCTCGCAGTGTACTGATCCAGAATCAGACCCTGATGAGACTATGGTGCCCCGTCACGAACGCTATACCACCGTCTTACACGATGACACAGACAAAGTTGCACATGTGATAGAAGAGGAGGTCATAGATGACCCAGTTGTTGACCCCGATTGGCAGCCATTGGGGGAACAGGGTGCAGGCGGCAGTAGCTCTGAAGCAGAAGAGGAGGAACGGCAGCAGGCATCAACCTCGCAACAGGTTCCATCTGCCAGGCCAAACGCGTGGCAAAACCAGTTGTAGGACAGCGTGGCCATCCGGTTAAAAAAGCTCAGTCTGCAATGCCTGAAAAGGTATCCAATAGTAGAAAGAGTGCAGTCTGGCATTTTTTTTAAACAACATCCAAATGATCAGCGCAAAGTCATCTGTCAAAAATGTTCAACTACCTTAAGCAGAGGTCAGAATCTTAAAAGGCTAAATACAAGTTGCATGCGTAGACATTTAACCACCATGCATTTGCAAGCCTGGACTAACTACCAAATGTCCCTTAAGGTTGTAGCACCCTCGGCCAATGAAGCTAGTCAGCAACACTACATCCCTTCCCTCACTGTAAGCCCACCATTTCCCACACCACCTGCAGTAAATGTGCAGGTTTCGTCGCCAGGCCAAAGCAGTCAGGGAATCACCAAGTTCGTGGTAGGAAACACTGCATGTAGGGCACCAGCAAGAATATCATCTCCAACCCTCTCTCAGTCTGCCATGTCCACCGGCACCCCCGCTAGTTCCACCATCTGCAGCTCTCCAGTCCAGCTCACCCTACATGAGACTTTCGTTAGGAAAAGGAAGTACTCATCCTCACATCCACGTACACAGGGTTTGAACGCCAACATTGCTAGACTAATCTCATTAGAGATGATGCCCTACCGGTTAGTTGAAAGCGAAGCTTTTAAAGCCCTGATATACTACGCTGTACCACGCTACGAGCTACCCAGTCGACACTTCTTTCCGAGAAAAGCCATCCCAGCCCTCCACCAGCATGTAAAAGACCGCATCGTCCATGCACTCAGGCAATCTGTGAGTACAAAGGTGCACCTGACAACAGATGCATGGACCAGTAGGCATGGTCAGGGACGTTACGTGTCCATCACGGCACACTGGGTTAATGTGGTGGATGCAGGGTCCACAGGGGACAGCAATATTGGGACAGTTCTGCCTAGCCCACAGTCTAGGAAACAGTTGGCTGTAGGCGTTTGCCCCCCCTCCTCCTCGTCCTCCTGCAGAAGCAAGAGCTCGTCCACAGACCGCAGTCGCACGACCACTCCATCCGCAGCTGCCACTGTTGCACACGAGGTGTCCCATAATGGGACAGCTAGTGGCAAGCGTCAGCAGGCTGTATTGGCAATGAAGTGTTTGGGCGACAACAGACACACTGCGGAAGTTCTGTCCGAGTTCTTGCAGCAAGAAACTCAGTCATGGCTGGGCAGTGTACATCTTCAGGCAGGCAATGTAGTGAGTGATAACGGAAGGAATTTTATGGCTGCCATAGCCCTTTCACAACTGAAACACATTCCTTGCCTGGCTCACACCTTAAACCTGGTGGTGCAGTGCTTCCTGAAAAGTTATCCGGGGTTACCCGACCTGCTCCTCAAAGTGCGCAGACTTTGCTTGCATATTCGCCGTTCGCCCATACACTCCAGCCGTATGCAGAACCATCAGCGGTCTTTGAACCTTCCCCAGCATCGCCTAATCATCGACGTTGCAACAAAGTGGAACTCCACACTGCACATGCTTCAGAGACTGTGCGAACAGAGGCTTGCTGTTATGTATTTGTGGGAGGATACACATACACGGGCAGGCAGTTGGATGGCAGACATGGAGTTGTCAGGTGTGCAGTGGTCGAAGGTACAAGACCTGTGTCAAGTCCTTCAGTGTTTTGAGGAATGCACATGGCTGGTTAGTGCAGACAACGCCATAATAAGTATGAGCATCCCCTTAATGCGTCTGCTGATGCAAAGTTTGACACACATAAAGGAGCAGGCGTCTGCAGCGGAGGAAGAGGGAAGCCTTGATGACAGTCAGCCATTGTCTGGTCAGGGCAGTCTACAGGACAAGGTAGCGGGCGAAGAGGAGGAGGATGAGGAGGATGATGGGGATGAGGTTTTTTTGAATGAGGAAGCTTCTCCGGAGCCAATAGCAACTGGTGGCGTGGCAAGGCCGGGTTCAGGTTTTTTGAGGGAGACAAGTGACGTAGATTTGCCTGAAACTGCCCCTCAACCCAGCACAACCACAGATTTGAGAACTGGAACTTTGGCCCACATGGCGGTTTTTGCCTTATGTATCCTCAAAAGGGACCCACGCATTATTAAAATGATGACCGATGACGATTACTGGTTGGCCTGCCTCCTTGATCCTCACTATAAAGGCAAATTGCAAAATATCATGCCACATGAGAACCTCGAACAAATATTAGCAACCAAACAAGCAACTCTTGTAATCCGTTTGATTCAGGCATTCCCAGCACACAGCGCCGGTGATGGTTCTCATACGAGCTGCAGGGGGCAACAGGGCAGAGGTGTTAGAGGTGCACAAATCAGAAGTGGCGTTGGACAGAGGGGTTTTCTGACCAGGTTGTGGAGTGATTTCGCAATGACCGCAGACAGGACAGGTACTGCAGCATCATTCAAAGTGACAGGAGACAACATTTGTCCAGTATGGTTACTAACTATTTTTCATCCCTTATCGATGTTCTCCCTCAACCGTCATTCCCATTTGATTACTGGGCATCCAAAATAGACACCTGGCCTGAATTGGCAGAATATGCATTGCAGGAGCTTGCTTGCCCAGCAGCTAGTGTGCTATCAGAAAGAGTATTCAGTGCTGCTGGTTCAATATTAACCGAAAAAAGGACTCGTCTGGCTACCCAAAATGTTGATGATCTAACCTTCATTAAAATGATCCACTCATGGATTTCTAATTATTTTGCCCCACCTTTCCCGGCTGACACCTAGCTATCCTATAAAAAGGTCTTGCTTGTGGACTGGTCTTACTGACTGTTCCAATCTCTTAATTTGCAGCAGCTGTTTGTCCAGCATACGACATGTTTACACCTCCCTAAATAGGCTAACTTCCCCCACGGGGCCGTGGTCTCGCCACTTGGCGCAAGCACCCTTGAGAGTGCCGTTTGTCTGAAGAGGTGGGTGTGCCCGCTTTTGGTCAACGGCACTGCCACTGGGTCCCTCATAGTACAATAAAGTGTCTCTGGCGGTGGTGGCGCGCACCCAACGTCAGACACATCGTTGTAACATGAGGGGCCCTGGGTGTTAGGTCTCGAGTTCCCGCTTCTGCACAGGGGGAATCTCGAGCCATCTCCGCTGCGGTCTCCCATTCTTATCCAGCCGCAGTGGAGTCTGCTCAGCAGGGACGTCGGTCCCAGCGTCTTGCTCAGTCTCACTCTGTACAGAGAGTTACTGCTGCTTCTTCAGCTTCTGCCATTAAAGCCAGTGCTGGTCAACAGCGAGCGGACTTCTCTGGGACTAAGTCCTTGTCTGCACACACTGAGCATGCCCAGGGCAAGATCTCCCATTGGAGATCGAGGGTCATGTGCTCAGGCCCTGCAGCACATTCCATTGGTCCTCTTGGCAGGTCTTGGAAGGGCAAAGTTTCTGTGGCCACTTCCTGTGCTGCAACTATATAAACTGCGCATGACCGCACGGCCATGCGCTAGTGTACATTTGCTTACGTGTGTTTGTTGTGAGTGCAAGTCGTCCTTGGATACCCCTTCCCTATTGAATGTCTGTTCGCGGAAGGTGTATGGTTGCTATCTAGCGCCCGACTTATCCTACAGCACTAATCACACATTACAGCATCCAGTTGCTGTGACCGCCAGTACGGCGCCGTGCACTTCCTCTGTGCTTTCCTTACCCAAGCCTGGGTGGTTAGTGGCGTTCGTCAGTGCGGCACCGCATGCACTCTTGTGCCCTAGTATTGTTATTGAGCTTCCTTACACACCCAGTTGCCGTGTTGTGCCAGCAAGGGTCTAATCGGACTTCAATCCTAGTTGGGGTTGAGTTCGCTGACTACTTGCTCGCCCTCTATGTGCGGTACCGTGATCCTATGACGCAACAGGATCGCTTCCTTCACGCTGGGTGAAGTTTAACCCACGTGTGTATACTTATGAGTACCACCATATAGTCCGTCATTACTTGGCAGCAGATTCCATCTCTGCACGGTGGACCCCGGGCTGCGAATGCACCATACTCTATCTGTCTTATTATTTGGTGTGTTTCGCTAGCCCTAACATTACACTAGCGCCAGGGTCTGGCTAGTAATGACGGACAAACAGCAATCCTTGCGGTATATCCAGCAGCTGGAGGGTAGGTTGGCGGCTCTTGAGAGCGCAACCTCAGCTGTGGATGTTACCGCAGTTGCTGTACAGGCTGCTAGCGTGGCTTCAGCAACCCTGTCCATTGCCACCCCTGCTCCGACATTTTCTCGCCTCCCGCTGCCAGAAAAATTTTCTGGTGATAGCAAATTTTGTAGGGGATTTGTGAGTCAGTGCTCTATTCACCTCGAGCTCCTGGCTGCACGTTTTCCCACAGAGCGGGCTAAGGTGGGATTTATAGTGTCTCTCTTGTCGGACAGGGCGTTGGAATGGGCTACGCCGCTGTGGGAGCGTGGCGATCATGTGGTGCAGAGTGCTCCGCTTTTTCTGAGCACTCTGAAACAGGTCTTTTTAGGACCTCAAGTCACCCATGATACTGCGCTCCAACTGCTGGCATTAACTCAGGGTGAGTCCTTGGTCAGTCATTTTGCCGTCCAATTCCGCACTTTAGCTTCTGAGCTGGATTGGTCAGATAAAGCTCTTATCCCCATATTTTGGAGGGGCCTGGCTGACCACGTTAAGGACGCTCTGGCCACTAGGGAGATTCCTGCCACACTGGAGGAGTTAATAACTGTCTCCACTCGAATTGACCTCCGTTTTAACGAGCGGAGGTTAGAGCGAGCCCAGTGTAGGCAGAGGTTTCGGCTGGCTCCTACCTTCGCCAAACCTCTGGAATCTCCGGTCCTGGTTCCTGAGTCACATGAGGCCAGGGAAGTGTCACAAGCGGGATCTAAGTCCCGGACCGCTTGTGCACTCAAGGTCTGTCATGTTTGCCAGCAGTCAGGACATCTAGCCACCAGATGTCCTCAGCGGTCGAGGAAACGTCAGCGTCTAGTGGTAGTAGGTGGAGGTACACTAGACACGGCGACGTTTGCCTCTAAATTGTCCTTTAAGGGGACAATTACTATAGGCTCATTCTCCCATTCGGTAGAGCTCTGCGTGGATTCTGGGGCGGAGGGCAATTTTATGTCTTCTGCCTTCGCCCAACGTCACGCAATACCCCTGGTTATGCTAGCTCAACTAGTAACGGTACGAGTGGTGAATGCGTCAACACTGCCCTCACAGATAACACACCAGACCATCCCTTTTACTCTGTCCATGTCGCCATCTCATCAGGAGATTATATCTCTGCTCGTCATTCCTGAGGGAATTGATGAGGTCCTGTTGGGAATACCTTGGCTACGGTACCACTCTCCTCATATCGAGTGGTCCTCTGGCAGAATCCTGGGATGGGGTGAATCTTGTGGGGGTAGGTGTCAGAGGGAGTGCGTTCAGGTTGCTACTACAGAGGTACCCGCAGATCTTTCCTCTCTCCTCAAGCAGTATTGGTCTTATGCAGACGTGTTCTCCAAAAAGGCGGCGGAGATCCTTCTGCCCCATCTCCCCTATGACTGTCCTATTGATCTCTTGCCTGGTGCTGAGCCTCCCCGGGGTCGAGTCTATCCGCTATCTCTCCCGGAGACGGAGGCAATGTCACAGTACATCCAGGAAAATCTGGCAAGAGGATTCATTAGGAAGTCAGTGTCACCTGCTGGGGCAGGGTTCTTCTTCGTGCAGAAGAAGAATGGGGAATTGCGCCCATGCATAGACTACAGGGGTCTTAATGCCATTACCGTTAAAAATAAGTATCCTTTGCCCTTGATATCTGAGCTCTTCGATAGGCTTCGGGGAGCAAGGGTATTTACTAAACTAGATCTGCGGGGTGCTTACAACCTGATTCGCATCCGTGAGGGGGACGAATGGAAGACGGCTTTTAACACCAGGGATGGGCACTATGAATATCTGGTGATGCCCTTCGGGCTCTGTAATGCCCCAGCCATTTTCCAAGACTTTGTGAACGATATCTTCCGGGATATGCTTTCCACCTCGGTCGTAGTCTATCTGGATGATATTCTCATCTACTCTCCAGATATTGACTCCCACCGGAGAGATGTTTGCAAAGTCTTCGACCTCCTACGGGCAAACTCCCTCTATGCCAAGTTGGAGAAGTGTATGTTTGAGCAGGAGTCCTTACCTTTCCTAGGCTACATCATCTCTGCCCAGGGATTGGCTATGGATCCTGCCAAACTACAGGCTGTGATGGACTGGCAGGAATCCCATTCTCTTAAAGTGGTGCAGCGCTTTATGGGGTTCATTAATTATTATCGCCAGTTCATTCCGCACTTCTCAACTTTGGTAGCTCCCTTGGTTGCCCTCACCAAAAAGGGGGCGAATCCCAAATTGTGGTCTGAGGAGGTCTCCAAGGCCTTTAACTCTATAAAGTCACACTTCGCTAGCGCTCCCATCCTACATCGCCCTGATGTTGATAAGCCATTTATCATGGAGTTGGATGCCTCTTCTGTTGGTGCTGGAGCAGTCCTCTTCCAAAAGGATGCTCAAGGTCGGAAGCATCCTTGCTTCTTTTTCTCCAAGACCTTCTCACCAGCAGAGAGGAATTATTCCATCGGGGACAGGGAGTTGCTAGCCATGAAGTTGGCTTTCTCGGAGTGGAGACATCTCTTGGAGGGAGCACGTTTTCCCTTCCAAGTCTTCACAGACCATAAAAATTTGGTGTACCTGCAGACAGCCCAGCGGTTGAATTCTCGCCAGGCCAGATGGTCCTTATTCTTCTCCCGGTTTCATTTCACCCTCCATTTTCTTTCTGGGGAGAAGAACATTCGGGCCGACACTCTCTCTCGCTCCGTTGTGTCATCTGCGGAGGAGGAGGAGGAGCCTCGGCTTATTGTCCCCACCGAGAGCTTGAGAACTGTGGCCCCAGTTTCGCTAGAGTCTGTGCCTCCGGGCAAGACTTTTGTACCATCCAGTTTGCGACCGGAGGTTCTCTCTTGGGCACACTCGTCCAGGGTGGGTGGACATTTTGGTACCAAAAGGACATCTGAGTTACTGGCGAGGACATACTGGTGGCCGCATATGGCTCGTGATGTCGCAGAGTATGTTCGGGCGTGTGTCTCTTGCGCCAAGAACAAGACTCCTCGGCAACGGCCAGCTGGTTTGCTTTATCCTCTACTGGTGGCGGACAGGCCCTGGGAGATGGTCGGGATGGACTTTGTGGTGGGCTTACCCAAGTCTCGTAACTGCACCATTATCTGGGTGATCACCGACCATTTTTCCAAAATGGTGCACTTGGTGCCTCTTCCACGGCTACCTTCTGCACGGGCGTTGGCTGTCTTGTTCGTCAAGCATATCTTTCGCCTACACGGTATGCCAGACAAAATTGTTAGTGACCGGGGTCCCCAGTTTGCGTCTCGATTCTGGAGAGAGCTTTGTCGTCTACTCAGTATTGAGTTGAATCTCTCTTCGGCATATCATCCCGAGACGAATGGCTTGGTAGAGAGGGCCAACCAGACCTTGGTCACATATTTACGACATTTTGTTTCTGCCAGGCAGGATGACTGGGCATCCCTGCTACCGTGGGCAGAGTTTGCACTTAACAATGCCGTAGCCGACTCCACCGGTCAGACTCCATTCCTCCTAAATTACGGCCAGCATCCGCGTGTTCCTGTGCCCATGCCTGTGTCTTCTGCTGACTCCAGGGTGGCAGACTGGGCTGTGGAGGCACGGGACATTTGGGACCGCACGCAGGATGCCATTCGGGCCTCCAAGGAGAGAATGAGGTCCTCCGCCGATGTTCATCGGCGCCCCGCTCCGACCTTTGCTCCTGGCGACTTGGTGTGGCTCTCCGCCCGTAACATCAGGCTGCGAGTTGAGTCCACTAAGTTTGCTCCTCGCTACTTGGTCCCTTCAAGGTTCTCGAACAGGTTAATCCTGTGGTCTACCGTTTGGCTCTTCCTCCATGCTTGGGTATCACCGACACCTTTCATGTGTCCCTCTTGTAACCCGTATACATGTCCCGGTTTTCCGAGTCATCTGCCGGGACATCGGGTTCGTCTACGGACGATTACGAGGTGAACGCTATTTTGGGGTGCAAGGTGGTACGCGGCAAAAAGTTCTATCTGGTGGATTGGAAGGGTTATGGCCCAGAGGACAGGTCATGGGAGCCTGCTGAAAACATTCGGGCCCCACGGCTCATTGCTGCCTTCGAGCGTAGCGAGGCCCAAGGAGGGGGGGCCCTAGGAGGGGGGGTAATGTTAGGTCTCGAGTTCCCGCTTCTGCACAGGGGGAATCTTGAGCCGTCTCCGCTGCGGTCTCCCATTCTTATCCAGCCTCAGTGGAGTCTGCTCAGCAGGGACGT
Organism: Ranitomeya imitator; assembly: GCF_032444005.1. Lineage (NCBI taxonomy): Eukaryota > Metazoa > Chordata > Amphibia > Anura > Dendrobatidae > Ranitomeya > Ranitomeya imitator. The sequence goes on along the minus strand of NC_091285.1, from coordinate 216,644,869 downwards.
CGGTCCCAGCGTCTTGCTCAGTCTCACTCTGTACAGAGAGTTACTGCTGCTTCTTCAGCTTCTGCCATTAAAGCCAGTGCTGGTCAGCAGCGAGCGGACTTCTTTGGGACTAAGTCCTTGTCTGCACACACTGAGCATGCCCAGGGCAAGATCTCCCGTTGGAGATCGAGGGTCATGTGCTCAGGCCCTGCAGCACATTCCATTGGTCCTCTTGGCAGGTCTTGGAAGGGCAAAGTTTCTGTGGCCACTTCCTGTGCTGCAACTATATAAACTGCGCATGACCGCACGGCCATGCGCTAGTGTACATTTGCTTACGTGTGTTTGTTGTGAGTGCAAGTCGTCCTTGGATACCCCTTCCCTATTGAATGTCTGTTCGCGGAAGGTGTATGGTTGCTATCTAGCGCCCGACTTATCCTACAGCACTAATCACACATTACAGCGTCCAGTTGCTGTGACCGCCAGTACGGCGCCGTGCACTTCCTCTGTGCTTTCCTTACCCAAGCCTGGGTGGTTAGTGGCGTTCGTCAGTGCGGCACCGCATGCACTCTTGTGCCCTAGTATTGTTATTGAGCTTCCTTACACACCCAGTTGCGGTGTTGTGCCAGCAAGGGTCTAATCGGACTTCAATCCTAGTTGGGGTTGAGTTCGCTGACTACTTGCTCGCCCTCTATGTGCGGTACCGCGATCCTGTGATGCAACAGGATCGCTTCCTTCACGCTGGGTGAAGTTTAACCCACGTGTGTATACTTATGAGTACCGCCATATAGTCCGTCATTACTTGGCAGCAGGTTCCATCTCTGCACGGTGGACCCCGGGCTGCGAACGCACCATACTCTATCTGTCTTATTATTTGGTGCGTTCCGCTAGCCCTAACACTGGGCCTGTACCGCCGCCCACAAGAGAGTCCCCCCCAGCTCAAACAGTGCTCTACCACTTGCAAAATTATCTCTCACAGCTCCAACAATGTTTACTCTATGCGCTGACATCCTTCAATGCCTGGCACTGACAATACCAATTCTTTTACATGTATGATGCTAGTTTAAATAGTCAGGGTCAGTGTCCTATATTGTCACCGGTAAATACTTAGCGCCAAATTACTATGTCTGAAACTCAGCAGAGGAGCCCACCCCTCTACCTAAGTATGCCACCCTTTTTTTTTGGTTTTGTTGTTTTGCGAGACATTAACATCTATTTATTTTTTGGGAGTACTAACTGTGTCAGACACTCCTTCCAATCTTCCTCCGCTGACCACACCAATGCTGCCTGTGTACCCCTGCCACATAATTGAAGGTGCTTTGAGCCAATTTTTTTTAATTTTAGGCCTACTAAGTGTGTCTGCGGTCCCTCCTTCCATTTGTCCTCCGCTGAGCACACCAATGCCGACCGTGTACCCATGTAACTTTTTTTCAACCTGCAGTGAGCCTACTTTGTGGTGTAAGGCCTACTAGCAGTGTCTGTCTGCGCCACTTAATACAGCTGTCCTCCTCTTAAAAAAAAAAAAAAGCTGGTTTTCAGCCTGTCAAAATTATAAAACTGCATTGGGGCCACAAGTTTCGTTGTGGTCTACAAACTGAGTCTTCCGCTCCAAGGTGTTCTCCTGATTGCCTTTACTGAGCTTCTATCTTCAGGCTCTTGCTAAATAGTATTTTAATCGAACAACTGCAGTGGGGCTACTAGGTTGGTTGGGGCCCACTAACAGTGTCTGCCATTCCAAGGTGTTCTCCTGGTTGCCTTTCCTGAGCTTCAATCTTCAGGCTCTTGGTAAATAGTTTTTTAATCGAACAACCGCAGTGGGGCTACTAGTTTGGTTGGGGCCTACTAACAGTGTCTGCCATTCCAAGGTGTTCTCCTGGTTGTCTTTCCTGAGCTTCTATCTTCAGCCTCTTGTTAAATAGTTAAATGGAACAACTGCATTTGGCCTACTAGTTGGGTTGGGGCCTACTAACGGTGTCTGCCGCTCCTTGCTGTTCTCCTGGCTTCCTGTCCTGAAATTTCATTTTCAGGCTCTCGTTAAGTAGTTGTTGAAACAACACTGTATTAGGCCTACAAGTTGGGTCTGGGTTGTGGAGACGGTGTCTGCCGCTCCAAGGTGTTCTCCAGATTACCTCTCCCTAGCTTCTATCTTGAAGCTCTCGTTAAGTAGTTGTTGAAACAACACTGCATTAGGCCTACAAGTTGGGTCTGGGTTGTAGAGACGATGTCTGCCGCTCCAAGGTGTTCTCCAGGTTGCCTCTCCCTAGCTTCTATCTTGAAGCTCTCATTAAGTAGTTGTTGAAACAACACTGCAATAGGCCTACAAGTTGGGTCTGGGTTGTAGAGACGGTGTCTGCCGCTCCAAGGTGTTCTCCAGGTTGCCTCTCCCTAGCTTCTATCTTGAAGCTCTCGTTAAGTAGTTGTTGAAACAACACTGCATTAGGCCTACAAGTTGGCTCTGGGTTGTAGAGACGGTGTCTGCCGCTCCAAGGTGTTCTCCAGGTTGCCTCTCCCTAGCTTCTATCTTGAAGCTCTCATTAAGTAGTTGTTGAAACAACACTGCATTAGGCCTGCAAGTTGGGTCTGGGTTGTAGAGACGGTGTCTGCCGCTCCAAGATGTTCTCCAGGTTGCCTCTCCCTAGTTTCTAACTTGAAGCTCTCGTTAAGTAGTTGTTGAAACAACACTGCATTAGGCCTACAAGTTGGGTCTGGGTTGTAGAGACGGTGTCTGCCGCTCCAAGATGTTCTCCAGGTTGCCTCTCCCTAGCTTCTATCTTGAAGCTCTCACTAAGTAGTTGTTGAAACAACACTGCATTAGGCCTACAAGTTGAGTCTGGGTTGTAGAGACGGTGTCTGCCGCTCCAAGGTGTTCTCCAGGTTCCCTCTCCATAGCTTCTATCTTGAAGCTCTCGTTAAGTAGTTGTTGAAACAACACTGCATTAGGCCTACAAGTTGGGTCTGGGTTGTAGAGACGGTGTCTGCCGCTCCAAGGTGTTCTCCAGGTTGCCTCTCCCTAGCTTCTATCTTGAAGCTCTCGTTAAGTAGTTGTTGAAACAACACTGCATTAGGCCTACAAGTTGGGTCTGGGTTGTAGAGACGGTGTCTGCCGCTCCAAGATGTTCTCCAGGTTGCCTCTCCCTAGCTTCTATCTTGAAGCTCTCGTTAAGTAGTTGTTGAAACAACACTGCATTAGGCCTACAAGTTGGGACTGGGTTGTATGTTGTGAATTCTGTGGCTGAATTCACTTCTGTGGTCACAAGTGGTATTGCAGTCTCTGGGCTTCCTCCCTCAGGTGTTTTGGTGAGCTCGTTGGCTGCCTTGCTATTTAGATCCACCTGAGTCTGTCTTCCTTGCTCCTTGTCAATGTTCCAGTGTTGGATCTGAGCTACTGCATCTTTCCTTGGGCCTGCTGCTCTGCTAGATAAGTGCTTCTAGTTTGTTTTCTGTTTTTTTCTGTCCAGCTTGCTATTAACTTTTGCTGGAAGCTCTGAGAAGCAAAGGGGTGCACCGCCGTGCTGTTAGTTCGGCACGGTGGGTCTTTTTGCCCCTTTGCGTGGTTTTCGTTTTAGGGTTTTTTGTAGACTGCATAGTTCTCTTTGCTATCCTCGCTCTGTCTAGAATATCGGGCCTCACTTTGCTGAATCTATTTCATTCCTACGTTTGTCTTTTCATCTTGCTAACAGTCATTATATGTGGGGGGCTGCCTATTCCTTTGGGGTATTTCTCTGAGGTAAGTCAGGCTTGTATTTCTATCTTCAGGCTAGTCAGCTCCTCAGGCAGTGCCGAGTTGCATAGGTAGTGATAGGCGCAATCCACTGCTGCTTATAGTTGTGTGAGGATAGATCAGGTACTGCAGTCTACAGAGATTCCACGTCTCAGAGCTCGTCCTATTGTTTTTGGTTATTGCCAGATCTCTGTATGTGCGCTGATTACTGCACGCTGTGTTGCCTGATTGCCAGCCATAACAGTACAAGGAGCCACACCAATGATTCCCAATAGAGGGAAAAAGGAAATCCTGACAGCATTTTTTTTTCTTAGCTCTGTCTTCAGTCTTTTTTTTCCCCTAGACATTAGAGTGCTTCAGGACACAGCTGTGGACATGGATATTCAGGCTCTGTGCTCCTCAATGGATAATCTCGTTGTAAATGTACAAAAGATTCAAGATACTATTGATCAGAAATCGATGCTAGAACCGAGAATTCCGATTCCTGATTTGTTTTTTGGTGACAGAACTAAGTTCCTGAGCTTCAGAAATAATTGTAAGCTATTTTTGGCCTTGAAACCTCATTCTTCTGGTAATCCTATTCAACAGGTTTTGATTATTATTTCTTTTTTGCGCGGCGACCCACAGGACTGGGCGTTTTCTCTTGCACCAGGAGATTCTGCATTGAGTAATGTTGATGCATTTTTCCAGGCGCTGGGATTGCTTTACGATGAGCCTAATTCAGTGGATCAGGCTGAGAAAAATCTGCTGGCTTTATGCCAGGGTCAGGATGATGTAGAAGTATATTGTCAGAAATTTAGGAAGTGGTCAGTACTCACTCTGTGGAATGAATCTGCACTAGCGGCTTTGTTCAGAAAGGGTCTCTCTGAAGCTCTTAAGGATGTAATGGTGGGATTTCCTATGCCTGCTGGTTTGAATGAGTCTATGTCCTTGGCCATTCAGATCGGTCGTCGCTTGCGCGAGCGTAAATCTGTGCACCATCTGGCGGTATTGTCTGAGAGTAAACCTGAGCCTATGCAGTGCGACAGGACTATGACTAAAGTAGAACGGCAAGAACACAGACGTCTGAACAGACTGTGTTTCTATTGTGGTGATTCTACTCATGCTATTTCTAATTGTCCTAAACGCACTAGGCGGTTCGATAGCTCTGCCGTTATTGGTACTGTACAGTCCAAATTCCTTTTGTCCATTACCTTAATGTGCTCTTTGTCATCGTATTCTGTCATGGCGTTTGTGGATTCAGGCGCTGCCCTGAATCTGATGGATTTGGATTATGCTAAACGTTGTGGATTTTTCTTGGAGCCTTTGCGGTGTCCTATTCCGTTGAGAGGAATTGATGCTACACCTTTGGCCAAGAATAAGCCTCAGTACTGGGCCCAGCTGACCATGTGCATGGCTCCTGCACATCAGGAAGTTATTCGCTTTTTGGTACTGCATAATTTGCATGATGTGGTCGTGTTGGGGTTGCCATGGCTACAAACCCATAATCCAGTATTGGATTGGAACTCTATGTCGGTAACCAGCTGGGGTTGTCAGGGAGTACATGGTGATGTTCCATTTTTGTCTATTTCGTCATCCATTCCTTCTGACATCCCAGAGTTCTTGTCGGACTTTCAGGATGTATTTGAAGAGTCCAAGTCTGATGCCCTACCTCCGCATAGGAATTGTGATTGTGCTATCGATTTGATTCCTGGTAGTAAATTCCCTAAGGGTCGTTTATTTAATTTGTCCGTACCTGAACACACCGCTATGCGCAGTTATGTGAAGGAGTCCCTGGAGAAGGGACATATTCGCCCATCGTCGTCACCATTGGGAGCAGGGTTCTTTTTTGTAGCCAAGAAGGATGGTTCGCTAAGACCGTGTATTGATTACCGCCTTCTTAATAAGATCACTGTTAAGTTTCAGTATCCCTTGCCATTGATTTCTGACTTGTTTGCTCGGATTAAGGGGGCTAGTTGGTTTACTAAGATTGATCTTCGTGGTGCGTATAATCTGGTGAGAATCAGGCAGGGAGATGAATGGAAAACGGCATTTAATACGCCCGAGGGTCATTTTGAGTATCTGGTGATGCCGTTCGGACTTGCCAATGCTCCATCTGTTTTTCAGTCTTTTATGCATGACATTTTCCGTGAGTATCTGGATAAATTCTTGATTGTTTACTTGGATGACATTTTGATCTTCTCAGATGATTGGGAGTCTCATGTGAAGCAAGTCAGAATGGTTTTCCAGGTACTGCGTGCTAATTCCTTGTTCGTGAAGGGATCAAAGTGTCTCTTCGGTGTGCAGAAAGTTTCATTTTTGGGGTTCATCTTTTCCCCTTCTACTATCGAGATGGATCCGGTTAAGGTTCAGGCCATCCAGGATTGGACTCAGCCGACATCTCTAAAAAGTCTGCAGAAATTCCTGGGCTTTGCTAATTTTTATCGTCGCTTCATCTGTAATTTTTCTAGCATTGCCAGACCATTGACCGATTTGACCAAGAAGGGTGCTGATTTGGTTAATTGGTCTTCTGCTGCCGTGGAAGCTTTTCAGGAGTTGAAGCGTCGTTTTTGCTGTGCCCCTGTGTTGTGTCAACCTGATGTTTCTCTTCCGTTCCAGGTCGAGGTTGATGCTTCTGAGATTGGTGCAGGGGCGGTTTTGTCACAGAGAGGTTCTGGTTGCTCAGTGTTCAAACCATGTGCTTTCTTTTCCAGGAAATTTTCTGCTGCTGAGCGTAATTATGATGTGGGCAACCGAGAGTTGCTGGCCATGAAGTGGGCATTCGAGGAGTGGCGTCATTGGCTTGAGGGTGCTAAGCATCGCGTGGTGGTTTTGACTGATCATAAGAACCTTACTTATCTTGAGTCTGCCAAGCGCTTGAATCCTAGACAGGCCCGTTGGTCGTTATTTTTTGCTCGTTTTGATTTTGTGATTTCATACCTTCCGGGCTCTAAGAATGTGAAGGCGGATGCTCTGTCTAGGAGTTTTGTGCCCGACTCTCCGGGGTTATCTGAGCCGGCGAGTATCCTCAAGGAAGGAGTCATTGTGTCTGCCATCTCCCCTGATTTGCGGAGAGTGTTGCAGAAATTTCAGGCTAATAAACCTGATCGTTGTCCGGCCGAGAAACTGTTCGTCCCTGATAGGTGGACTAGTAAAGTTATCTCTGAACTTCATTGTTCGGTGCTGGCCGGTCATCCAGGAATCTTTGGTACCAGGGAGTTGGTTGCTAGATCCTTCTGGTGGCCATCTCTGTCGCGGGATGTGCGTGCTTTTGTGCAGTCCTGTGGAATTTGTGCTAGGGCTAAGCCCTGCTGTTCACGTGCCAGTGGGTTGCTTTTGCCCTTGCCGGTCCCGAAGAGGCCTTGGACACATATTTCGATGGATTTCATTTCTGACCTTCCCGTTTCTCAAAAAATGTCGGTCATTTGGGTGGTCTGTGATCGCTTTTCTAAAATGGTCCATCTGGTGCCCTTGGTTAAATTGCCTTCCTCCTCTGATTTGGTGCCTTTGTTCTTCCAGCATGTGGTTCGTTTACATGGCATTCCTGAGAATATTGTTTCTGACAGAGGTTCCCAGTTTGTCTCGAGGTTCTGGCGAGCCTTTTGTGGTAGGATGGGCATTGACCTATCTTTCTCCTCGGCCTTCCATCCTCAGACTAATGGCCAGACCGAACGAACCAATCAGACCTTGGAAACATATCTGAGATGTTTTGTTTCCGCTGACCAGGATGATTGGGTGTCATTTTTGCCGTTGGCTGAGTTCGCCCTTAATAATCGGGCCAGCTCGGCTACCTTGGTCTCTCCATTTTTCTGCAATTCTGGGTTCCATCCTCGTTTCTCTTCAGGACAGGTTGAGTCTTCGGACTGTCCTGGTGTGGATTCTGTGGTGGACAGGTTGCAGCAGATCTGGACTCAGGTAGTGGACAATTTGACCTTGTCCCAGGAGAAGGCTCAGCTTTTCGCTAATCGCAGACGCCATGTGGGACCCCGACTTCGTGTTGGGGATCTGGTTTGGTTATCTTCTCGTCATATTCCTATGAAGGTATCCTCTCCTAAATTTAAACCTCGTTTTATTGGTCCGTATAGGATTTCTGAGATTCTCAATCCGGTGTCTTTTCGTCTGATCCTCCCAGACTCCTTTTCCATACATAATGTATTCCATAGGTCGTTGTTGAGGAGATACGTGGCACCTATGTTTCCATCTGTGGAGCCTCCTGCCCCTGTTTTGGTGGAGGGGGAATTGGAGTATATTGTGGAGAAGATTTTGGATTCTCGTGTCTCTAGACGGAAACTCCAGTATCTGGTCAAATGGAAGGGTTATGCTCAGGAAGATAATTCCTGGGTTTTTGCCTCTGATGTCCATGCCCCAGATCTTGTTCGTGCCTTTCATGTGGCTCATCCTGGTCGGCCTGGGGGTTCTGGTGAGGGTTCGGTGACCCCTCCTCAAGGGGGGGTACTGTTGTGAATTCTGTGGCTGAATTCACTTCTGTGGTCACAAGTGGTATTGCAGTCTCTGGGCTTCCTCCCTCAGGTGTTTTGGTGAGCTCGTTGGCTGCCTTGCTATTTAGATCCACCTGAGTCTGTCTTCCTTGCTCCTTGTCAATGTTCCAGTGTTGGATCTGAGCTACTGCATCTTTCCTTGGGCCTGCTGCTCTGCTAGATAAGTGCTTCTAGTTTGTTTTCTGTTTTTTTCTGTCCAGCTTGCTATTAACTTTTGCTGGAAGCTCTGAGAAGCAAAGGGGTGCACCGCCGTGCTGTTAGTTCGGCACGGTGGGTCTTTTTGCCCCTTTGCGTGGTTTTCGTTTTAGGGTTTTTTGTAGACTGCATAGTTCTCTTTGCTATCCTCGCTCTGTCTAGAATATCGGGCCTCACTTTGCTGAATCTATTTCATTCCTACGTTTGTCTTTTCATCTTGCTAACAGTCATTATATGTGGGGGGCTGCCTATTCCTTTGGGGTATTTCTCTGAGGTAAGTCAGGCTTGTATTTCTATCTTCAGGCTAGTCAGCTCCTCAGGCAGTGCCGAGTTGCATAGGTAGTGATAGGCGCAATCCACTGCTGCTTATAGTTGTGTGAGGATAGATCAGGTACTGCAGTCTACAGAGATTCCACGTCTCAGAGCTCGTCCTATTGTTTTTGGTTATTGCCAGATCTCTGTATGTGCGCTGATTACTGCACGCTGTGTTGCCTGATTGCCAGCCATAACAGTTGTAGAGACGGTGTCTGCCGCTCCAAGGTGTTCTCCAGGTTGCCTCTCCCTAGCTTCTATCTTGAAGCTCTCGTTAAGTAGTTGTTGAAACAACACTGCATTAGGCCTACAAGTTGGGTTTGGGTTCTACAAACGGTGTCTTCCGCTCCAAGGTGTTCTCCAGGTTGCCTTTCCCTAGCTTCTATCTTCAGGCTCTCGTTAAATTGTTTTTAAAATAACACTGCATTTGGCCTACTTGTTTTATTGGCCCTACTAACGGTGTCTGCCGCTCCTTGATGTTCTCCTACACTGAACAAACCAGTGCCGCCTGTTTACTTCTGTTACCAATTTTGAACTGCATTTAGCCTACTTACTGATTTGGGCATACTCACTTTGTCAGCCTCTCATTAGAGTTGTACTCCACTGAACAAAGCAATGCCCCCTGGTTAGTCCTGTTACCAATTTTGAACTGCATTTAGCCAACTTTATTCTTTGGGCCTATATCTGTGTTTCCTCCTCATCCTGCCCATTGCCCAGCCAGTGATAGATAAGTCTGCTGGTACATTGACCCATAACGCAACATTCCCCGTGCACGCTACACAGCAAGATTGTGACCCTGCTGAAAGTCAGGTTCCCCTTCCCGCATACCATACCACCTTACACGGGGACAAAGAGGAAGGTGCAGATGAAAGTGCAGGTTCCTTTATCAGGTGGGGGGAGGAATACTCGTTGGCGACGTCACTGGCACAGGGCCCCTCATAGTACGCAAAAGTGTCGCTGCCGGTGGGAGGCGCCCCCGCCATGGAAACACACCGCCGTACTTTGAGGGGCCCTGTGCCAGTGCCAATGCCAACGAGTGGGCCCCCCCTGCTTGCTCAGGATCACAGCACTTGCAAAGTTGAAATACTTACCTCTCCCTGCTCCACTGCCGTGACGTGGTACAGATTTCCTGGGCCCACTAAATACTTGAACCAGCCCTACCCCCCACAACTTTAGCCAAATGACCCCCAATTTCCAATGCCTTACTATTATTATAAGGTAAATTTAGATTGACAAGCTTCAGTGTAACAAGAATGGATGTTTTTGCCATTAAAATGGGCACTGTACATGTTTTCCTGGCCTCCACTCACTGCCGACTATGCTTCCCCATTGACTTGCATTGGGTTTCGTGTTTCGGTCGATCCCCGACTTTTCGCGATAATCGACCGATTTCACTCGACTCGACTTTTGAGATAGTCGGGTTTCGCGAAACTCGACTCGACCCTAAAAAACTAAAAGTCGCTCAACCCTAGCCATAACCCATAAACACTTTGAGGCCATCCACAAATTTTTGAATTACAATGATAATGCAGTCTCCTCCCCGGAATGACCAAAACTTTGACTGACTTTTCAAAGTTTGGCCTGTCATTGATCACTTGAGTAACAAGTTTGCTGAGGTGTACATTCCCCAGGGACTTCTGCTTGGATGAGTACTGTGGTGCAGTGGTGTCCATACTGTGCAGTGATGAGGCAGTGATACAGGAAGGTTCAATGTAAACATAGTTTTTAATGTTGAAAAACTTAAAAACAAAACAATGGTATCCTCCGGATTGTAGCAGAGAAACAAGGCAGTCCGTAAATGCGTACGGTTGCCCAGGGTGACTGCACCACTGTGTAGGCCTTTTGGCTCCGCTTAGGTTCTGTGTTGCTTCACACAGGTGGAGCTCTGCAGAGCCTTCTTCTCCGCATGCTTGCAAAACCAAACTGACACACCCAACCCTCTGCTTCATGGAAAACCCAGCAGGGGAGGAAATGGACCATCCCACTACCTTCCTGTAGTCCATTTAAAAAATAAAAGCCAATTGCAGGTTTTCCTAAATCTACCTTGGACAAATAGTTTGCTCAAGACCAACACTCACAATGCTGTGCCGGTGACTGCAATACCCTCCCACGGACTCAATATGCTTGTGTGTGCATCCTGGGGGACATATAACGACACTTGCATATGACCCCGGGCACTGCCTCACAGTCCCTAATACATTTCAAGGGAGGCTCAAATTTTGACAAACCTGCCTAGTAAGAGGGCTAGGTATGGATTTAAACTCTATAAGCTGTGTGAGAGTACCTCAGAGTACCTCATTGATTTATGAAATATAAATTAAAATGATGGTTACTCTTTAATGAAAGCATCAGAGGGAAAGACAGGGTCAATGAGAAAATTATTTAACCCCTTTCTGCCATCAGACGGAATAGTACGTCCAATGGCAGAACCCCTGCTTTGATGCGGGCTCCGGCGGTGAGCCAGCATCAAAGCCAGGACATGTCAGCTGTTTCGAACAGCTGACATGTGCCCGCAATAGGTGAGGGTGGAATTGCGATCCGCCCACACCTATTAACTAGTTAAATGCCGCTGTCAATCTCTGACAGCAGCATTTATCAAGCACTTCCGGCCATCCGGCCAGAAATGCATGCACTGGTGACCTGCGTCACATGATTGGGGGTCATCGGTGCGTCGGCATAACAACAAGAGGTCTACTGCAGACCTTTATGGTTGTTGATGCCGGATTGCTACGAGCTCCACCCTGTGGTCGCCACTCATAGCAATGCTGTTATTCTGCTATACAGCGGCAATCTGAGCATCGCCTCTATGTAGCAGAGACAATCGAGTTGTGGCAGCTTCTAGCCTCCCATGGAGGCTATTGTAGCATGCCAAAATTAAAAAAAAGGTTTTTAAAATATGAAAAAATAAATATATATAAAAGTTTAAATCAACCCCTCTTTCGCCACATTCAAAATAAAACAATAAAAAAAAATCAAACCTACACATATTTGGTATCGCCGAGTTCAGAATCTTCCGATCTATCAATAAAAAAAAGGATCAACCTGATCGCTAAACGGCATAGCGAGAAAAAAAAGTCAAAACGCCAGAATTACGTTTTTTTGGTCGCCGCAACATTGCATTAAAAATTATTGCTTTCAAAAGAACGCATCTACACCAAACTGGCATCATTAAAAATGTCAGCTTGGCATGCAAAAAATAAGCCTAACCTAACCCCAGATCATGAAAAATGGAGACGCTATGGGTAATGGAAAATTGCACAATTGGTTTTTTTTTTTTAGCAAAGTTTGGATTTTATTTTCCACCACTTAGATAAAAAAGAACCTATACATGTTTGGTGTCTGCAAACTCCTAATGAAAAAGAGAACCGTGCGCACTACTATTTGAGGTGCCAGGGTAGGTTCCCACACCGTTAGTAATGATAAGAAGAAACCCGGCACTCAACTTGAGGTGATCAATCTGGTAATTTAATATAATTCACTGTAGTAGTCCAAAAAAGTTTCGTTCTTACATCAGTTACAAGTTGCAGTGATTCTATTGGTTCGATAGTGCCAATAGGGGCAGTAGCAGATCACTGGATCCAGGGAACTGTTGTATCCTGGAATAAAATATAAGGTAATGGAGCCTGTTTGCTCATTGTTGAAGCATGTAATGTGCTGCGGTGGCTTTGAGAGGACACGATGTCCACCTAAAGTTTTTTTGACTACTACAGTGAATTATAGTAAATTACCATATTGATCACCTCAAGTTGAGTGCCGGGTTTCTTACAAACTCATAATGACCTGGAAAATCATAATGGTAGGTCAGTTTTAGCATTTAGTGAACCTAGCAAAAAAAAAACAAACAAAAAAAACAGTTTGGAATTTCTTTCCCATTTTCTAGTACACGAAATGGTAAAACCTATGGTGTCGTTCAAAAGTACAATTTGTCCCCCAAAAAATAAGCCCACACATGGTAATATTGACTGGAAAATAAAAAAAAAGTTATGGCTCTGGGAAGGAGGGGAGCAAAAACGAAAACGCAAAACCTGAAAAAAGCTCCGGTCATTAAGGCGTTAAAAGTGGATAAAAGGAAAGAATCAAGAAATAGTAGTCACAACATAATTTTGGTACTTGCATGCAACGTCTACCTTGTGTTCATCATGTGAGAATGTGCCTGACTGATAAAACAAGAAGCACTGTTTAAGTGACCCACATGGAAAAAATTGATGTCAACACTAGAAAGTCAGGCTCCCCAGGAAGATCACAGAGAGCACATGAGGTTGAGCATATATGAGCCTGCGACTGAGAAGCAAGATAACTGCTTGAGCACAGATACCAGGCATAGAAATTAAAAATACTAAATTGTGCATAAAAAAGATGTATTACAGTGGGGAAGGATGCTGAGGTACTGTATGCTACAATGTGTTCATGAGAGGTACCACTTTGGGCAATTAAGAGAATACTTATATAAGTCTACCACATTGAATATTGTCAGTATGTGAATACCAGTGAAAATGAAAAAATGTCGATCTCATTTGATATTACTTACATTAAATAGTTAATAGAAATTTGGAAAGAACCTCTATTACAGGTACATTGAACTAATATGATTGGTGTTATGAATGTAGGATTAGTACTTGTAAAAACAATATTATAATTACATTATAGTAATAAAAATATAAAAGGCTACTCTCAAATATATTTACACATATGATTTTAAGGACTACATATAGAATAGATGACAGTTGTCCGAACTGACCAGTTTTGGTGGTACTAAATTACCATCTGAAGTTTATGGCTGGGCCTTCTGACTCTCTTCTGGCAAAGTTGGAATTTCTATGTTGATCCTTAAGTTTAAAGTCAAGATAAGCTGCTTCTCCTCTCTTTTATTAAAGACTCATAGGCTTTGATTTATTTTGAGACTGGCATTTTGTACAACTGTCTTGAACAAAGCGCTGGAGTAAGGTAGACCAAACTCAGTAGAAAGCATCCATGTGTTGTGGATATTTCTGCCCTAATTTACCGCACTTTTGTGTATGATATTAATGTGTTTTGGGTACGTATGTATATTTTATGTATGTGTGTGCTTTATAAATGAGCACTTTTCATGACATGTTCATCAACTCTAACTCCCCATGAAGCTCAGACCTATCAGACCAATACTATTACTCCATTTGCCACCACACAAGGGCAAGTCGGAAGAGAGAAGGCTAAGCACCAGAATTGGTGCATCTAATGGATGCACCATTTCTGGTATGGCTGAAGGCTGGTGTTCTTAGTCAGGAAGGGGGCCAACATCCATGGCCTCTTCCTAAGCTATTAATATCAGCCCGTAGCTGTCGTCTTATCCTTTGCTGATTTTTTAAAAGTAGGGGGACGTCACATTATTTTTTTGGGGGGAGTCACCACTTGAAAATAACCAGTAAAGGCTATGTATACAGCTGTGAGCTAGTATTAGTAGCCTGGGAAGCTCCATGTTTATTACCCTCTTCCCAGACTATAAACATTAGCCCCCAGCTGTTGGCTTTTCCTCAGCTGGTTAAGAAAATTAAGGGGGACCCTACACCATTTTTTTTCTTTTAATTAATTTTTAGCCAAATACATGTACAGTAAGCTACACATGCACTGCACTAATTATATAGCTCACTCACATATTTCTGTATATCTACCTATGAATCCATCTATCTATCCATCTTTATCTGTATATACGTTTGTTCTATAAGTTCAAAAACTAGCTTTAAATTACATAGTTACTATAAGATGATGTTAAAAACGCATTGCAATTAGCATTACATACGGATGTTAGGTTAGATAAGAAACACACACCCACATAGCACTCGCATGACATACGGATGAGACTAGTTGAGAAAAAAAAATGTGTGACACTCGCCTGACATGCTCCAACTTTTCTGGCTGAGCTACTTTTTATATATGCATGTGAGCGTACCATTATGCTACACAGAGCAGAGCTGTAGTCCTGCTTTGAGTAACAAAAGTGATTGGAAGACCGCAGCTTCAAGTCTCCTAAAAAATGTTTTAAAAGATTAAAAAAATTTACAAAAGTTTAAATCAGCCCCCTTTGTCGCATTCAAAATAAATCAATAAAAAAAATAATAAAAATACACATACCGTATATACTCGAGTACAAGCCGAGATTTTCAGCCCATTTTTTGGGGCTGAAAGTCCCCCTCTAGGCTTATACTTGAGTCATACCCGGGGATCGGCAATGGAGGGGGAGCGGGGGCTGTCTAGTTATACTCACCTACTGCTGGCACGGTCCCTGGACGTCCCTGCTTCTTCCAGCGCTGCAGATTCTTCCTGTATTGAGCGGTCACATGGTACCGCTCATTACAGTCATGAATATGCAGCTCCACCTCCCATAGAGGTGGAGTCGCATATTCATTTTTGTAATGATCGGTAACTGTGACCACTCAATACAGGAAGAAGATGCAGCAGTGGAAGAAGCAGGGACCGCGCCGGGAGCAGGTAAGTATACGGAGAGGGGAGCGCTGCACGATATTTACCTGCTCCTTGTTCCGGTGCGTCCTCTGGCAGTGATGCTCAGGTCGGAGGGCACGGTGACATAGTCAGTGTGCACCCTCTGCTGAGCGTCAGTGCTGGAGACGGAGCCGCACGAGGAGCAGGTAAATATTGAAAGCACCGGCGTCCTGAGCGAAGAGAGGTGAGTATGTGATTTTTTTTATTGCAGCAGCAGCATTATATATGGCACAGCTTTATATGGAGCATCTATGGGGCCATAATGAACGGTGCAGAGCATTATATGTGGCACAGCTTTCTATGGAGCATCTATGGGGCCATAATCAATGGTGCAGAGCATTTTATATGGCACAGCTTTATATGGAGCATCTATGGGGCCATAATGAACAGTATGCAGCATTATATGTGGCACAGCTTTATATGGAGCATCTTATGGGGCAATAATGAACGGTATGGGGCATCTATTTTTATTTTTGAAATTCACCGGTAGCTGCTGCATTTCCTACCCTAGGCTTATACTCGAGTCAATAAGTTTTCCCAGTTTTTGGGGGCAAAATTAGGGGGGTCGGCTTATACTCGGGTCGGCTTATACTCGAGTATATATGGAAATTGGTATCGCTTAGTTCAGAAATGTCCAATATATCAAAATATAAAATTAAATTAATCGGTAAATGCAATAACAATAAAAAAATCAAAACGCCAGAATTTCAGTCGCTGCAGCATTGCAATAAAATGCAATAACAGGCAATCAAAACATTTTATCTACCCCAAAATGGTATCAATAAAAATGTCAGCTAGGCATGCAAAAAGAAAAAAAAACCTCTTCCAGAGCCAGATTCCAAAAAATTAAGACGCTGTGGATCTCTGAAAATGGCGCCATTTTTTTTCTTACAAACTACCTATACATGTTTGGTATCTGCAAACTTATCATAATCATAAGGAATCATAATGAATCATAATGGCAGGTCAGTTTTAGCATTTAGTTTTATTATTTAGTGAACATGGTAAATAAAAAAACAAAAAACAATTGTGGAATTGAACTTTTTTTTTGCAATTTCATCACACTTGGATTTTTTTCCTTTTTTTCCAGCACACTGTATTGTAAAATCAATGGAGTCACTAAAAAGTACAACTCGTCCTGCAAAAAACAAGCCCTCACATGGCCATATAGATGGAAAAATAAAATAAAAAAAAAGGGTTTGGCTCTGGGAAGAAGGGGAGCGAAAAACGAATAAGCAAAAACTGAAAGGTCGTGAAGGGGTTAATAAATACTGCTACAATATTTATGTAAAAAGTCTTGCATTAAATAATCAGATTTAATTAGAACTTTTAGATAATGATTAACACAGCATAAATTCTCAGATGCAAGCTTTACACTAAATTTAACCTAACATCAGAATGTTGTAAATGTTTAACTCGGGTTCATATTTTCAGCGACAACGCAAACAAAAATCAAGGAAAGATTAACTTTTTTTTTTTTGCTCATACATTACTAAAAATAAAATAAAAACAAAAATATACACTAGGTCATTTTGTGTTCCTAATGGTGGTATATTATTATAATTGGCGACAGGATAGTGGACAAATATTTGATAACTTTGAATCTATTTGAGAAAAGCATAACAGAAACGTTTGCTGTTGTTGTTGATGGGCTTCTAACAGCAATATGCCCAAGTTCATGAGAATATTGGTCAGTATTCGCTGTTCTCTATAATCAGCCCTGGTTAAGATACATGGAATGTGTGAATGTACATGGCTCGCTCTGTAAGTATATAAGGTACAGATGGAACCAGCTTAGCATGCTACCTAGATTACAATGTAGCTTGTAATGTGCAATTGTGGTCAACGCTCCGTTCTTGATCTCACTTTTAAATAGGAGGACAGAACCCCTCTCCCCTATGCTCATAAATGGCCTTTGTCTTTATCAGAGTAGTCTCAGAGCTTCGATGATGGACTTCGGCATTTAAACACCTTTTAAGACCCGGCCTTCATTTGTATATTCCCGCAAACACATAACAAAAGCAATCTAGGTTTCCTGTTCTATTATCTTAGTTGCTAAGGTACTGTCAGGTGCGTCGACTAAAGTAGTGGAAATTTCTGTTCAACTCATAAAAAATTGAAGAGCCGGACTTGGTGAAATGTAAAACGAGTAAATATTCCATCTTATCCTGGAGGGCAGATCGAGATTCAGTCTATAATGTTGTCATGTCAACAGTGGCACTTCTGCTGTTCATGATGCCACGCTATAAGTTATTCATGTGAACACAGCAAACAAAAGGTCTAGCTTAACCAAATGCTGAATGTTTCTCTGACTGAAGTGTTCAACCTACTTTAAAGAGGAGGACTTAGAGGTCATACTATCCAATTAATATACGGTGCAGCCTCAAGGGTCACTGGTGCCTTTGGAACCAAGTAAATTGGCTGATGACTGGGCAAGGAGGTGTAGTGTGGTGCTATGGAGCCTGAACTTTAAACAGTATGGAATAGCTTAGTTTGAAATAACTTCAATTTTTCACAATTTCATAGTCTTGTAGTACAACATTTCTCTGGGGGTCAGAAATATTCCTTTCTACTTGAGTTTTTTTTCTAAAGAGTATCCGAAAATTTGACTTTACAAATCCAATACATTAGCCCTACATGCCAATAAAAAATGCTAAAAATGCATGTCCACATTTTCCACTGTGGGTTTCAATGCTGACTTGTCACAAATTTTGAAGTACTAAGTACTGTATATTTCACCCAAGCAGTGGTCAAAATCCATGGTAAAAATCCACTGCATAAATTGTTCTACTACTAATCGAACCCCTTGGCAACTGCCAATACACATTAAAATGACAGCAGCTAAGGGTACTTATTCCCTTATCGCTGTTTTAAAATGGCGATTAGGAATTATAATAATCTTTATTTTTTATATAGCGCTAACATATTCTGCAGCGCTTTACAGTTTGCACACATTATCATCACTGTCCCCGATGGGGCTCACAGTCTAAAGTCCCTATCAGTATGTGTTTGGAATGTGGGAAGAAACCGGAGTGCCCGGAGGAAACCCACGCAAACACTGGGAGAACATACAAACTCTTTGCAGATGTTGTTCTTGGTGGGGTTCGAACCCAGGACTCCAGCGCTGCAAAGCTGCTGTGATAACCACTGCGCCACCATGCTGCCCATAATAAGGCTATAGCGCCCCCCAGAGTTGGAAAATTTCCCCGATAGCCGAGAAACATGATCTGGACCAGATTTTCCAGTGTCCGATCATGTGATCGCTGTTATTCAATGAAAAAAAAGTGTGCCCACTATTTCAATGATTTCTCTCTTTTGACATTATATACATGTCAAAGGAGAGAGAAATGATGCCCCCAGAGACCCCCCTGGTACCTTCACCATCCCCAGACCCTCCTTATCCTTCTTCCAGACTGGTGTCATTTTCTTGGGAATAAAAATGGTGTGCGCATGTGCAGTGGGCCCCCCGAGATCTGCTGGCTGTTACCCGGCAACAATAGACAATTTTTCCTATTGGTCACTTTTGATCACTGTGATAGACCCTATCACAGTGATAAAAATAAAAAAAAAACTAGTAAATCAAATCCCTCTTTGTCACCCCCTTAGTTAGATAAAAATTATATATATATATATGTATATATATATATATATATATATATATATACATATACGTATATATATATATATATATATATATATATATTACATTATTTGCCGCTGGGTGTTTGAGTTGGGGTTAAGGCTGTGATTAGGGTTGTGTTAGGGTTAGGTTTGTGTTAGGGTTAGGGTTGGGGTTGGAGTTAGAATTGTTTTTTTTTTTTAAATAAAAAAAATTACGATATGATACTCAAGTTTGCATCAGGTGCTCGGGTATGCACAGAGTATTGCAGATTCCCACGTGCTTTTTTCAGGGGTCTAACAGCCATGAAACATGCATGTCACTCGATCACCCATGATATTCAGTGCACACCCGAGCACCAGATGCAAACAAAGCGAGCACTTGCACTCAACAGTAATTACTACATATCCAATATGATGACCTAATATTATCAAATTATGTGTCATACCTGTGGATTCAAAATATTTACTATACCCCTGGATAAAATCCTTGAGGGGTGTGGTTTCCAAAATGGGGTCACTTGTGGGGGGCTTACACTGTTTAGGGATATCAGAGGCTCTCCAAACGTGACATGGCATTTGCTTATTCCAGCAAATTTTACATTCAAAAAGTCAAATAGCGCACCTTCCCTTTCGAGCCCTGCTGTGCACGCAAACAGTAGATTTCCCCCACAAATAAGGTATTGGCATATTCAGGAGAAATTGCACAACAAATTTGGGGGTCCATTTTCTATTGTTACTTTGGTGCAAATAAAAAAGTTTGGGTTTAAAATAAATTTTTGTGAAAAAAATGAAATGTTCATTTTTTCTTTCCACATTGCTTCAGTTGCTGTGAATAATAAACTTCTTTAATGTGATTTTGAGCACCTTGAGGGGTGCAGTTTTTAGAATGGTTTGGGTACTTACTGTCATTTAGACCCCTCAAAGAGACTTCAAATGTGTGTTGGAAAAATGAGAAATCATTGGTCAAGTTTTAACCCTTCTAACTTCCTGACAAAAAAAATATGTTTCAAAAATTATGCTGATATAAAGTAGACATGAGGGAAATTTTATTTATTAACTATTTTGCGCGACATAACTCTCTGATTTAACCCCTTCCCGACCTGTGACACAGCGTATGCATCATGAAAGTCGGTGCCAATCCGACCTGTGACGCATATGCTGTGTCACAGAATGATCGCGTCCCTGCAGATCCGGTGAAAGGGTTAACTCCCATTTCACCCGATCTGCAGGGACAGGGGGAGTGGTAGTTTAGCCCGGGGGGGTGAAGCTTCACCCCCCCGTGGCTACGATCGCTCTGATTGGCTGTTGAAAGTGAAACTGCCAATCAGAGCGATCTGTAATATTTCACCTATTATAACTGGTGAAATATTACAATCCAGCCATGGCCGATGCTGCAATACCATCGGCCATGGCTGGAAACATTGATGTGCCCCCACCCCACCCAACCGATCGCCCCCCCAGCCCTCCGATCTGTCCGGTACACTGCTCTGCTCCCCCCCGTGCTCTTGTCCGCTCACCCCCGTGCTCCAACCACCCCCCTGCACTCCGATCCACCCCCCCTGCAGTCCGATCCACCCCCCCTGCAGTCCGATCCACCCCCCGATGCTCCAATGCACCCCCCGTGCTCCGATCCACGCCCCCGTGCTCCGATTTACCCCCCCATGATCCGATCCACACCCCGTGCTCCCCCCCACCCCATCATACTTACCGAGCCTCCCGTGGTCCGTGGTCTTCTTTCCTGGGCGCCGCCATTAGGGTTAGAGGTAGGGTTAGGGGTAGGGTTAGGGGTAGGGTTAGGGTTTCGGTATGTGCACACGTATTCTGGTCCTCTGCGGATTTTTCTGCTGCGGATTTGATAAATCCGCAGTGCTAAACCGCTGCAGATTTATGGCAGATTTACCACGGTTTTTCTGCGCATTTCACTGCAGTTTTACAACTGCGATTTTCTATTGAAGCAGTTGTAAAACCGCTGTGGAATCCGCAGAAAGAAGCGACATGCTGCGGAATGTAAACCGCTGCGTTTCCGTGCAGTTTTTCTGCAGCATGTGTACAGCGATTTTTGTTTTCCATAGGTTTACATTGAACTGTAAACTCATGGGAAGCTGCTGCGGATCCGCAGCGTTTTCCGCAGCGTGTGCACATACCTTTAGAATTAGGCCATGTGCACATGGTGCAGATTTGGCTGCGGATCCGCAGCAGTGTTCCATCAGGTTTACAGTAACAAGTATACCTATGGAAAACCAAATCCGCTGTGCCCATGGTGCGGAAAATACCACGCGGAAACGCTGCGTTGTATTTTCCGCAGCATGTCAATTCTTTGTGCGGATTCCGCGGCGTTTTACACCTGTTCCTCAATAGGAATCCGCAGGTGAAATCCGCACAAAAAACACTGGAAATCTACGGTAAATCCACAGGTAAAACGCAGTGCCTTTTACCCGCGGATTTTTCAAAAATGATGCTGAAAAATCTCACACGAATCCGCAATGTGGGCACATAGCCTTAGGGTTAGGGTTGGAGTTAGGGTTGTGGTTAGGGTTAGGGGTGTGTTGGGGTTAGGGTTGTGGTTAGGGGTGTGTTGGGGTTAGGGTTGTGGTTAGGGGTGTGCTGGGGTTAGTGCTGTGATTAGGGTTATGGCTACAGTTGGGATAAGGGTTAGGGGTGTGTTGGGGTTAGTGTTGGAGGTAGAATTGAGGGGTTTCCACTGTTTAGGCACATCAGGGGTCTCCAAACGCAACATGGCGCCACCATTCATTCCAGCCAATCTTGTATTCAAAAAGTCAAATGGTGCTCCCTCACTTCTCAGCCCCGACGTGTGCCCAAACAGTGGTTTACCCCCACATATGGGGTACCAGCATACTCAGGACAAACTGCGCAACAATTACTGGGGTCCAATTTCTCCTGTTACCCTTGTGAAAATAAAAAAATGCTCTGCAAACGCAACGTGACACCCGCAGACCATTCCATCAAAGTCTGCATTTCAAAAGTCACTACCTCACTTCTGAGCCCCAACGTGTGCCCAAATAGTGGTTTACCCCAACACATGGGGTATCAGCGTACTCAGGAGAAACTGGACAACAACTTTTGTGGTCCAATTTCTCCTGTAACCCTTGGGAAAATTAAAAAATTCTGGGCTAAATAATTATTTTTGAGGAAAGAAAACATATTTATTATTTTCACGGCTCTGCGTTATAAACTTCTGTGAAGCACTTGGGGGTTCAAAGTGCTCACCACACATCTAGATAAGTTCCTTGCGGGGTCTAGTTTCCAAAATGGGTCACATGTGGGGGGTTTCTACTGTTTAGCCACATCAAGGGCTCCGCAAATGCAACGTGATGCCCGCAGAGCATTCCATTAAAGTCTGCATTTCAAAATGTCACTACTTCACTTCCGAGCCCCGGCATGTGCCCAAACAGTAGTTTACCCCCACATATGGGGTACCACCGTACTCAGGAGAAACTCGACAACAACTTTTGGGGTCAAATTTCTCCTGTTACCCTTGGAAAAATAAAAAATTGCAGGCTAAAAGATCATTTTTGAGAAAATAATTTTTAATTTTATTTTCATGGCTCTGCGTTATAAACTTCTGTGAAGCACTTGGGGGTTCAAAGTCCTCACCACACATCTAGATTAGTTCCTTTGGGGGTCTAGTTTCCAAAATGTGGTCATTTGTGGGGAACTCCAATGTTTAGGCACACAAGGGCTCTCCAAACGTGACATGGTGTCCGCTAATGATTGGAGCTAATTTTCCATTTAAAAAGCCAAATGGCGTGCCTTCCCTTCCGAGCCCTGCCGTGCGCCCAAACAGTGGTTTACCCCCAAATATGGGGTATAAGCGTACTCAGGACAAACTGGACAACAACATTTGGGGTCCAATTTCTCCTAATACCCTTGGCAAAATAGGAAATTCCAGGCTAAAAAAATCATTTTTGTGGAAAGAAAAGTTATTTTTTATTTTCATGGCTCTGCGTTATAAACTTCTGTGAAGCAGCTGGGGGTTTAAAGTGCTCAATATGCATCTAGATAAGTTCCTTGGGGGGTCTAATGTCCAAAATGGAGTCACTTGTGGGGGAGCTCCAATGTTTAGGCACACAGGGGCTCTCCAAACGCGACATGGTGTCCGCTAACAATTGGAACTAATTTTCCATTCAAAAAGTCAAATGGCGCGGCGCGCCTTCCCTTCTGAGCCCTGCCGTGTGCCCAAACAGTACTCGGGAGAAATTGCCTAACAAATTTTATGATCCATTTTATCCTATTGCCCATGTGAAAATGAAAACATTGAGGCGAAAAGAAATTTTTTGTGAAAAAAAAGTACTTTTTCATTTTTACAGATCAATTTGTGAAGCACCTGAGGGTTTAAAGTGCTCACTAGGCATCTAGATAAGTTCCTTGGGGGGTCTAGTTTCCAAAATGGGGTCACTTGTTGGGGAGCTCCAATATTTAGGCACACAGGGGCTCTCCAAACGCGACATGGTGTCCGCTAACGATGAAGATAATTTTTCATTGAAAAAGTCAAATGGCGCTCCTTCCCTTCCGAGCATTACCATGTGCCCAAACAGTGGTTTACCCCCACATGTGAAGTATAGGTGTACTTAGGAGAAATTGCCCAACACATTTTAGGATCCATTTTATCCTGTTGCCCATGTGAAAATGATAAAAATGAGGCTAAAATAATTTTTTTGTGAAAAAAAAGTACTTTTTCATTTTTACGGATCAATTTGTGAAGCACCTGGGGGTTCAAAGTGTTCACTATGCATCTAGATAAGTTCCTTGGGGTGTCTAGTTTCCAAAATGGGGTCACTTGTGGGGGAGCTCCAATTTTTAGGCACACGGGGGCTCTCCAAACGTGACATGGTGTCCGCTAAAGAGTGGAGCCAATTTTTCATTCAAAAAGTCAAATGGCGCTCCTTCCCTTCCAAGCCCTGCCGTGCACCCAAACAGTGGTTTACCCCTACATATGAGGTATCAGCGTACTCAGGACAAATTGGACAACAACTTTCGTGGTTCATTTTCTCCTTTTACCATTGTGAAATCCCAAAAATTGTTGCTAAAATATAATCTTTGTGACTAAAAAGTTAAATGTTCATTTTTTCTTCCATGTTGCTTCTGCTGCTGTGAAGCACCTGAAGGGTTAATAAACTTCTTGAATGTGGTTTTGTGCACCTTGAGGGGTGCAGTTTTTATAATGGTGTCACTTTTGGGTATTTTCAGCCATATAGACCCCGTAAACTGACTTCAAATGTGAGGTGGTCCCTAAAAAAAATGGTTTTGTAAATTTCGTTGTAAAAATGAGAAATCGCTGGTCAAATTTTAACCCTTATAACTTCCTAGCAAAAAAAAATTTTGTTTCCAAAATTGTGCTGATGTAAAGTATACATGTGGGAAATGTTATTTATTAACTATTTTGTGTCACATAACTCTCTGGTTTAGCAGAATAAAAATTCAAATTGTGAAAATTGCGAAATTTTCCAAATTTTTGCCAATTTTCCGTTTTTATCACAAATAAACGCATAATTTATTGACCTAAATTTACCACTAACATGAAGCCCAATATATCACGAAAAAACAATCTCAGAACCGCTAGTATCCGTTGAAGCGTTCCTGAGTTATTACCTCATAAAGGGACACTGCTCAGAATTGCAAAAAACGGCCAGGTCATTAAGGTCAAAATAGGTTGGGTCATGAAGGGGTTAAAGACATAACAATTTAAACTTTGAAAATTGTGACGTTTTCTAAATTTTCACCTGGTTGCACAACATCAACTTCATACAACTATAACTGCATTGACCATAAGCATCCCACATGCTTTTCCAATCTTTACGGTCAGCTTTGCATTTAAATATGTTAACCGGTTTACCTACATGGTTATATTATATAATGATGTACATGATTACTCAATGTAATCATGTACACAAGCTTCTCAATAAAAATAGTGTTAAAAATAAAAATATGTCAAGTATTGTTATGGCTGTCATTGTCTGGAGCACACTGTGTAAAAAGAAAAAAAATACATGGGGTCTTGTCTAATTTTGATAGCCAAAGCAGGCAAAACTGACAACTGCAGCCCCCAGCTGTGAATTTTATCTTGGCTGGTTATCAAAAGTAGAGGGGCCCCAATGCCAGCTTTTTAATTATTTAAATAAATACTGGAAAAAAAAGGTGTTGGGTCTCCCTCCTTTCTGATAACCAGCCATGATAAAGTGGCCAGCTGCGGGCTGGTATTCTCAGACTGGGAAGGTGCCATGGATATTGGCTCTCTCCAGCCCAAAAATAGCAGCCCGCAATAGCAACAGGGAAAATAGTATTGGGGTTCATGTCAGCTTTGTAATATCAGCTGACATCAAGACGAGGGGGTTAGTAATGGAGAGGCATCTATCAGACACCGCTATTACTAACCCCATAGTGAAATGTAATAGAGACAGAGTAAAGTCCTTAAATAAGTCAACGCACAGACTCCTTTCTTTGAAAAAAAACTCACCAACCCTCTTTTACCCATTTTTTCACCAAAAATTAAAGTAAAAGCAAAGTTATACTCACCTTTCCGCCGATAATCCATTAAAGGCCATTTCTAACGTCAATCCAGATGGTTTGGAAAGTGGACACATCAGTGATGCATCCTGTCACCATGCCAGAGAGGTCACACTGAGCAGAGCATGAGAATGCGGTTATATGTGACAGGCGGTAACGTTATTAAGGTTACCGCCGATCACAGGCAGAGCTTCTCATGCTCTGCTCAGTGTGTTTCAGCTGGCGTGGAGAATTATCGCACTTTTCATCAGCAATTCTTGAACCTGCTGCATATCCATCTGTAATTTGACCACCCTGCAGAATCAGATGATACTTCATTACAGGTGAATTTATTTCAGATTCTTTGTATTACTACACTCAACATTCTTCTTTCCATTTTTTGGTGTCTTATTCACTTTATTAGCAAGCACAATGGTAAATAAATCAATACATTAATTTGGTTATTAGAAAGTTGGCCCTAGCAAATACATATGTGTCTGAAGGCACATTCAAACAGTGTGTTTTTTTCAGTATACAAAAATGAATCTGATAAAAAAAAAATTACTTACATGTGCCATTCATTTATAAATTAGGCAGCACATGGGCAAAAAATATGACTATTAGATATTAGATAACGAATATAGATATGCAAATTGCCACCTCAGAATATAGTCAGGAACATAGTCCGAGGAAGCTGTGCAGTTAATATCAGTCGTGTTTAAACTTTTAAGCAACAGAATAAATATAAGAAATCATTGGAGAAAGACA
This sequence comes from Ranitomeya imitator, assembly GCF_032444005.1. Classification (NCBI taxonomy): domain Eukaryota; kingdom Metazoa; phylum Chordata; class Amphibia; order Anura; family Dendrobatidae; genus Ranitomeya; species Ranitomeya imitator. The sequence goes on along the minus strand of NC_091285.1, from coordinate 216,618,817 downwards.
TTTTAATGATTTGCTCATATTTGTCCCCATTTCTGTTACGGCATAGGATTCTTGATGCTTTAAATGCCATTTTCTAACAATATGATTCTCTATTTCTCATTTCAGTTTATTTAAGCAGTGGAAAATGTTGTCAGTTGAACCTTCTAACATTAATCTTGTGGCGAGATTGTGACATTTTCCATTCGAATTTTGCTAACTCATGGAAAAAAAGCTTTGACACAATCACCCTGTTGTTGATGGACACAAATAACTTACTACCTAGTTTCACTTTGCTGTAGTTATCTTGGCTAGGAATTGCATAGCTCAGCATGTTCTCTATAGTTGTGTTCAATGCAGATATAACTGGTAACAACTTACTTTTGCTACACTTTTCAAAGTCGTAAATTAGATCACATAGCAGAACCTGTCTTTTCGAAGACATCTCATTCTGTAATATCATAACATTTACATTTTTTGTGTTTCATTAATGATTAGAGCTGAAAATATCTATATTAATCTTTATACTGGGGATTTCTGTGACAAACTAAATGAGGTATTATGTTTTACTGTGAAACAATTGTTACAAAGTGAACGTGAGTGTTTATTGATTAACCCCTTCTCTCTTGTTATATGAATGTGATGCTAAGTAAGAAGATGTTAATTAATCTCATGATTTAGTGGAAAACTGCTTTTGCACTACCATCGACTATAATAGCCCTTAGCTTATAATATGGCCAATAATATTCAATTATGTGACAGAACTTAAATTATTGGCTTAGCATGACATATTGAGCAGTGGTTGATCCACTATAAAGGTATGTTCACATGGGACAGAAATGCTGCAGATTTTTATTATTTATTTTCCATGACTGTGGTACTATAGACACTCCCCCTATAACTGACCATTTTTCATTCCCCCTCTCCCTAAAACCCCTATCTCCGAATTTTCTTAAATTAACAAACAGAGCCATCATTTGGATTCAATTGACCTTATCAATTTTTGGCCAAACATAGGTAATTAATAATAAAGAACTTGAGGTAAGAATGTTCTTGGAGCTCCAAAATCTGGTGGAAATAAATACAATAAACCATCAAGGATTACTCCCAGCCTCTACCACCGGCTTGGGGCACCTTTATTCCTGGAAAACCATTTCCATACCAGATACTCCTAGAGACCCCATACTGAAGAGTCTCAGTCTCCGTCAGTCAATTATCAAAATTCCAATGCCATAATAGGAGGTTACGGTATACTCCAAGTACAACCCCCACCACAATTTTGCCATCAACTTCAAGAATCCCCTCCCCACCACCTGTGGAAATTACCTTAAGACCCACCATACATTTCTTTAGTACTTCAACTTTTCCATCTCACTAATTAACAGGGCGATACCTTCCTTCAATTTAACAATCCCCATCCCCTCCCTAACTATATATAGGCCTACACCCATCCCAATTTTTCAGCCCTTAAACTTTTAACCTCAAACAACTCACACCCTTATAATTAACCACTTCTTTGCCATACAAAGCTGAGTCACTACTTCCATGGTTCTGCTGGGGCTTCATTTTTCCTTTAGAAAAAGCTGCAGAGTAGAACATATTTTACTAATTCTACTAAATCATCTATATGCTGAAGAAGAAAAAAGGAAGAAATCCCCATAAAATGCATTCAAATGCACTGTATGTCAATTTATACTGTGGACTTCCAATGTAGATTTCACCATCTTTAATGCAGTGGGTGAAATCCCCAGCAAATTAATTGCAAAATCCATAACAAGTCAGTATGTAACCTGTTGCAAATTTTTGGGCTATACTTTAGGGATAGACAACATCTTATCTGGCTGCAGAGCCCTACAAGCTTTTCCAGCTGAAGCCACTTTAGCTAAACACCAGTGGTCTTTTTCCTGAAGCAGCTTAGCTGGTGGTTTTGCTGCTCTTTTATTGTCTTTTCTCTGTACTTTCCATTTCATTGGCTAATGGCTTCTACTAAAACTCCTTATAGTCTACAGTGCTTTTTTGTGGATAGATATCTAGAAGAAAATCAAATCAAATTTGCCCATTTAAATCAATAAATCTGTGAAAAACATCAATATGCCATCAATATATCATGTGAGTGAAGTCTGGTTTTTACAGGTTAATGGGTAGGAAAAGGTTGAATTTTTATTTTTTCCATATGTTAAAAATAGATGCCAAGTTGATGGTAAGACCGGAGTCAAATTAACGTATAGCATCCGATGCGAGAGCATCAGAGGCGAAATGCTAATGAAATTCTGCTAAAGCTCTGCTGTGAGCGTGAACCGAATTTAATTTTATTGTGATTCGATCCTCTCGCATGTGATCGCATCAGATTACAGGTAAGAAGAAAGAGAGATTAATCTCACCATCTCCTCCATTGCCTGTCTCAGTGCATATCGGACTGCATTTGGATAACATCCCAATACAGTCCAATGTTTTACCCATTGACTTGAAAGGTCTTCTAGAGTGGGAGATGTTATTTAACGGCTCTCCACTTTGGACAACAGATGAATGGGACCCTTCTCAGTATTTCAGAACAGGGTTTATAAAATGGGATTATAATCTAGCCAACATAATTAAAAGCTAAGTTGTCAGTAAGATCACCCCCTAAAACCACATATATGGACATGCATGTCTTTAAATTTACAGCCATATTACTTCCATTTTACCTTTTATACAGTAAAGACCAAAAGTTTGGACACACCTTCTCATTTAAAGAGTTTTTTGTATTTTCATGACTATGAAAATTGTAAATTCACACTGAAGGCATCAAAACTATGAATTAACACATGTGGAATTAAATACTTATCAAAAAAGTGTGAAAAAACTGAAATTATGTCTTATATTCTAGGTTCTTCAAAGTAGCCACCTTTTGTTTTGATGACTGCTTTGCACACTCTTGGCATTCACTTGATGAGCTTCAAGAGGTAGTCAGTGAGTCACTGGAAATGGTCTTCCAACAATCTAGAAGGAGTTCCCAGAGATGCTTAGCACTTGTTGGCCCATTTGCCTTCACTCTGCGGTCCAGCTCACCCCAAACCATCTCGATTGGGTTCAGGTCTGGCGTAGTGTTGTAGGATGTTCCAGGTATGCAGTGTTAGTGCCTACTAAAAGTGTTTCAAGGAATGACAACCAATGTATTGGTGTATTGGTGCAGTGGTTTGAGGGCACAGGGCTCAGTGTTACACATGGGGAGTGAAGATTAAAGCTACTTTCAAATTTTTTTTGCTGTCCGTCGTGATGCAGCAAAATGACGTATCGACGAATGTCCCGAAAATAGGGGAAAACGTGTGCGATGGAACCAGTGTATTGTCGGTTCCGTCGTACATAATGTCCGGGATTTAAATGTCCGGGGATGAGAGAGAGAGAATTTTTTTTCCCTTGCAGGCCTTGTTAGCATATTTAAGCGATACAAACTGCTCTGAAAAATCATTAGACCTTACATTGGGGTTCAGCCAGGAGGCCCTATTTACTACTCTAAATTGTGTGGGATAAAACTGTGTTGCAATGAAGAATAAGGAGGACCCATTTTCTCTTAAAAATCAATAGGCCTAATATAGGTGTTCAGCCAGGAAGCACTATTTGCTAATCCAATTTGTTTGGGATAAAACTGTGTTGCAGTGAGGAATCAGGAGGCCACATTCTCTAGAGAGACCTGAAAATGGCTGTCCACCAATTTTCCCCTTCCATCCTGATGGACCTGGAGAGGATCTGCAAGGAAGAATGGCAGAGGATCCCCAAATCCAGGTGTGAAAAACGTGTTGCTTCATTCCAAGACGACTCATGGCTGAACTAGCTCAAAAGGGTTCTTCTACTCAATTCTGAGCAAAGGGTCTGAATACTTATGACCATGTGATATTTCAGTTTTTCTTTTTTAATAAATTTGCAAAAATTTCTACACTTCTGTTTTTTTCAGTCAAGATGGGGCGCAGAGTATAATGAGAAAAAAAAATGAACTTTTTGAATTTGCCAAATGGCTGCAATGAAACAAAGTTAAAAATTGAAAGGGGTTTGAATTATTTCTGTACCCCCTGTATGTCCCATTACATCTGGCATTGAAATAACACAGCATGTCATGAAAGGAACATCATATCAACAGTAAAATATGGTGGTGGTAGTATGATTGTCTGGGGCCGCTTTGGTGCTGCAGTACTAGGAAGACTTGATGTGGTAATGGAACCATGAATTCTGCTGTCTACCAAGAAATCCTGAAGGAGAATGTCCGGTCAGCTGTTTGTGACCTCAAGCTAAAGCGTACTTATGCAACAGGACATTGATCCAAAACACACTAGCAGGTCCACCTCTGAAGGGAATAAAAAAACTAAAATTAAGACTGTGGCCTAGTCAAAGTCCTGACCTTAAACCCTTTCTACCATTGGACGTACTATTCCATTCATATGGGGTGGGCCCTACTTCCCATGGACGGAATAGTATGTCCAGCACGATCAGCCACACTCTCGAGGGGAGCGCGGCCGATCGCGGCCAGGTGTCAGCTGATTATCGCAGCTGACATCCGGCACTATGGTCACGGACTGCTCCTGGCACATTAACCCCCGGAACACTGCAATCAAAGATGATTGCAGCGTTCCGGCGGCACAGGGAAGCATTGCGCAGGGAGGGGACTCCCTGCGTGCTTCCCAGAGACCCTCAGAGCAACGTGATGTGATCTCGTTGCTCTGAGGGTCTCCTACCTCCTCCTCCCTGCAGGCCCGGATCCAAAATGGCCACAGGGGGCCTTCTGGGTCCTGTAGGGAGGTGGCTTTCAAGCGCCTGCTCAGAACAGGCGCAGGGAAGCCTCTCTGCAGTGCCTATCAGATCGCTGATCTGACACAGTGCCCTGCAAAGTGTCAGATCAGCGATCTGATAATATATAGGGATGTCCCCCCCTGGGGCAATGTAAAAAAGTTAAAAAAAAACATTTACATGTGTAAAAAAAAAAAAAATCCTAAATAAAGAGAAAAAAAAAATATTATTCCAATAAATACATTTCTTTATCTAAGTAAAAAAAACAACAATAAAGGTACACATATTTAGTATTGCAGCGTCCGTAACGAACCGACCTATAAAACTGTCTCACTAGTTAACCCCCTCAGTGAACACTGTAAAAAAAAATGAGAAAAAACAAAATCCAGCTCACCATACCGACATTCCCAGGAGCTCGGAGCACGGAACCGCTGTGTCAGGGCGTGGACGAACAGGAAAGAGAAGGAGATCCAGCTCAACGAAATAGTGAAAAATCCATAATTTATTTCACTCAAAATACAGTGAAAGGACAAAACATCAGCATACAAAAAAAAATGAGGCAAAAAACGACGCTTTATTATCATACCGAAAAACAAAAAGTGGATTAACACAATGTTAGGGCTAGCGGAACGCACCAAATAATAAGACTGATAGTGTACGGTGCGTTCCTAGCCCGGGGTCCACCGTGCAGAGATGGAAGCTGCTGCTGAGTAATGACGGACTATATGGCGGTACTCATAAGTATACTCGCATGGGTTAAACTTCACCCAACGTGAAGGAAGCGATCCTGTTGCGTCACAGGATCGCGGTACCGCACATAGAAGGCAAGCAAGCAGTCAGCGAACTTAACCCCAACTAGGATTGAAGTCCGATTAGACCACTTGCTGACACAACACCGCAACAGGATGTGTTAGGCAACTCTTATAATTAGAGCACCGAAGTGCGAACTGTGCCGTGCTGGCAGGCACCACTAAGCACCCAGACGTGGGTCAGGAAGCGCACACTGGCGCGTGGCGCCGCACTGGCGGTCACAGCAATAGACGCTGATACGTGTGTGACACGTTGAGTGATTTGTCGGGCGCTAGATAGCAGCCATACTCCTTACGCGAACAGTCATACAATAGGTTAGGGGTATTTAATGAACGACTTGCACTCACAACAAACACACGTATTCAATTGTACACTAGCGCATGGCCGTGCGGTCATGCGCAGTTTATATAATTGCAGGACAGGAAGTGGCCACAGAAACTTTGCCCTTCCAGGGCCTGCCAAGAGGACCAATGGAATGCGCTGCAGAGCCATAGCACATGACCCTCGATCTCCAACGGGAGATCTTGCTCTGGGCATGCTCAGTGTGCGCAAACAAGGACTTAGTCCCAGGGAAGTCCGCTCGCCGCTGACCAGCACTGACTTTAATGGCAGGAGCTGAAGAAGCAGCAGTAACTCTCTGTACAGAGTGAGAGCGAGCAAGACACTGGGAGCGACGTCCCTGCTGAGCAGACTCCACTGCAGCTGGAGGAGAATGGGAGACCGCAGCGGAGACGGATCGAGATTCCCCCTGTGCAGCAGAGGAAACTCGACTCCTAACACACGCGATCAAAAAGACGGATATAAATAACCATGGTACCGCTGAAAACGTCATCTTTTCCCGCAAAAAATGAGCTGCCATACAGCATCATCAATGAAAAAATAGAAAAGTTATAATCCTCAGAATAAAGTGATGCAAAATTAATTATTTTTTATATAAAATAGTTTTTATCGTATAAAAGCGCCAAAACATAAAAAAATATAAATGAGGTATCGCTGTAATCATTCTGACCCGAAGAATAAAACTGCTTTATCAATTTTGCCAAACGCGGAACGGTATAAACGCCATCCCAAAAAGAAATTCATGAATAGCTGGTTTTTGTTCATTCTACCTCCCAAAATTGGAATGAAAAGCGATCAAAAAATGTCACGTGCCCGAAAATGGTACCAATAAATATGTCAACTCGTCCCACAAAAACAAGACCTCACATGACTCTGTGAACCAAAATATGGAAAAATTATAGCTCTCAAAATGTGGAGACACAAAAACTATTTTTTGCAATAAAAAGCGTCTTTTAGTGTGTGACGGCTGCCAATCATAAATATCCACTAAAAAAACCCGCTATAAAAGTAAATCAAATTCCCCTTCATCATCCCCTTAGTTAGGGAAAAATAATAAAATTAAAAAAAAATGTATTTATTTACATTTCCCCATTAGGGTTAGGGTTGGGGCTAAAGTTAGGGTTAAGGTTAGGGTTAGGGCTAAAGTTAGGGTTAGGGTTGGGGCTAAACTTAGGGTTAGGGTTGGGGCTAAAGTTAGGGTTAGGGCTACAGTTAGGGATGGGGTTAGGGTTGGGATTAGGGTTAGAGTTGGGGTTATGGTTGGGGCTAAAGTTAGGGTTTGGATTACATTTACGGTTGGAATTAGGGTTGGGATTAGGGTTAGAGGTGTGGTTAGGGTTAGGGTGGGGATTAGGGTTAGGGATGTGTTTGGGTTATTGTTTCAATTAGAATTGGGGGGTTCCACTGTTTAGGCACATCTGGGGCTCTCCAAATGCGACATGGTGTCCTATCTAAATTCCAGTCAATTTTGCATTGAAAAGTCAAACGGCGCTCCTTCCCTTCCAAGCTCTGCCATGCTCCCAAACAGTCGTTTACCCCCACATATGGGGTATCAGCGTACTCAGGACAAATTTTACAACAATTTCAAAGGTCCAATTTCTTCTGTTACCCTTGGGAAAATAAAAAATTGGAAGCAAAAAAATTATTTTTGTGAAAAAATATGATTTTTTATTTTTACGGCTCTGCATTATAAACTTCTGTGAAGCACTTGGTGGGTCAAAGTGCTCTCCACACATCTAGATAAGTTCCTTAGGGGGTCTACTTTCCAAAATGGTGTCACTTTTTGGGAGTTTCAATCTGTAGGCACATCAGTGGCTCTCCAAACGCAACATGGCGTCCCATCTCAATTCCTGTCAATGTTGCATTGAAAAGTCAAACGGCGCTTCTTTCTTTCCGAGCTCTTCCTTGCGCCCAAACAGTGGTTTACCCCCAGATATGGGGTATCAGCGTACTCAGGACAAATTGTACAACAAGGTTTGGGGTACAATTTCTTCTCTTACCCTTGGAAAAATAAAAAAATTGGGGGCAAAAAGATCATTTTTGTGAAAAAATATGATTTTTTATTTTTACGGCTCTGCATTATAAACTTCTGTGAATCACTTAATGGGTCAAAGTGCTCACCACACATCTAGATAAGTTCCTTAGGGGGTCTACTTTCCAGAATGGTGTCATATTTGGGGGGTTTCAATGTTTAGACACATCAGGGGCTCTACAAACGCGACATGGCGTCCCATCTCAATTCCAGTCAATTTTGCATTGAAAAGTCAAACGGCTCTCCTTCCCTTCCGAGCTCTGCCATGCACCCAAACAGTGGCTTACCCCCATATATGGGGTATCAGCGTACTCAGGACAAATTTTACAACAACGTTTGTGGTCCAATTTCTCCTGTTACCCTTGGTAAAATAAAACAAATAGGAGCTGAAGTAAATTTTTGTGAAAAAAAGTTAAATGTTCATTTTTATTTAAACATTCCAAAAATTCCTGTTAAACACCTGAAGGGTTAATAAACTTCTTGAATACGGTTTTGAGCACCTTGAGGGGTGCAGTTTTTACAATGGTGTCACACTTGGATATTTTCTATCATATAGACCCCTCAAAATGACTTCAAATGAGATGTGGTCCCTAAAAAAATGGTGTTGTAAAAATGAGAAATTGCTGGTCAACTTTTAACCCTTATAACTCCCTAACAAAAAAAATTAAGTTCACAAATTGTGCTGATGTAAAGTAGATATGTGGGAAATGTTTCTCATTAAGTATTTTGTGTGACATATCTCTGTGATTTAATTGCATAAAAAGTCAAAGTTGGAAAATTGCAAAATTTTCAACATTTTTGCCAAATTTCCTTTTCTTTTCACAAATAAACACAGGTAATATCAAATAAATTTTACTACTGTCATAAAGTACAATATGTCGTGAGAAAACTGTCAGAATCACCAGGATCCTTTGAAGTGTTGGAGAGTTATAACCTCATAATAGGACAGTGGTCAGAATTGTAAAAATTGGCCCGGTCATTAACGGGCAAACCACCCTTGGGCGTGAAGGGGTTAAATGTATTGTTGAAAAAAAAGTACTTGCAAAAATGAACTTGCAAAAATGAAGGTTCTTAGTACATAAATTGGCCAATTCATGTGTGCTCATCAACCACGGCAATGTGACACTTCTCTCAGGGGTATCTACTCTGATACTTCTCAAACATGCCTCTCCTGGGCTGTAAGCCTACATTTTAAATGGACAGATGGGAACTGGCACTGATTAAAAGCACCCTTGGACTGATGGGAGGAGTGCAGAGTCAGAAAAGGAGGTAGTCACAATGTAGTGATCAGGTCCAGGTTATGACTGGCCCTTTAAATACCCCTGGACCGTGAGTAATACTGTACAGTACACTACAGCTCACTTTCTAGCTACCCCTTCTACTGTTATTAGACGTGTGTTTTCATTTGATCCATGTATTTTTCAGGGTATTTTCTCATTTGTTGAGTTCCAGCACCATCTGCTGGTGAAATGTATACAATGTAAAGTTTTGACATGAGAACAGAGGTTTCAAGAGGAGGGGCTATTCTAGTTTCCACCCTGTCTAGACCAGGAGAGCTTGGAAAACCCCAGTCTGGAACAAGCTGTCTCAGGGAGCAGAGCACTTGTGGAGGCTCCCTCTCTCCAATACCCTCTGGTAGGCCTGACAAGCTTTGAAATCACCCCAGGACTCCCAGGTCGGTGAAATACTCTTGCTATAATAATAATAATAATAATAATAATAATTTTTATTTATATAGCGCCAACATATTCCGCAGCGCTTTACAAATTATAGAGGGGACTTGTACATACAATAGACATTACAGCATAACAGAAATACAGTTCAAAACAGATACCAAGAGGAGTGAGGGCCCTGCTCGTAAGCTTACAAACTATGAGGAAAAGGGGAGACACGAGAGGTGGATGGTAACAATTGCTATAGTTATTCGGACCAGCCATAGTGTAAGGCTTGGGTGTTCATGTAAAGCTGCATGAACCAGTTAATTAATTTTTTTTTTTTTTTTTTTAATATAGGCCACACAGGGATCGTTAGGTTAATGCATTGAGGCGGTAGGCCAGTCTGAACAAATGAGTTTTTAGGGCACGCTTAAAACTGTGGGGATTGGGGATTAATCGTATTATCCTAGGTAGTGCATTCCAAAGAATTGGCGCAGCACGTGTAAAGTCTTGGAGACGGGAGTGGGAGGTTCTGATTATTGAGGATGCTAACCTGAGGTCATTAGCGGAGCGGAGGGCACGGGTAGGGTGGTAGACTGATACCAGGGAGGAGATGTAGGGTGGTGCTGAGCCATGGAGTGCTTTGTGGATGAGGGTAGTAGTTTTGTACTGGATTCTGGAGTGGATGGGTAGCCAGTGTAATGACTGGCACAAGGTAGAGGCATCGGTGTAACGGTTGGTGAGGAATATGATCCTGGCAGCAGCATTCAGGACAGATTGGAGCGGGGAGAGCTTGGTAAGAGGGAGGCCGATTAGTAGAGAGTTACAATAGTCCAGACGAGAATGAATAAGTGAAACAGTAAGAGTTTTTGCAGAGTCGAAAGTAAGAAAAGGGCGAATTCTAGAAATGTTTTTGAGATGCAGGTAAGAAGAGCGAGCCAGTGATCGGATGTGGGGGGTGAATGAAAGGTCAGAATCAAGGATGACCCCAAGGCAGCGGGCATGTTGCTTTGGAGTAATGGTGGAACCGCAAACGGAGATGGCAATGTCAGGCAAAGGTAGGTTAGTAGAGGGAGAAAACACGAGGAGTTCAGTTTTTGACAGGTTTAGTTTCAGATAGAGGGAGGACATGATGCTAGAGACAGCGGTAAGACAATCACTGGTGTTTTCTAATAAGGCAGGCGTGAGATCAGGAGAAGAAGTGTATAGTTGGGTGTCGTCAGCATAGAGATGGTACTGGAAGCCAAATCTACTGATTGTTTGTCCAATAGGGGCAGTATACAAAGAGAAGAGGAGGGGGCCTAGGACTGATCCTTGAGGAACCCCAACAGTAAGGGGAAGGTGAGAGGAGGAGGAACCAGCGAAACATACAGTGAAGGATCGGTCAGAGAGATAGGAGGAGAACCAGGAGAGAACGGTGTCCTTGAGGCCGATGGAGCGGAGCATAGTGAGGAGGAGCTGATGATCCACAGTATCAAATGCTGCAGAGAGATCCAAGAGAATTAGCATGGAGTAGTGACCATTAGATTTAGCTGTTAGTAGGTCATTAGAGACTTTAGTGAGGGCAGTTTCAGTAGAGTGTAAAGAGCGGAAACCAGATTGAAGAGGGTCGAGAAGAGAGTTATCTGAGAGATAGCGGGTAAGACGGGAGTGGACCAGGCGTTCGAGGAGTTTAGAGATGAAGGGAAGATTAGAGACAGGTCTATAATTAGCGGCACAGTTTTGGTCGAGGGATGGTTTTTTAAGTAATGGATGTATGATGGCATGCTTAAATGAGGAGGGAAAAATACCGGAAGTGAGGGAAAGGTTGAATATTTTTGTTAGGTGAGAGGTGACAGCCGGGGAAAGGGACTGGAGGAAATGTGACGGAATGGGGTCACTGGTGCAAGTGGTCGGGCGAGAAGATGCAAGGAGCCTGCTTACTTCTTCTTCTGTAACTGGTTCAAAGTCAGAGAGTGAACTAGATGCAGTGGGGGAGGGAGGACAGTGCATGGTATGAAGAGATTGGGAGATGATTTCCTGTCGAATATGGTCAATTTTTTCTTTGAAGTAATTGGCCAGATTGTCAGCACGGAGATCCGTGGTTGGGGCCTGCGCTCTTGGGTTGAGTAGGGACTGGAACGTGTCAAAGAGACGTTTAGGGTTATTGGACAGGGAGGTGATGAGGGTGTTGAAGTAGGTTTGTTTGGAGAGGTGAAGGGCAGAATTGTATGTCTTTAGCATGAACTTATAATGGATGAAATCTTCGGGTAGATTAGATTTTCTCCACAGACGTTCTGCGCACCTGGAGCACCGCTGCAGGAAACGTGTTTGCAGCGTGTGCCACGGTTGTTGCCGTCTGTGCCGAGTTGTTTTATGTATAGGAGGAGCAGCTTCATCCAGGGCACTTTGCAGGGTTTCATTGTAATGCTTCAGAGCAGAATCAGGACATGAGATGGAGGAGATTGGGGCCAATGAGGACTGCAAGTTCTTCATAAGTTCCTGGGTGTTAATGGCCTGTATGTTTCTATAAGTGTGGAAAGTGGGGGTGACCTGAGCGGGATGGCAGTTCTTGATAGAGAATTGCTATGTAAAATCTTCTGCGTAAAAGACTCTGAATTTTTCTATAACAACTTACAAGCATTACATCTAAAGGAGCAGGTTCTTAAAGCTCCGAAGCCTCAATTCCATGTCAGAATCTAACTCTGTACTTTATTTTCTGTGGTTTAACCTTGTGAGCTGTAAAGCATCTACTCTGTGCCATATTTTCCCGTTCCTGCGAAAGTAAACGCAACTGTTATCCCCGAGACCTGTGTCTGTGGTTATTATCATGGGTGCCACGTTGGGGTGGATAGCAGTGATTGGAAAGCCCCCCATTACAATGGCTTTACAACAATGTGAGGTAGATGTCATAATGGGAACCTCTTACACTATGGGGTATATAGAATGGTGATCTTCGGCACTCAATAAGTCACAGAGAGATTAAGTTTCAAATTATATCAAATTTAATATGCAACCGACATAGTAGGATACACAGATATCAATCCATCCAATGTTTTGGCATCGTGTCTATAGATATTTAAACAAAATGATATCATTAGCATTATCACATAGCTTTGACACAAAAACAAACAAAATAATTCTTGCGCTTGATGTAAAAGTAGAGAAAAAAAATGTTGAAAAACCAAACATCAATTATCGACGGCTGGGCATTCTCACAGGAACAAGCTAATCACCCGAGAAAAAAATGTGGAGAACAGTCTAAACGTGTACACAATAAGGGTATAGGAGAATAAGAACCAGCATAACTTTTTGGATACCTTGATCTTGTTGAAAGATGATGGTTATCTAGACATTGACTTGTATAAAACCTATTGACCAGAATAGCCTGTTACACTTTTCCAGTTGCCACCCGTCTCATATTGAGAAGTCATTACTGAAATAACAAATACATCATGTTAATCGCATTGTCACCTTTCAACCCAAAGGGTACATCGCATCTTAGAAATGCGTAGCAAATTTACCCATCAGGGGTTACCCTTACAAAATACTAGAGACAGCAGCACAATTCACCCCACCTCAAACCAAAGAGGAAAGCTTACTAGCACATAACATCCCTATATGAATCTTCTAAAAAATTGTGTTCTGGTGCATTGGCCACTTCTTGGTAAGGCCTATTCCAGAGTTTAGTATCCCCCCCTAATCTGTTACAAGAAATCTCAGAATATTAGAAACTTGCAGGTTAAAGCGGACATTGGCTCTAATAGACAAGCACAACAACAACTAACATTGATGACTCAGAAACGGAACATTTCCCTGTTTACACTGTCCCCAGTGCTCCAATGTCACTAAAAGTGATACCTTCTCTCACCCTAGATCCAGAAAATGTTTCCCTATTAAGGGTTTCTTTACATGTGACTCCACATGTGTGGTCTATTTAATCAAGTGTCACTGCGGCCTCGGATATGTTGGTGAGACTATCCAACATACCTGGGACCACATATCCCAACACAAATCTAGTATCCGCTGTAAGCGTATGGTGTCAATGGTTCCTTCACATTTCATCACAACAGGGGATACAGTGTCCCAACTTAAATTCCAGGCCCTGAGAAGTATTCCCTTACCTAGGTGGGAAGGGGGGGTGGGGGGGTGACAGTACATAAATTGAAAGAGAGAGAGGCATTTTGGATCTTTACACTGCAGACACTCTACCCATGAAGGATGAATAGAGAATACGAGGTCCTCCAATGGTAGTGTAACCTCTCATTACTCTCATCATTGTTGAAAAATATCTAGAGTGTTTCCAGAGGATATTTTGATGGAATGCATACGATTTCATTATTATGGTTGCACATTATATTGCACTAACCATATTTCTTTGATCACTTTTAGATTCCGAGATGTACCATCCCTGCCCACAAACACTTGTCCACGTGTCCATGGTTTGGTGGACTTTATAGGTAACTGCATTATTGAAGGCACGGCTAATGGTGTGTGACACGTGCTTGTGTAATGCGAGGACGGCACACCAGGAGAAATAGTGGTGGCTGCGGACCGAGTACCAAGAGATGGCCGCCGCCATCAGGTTGCGGAAAGCTTCCATCTCTACGAGCCAAAAAGGCAACATTCGAGTACAAGCAGTCACAAAATGTGTGAATTTAGTAGTATAGACTGTGGGGCATTGGCTGCGTATTTGCGCTTGTGTTATAAGGACTGGGGTATGAACAACTGAACACTGCATTGGGACAAGGATTTTAACGTGCTTGTTGATTTTGCTAGTTAAGTGTGTGCAATGACAGGTGTAGGGCAGGAGGCATCTTCGAATGCACCATAAACAGGGGATTGGCTTGCATGCACAACAGCGGAAGAAGCAATGGTATCACTTGCAGACACTGTTCCTGGAACCTGGGGTTCGGACTACAAAGTTCGGTGATTTGCTACCATGTGCCTGATTATGCTGGTGGTGGTCAGGCTGGTAGTTTTGCTACCCCTGCTGATGCTGGCCTGGCAGGTGGTGCAAATGGCCATTTTGGAGTTATCGGTAGAGACTTTAAAAAACAACCAGACTTGCGAAGACCTAACAGTTGTACTGGCAACTTCTGTTGTGTTGGTGTTGTGGGGAAATGTTGCCTGCCTTCCGTCTGCGACCACCACACTGTTTATTTCTGCCTGTTGGGGTGCTTTGCCTCCCTCCCCCTGTGTGCTGCTGTCCTCACTCTGTGTTAGGGCTAGCGGAACGCACCCAGTAAATAGAGACGTTTATTATAATTGGTACATTCGCAGCCCGGAGTCCACCGTACAGAAGGAACCTGCTGCTAGTGAATGGTGGCACGGTTTGGTGGTATAGGCTAGCTCTGTTACTTCACAGAGTAGCCGTGAAAGGAAAGCACTGTGCCCTGTTAGCCTCACAGGAGCATAAGCTTACTGCCGAACTGATAGCAGTCAGTGGTTATGCAAACACGCAATCTCCTCACTGGAGGTATTCTAGGGGCTTATTTCAGCTAGGTCCCTGAATACATTCATACAATCTCCTCACCGGAGGTGCCAGTATTCTAGGGGCTTATTTTAGCCGGGTCCCTGAATACATTCACACATAACCACACTGGCGCAAAGCACATACTTGGATTGATACTAGCGCATGGCCGTGCGGCTATGCAAACCTTTTATAGCTGCAGCAAGTACAGGACATTCCTAGAAGTACCAATGAGAGGCTGCCACAGAGCCTGAGCAACTTCAGGACCTTCCTGGAGAACCAATGAGTTTTGCTGCAGCATCTAAGCATGTGACCCTTGATCTCCAATGAGAGATCTTACCCCGGGCATGCTCAGAAGGGGAAAAGCAGGACTTAGTCCCAAAAGCATCTGCTCGCCGCTGCCCAGCACTGGCTTCAATGGCAGAAGCTGGAAAAGGAGCAGTAACCCTTTGCACAGAGTGAGACTGAGCAAGACGCTGGGACTGATGTCTCCGCTGAGCAGGGTACACTGCGGCAGGAGAAGAATGGGAGACTGCAGCGGAGATGGCCTGAGATTACCCCTGGGCAGAGGCGGGAACTCGACCCCTAACATTACCCCCCTAGGTTCTCCCCTGGACCCTGCTATGCTCGAAGGCAGCAATGAGCTGCTTAGCCTGAATATACTCAGCAGGTTCCCAGGACCTGACCTCAGGACCATAAACCTTCCAGTCCACCAAATAAAATTTTTCGCCCCGTGCCACCTTGCACCCGAAAATAGCATTTACCTCGTAATCATCCGTATACGAACACGATGTCCCAGCAGATGACTCGGAAAACCGGGACATGTATACGGGCTTCAACAGGGACACATGAAAGGTGTCGGTGATACCCAGGCGTGGTGGAAGGGCCAGACGGTAGACCACTGGGTTAACCTGTTCGAGGACCTTGAAAGGGCCTAAGTAGCGAGGTGCAAACTTAGTGGACTCAACTCGCAGCCTGATGTTACGGGTGGAGAGCCACACTAAGTCGCCGGCAGCAAAGGTCGGAGCGAGGCACCGATATGCATCGGCGGAGGACCTCATTCTCTCCTTGGAGGCCCAAGTGGCATCCTGAGTGCGGTCCCAGCTATCCTGTCCCTCCACAGCCCAGTCTGCTGCCCTGGAATTGACGGAAGACACGGGCATAGGTACAGGTACCCGCGGATGCTGACCAGAGTTAAGGAGGAATGGGGTTTGTCCAGTGGAGTCAGCTATGGCATTGTTCAGTGCAAACTCCGCCTATGATAGCAAGGATGCCCAGTCATCCTGCCTGGCTGAGACAAAATGTCACAGATATGTGACCAAGGTCTGGTTGGCCCTCTCTACCAACCCATTCGTCTCGGGATGATATGCGGAAGAGAGATTCAACTCAATGCTGAGAAGATGACAAAGCTCTCTCCGGAACCGAGACGCCAACTGGGGACTCCGGTCACTGACAATTTTGTCCGGCACACTGTATTAGCGGAAGATGTGTTTTATGAACAACGCTGCCAAGGCCCATGCAGAAGGTAGCCGTGGAAGCGGCACCAAATGCACCATTTTAGAAAGATGATTGGTAATAATAACCCAAATGATGGTACAGCCACGAGACTTGGGCAAACCCACCACAAAGTCCATCCCGACAATCTCACAGGGCCTGTCTGCCACCAGCAAGGAATAGAGTAACCCAGCTGGCCATTGTCGAGTAGACTTATTTTTGGCGCAGGAGACACATGCCCAAATATAATCTCCAATGTCACGGACCATATGTGGCCACCAGTACGTCCTCGCCAGCAGCTCAGATGTCCTCTTTGTGCCAAAGTGTCCACTCACCATGGACGAATGAGCCCAAGAGAGAACCTCCGGTCACAAATTAATGGGTACAAAATTCTTGCCTGGAGGCACAGATTTCAGCGAAACCGGAGCTACGGTTCTCAGGCTCTCAGAAGGGACAATAAGCCGAGGCTCCCTCTCCTCCTCCTCAGATGACACAAGGGAGCGAGAAAGGGCATCAGCACGAATGTTCTTCTCCCCAGCGAGATAATAGAGGGTAAAGTGGAACCAGGAGAAGAAAAAGGACCATCTGGCCTGACGAGAAATTAGCTGCTGGGCTGTTTGTAAATATACCAAATTTTTGTGGTCCGTGAAGACTTGAAAGGGATAACGAGCCCCCTCCAAAAGATGTCTCCACCCAGAGAAAGCAAACTTTATTGCTAGCAACTCCCTGTCCACGATGGAATAATTCCTCTCCGCTGGCGTGAAGGTCTTGGAGAAGAAAAAGCGAGGATGCTTCCGACCTTGAGCATCCTTTTGGAAGAGGACTGCTCCTGCACCAACGGATGAGGCATCCACCTCCATTATAAACGGCTTATCAATATCGGAACGATGAAGGATGGGAGCGCTAGCAAAATGAGACTTAATAGAAGAGAAGGCCATGGAGACTGCTTCAGACCACAATTTGGGATTTGCTCCCTTCTTGTTGAGGGCCACCAAGGGAGCTACCAAAGTTGAGAAGTGGGGAATGAACTGGCGATAGTAATTAATTAACCCCATAAAGCGCTGCACCGCTTTAAGAGAATGGGGTTCTTGCCAGTCCACCACAGCCTATAGTTTGGCAGGATCCATAGCCAATCCCTGAGCGGAGATGATATAGCCCAGGAAAGGTAAAGACTCCTGCTCAAACATACACTTCTCCAACTTTGCATAGAGGGAATTTGCCCGCAAGAGGTCGAAGACTCTGCCAACATCTCTCCGGTGGGAGTCAATATCTGGAGAGAAGATGAGAATATTATCCAGATAGACTACGACCGAGGTGGAGAGCATATCCCGGAAGATATCGTTGACAAAGTCTTGGAAAACGGCTGGGGCATTACAGAGCCCGAAGGGCATCACCAGATACTCATAGTGCCCATCCCTGGTATTAAACGCCCTCTTCCTTTCGTCCCCCTCATGGATGCAAATCAGGTTATAAGCACCCTGCAGATCTAATTTGATAAGTACCCTTGCTCCCCGTAGCCTATCAAAGAGCTCATAAATCAGAGGCAGCGGGTACTTATTCTTAATGGTGATGGCGTTAAGACCCCTGCAATCTATGCAAGGACATAATTCTCCGTTCTTCTGCACGAAGAAGAACCCTGCCCCTGCAGGTGACACTGATTTCCTAATGAACCCTCATGCCAAATTGTCCTGGATGTATTGGGACATAGCCTCCATTTCCGGGAGAGAGAGGGGATAGACCGTCCCCAAGGAAGTTGTGCTCCAGGCAAGAGATCAATAGGACAGTCATAGGGGCGGTGAGGTGGAAGGGTCTCCACAGCCTTTTTGGAGAAGACGTCTGCATAGGACCAATAGCATTTGGGAAGAGAAGAAAGATCTGCGGGTATCTCGGTGGTGGAAACATGAATGCACTCTCTCACACATCTGCCTTTACATGATTCACTCCAACCCAATATCCTCCCAGAGGTCCACTCAATATGTGAGGAGTGGAAACAGAGCCAGGGTTTTCTCAGGAGAATCTCGTCCATTCCCTCGGGAAGGACAAGAAGGGAAATAATCTCACGGTGGGAAGGGGACATGGATAACATGAAAGGTACAGTCTGGTGTGTGATTTATGAATTAAGTGTCGACCCATTCACTACTCTAACAGTTACCGGTTTAGCGGGCATCACCAGAGGTATTGCATGGCGCAGAGCAAAAGCAGAGGACATGAAATTCCCCTCTGCTCCAGAATCCACACAGAGCTCGACTGTTAGAGAGGATGAGCCTAACATGATTGTCCCTTTGAAGGACAACTTGGAGGAAAACGCCGCTGTGTCTAGTGAACCTCCTCCAATGGTTACTAGACGCGATAGTTTCCCGACCGCCGTAGACATTTATTGGCGTAATATCCTAGCTTTTGGCAATTTTTACAAACCACAGGTACACGAGCAGTCCGAGACTTAGGTCCCGCTCGAGAAACCTCCATGGCCTCATGGGAGTCAGACGCCTGAACAGGAGATTCTAGAGGACTGGAGAAGGTAGGAGCCAGCTGAAAACTCTGCCTACACTGGGTACGCTCTAACCTCCTTAAAACGGAGGTCGATGCGGGTAGATATAGAAATGAGCTCCTCCAGTGTGGCGGGAATCTCCCTGGTGGCCAAGGCGTCCTTCACATGGTGTGCCAGTCCATTCCAAAACACCGGAATAAGGACTTTATCCAGCCACTCCAGCTCAGAGGCCAGAGTCTGGAATTGGATGGCGAACTGGCTGACCATGGACAAACCCTGTGTTATTGCCAACAATTGGAGTGCGGAATCGTGGGTGACACGAGGTCCCAAAAAGACCTGTGTCAGAGCATCCAGGAAGAGAGGAGCACTCTGCACCACACGATCATTACACTCCCATAGCGGTGGTGCCCACTCCAACGCCCTGCTTGACAAAAGGGATAAAATAAATCCCACTTTTGCCCATTCCGTAGGAAAACGTTCAGCAAGGAGCTCTAGATGTATGGAGCACTGACTCATCAATCCCCGACATTGCTTACTGTCACCAGCAAACTTGTCCAGAAGCGGGAGACGGGATAAAGTCGGAGCAGGGGTGGCAGAGGACAAACTGGCTGCAGCTACACTTGCAGCCTGAACAGCGACTGCGGTAACATCCACAGCTGAGGTTGTGCGCTCAAGAGCCGCCAATCTACCCTCCAGCTGCTGGATGTACCACTGTAATTGCTGATCGTCTGCATTTACTAGCCAGACCCTGGCGCTAGTATTCTGTTAGGGCTAGCAGAACGCACCGAGTAAATAGAGATGTTTAAAATAATTGGTGCGTTCGCAGCCTGGGATCCACCGTGCAGAAGGAACCTGCTGCTAGTGAATGGTGGCACTGATTGGTGGTATAGACTAGCTCTGTTACTTCACAGAGTAGCCATGAAAGAAAAGCACTGCACCATGTTAGCCTCACAGGAGCACAAGCTTACTGCCGAATTGATAGCAGTCAGTGGTTATGCAAACACGCAATCTCCTCACCGGAGGAGCCGGTATTCTTGGGGCTTATTTCAGCTGGGTCCCTGAATACATTCATACAATCTCCTCACCGGAGGTGCTGGTATTCTAGGGGCTTATTTCAGCAGGGTCCCTGAATACATTCACACATAACCACACTGGCG
The DNA here is from genome assembly GCF_032444005.1 of Ranitomeya imitator. NCBI lineage: Eukaryota > Metazoa > Chordata > Amphibia > Anura > Dendrobatidae > Ranitomeya > Ranitomeya imitator. Next base: position 216,598,656 of record NC_091285.1, on the reverse strand, counting down.
CAAAGCACATACTTGGATTGATACTAGCTCATGACTGTGCGGTCATGCAAACCTTTTATAGCTGCAGCAAGTACAGGACCTTGTGCCTCATCATCGCATACCTCTTGTGACACTTTTCCACTATCGCCTTTGTGTGACTGCGGCTGTTTAAATATTTGGGCATCGCTTCACGTGATCTCCTCTTGCCCCCTTCAATTGGACCAGGCGAGAGGCTTGAATCTATAAATGGAAAAGTGAACAGCTCTTCGGAGTGCCCAAGTGTGGGATCAGTTGTCTCTGGGCACTTGGAATGATGGAGGAAGGTGAATCAGGGTGAGAAATATGCGGACCAGGCTCACGGTTACTGAGACTTGACCGTGTGGAAGACAAGGTGGTTGTGTGGGGCAAAGTGACTGGAAATATTATATGTAAAGAAGCTGCGTAGACACCATCACGTGTTTCTTGACGCAAGCAGTGAATAGCCAGGCCTTTCCCCGGGAAGGAACAAGCACGGGAAGGGCAGCATCCTTTGAAGGAAAGCCACCTATGCCAAGCATGGTATCCATCCACAGACAGCTGTTTCGGGGTTTTTGCCCCTCATCAGTGTGGAGAATTTCACTAACACACTGCAGCAAAATGTAAATGGAGGCCAGAAATGGCAGAATTTTGAGCGCAATTATATGTGATCCGTGTGACAGACCACAGTTTTAAATAGATGGATTTTTAGCTCTGTAATATGGAAAGGATCTGGTTGTATTCTGCAGTGCCAACAAGCAAATGGAGCTGGCCACGTATGGTCTGCATCTAGTCCTAGAGTACAGGCAGGCTTACAGCATTGGTTATCAGTATGCTTATTATGGGTTATATATATTATTGTACTCTGTATTTACTGAGTGTTATGGACAGGGCCTTGCCTTTCTGTTTTTAAGTATGTTTTATTATGTTGTGTGTCAATAAAATCTTGTGTTTTTTCCTTCTGCTGGTTATGTTTGGTCGTTTTCTCACTCGCTTGCACCCCGTATTTATGGATATATTTTTTTATATTAGGTTTATATGTTGGTAGTGCGCCCTATTTCATTGCTTATACCAAAATATATTAGACACATATCCACCTCAACTAACAGTCCTTCTGAGGACTAATCCAGCTTCATAAATATCAGTGCTACACAGGCAGGCAGTGTATGTGGCAGACTGCAGTGCATCTAGCAAGAGGGTCCATTTAAGTTCTCACTGCTGCTGCTCTTACAGATATTTCTAGACATGGCCCCAGGTATCAGGGGCCAGGAATATTTTTTTGGGATCTTAATCCTGATTATTTACTTAAAAAGCAATCCATAGAACACCATTTTTCTGCTCCATTTGCTTGTTGGCACTGCAGAATACAACCAGATCCTTTCCATATTACAGAGCTAAAAATCCATCTATTTAAAACTGTGGTCTGTCACACGGATCACATATAATTGCGCTCAAAATTCTGCCATTTCTGGCCTCCACTTACATTTTGTTGCAGTGTGTTAGCGAAGTTATTGACACAAATTTGCTGATAAAAATAGTTACCTACAGGCCAGCTATTTAAAACTGTGGACTGTTTTTCACACGAATCACATATAATTGCGATCAAAATTCTGCCATTTCTGGCCTCCATTTAAATTTTGTTGCAGTGTGTTAGCGAAGTTATTGACACTAGTTTGCTGGTAAAAGTGGTTACCTACATGCCATCTATTTAAAACAATGGTTTGTCCGTCACATGGATCACATATAATTGTGCTCAAAATTCTGCCATTTCTGGCCTCCATTTAAATTTTGTTGCAGTGTGTTAGCTAAGCTATTAGCATTAGTTTGCTGGTAAAATTAGTTACCTACAGGCCATCTATTTAAAACTGTGGTTTTATTCAGTCGCCATGACAGCACAACGAGCGAGGGGATCCGCCCTTCAGGGACAGGAAACCTACAGACATAAAAAGGGCGGTACCTCTCTCCCACATCAGTTGGTTTCCTGTCCCTGACAGCGGAACCTCTTCAGACAGGCCCTGAGAAGAGGGTCGAAGCTAAGAAGATATCCCCACTCCTGGCAGGCCGGTGCAGGTAGCGGGGGTCCCCTACCTCGGCCTGATCAGGAGGCAGGAAGCACCACACGGCAGGGGGACTGTTTAGTATAGGTGGCGGCAGGAGGAAGCAGCCTCAGTCATATAGGCTGGCTTCTATGGTGGCCATAAAGGAGTACCTGGGGAGTATGTGCGGCGCTGCTGGGTTTCCGGGAGCCAGTCGGTGCCTTGCGGGGGTGCGGCGTTGGTCCGGTGGAGTGGCCGCTGCCGTCCGGGTCCGCGTGTCTGCTGGGCGCCGCCGCCGTGTCCGGATGACGCGACGTGGCCGGGCATGCGCAGTGGAGCCGTTCTCCGGCTAATGGCGGCGCCCAGCTGCGGGGACGTCGGGGCTTCAGGGGAGGGCAGCGCAGTACGAACAGTGGTCCCCATCAATCGAATGGCTGACACCTGGGATTCCCTGCTAACCCCCATCCGGGGGCGGTACCTTGGGGGCATTATTTAAGGCTGCAAGCTGGGATGGCTGATGTTCCTTGCCCATTCCATTATGGAGTCGCCAGAAGGGACTAATGGCAGCCAGCAGCAGCAGTCAGAAAAGCCTCGGAAAAGCTCCCAGCGTCGGTCTAGTGGCAGTAGCCGCACTGGTGGAGCTAAGGAGGCTCGAGTTTCTATACCAAAGTCTTCAAGCCGTAAGGATTTGCCGGCTACGAAGGACCACCCATCGACAGTACCACTCATTACTGGCGGGGTAAGTGATCTTCGTGAAAGTTCACTTAGTGATGGTTATGTTCCCCTTGTTTTTTTCCTATCTCCTTACTAGGGGAGAAAAAGTTCATCTAAAGCTAAACATAGGCAGTGTGCCGAATGCGCAGAGCCGCTTCCGGATGGGCATTTGAAAAAGTTATGCAAAACATGTATCCAACGCCTGCTAGAGGAAGAGGCTCCTGATCTAACCTCTACAATAAGAGAGATGGTTAGACAGGAAGTCAAAAATTCTGTGAGATCCAGGTCTCGGGGAACGGAAGTTAAAAAATCCTCCCCTTTATCTGATGTAGATTCGGACTCGGGTGAGCTGAGCTCAGGGTCCCTTCCGTCTACTTCCTCCTCTGAAGATCAACAGTCCAGTCAAGCCTGTTTGTCCCTGGATAGGGTTAACCATCTAGTTAAAGCAGTTAACAGTACAATGGGGATAGAGGATACCCAGTCGGAATATTCCATTCAAGATGTTATGTTCAAAGGTATTGAGCGGAAGTCCCGAAGAGCCTTTCCAGTGATTGACAAAATCAAATCACTAATCTCAAAGGAATGGAAGAAACCAGAGAGGAAGGGTTCGCTTCCGCCAGCTTTTAAAAGAAGATATCCCTTTGAGGAGGAGGCTTCATCCTCATGGGATAAAGTTCCGAAACTGGATGCGGCAGTCGCCAAGGCATGCAAGAAAACATCTCTCCCCTTTGACGACTTGGGAAACTTGAAGGATCCATTAGATAGGAAAGCTGATACCTTCCTTAAAGGGGCTTGGGAGACTTCAGCCGGGTCCTTGAGACCAGCTATAGCAGCCACCTGTACCGCTCGATCCTTGATGGTATGGTTAGGTCACCTCGAAGATCAGCTCAAAGATAAAGTCCCTAGGACAGAAATATTATCCTCTATGCCCATAATCCAGGATGCAGCAGCTTTCCTTTCGGACGCATCGGCAGACTCGGTCAGGTTGGCCGCCAGATCCTCGGCGTTATCTAACGCAGCCCGAAGAGCGCTATGGATAAAATGTTGGCCAGGGGACTTACAAGCCAGAACAAAGTTATGTGGCATTCCCTGTGAAGGAGCTCACTTATTCGGACCGGTCCTAGATGAGCTATTGGAAAAGGCGGGGGATAATAAAAAACGCTTTCCCTTCCTAGGAAGACCCTTCTACAGACGAGACTATAATAGAGGATGGTCTAACCGCAGAAGGCCATATAGAGACTCTAACAGAGAATCTACCAGATACGACAGCAGCAGAAGGAGGGGTAAAGGATTTATGTTTAATCCTTCACGAGATGTTAAAAAACCGCAATGACTGGTGGACCAGGTGGGGGGTAGGCTTTCAGCCTTCTACCCGGCCTGGGTACGGATTACAAACAATCCATGGATTCTAAGCATTCTGGGGAAAGGCCTAACCTTTGACTTCCACCATACTCCTCGGGACAAATTTATGTTGACACCTGTTCGTTCCTCCTCTACAGAACAGTTGGCGCTGGAGTCTGAGGTCCGGGAACTCCAACGGAAGAAAGTTCTAGTCAAAGTCCCTACGGGCGAGGAAGGTAGGGGTTTTATTCCCCTCTGTTCCTGATCAAAAAACCTGATGGTTCATATCGCACCATTATCAATTTGAAAGGCCTGAACAATTTTTTGTTGATACCCTCCTTCAAAATGGAGTCGGTCAAGACAGCAATAAAATTACTCTTTAACCATTGTTTTATGGTTGTCTTAGATCTCAAAGACGCCTATTACCATGTTCCAATATACATGTAGATCATCAGAGGTTTCTTAGGGTGGTGGTTTCACTAGCCGGCATTATAGAACATTTTCAATATCAGGCACTTCCCTTCGGAGTCGCAATCGCACCCCGGGTGTTCACAAAAATCATGGTGGAGGTTATGGCGCACTTGCATGAACAGGATATATTAATAGTCCCATACCTGGATGATTTGCTAATTGTGGGTCATTCAGAGTCACATTGCAAAGACCAACTACAAAAGGTCATGGGTGCGTTACACGAGTTGGGCTGGATAATCAATGTCAAAAAGTCGCGTTTTCAGCCCCTAAAAGTACAAGAGTTCCTGGGATATGTTATAGACTCTAGTCAGCAGGAATGTCGCCTGCCGGACACAAAGGTTGCTAAGGTTATGCAGTTGGTCACCAGAGCAATAAATAATCCCTTAGTGTCGGTCAGAAGTGCGATGTCGATCTTGGGTTCTCTTACGTCCTTCTACCCCGGCGGTTCTCTGGGCACAGTTCCACACAAGGACTCTACAATGGGACGTGTTACACAATTCTCGTAGTCTAAGAGCTCACCTCGACAGTAAATTTACACTTTCTGCGGAGACTATACATTCTCTTGGTTGGTGGACTCACACTTCGAATCTACGCAGGGGGGTCCCTTGGATAAATCATGTGTCTAGGGTATTGACTACGGACGCTAGCCCCAAGGGGTGGGGGGCTCACTTAGGAGAGGATTGGGTTCAGGGGCTATGGCCTCAGTCTGAACAGGACTCTTCCTCCAACTTGAAAGAGCTGTTGGCGGTAAAACATGCATTAAATAAATTCCTTGTACCCCTACAGGGTCGACACGTCAGGCTATTAGACAATCGGGTAACTGTGGCCTACATTAATCGTCAAGGTGGCACGCGATCCAGTTCATTGATGGAGGTCGCAAATCATATCTTTCAGGTGGCCGAAGTACACCTTCTCTCCCTGACGGCGCTTCATATAAAAGGAAGTATCAATACCAAAGCCGACTATCTAAGCCGCAACGTACTCAGACAGGGAGAGTGGTTGCTAAATCCAGCCGTCTTCAATCAAATCATTCAGTTATGGGGTTGTCCGGAGATAGACCTTTTTGCCAGCAGGGGAAACAAAAAATTACACCAATTCTGCTCCCTAAATCCAAAAGACAACCCATACGCTGTGGACGCTCTGCTGATATCTTGGCGCTTCAGGCTCGCATATGCTTTTCCCCCTCTAAATCTGATTCCTTTAGTTCTAAGGAAGATTCGGGAGGACAGGGCCCAGGTAATCTTGATAGCTCCATTTTGGCCCAAGAGGGCTTGGTTTCCTTGGTTGAGGAAGATGTCTGTCTGCCAACCATGGATCCTGCCAGAGCTACCAGATCTGCTCTCCCAAGGGCCAATCCTCCATCCTCAAGTAGCCAACTTACACCTAGCGGCATGGAACTTGAGAGGTCCTTACTGAGGGGAAAAGGATTCTCTCAGAATCTGGTAAATACACTCCTTAAAAGTAGGAAACCCTCTACAACGAGCATTTATGTTAGAGTGTGGAGAAAATTTCTATCATATTCAGGGGCTCAAATTGACCAAAAACCATGTATAAACCAGATTCTCGAATTTTTACAAAAAGGCCTAGAGATGGGCTTGGCCACAAGTACTCTTAGAGTTCAGGTGTCAGCGCTGGGGGCATTATATAACCTTAACTTAGCCAGTAATCACTGGATTTCTAGGTTTTTTAAAGCAGTCACTAGATCTAGACCGATTATTAAACAAAGGTTAGTCCCATGGGACCTAAATCTGGTACTCTCAGCCCTAACGCAAGCCCCATTCGAACCCATTGATTCCATCCCTGTAAAAATCCTTTCAGTTAAAACAGCCCTGTTGGTTGCACTCACATTGGCTAGAAGGGTTAGTGATCTGCGGGCACTTTCCAGACATCCACCATACATGCAGGTCAGGGAGGATAGGGTCATATTGAAGCCCGATCCCCCTATATCTTCCTAAAGTTGCGTCAAAATTCCACAGAGTACAGGAGGTAGTCCTACCCTCATTTTGCTCTAATCCTGCTAACGATAAGGAACGTAGTTTTCATTCCTTAGATGTAAGAAGATGCCTCCTTAAATATATTGCAGTGACAGATGCCTGGAAAAAAGATAACTCCCTGTTTGTAGCCTATCAAGGGGTGAGAAAGGGTCTTAGAGTATCTAAAAACACTCTAGCCAGATGGATTAGGGAGGCAATCTCTCTCGCTTATACCGCAGGTGGCAACGAAGTTCCAGATGGTATAAAGGCACACTCCACGCGGGCCGTAGCATCTTCCTGGGCGGAGAGGTCAGAAGTATCGATCGAAGACATACAGTGGGGCAAAAAAGTATTTAGTCAGTCAGCAATAGTGCAAGTTCCACCACTTAAAAAGATGAGAGGCGTCTGTAATTTACATCATAGGTAGACCTCAACTATGGGAGACAAACTGAGAAAAAAAAATCCAGAAAATCACATTGTCTGTTTTTTTAACATTTTATTTGCATATTATGGTGGAAAATAAGTATTTGGTCAGAAACAAACAATCAAGATTTCTGGCTCTCACAGACCTGTAACTTCTTCTTTAAGAGTCTCCTCTTTCCTCCACTCATTACCTGTAGTAATGGCGCCTGTTTAAACTTGTTATCAGTATAAAAAGACACCTGTGCACACCCTCAAACAGTCTGACTCCAAACTCCACTATGGTGAAGACCAAAGAGCTGTCAAAAGACACCAGAAACAAAATTGTAGCCCTGCACCAGGCTGGGAAGACTGAATCTGCAATAGCCAACCAGCTTGGAGTGAAGAAATCAACAGTGGGAGCAATAATTAGAAAATGGAAGACATACAAGACCACTGATAATCTCCCTCGATCTGGGGCTCCACGCAAAATCCCACCCTGTGGGGTCAGAATGATCACAAGAACGGTGAGCAAAAATCCCAGAACCACGCGGGGGGACCTAGTGAATGAACTGCAGAGAGCTGGGGCCAATGTAACAAGGCCTACCATAAGTAACACACTACGCCACCATGCACTCAGATCCTGCAGTGCCAGACGTGTCCCACTGCTTAAGCCAGTACATGTCCGGGCCCATCTGAAGTTTGCTAGAGAGCATTTGGATGATCCAGAGGAGTTTTGGGAGAATGTCCTATGGTCTGATGAAACCAAACTGGAACTGTTTGGTAGAAACACAACTTGTCGTGTTTGGAGGAAAAAGAATACTGAGTTGCATCCATCAAACACCATACCTACTGTAAAGCATGGTGGTGGAAACATCATGCTTTGGGGCTGTTTCTCTGTAAAGGGGCCAGGACGACTGATCCGGGTACATGAAAGAATGAATGGGGCCATGTATCGTGAGATTTTGAGTGCAAACCTCCTTCCATCAGCAAGGGCATTGAAGATGAAACGTGGCTGGGTCTTTCAACATGACAATGATCCAAAGCACACCGCCAGGGCAATGAAGGAGTGGCTTCGTAAGAAGCATTTCAAGGTCCTGGAGTGGCCTAGCCAGTCTCCAGATCTCAACCCTATAGAAAACCTTTGGAGGGAGTTGAAAGTCCGTGTTGCCAAGCGAAAAGCCAAAAACATCACTGCTGTAGAGGAGATCTGCATGGAGGAATGGGCCAACATACCAACAACAGTGTGTGGCAACCTTGTGAAGACTTACAGAAAACGTTTGACCTCTGTCATTGCCAACAAAGGATATATTACAAAGTATTGAGATTAAATTTTGTTTCTGACCAAATACTTATTTTCCACCATAATATGCAAATAAAATGTTAAAAAAACAGACAATGTGATTTTCTGGATTTTTTTTCTCAGTTTGTCTCCCATAGTTGAGGTCTACCTATGATGTAAATTACAGACGACTCTCATCTTTTTAAGTGGTGGAACTTGCACTATTGCTGACTGACTAAATACTTTTTTGCCCCACTGTATGTAAGGCGGCCACATGGTCTTCTCCTTCTACATTTCTTAGACACTACAGATTAGATCTGGGTAGTTCCTCAGACCTTACGTTTGGGAGAAGAGTGCTGGAAGCTATTATCCCCCCCCTAAATCTTTCGTCTCTGAAAGTCTCTCGTTGTGCTGTCATGGCGACTGAATAAATACGTACGCTACTCACCTGGTAGCAGTGTTTTTTTCAGGAGCCATGACAGCACCCTTAGATTCCCTACCCTATGTTTTGGATGTTTCAACACCCTGTTGGTTTTGCGTTAAATTCCATGTTCACTGGCATAATAAAATGTATTTATGTATATGCTGCATCTGTGTTACTAACCAAGGTGGTCCTCTCATGCTCTGGAAACAACTGACGTGGGAGAGAGGTACCGCCCTTTTTATGTCTGTAGGTTTCCTGTCCCTGAAGGGCGGATCCCCTCTCTCGTTGTGCTGTCATGGCTCCTGAAAAAACACTGCTACCAGGTGAGTAGCGTACGTATTTCCATCACATGGCTCACATATAAGTTTTCTCTAAATTCAACCATTTGTAGTGAGCATGGAAAATAATGTCCTCCATTTAAAGTGGGCAAGGTGTATAGCAACGGATGGGGAACTGGATGTGATGGTGATGGTGCATGCCGAGGCCGTAAGTAAGCTGAAATTGTGCGACATCAAACATTCACATCTTCTCGCCCGACCTTCCTGTCCCAATTACTAGGGGACCGCAACACACCACTAATGAACCCAGAGCAGTGTCAAAAGGTTGTTGGTTGGATAGCATATAATATTTCCATATAAAGGCACAGATGATTGGCCTCGGGGAGACCAAAACATCCAACACCGCGGAGACACCATCACGTGTTTCTCAACGCAGTGATTCCAGAACACTGCCCCCATCCCTTATGGGAAATATGCAGATGCATGTAAAGAAGCTGCGGAGACACCATCACGTGTTTCTCGACGCAAGCAGTGAAGAGCCAGACCTTTCCCCGGGAAGGAACAACCACAGGAAGGGCAGCATCCTATGAAGGAAAGCCACCTAGCAGCAGGTTCCTCCTGCACGGTGGATCCCAGGCTGCGAACGCACCAATTATTTTAGACATCTCTATTTACTCGGTGCGTTCTGCTAGCCCTAACAGAATACTAGCGCCAGGGTCTGGCTAGTAAATGCAGACGATCAGCAATTACAGCGGTACATCCAGCAGCTGGAGGGTAGATTGGCGGCTCTTGAGCGCACAACCTCAGCTGTGGATGTTACCGCAGTCACTGTTCAGGCTGCAAGTGTAGCTGCAGCCAGTTTGTCCTCTGCCACCCCTGCTCCGACTTTATCCCGTCTCCCGCTTCTGGACAAGTTTGCTGGTGACAGTAAGCAATGTCGGGGATTGATGAGTCAGTGCTCCATACATCTAGAGCTCCTTGCTGCACGTTTTCCTACGGAATGGGCAAAAGTGGGATTTATTTTATCCCTTTTGTCAAGCAGGGCGTTGGAGTGGGCACCACTGCTATGGGAGTGTAATGATCGTGTGGTGCAGAGTGCTCCTCTCTTCCTGGATGCTCTGACACAGGTCTTTTTGGGACCTCGTGTCACCCACGATTCCGCACTCCAATTGTTGGCAATAACACAGGGTTTGTCCATGGTCAGCCAATTCGCCATCCAATTCCAGACTCTGGCCTCTGAGCTGGAGTGGCCGGATAAAGTCCTTATTCCGGTGTTCTGGAATGGACTGGCAGACCATGTGAAGGACGCCTTGGCCACCAGGGAGATTCCCGCCACACTGGAGGAGCTCATTTTTATATCTACCCGCATCGACCTTCGTTTTAAGGAGGTTAGAGCGTACCCAGCGTAGGCAGAGTTTTCAGCTGGCTCCTACCTTCTCCAGTCCTCTAGAATCTCCTGTTCAGGCGTCTGACTCCCATGAGGCCATGGAGGTTTCTCGAGCGGGACCTAAGTCTCGGACTGCTCGAGTACCTGTGGTTTGTAAAAATTGGCAAAAGCTAGGATATTACGCCAATAAATGTCTACGGCGGTCGGGAAACGATTGCGTCTAGTAACCATTGGAGGAGGTTCACTAGACACAGCGGCGTTTTCCTCCAAGTTGTCCTTCAAAGGGACAATCATGTTAGGCTCATCCTCTCTAACAGTCGAGCTCTGTGTGGATTCTGGAGCAGAGGGGAATTTCATGTCCTCTGCTTTTGCTCTGCGCCATGCAATACCTCTGGTGATGCCCGCTAAACCGGTAACTGTTAGAGTAGTGAATGGGTCGACACTTAATTCATAAATCACACACCAGACTGTACCTTTCATGTTATCCATGTCCTCTTCCCACCAGGAGATTATTTCCCTTCTTGTCCTTCCCGAGGGAATGGACGAGATTCTCCTGAGAAAACCCTGACAATTTTGCTGGTGACAGTAAGCTATGTCGGGGATTGATGAGTCAGTGCTCCATACATCTAGAGCTCCTTGCTGCACGTTTTCCTACGGAATGGGCAAAAGTGGGATTTATTTTATCCCTTTTGTCAAGCAGGGCGTTGGAGTGGGCACCACCGCTATGGGAGTGTAATGATCGATGTTTATTTACCCCTTTACCCCCAAGGGTGGTTTGCACGTTATGGACCGGGCCAATTTTTACAATTCTGACCACTGTCCCTTTATGAGGTTATAACTCTGGAACGCTTCAACGGATCCTGGTGATTCTGACATTGTTTTCTCGAGACATATTGTACTTCATCATAGTGGTAAAATTTCTTTGATAAAACCTGCGTTTATTTGTGAAAAAAACGGAAACAAGGTGAAAATTTTGAAAATTTCGCAATTTTCCAACTTTGAATTTTTATGCAATTAAATCACAGAGATATGTCACACAAAATACTTAATAAGTAACATTTCCCACATGTCTACTTTACATCAGCACAATTTTGGAACCAAAATTTTTTTTTATTAGGGAGTTATAAGGGTTAAATTTGACCAGCAATTTCTCATTTTTACAACACCATTTTATTTTAGGGACCACATCTCATTTGAAGACATTTTGAGGGGTCTATATGATAGAAAACACCCAAGTGTGACACCATTCTAAAAGCTGCACCCCTCAAGGTTCTCAAAACCACATTCAAGAAGTTTATTAACCCTTCAGGTGTTTCACAGGAATTTTTGGAATGTTTAAATAAAAATTAACATTTAACTTTTTTTCACACAAAATTTACTTCAGCTCCAATTTGTTTTATTTTGCCAAGAGTTACAGGAGAAAATGGACCCCAAACCTTGTTGTACAATTTGTCCTGAGTACGCCGATACCCCATAAGTGGAGATAAACCACAGTTTGGGCGCATGGCAGAGCTCGGAAGGGAAGGAGCGCCATTTGACTTTTTAATGCAAAATTGACTGGAATTGAGATGGGACGCCATGTTGCGTTTGGAGAGCCACTGATGTGCCTAAACATTGAAACCCCCCACAAGTGACACCATTTTGGAAAGTAGACCCCCTAAGGAACTTATCTAGAGGTGTGGTGAGCACTTTGACCCACCAAGTGCTTCACAGAAGTTTATAATGCATAACCGTAAAAATAAAAAATATTTTTTTTTCACAAAAATGATTTTTTCGCCCCCAATTTTTTATTTTCCCAATGGTAAGAGAAGAAATTAGAACCAAAAAGTTGTTGTAAAATTTGTCCTCAGTACGCTGATACACCATATGTGGGGGTAAACCACTGTTTGGGCGCATGGGAGACCTCGGAAGGGAAGGAGCGCCGTTTGACCTTTCAATGCAAAATTGATAGGAATTGAGATGGGACGCCATGTTGCGTTTGAAGAGCCACTGATGTGCCTAAACATTGAAACCCCCCACAAGTGACACCATTTTGGAAAGTAGACCCCCTAAGGAACTTATCTAGAGGTGTGGTGAGCACTTTGACCCACCAAGTGCTTCACAGAAGTTTATAATGCAGAGCCGTAAAAATAAAACAAATTTTTTTTCCCACAAATATTATTTTTTAGCCCCCAGTTTTGTATGTTCCCGAGGGTAACAGGAGAAATTGGACCCCAAAATTTGTTGTGCAATTTGTCCTGAGTGCGCTGATACCCCATATGTGGGGGAAACCACCGTTTGGGCGCATGGGAAGGCTCGGAAGGGATGGAGCGCCATTTGAAATACAGACTTAGATGGAATGGTCTGCAGGCGTCACATTGCGTTTGCAGAGCCCCTAATGTACCTAAACAGTAGAAACCCCCCACAAGTGACCCCATATTGGAAACTAGACCCCCCAAAGGAACTTATCTAGATGTGTTGTGAGAACTTTGAGCCCCCAAGTGTTTCACTACAGTTTATAACGCAGAGCCGTGAAAATTAAAAAAAACATTCCCCCCAAAAATTATTTTTTAGCCCCCAGTTTTGTATTTTCCCAAGAATAACAGGAGAAATTGCACCCCAAAAGTTGTTGTCCAATTTGTCCTGAGTACGCTGATACCCCATATGTTGGGGTAAACTCCTGTTTGGGCACACGGGAGAGCTCGGAAGGGAAGGAGCACTGTTTTACTTTTTCAATGCAGAATTGGCTGGAATTGAGATCGGACGCCATGTCGTGTTTGGAGAGCCCCTAATGTGTCTAAACAGTGGAAACCCCCCAATTATAACTGAAACCCTAATCCAAACACACCCCTAACCCTAATTCCAACGGTAACCCTAACCACACCTCTAACCCAGACACACCCCTAACCCTAATCCCAACCCTATTCCCAACCGCAAATGTAATCCAAACCCTAACCCTAACTGTAGCCTTAACCCTAACTGTAGCCTTAACCCTAACTGTAGCCTTAACCCTAACTGTAGCCTTAACCCTAACTGTAGCCTTAACCCTAACTGTAGCCCTAACCCTAGCCGTAACCCTAGCCCTAGCCCTAGCCCTAACCCTAATGGGAAAATGGAAATAAATACATTTTTTTTAATTTTTTTTATTTTTCCCTAACTAAGGGGGTAATGAAGGGGGGTTTGATTTACTTTTATAGCGGGTTTTTTAGCGGATTTTTATGATTGGCAGCCGTCACTCACTGAAAGACGCTTTTTATTGCAAAAAATATTTTTTGCATTACCACATTTTGAGAGCTATAATTTTTCCATATTTGAGTCCACAGAGTCATGTGAGGTCTTGGTTTTTGCGGGACGAGTTGACGTTTTTATTGGTAACACTTTCGGGCACGTGACATTTTTTGATCGCTTTTTATTCCGATTTTTGTGAGGCAGAATTAGCAAAAACCAGCTATTCATGAATTTCTTTTGGGGGAGGCGTTTATACCGTTCCGCGTTTGGTAAAATTGATAAAGCCGTTTTATTCTTCGGGTCAGTACGATTACAGCGACATCTCATTTATATCATTTTTTTATGTTTTGGCGCTTTTATACGATAAAAACTATTTTGGAGAAAAAATAATTTTTTTTGCATCGCTTTTTTCTGAGGACTATAACTTTTTTATTTTTTTGCTGATGTTGCTGTATGGCGGCTCGTTATTTGCGGGACAAGATGACGCTTTCAGCGGTACCATGTTTATTTATATCTGTATTTTTGGTCGCGTGTTATTCCACTTTTTGTTCGGCGGTATGATAATAAAGCGTTGTTTTTTGCCTCGTTTTTTTTTTTTTCTTACGGTGTTTACTGAAGGGGTTAACTAGTGGGCCAGTTTTATAGGTCGGGTCGTTACGGACGCGGCGATACTAAATATGTGTACTTTTATTGTTTTGTTTTTTTTATTTAGATAAAGAAATGTATTTATGGGAATAATATATATATATATATATATTTTTTTTTTCATTATTTAGGATTTTTTTTTTTTTTTTTTACACACTTGCAAAATTTTTTTTTACTTTGTTCCAGGGGGGGACAATACAGATCGGTGATCTGCCAGTTTGCACAGCACTCTGACAGATCACCGATTTGTCAAACAGCGCTGCAGCGTTACCAAGTGCCTGCTCTTATAGCATTGGTTATCAGTATGCTTATTATGGGTTATATATATTATTGTACTCTGTATTTACTGAGTGTTATGGACAGGGCCTTGCCTTTCTGTTTTTAAGTATGTTTTATTATGTTGTGTGTCAATAAAATCTTGTGTTTTTTCCTACATTATGTTTTCATTTTTTATACGTGGTGTGCATAACTGGAGTGATACTTTTCTTTCTGCTGGTTATATATTTTGGTATACTTACACTAAATAAGACACAAGGAAATCTCTCCATAGCTCAGCAGCACCTCTCCCTACACTGCCTTATTCTGTAGTAGACTGTGACAATCATGGCGGTGCCAGGCCTGATATACACCCGATGACACTGTGCAGCCAGCCAATCACTATAATGCAACAACCAACATGACTGCGGCATTACAGTGTGTGGCAGACAATCCCTGCATGTTCATTGGCTCTCTAAAGAGCGCCAAACATGCAGGGCGGGGACCCGAGCTCTCGCTGAGCAATCCCGAAAATACTCATCAAGCAGTGAGATGCTCTGGCGAGTATCAAGTAGTGGCGAGCTTGCTAGCTCATCACTTGTCACAGCTATATAAGTTGTTCTCACTGCTGTGATCAACTAAATCCTGATTATAATGTTAGGATGTAGTAATATTATATGTAATTTAGATAGGATTCGTGACCGTAGTCCCTTATAAATTGCTGGTCAGGTTAACCCTGCTGTACTGTTCGGGTTAATATGACCCGAAATGATTTTTGGACCCTGTAAAAAATTTTTATATGAGCACTTGAAACTAGTGGTATCTTGACTTCTCCTCATTTGTGGAGCTCTATATATTTTTTTTGTTTTTGTTTACTTTTTGCTACACGCTGATTGCTATACCGTATTTTCCGGCGTATAAGACGACTTTTTGACCCCTAAAAATTGTCACAAAAGTTGGGGGTCGTCTTATATGCCGGGTACGGCGTATGCAGGGAGTGATCCTGGATGTCGGCATGTGGTTCCCAGGGACTGAAGGAGAGGAGACTCACCTTCAGGCCCTGGGATCCATATTCATGTAAAAAATAAAGAATAAAAAACATGGATATACTCACCCTCGGATGGCCCCTGGCTCACAGCACTGCTAGCGTCTGCCTCCGTTCCTAAGAATGCAGTGAGTGAAGGACCTTCGATGACGTTGCGGTCACATGAGCGGTCAGATGAATATGGATCCCAGGGCCTGAAGGAGAGTCTCCTCTCCTCCAGACCCTGGGAACCACACACCATATAAGATGACTGGGCGTATAAGATGACCCCCGTCTTATACAGCGGGCATATCCCAAAGTCCATATTTTATATGGAAAAGTTGGGGGTCGTCTTATACGCCCAGTCGTCTTATACACCAGAAAATACGGTGCTTGTACTTTTTGGGTCAATATGACCCGATAGCATGTTATACTTTTGTACAGGTCTCTGATTATTTCTGACTGCAAAAGTTATGTTTTTTTTATGTGTACTTCTCAAAATGGTGGTGGTTTCATTGTTCTTATCAGTAAACACGTAATTATCTAGTATTATCCATTTGCTGTTTGTGAGAGAGGAGACTGGTTGTCTATCATTCAAAGGCTGGGGGTTTCACTGTCATCAGTAGTGTTGAGCATTCCGATACCGCAAGAATCGGGTATCGGCCGATACTTGCGGTATCGGAATTCCGATACCGAGATCCGATACTTTTGTGGTATTGGGTATCGGTATCGGATCCATAGTGAGGTGTAAAATAAAGAATTAAAATAAAAAATATTGATATATTCACCTCTCCGGCGGCCCCTGGACATCACGCTGGTAACCGGCCGGCTTCTTTGTTTAAAATGAGCGCGTTTAGGACCTGAGGAATGACGTTGCGGCTTCTGATTGGTCGCGTGCCGCCCATGTGACCGCCACGCGACCAATCAGAAGCCGCGACGTCATTCTTCAGGTCCTAAATTCCTAGAATGAGCGCGTTTAGGACCTGAGGAATGACGTCGCGGCTTCTGATTGATCGCGTGCCGCCCATGTGACCGCCACGCGACCAATCAGAAGCCTGAACTTGGATAAAAATGTTTCTAAAATGTCTATTGACTGACACTGTGAATACATATCTTTACAACTATTCTTTTATTTTCCAAACTTAGGTAATTCTAATGAGCACAATGCACCATGATAATGCCGTAAGTGATAGAGAAGACAGAATGCCTGACATTATTTTGGATTATAATGCAACAAATGGAGCAGTTGATACTTTAGACCAAGTAATATCAACATATACATGCAAACGCAAAACAAATCGGTGGCCAATGATTTTATTTTATAACATGCTGGACGTTTCTGCATACAATGCATTTGCCTTATGGAGAGAAATCGACCCCGATTGGAACCGGAATAAGCTGCATAAAAGAAGATTATTTCTTGAGGAATTGGGCAAATCCCTGGTTAGGCCATATATTGAGAGCAGAAAAGTGACCCCCAGAAGTGAAGGAGCAACAGCCATTGTAAAAAGTGTCCAGCATGCTCAAGAAAGAGACTCCACATCCACGGCCTCCACCAGCACAGCTACCAGCAGCATCGCTACCAGCAATGTCCTGTGACAATAAGACTAATCTGACATGTGCTGGATGTTCAAAATATCTGTGTAAAGGACATGTGTCTTATTGTGTTCAGTGTAAAAACGCATGAACATGTTCAGTTTTTCTTTTTTCTTTCTAAAAAGGTTGAAGTTTTTATGATTTTTCATTTGTTGATTTAGAAATATTGTTTTCAAAAAGTTAAATGTCATGTTTTAGTAATAGTAATGTAAAGCTTCGTTATTTGTGTGCAGAATGCCAACAATCAAAGATAATTGTAAAAAGCCTGTGTAACCTTTTTATGAAAAATAAAAAATTATTAGGTTTAAATTTAAATTTTTCATTTGTTTATGATCAACCATGTTCACATACAGTATAATAATGAAAAAAGTATTTAAATAAAACACTTAGAGTAGCTAAAAATCAAGAATTAATAGGTCGGGTCATATTGACCCGGGAACAGTACAAGTGTATAGCAAATGCCATCAGAACAGCAGGGTTAATTAACCTCCATATTTTATTGGAATCATCATTCCTATGATGCTGCACAGTAGGAAAGAGGCGGAGGGAGATGAGGGAGAGCCGCAGATAAATACTGCGCATGCCCAAGATTCCCAGCCTCGCAGTGTGAATAAATCATAAGAGACTTCGGGGTGGGATCTCGGGCCACGCGTGCACGCAGGCGCAGTAAGCAAGACATCAAGTGATGTCAGTGGATGGGCAGTACTAACTGCGCATGCCCAAGGCCTAATATGACAGCGCAGGCGCCGGGATAGGGTGTTGTAGGGGTCATCACATTATATATGGGTAGCTGTGGTGGACATCATAGTGTATATGGGGGTCTGTTGTGGATATCACACTGTAGTGTGGCTGTGGTGACTTTCATATTGTGTAGGGGAACAATGCGAGGAGTACAGTTTGAGGAGGACACTATGGTGGGCAGCATGAATACATTGTGTAAGAAGGGGGTCACAGAATGGATATAGAGAAGGGAAAGCATGAAATGGGAGCTCAGTATGGAGGGAGGTTAGCATGGCAGGGGGACAGTGTGGAGATATAAAAAGTGTAAAGGAAAACAGTGGAGAGAGGACAGCCATGGTATAGGCCATGGTTCATGAAGGGTGAATGGTGTGGTGGTTATATCTAATAATGGCACAGTGGAGTGGTTATTGCTGATAATTGCGGACAGTGAGGAGGTTGTAAATCATTTGGGCAGACAGTGTGGCATGTGTAGCTCATAAGGGCAGAGAGTGAGGAGGCCATATACCATAGGAGTCTTATTTAGGTCACAGTATGGACAGATTTTTTTTTATACAAGGAGCATTTTAATAACACTCACATTTTTAAAGGCTTAATGTTGGAATGTTGTTCACAAGACCGTAGAAGACGAAAGTCTGCAGTGATGATATGTGGATGTGAAAAGTCATCATGGATTCTGGACAAGATGGAGATAAAAAGAAACAACACCTCTAATCAGAGAAGAAGTCACCTTTAAGTTACCTGGATGTAAATGTTTATTGTGATCCTGCCTGCATGTCATCAGACCTGTGGTTCCAGTGGTCCGCAGTCTGATAATGATCGATAACAACAACCTCCAGCATCTCCTTACCATTATTAAGGACATACTGGGAGTCGTATATTCACGTATATGTTTATGGGGCTTTCTTGACAGTACAATTGATTTCTGTACTAAAATTAGTGATGTAGTCATGTACTTATGGTGATTCTGGTGATGCATTTGTGTACTAATGGTGGTACTGGTGTATTTATTTACTGATGGTGGTCGCCATGATGCATTCATATACCAATGATGGTTCTGCTGATGAGATATTCATGTACTGATGCTAGTGCTGATGAGATATTCATGTACTGATGGTGATTATGGTGCCGTATTCATGTACAGTGGGGAAAAAAGTATTTAGACAGATACCAACTGTGCAAGTTCTCCCACTTAAAAAGATGTGATAGGCCTGCTAGGTAGGCCCTAACTACTGTACGACCGTCAAAATTAAGAAAACAAATCCAGAAAATCACCTTGTCTGATTTGGCAGGATTTATTTTTCTAATTATGGTGTAAAATAAGTATTTGGCCATAACAAAAGTTCACCTCAATATTTTGTTATATATCCTTTGTTGGCAGTGAGAGAAGTCAAACGTTTTCTGTAAGTCTTCACATGGTTGGCACACACTGTCGGTGGTATGTTGGCCCATTCCTCAATGCACATCTCCTCTAGGGCAGTGATGTTTTGAGCCTGTCACTGGGCAACACAGACTTTCAAATCCCTCCAAAGGTTTTCTATGGGGTTGAAATTTGAAGACTGGCTAGGACACTCCAGGACCTTCATATGCTTCTTATGAAGCCACTCCTTTGTTGCCCTGGCGGTGTGCTTGGGATCATTATCATGCTGAAAGACCCATCCAAATTTCATCTTAAATGCCCTTGCTGATGGAAGGAGGTTTGCACTCAAAATCTCACAATACATGGCCCCTTTCATACTTTCATGTACTTGGATGAGGCATGGTGTTCTTTGGATGCAACTCTGCATTCCGAATTCTCCAAATATGCCGAGCTTTGTTTCCACCAAACAGTTCTACTTTGGTTTCATCAGACCATATAACATTCTCCCAATACTCTTCTGGATAATCCATATTCTCTCTAGCAAACTTCAGATGGGCCTGGACATATACTGGCTTAAGCAGGGAGACATGTCTGGCACTGCAGGATCTTGGTCCCTGGTGGCATAGTGTGTTACTGATGGTAGCCTTTGTTATGGTGGTCCAGCCCTATGCAGGTCATTCACTAGGTCCCCCATGTGGTTCTGGGATTTTTGATCACCGTTCTTGTGATCATTTTGATCCCTTGGGTGAGATCTTGCATGGAGCCCCAGACCGAGGGAGATTATCAGTGGTCTTGTATGTCTTTCATTTTCTTATTATTGCTCCACAGTTGATTTCATCACACCAAGCTGCTTGCCTATTGCAGATTCAGTCTTCCCAGCCTGTTGCAGGGCTACAATTTTGTTTATGGTGTCCTTCGACAGCTCTTTGGTGTTTACCATAATGGAGTTTGGAGTGTGACTGTTTGAGGTTGCGGACAGGTGTCTTTTATACTGATAACAAGTTCAAACAGGTGACATTATTACAGGTAATGAATGGAGGACAGAGGAGCCCCTTAAAGAAAAAGTTACAGGTCTTTGAGAGCCAGAAATTTTGCATGTTCTTAGGTGACCAAATACTTATTTTCCACCATAATTTGCAAAATAAATCTTGCCAAATCAGACAAGGTGATTTTCTGGATTTGTTTTCTCAATTTTTTCTCTCATAGTTGTGGTCTACCTAAGATGTCAATTACAGGCCTCTCATCTTTTTAAGTGGGAGAAATTGCACAATTTGTACACTGTACACTGTACTTAAGGTGGTTCTCATGATGTACTGATGGTGGTTCTCGTGACCTATTTATTTAATAATGATGGTTCTTGTGCCTTATGTACTATTGGTTGCTATGGTGTTCTATTTATGTGATGATGATGATTTCAGATTTATATTCATGTACTGCTGTGCTGATGGGTCTGGTGATGAATACAGCACCAGAGCAATCATCACTACATGAATCTTACCAGAACCACAACCAGTACAAGAATACAACATTAGACACCATTTTTTTGCTTTTGCTGGTATTTTTTGGTGAAAAAGGTAAAAATTTTAGTGTAAGTGCTTGTTAGAGCTTGTTATTTGACCTATCTGGCTGGAGACTGGGGTGCGTTAGGAGTCCTGTTACCTTAGTCTCTTACCCATTCCTTGGCTTGGGGGCTGAGGATTCATAGGTGAGGTGCACAATTGGCTTCATGTGCCTAAAGGACTAAAATACTGTGTTCCGGCGGTGCTTACAAGTGCTCAATAAAGATTTATGACTATTAAGAGCTTTAAGGGGTTAAGTGATATATTCAAATTTATGTTTTAGAATCCTTTTCCTCATTTCATTTTTTTAATTGTATTTGCAACTTCAGCTTTAATAATAATAAACACCACTCTTGCCAGTCTGAACCCAGAAGTTGACCGACCGATCATTTAAGTTATATCAGATTTAATGACTAGAAAAATGAATGTGCCTGCAGTCTAATTAATTCAGATTATGCTATATATAAGCGTATATATAAGCACTTCTGTGGAAACTGGTAACTTGATATCCAGTTTCTTTAGAGATGAGGGAATTCCTTGATCTAGTAAGACACCTGCAGGCTCTAGACATAAAATGATTAATACTTCCTAGTTGCTACTTTCTTTTTAGAATGTCATTTCAATTGCATTGAAAGTAAAATAAGAATTACAATTCTCTTAACCCTTCCATGATTGGAAATAGTTCATGCCTGAAGAAAAATGGAAACTTTTAAAATGCTGCAGTGTAAAGATGTTTTTTTTTTTACAGAACACATGGGGCTTCTCATTAATTATATTGTATTACTTATGTGAATCAGTTATACAATACTTTTGCAGGTCTTATATAGGAAAAATAGTCAGAAATGGGTAATTTGCTTTTCTTGGGGCTTGTTCATTGAATTAAATGTAATCCTTTTATTCTGTTATGTATAGAAATGTCAAACACACTCTTCAACTTTGAAATTGAAATGCCAGGAATGAACATTCATGGAATTATGAAAAACACAGGATCCATAAACATGATAATGATATGAAAGTAATTAAAAAATGGAAACTACAATTTGAAAACATCTCAACCATCTCAACCTTCAACATCAACAACCTTCTTAACCTTTCTGACTCTTTGACCCCGTGGCAACATTTCTCCAGCTCTAATTGAAACACCTGGACAGGGAAGTTTATAAACTCTTGCTCAGAATTGTCGGTGATATTTCTATTTTCCCCTGGTGTGGCTTGGAGCTATAGCTGTTGGCTATTTTCCTCTTTGGTGTTGCTGGAGGACGTCTGTGTTACATTTGAGTCTACACAAGATAAGTGTTGCCCTTGTTCATCTATCTCAGCTGTCTTTAGTGGTAGTGGGGATTGACTAGTGCTTACCCTGTCATTTTCTAAGTAGGGCTTATCGCTAGGGTCAGGCAGGAATAAGGTTCCTGCTCGCGATAGGTGCAGAACCTATATAGGGACGTTTAGGGCAGACAGGGTGACTTTAGATCTGCTAGGGGTCTCCACTCCCCCCTTCCCTAGTGTTGGGCTCCCTTCCCCTCATCCCTTTGTGTTGATCTTTTTTACACAGTGAGTGACAATTGGTTTATTCAACGCATTTCGAAGTACAGAGTGACTTCTTCTTCAGGAAAGACCACAAGTAGCTGGGACTTGTGATGTTTCCTGAAGAAGAAGTCACTCTGTACTTTGAAATACGTTGAATAAACCACCACTTTTTTTTTTTACTTCACTGGGATATACACTACCGTTCAAAAGTTTAGGGTCAATTAGAAATTTCCTTATTTTTGAAAGAAAAGCACAGTTTTTTCCAATGAAGCCAACATTAAATGATTCAGAAATACACTCTATACATTGCTAATGTGGTAAAGGACTATTCTAGCTGCAAACATCTGGTCTGTAATGCAATATCTTCATAGATGTATAAAGGGCCCATTTCCAACAACCATCACTCCAGTGTTCTTATGGTACTTTGTGTTTGCTAACTTTGCTAGAAGGCTAATGGATGGTTAGAATACCCTTGAAAACCCTTGTGCAAATATGTTAGCACAGTTGAAAACAGTTTGGCTGATTAGAGAACCTATAAACCTAACCTTCCTTTGAGATAGTTGAGAATCTGGAGCATTACATTTGCTGGTTCCATTAAATTCTCAAAATGGCCAGAAAAAAAGAAGTTTCATGTGAAACTCAACAGTCTATTCTTGTTCTTAGAAATGAAGGCTATTTCATTTGAGAAATTGCCAAGAAGCTGAAGATTTCCTACAACAGTGTGTATTTCTCCCTTCAAAAGGAGAGCGCAAACAGGCTCTAACCAGAGTAGAAAGAGAAGTGGGAGACCCTGCTGCACAACTGAACAACAAGACAAGTACATTAGAGTCTGTAGTTTGAGAAATTGATGCCTCACAGGTCCTTAACTGGCAGCTTCATTAAATAGTACAATCAAAATGCCAGTGTCAATGTCTACAGTGAAGAGGCGACTCCGGGATGCTGGCCTTCAGGGCAGAGTGTCAAAGAAAAATCCGTATCTAATAAAATCCTGTCTAATAAAAGTAAAATATTAATATGGGCAAAAGAACACAGACATTGGAAAGAGGAACATTTGGAAAAAGTGTGACAGACAAATCCAAGTTTGAGGTGTTTGGATCACACAGAAGAACATTTGTGAGACAGAGAACAACTGCAAAAATGCTGGAAGAGTGCCTGACGCCATCTGTCAAGCATGGTTGAGGTAATGTGATGGTCTGGGGTTGCTTTGGTGCTGGTGAAGTGAGAGATTTGTACAAGGTAAAATTGATTTTGAATAAGGAAGGCTATCACTCCATTTTGCAACTGTTACGAAACTGCAGCACAGAACTAGGAGAGATGGGGGAAAGCTGACCCTGCACTAAGACTAGGCTGAAACTCTACGATGGAGTGGGCAACCCATTCCTTGCGAATAGACCCACCGACGATCTTAGTCTAAACTCAGCGAAGACCTATAGATAAGGGGAAGGAGGTCCCTAAAAGATCTAAGGACTGGGTACAAAAAAAACAGGTCACCTCCTAATAGGAAACTCGGAGAAGGCTACAAACTGAAAACAGAAACAAAAGATAGCAGAACCAGAGATCCCAGAGCTGCAAAATATCAAACACAGAAAACTGCCTAAGCACCTAGCCAGAACTCTAGCAGATTAACACTGTTGTCCAGCAAGGAATCGGAGGCAGGTGCTGGGTAATAAAGGGTGATGCAATCACCTGACCAAGACAAGCCAGCACCAGGGGAAAAAGACCAGCAGCCAGAAAACCACAACAAGATGGCAGATGGTGAAAACAAAACAGATTCTAACAACAACGCCATGCCATACCCTGTGGACAGCACTTGATTGGAGCCAATTTCATCCTACAACAGGACAATTACCCAAAGCACACCTCCAAATTATGCAAGAACTATTTAGGGAATAAGCAGGCAGCTGGTATACTATCTATAATGGAGTGGCCAGTGCAGTCACCAGATCTCAATCCCATTGAGCTGTTGTGGAAGCAGTTCGACGAAACCAAGCCAAACCAACTTGTGGGAGGGGCTTCTGGAAGCATGGGGTGAAATTTCTCCAGATTACCTCAGCAAATTACAGTTATACGAAAAAGTTTGGGCACCCCTATTAATCTTAAGTTTAATGTTTTATAAAAATTGTTTTTTTTTGCAACAGCTATTTCAGTTTCATATATCTAATAGCTGTTGGACACAGTAATGTTTCTGCCTTGAAATGAGGTTTATTGTACTAACAGAAAATGTGCAATCTGCATTCAAACAAAATTTGACAGGTGCATAAGTATGGGCACCCCACCAGAAAAGTGACATTAATATTTAGTAGATCCTCCTTTTTGCAAAAATAACAGCCTCTAGTCACTTCCTGCCTGCAGCTTTTAATGAGTTCCTGGATCCTGGATGAAGGTCTTTTTGACCATTCCTCTTTACAAAACAATTCCAGGTCAGTTAAGTTTGATGGTTGCCAAGCATGGACAGCCCTCTTCAAATGATCCCACAGATGTTCAATGATATTCAGGTCTGGGGACTGGAATGGCCATTCCAGAACAGTGTAATTGTTCCTCTGCATGGATGCCTGAGTAGATTTGGAGTGGTGTTTTGGATCATTGTCTCGCTGAAAGATCCATCCCCTGCATAACTTCAACTTTGTTACTGATTCATGAACATTATTGTCAAGAACCTGCTGATACTGACAGGAATCCATGCATCCCTCAACTTCAACAAGATTCCCGGTGCCGGTATTGGTCACACAGCCTTTCTGATGTTTTTCTTGGCCTGCCACTTTTGGCCTTAACAAGAGCTGTACCTGTGTTCTTCCATTTCCTTACTATGTTCCTCACAGTGGAAATTGACAGGTTAGATCTCCGAGACAGCTTTTTGTATCCTTCTCCTGAACAACTATGTTTAATAATCTTTGTTTTCAGATCATTAGACAGTTGTTTTGAGGAGCCTATGATGCCACTCTTCAGAGGAGATTCAAACAGGAGAACAACTTGCAAGTGGCCACTTTAAGTAGCTTTTCTCATGATTGCATACACCTGGCTATGAAGTTCAAAGCTCAATGAGGTTAGAAAACCAAAAAAAGTGCTTTAGTAAGTGAGTAAAAAGTAGGTAGGAGTATTTAAAACAAGAAAATGATAAGGGTGCCAATACTTATGCACCTGTCAAATTTTGTTTGAATGCAGATTGCACATTTTCTGTTAGTACAATAAACCTCATTTCAAGGCAGAAACATTACTGTGTCCAACAGTTATTAGATATATGAAACTGAAATAGCTGTTGCAAGAAAAACTATTTTTATAAACCATTAAGCTTAAGATTAATAGGGGTGCCCAAGCTTTTTCATAACCCTTTTCATCTTTGGTGTCTTATGGTCACTTACTTACACATGGATCTGCTGCAGCTGATTTTCTATGTGACATACCTTCCCAACAGATTTAAGAGGTGAGTTTAATCTGAGCATAAAGCCTATGGAATCTCTCGGATAAGACTCTATTTTGTGCTGATTTCTCCCACAGCTCCTTAAAGATCTGATCAAGGCAGTTACATTTGCAATTGTAGACACTGCCCTACCTGCTGAGCTTACCCTGAAGGGGATTGACTAAGTGGCTACCTGGTTTTCGCTAGAGGCTTTGATTGTGAGTATAGGCTTTGACTGCAGGGTAGCCACCAGTTGCCACTCCAGGGCAGTGTCCATACCTGTAACAGCTTACCAATGGGTTAAGGCAGGGATATGTGCTACAGAGAGCACAGGCAAAGACATAAATGATCTGGGGTCAGGGCAGGTGGCACAGATTCTGAAGATGAAGCTTAGGTCAGGAGCGGAGAGATCAGAAAGAACAGTTAGGTGAGCCAGGTCGATAACAAGAGACAAAAGAGGAACACACCTCGACTGGATGCTAATACAAACTGCAGAGTAGAACCAAAGCTCAGGCAAGGAGTGGATAGAGTTGCCTAATCTGGCAACAGATAGACCAGGGAAACTAATCTCTGCAGGACACAGCAAGATTAAATTCCTGCAGAGACTGGCCATCCCTGCCTTTACCCAGGTGGAAGATGCAGCAGTGTTGTTGAGTGCTGCCAGAAGCAAGCTCAGTGAGACAGCCTGACATGAGGAGAAGCAGAGCGGTGACCGCAGTGAATAGGATGGTACTGAGAAGGCATGCGAGTTACTGGCATGAGAAGATGTCGAAGATATACTTGGGAGAGAAGTCCAAAAATGTTGTTTACCATGTCTTTCTGATGTATTCATAACAATACTAAAAATTCTGAGGTAAGAAAAACTTGCTCACACTGCTGCCTTCACTGCCTTTCTGATTTAGTGCAGGAATTGCTGAGATAAGAATCTGCTCAGATTGCTGTTTATAATGTTTTTAGGATGTATTCCTTGAGATACCAGGAGTGTTGAGTTATGAAGAGATTGCTTACACTGCTGTTCACCATGTATTTCTGTTATACTCCCAAAGATACCAAAGGTGCTGAGTTACGAACAGACCACTGACATCCATTATGTATTTCTGATGTAATCCTAGAGTTGCTAGAAATGCAGAGGTAAGAAGAGGTTGCTTACATTACGCAGTCCTTCTGATCTAATCCTGGAGATACTAGGGGTGCTCAAGTAAGAAGAGGTTGCTCATATGGCTGTCCATGATTCTTTCTGATGTAATCCTGTAGACACCAGTGGTGCTAGGGTAAGAAGAGGCTGCTCACACTGCTGTCCACACTTTCTGTCTGATGCAATCACAGAGATGCCAGGAATGCTGAGGTAAGAAGAGGCTACTAAAAAAGCTATAAACAATGCTTTTCTAAACTAAAACTGAAGATATTAGGAGTATTGAGGTAAGAAGAGGCTGCTCATGCTGCTGACCACACAGTCTTTAGATCTAATGCCGGAGTCACACTTAACCTATGAAAAATTGGTCCGTTTCTCTCAGCCAAGAGGCACACAAATGTACTCTGTATGGTCATCTGTGTGCAATGCGCTTGCAATGCGATGATGAGATTTCCTCGCATCTATGTATCCATATGACATCTGTATGACATACGTATGGCTTTACATTGCTCAGTGCTTTTCCCCAATGAAATTAAAGGTTTAATTGGCTGAAATCGCCAAACTCGGGCGATATATGCGTTAAATCGCACCATGCAGTGATTTCACTCGCACGTAGAATACGCCCGAGAAAAAAAATGGTGATATGAGCTGCCCCGTAAATTAACACTGGTCCGAGTGCTATGCAATGTTTTCTCACTAGTTACTCCGGCCTAATACTGGCTATGGCAGGAGTACTGAGGTAAGAAAATGTTGCACAGCTGTCCACTATGTGTGTCTGATCTAATTCGGCAGATAGCAAAAGTGTTCAGTTAAAAAAGGCTGATCACACTGTATTCTGCAATATCTTTCAGATCTACTACTAGAGATAACAAGGGTGTTGAGCAGTAGCATAGCTACTGGGGGGGCAGAGGGGGCCTTCGCCCCAGGCCCTGTCACATGAAGGGGCCCACTGGGAGCCGGCACTGCCACTTCTGTGACGAGGCACAATACAGCACAGGAGGAGAGCAGTAAAATGCCTGCTCCCCTGCCTGACGGAGATTCTGCACGCTGGTAGCACAGTGGCCAGTTGCAGATTCTCCCTCCTGCACTGTATTATGCTGAGCGACCTCAAGAGCGTCTCCCAGGCTGCAGGTTTCTTCCCTCCGCGTGCACACTAAGATTGGCTCAGGGTAGCACGCTGGGTCCTAGTGCCCACCTACATTTCACTCACTCAGATACTTCCTGGTCCTGCTGCAAACGTCATTGGTAAGTGGGGATAAAATGCATTAAATTGATAGGCCTTTCATAGTCACTAGGGGGTAAATGTGAGAGGATGGGGTGTTGTGGGGGCTTAGGTGGGGGAGGGGGACAGGGCACTGGGGGTGAATGTGAGAAGATAAGGGTATTGTGAGGTCTGAGGTGGGTGAGGGGCAACAACACTGGGGGGCTGATTAATATATGGTTTTGTTAAGAGACTATATGCACTCCATCACATGTAATAGTTGTTCTCTGGGAAGGGGGGGTAGGGGGCATATTATACTTACCAGCTGGGTAAGCCATGAGCTGCATCACATTTAAAGCATCACTGCAGCATTTTTTGTTATTTCACCGCTGAAGTGGTGCTTTAAGGCTATGTGCACTGTTGCGGATCCGCAGCGGATTTCCATCAGGTTTACAGTACCATGTAAACCAATGGAAAACAAAATCCGCAGTGCACATGCTGCAGAAAATACAGCGCGGAAACACTGCGTTGTATTTTTTACAGCATATCAATTCCGCAGGTGTAAAAACGCAGGCGAAATCTGCACAAAATCCGCTGGGAATCCGCAGGTGAAATGCAGGGTGTTTTTACTTGCGGATTTTGCAGAATCCAAATGGAAAAGTCCGCAATGTTATCCGCAACCTGTGCACATACCCTAAGAGGCGCAGTTACAGCTGCTGTGGCTGAAATCGTACCGATGCCGCCCCCTAGGCTGCAGTGAGGAATGAACTTAATTTCCTCCTGGCATCGTGACTCTCAGTGCAGGCGACGCACGGTGTCAGAACACTATTAACTATTATACTGTGTTTTGTATAGGGGAGCTGTGGGTGCATTATACTGTGTATAGGGAAGCTGTGGGATCATCATATTGTGGATAGGTGCAGCGCCGCAGAGATCTGGTCGTTGCAGTATGACGCTCTGCCACTAAGGGGAGTGATGGTACGTCTGATGGCACTGAAGGAATTCTCCTGACCAGGTATCACCAGAACACTTTACACTTCACACTCCGGCCACTAGGGGGAGAAAAAGGCTTTATTTATTGGGCCACTCCTCACACTGGTAAAACTAGGGGTTGGGGAGGAAGTTAGTCAGAAGCTGACTGGGTTGGATTCAGGCAACATCCCGTGGCAGGGGGTGTTGCAGGGAGAAGACACAGGGGGGTCCCTGTCAGGCGTGGGAACCTGGCAGGTGCCTAGCGAACAGAACAGAATGTAACGGAACTGCGCCTGCACTACCTTGCGGCGGTATCTTAAGAAAGAGACACGAAGGGAAGGATATTGTGGAACAGTGTAAATGAGCTCAAGCACTAAGGAGAGCCAGTAGGAGTCGTGCCATGAGACCGAGGCAACATCCTACTGAGGCGCGTAGCCGGTGGCCGGAACACCGCGGGAGTAACTGACTCTAGGCCTTACTTCGAACTCCGCAGGACAGTTAATTATAGGTTGGCTGTCAACCTTAAATTTCCTAAGAAGACATAGGGGGCAACAGTGGGAGAGGGGCGTCTCTAGGGTCCCGGAAGACCTCCAAGCCTTCCCATCATACGGGTGTGTCCTAGCCAAAACATACTGGGGGACAAGAAACTAGTAACATCTGGAACTAAAGAAAGAGAGAGAGCTGTAGAGAACGACGAACGAGAACAGCAGTTGTGAGGACTATTCCGAATGCTCAGCAGGGTAGGACTACAACACACAGGCGCTAGTGGTAGGCAACGATTTCCATCTGCGAAGGAGACTCTGGAAGTGCCCATCGGACCGGCCGGTCTCTGATAGCCCTGTTAAACGTGCTCTGGATTGAGGATCCTGAAGTCTACAGTAAAGAGGTAAAGAGACTGCAACCTTGTGTCCTCGTTGTTGCCTGCACCTCACACCATCACCCTCCATCTTACTGGGAAGCCCTGGGGACATACTTCACCTGTGGGAAGGTATACCATCCAGCTGCCATTCCATCACCCCAGCGGACCCCACAGCAGCGTCGTTCACCCTGACCGAACAGCACAGGTGGCGTCACGAACCCCTGACAGACTGCACCACATTTATTGGATGCCCCTTAGCAGGGTCGTGGACCGGGTCTAGCCACCGTGACAGCCTCAGAACCGAAGCAGAGAGGCCCGGTACCGAGAACGCGTGGCCCTGTGTCTGGGGGCGATCCATAGGGAAGCTGTGTGATCATAATATTGTCTATAGGGGAGCTGTGGGGGCATTATACTGTGTATAGGGAAGCTGTGGGTTCATCATACTGTGAAGAGGGGAGCAGTGGTGACATCATACTGTGTAGAGGGGAGCAGTGGTGACATCATACTGTGTATAGGGGAGCAGTGGGGACATCATACTGTGTATAGGAAAGCTGTGGAATAATCATACTGTCTAGAGGGGAGCTGTGGGCTCATCATACTGTGTATAGGGGAGCTGTAGTGACATCATACTGTATATAGGGGAGCAGTGGGGGCATCATACTGTGAATAGGGAAGCTGTGGAATAATCATACTGTGTAGAGGGGAGCTGTGGGCTCATCATACTGTGTATAGGGGAGCTGTGGTGACATCATACTGTGTATAGGGGAGCAGTGGAATCATCATATTGTGTATAGGGGAGCTGTAGGGGCATTATACTGTGTATGAGAAAGCTGTGGGCCCACCATACTGTGTATAGTCAAGCTGTACATGGAGGCTACTTAGGGGACATTATTAAATGTTAAGTGGGCACTTAAACATTATTGTCATATGGGCAGTCAGAGCACTGAGACCATCAAAATTTCATATGTGGTATTATTACTTTTTAGGGACAAAATGTGGAGGGCACTAGCACAGGGCATTAATGTTTTCTAGGGGTGAATTTTATTATCTAGAGAGCACAAAGGAGTCATTATTACTATGTAAGGGGCTCAGTGGTGGCATTATTATGTGGGGCAGCACCATTATTGTACTACACAGCAGGTGCAGTAACAGGGACACATACGGCAGCAGCGGCTCCGTATTGTGGTATCAGCAGAATGATTAGCTTGTGCAGGTTGGGAATAGATATGGACGGTGCTGGAAATCTGAGACATATGATGTGTCTTTGTTGTAATCTCTGCAGACAAGTCCTGGCTGGAGAAGTTCTTACGTTGCTCTGGGCCAGATGGAAAAGATGGGAAAAGTGAACAACTCCATAAGAAAGACCATCGGCTGTAAGTCACCATCTAAAACTGTCCAGTGATCTCTTGTATGGTCTGCAAGACTGGTATCTACCACTATATGGTCTCCATATAGTAATATCAGTGTTCATTTTTGTCTATAGATGTTTTTTCAGGCAGAGTGCGGTCATTTGCTGATGTTCCTCTATGCTCACAATTAGGGTGCACCATGTAACTGTAGTCAGGGGTACCTGGTTAGGGGCCCACTCAGATTTCCCCCCCCCCCCTAAGCTAAAACCCTAGCTACGCGTCTGGTGCTGAGGGAAGGTGAGGCTGCTCACAGCTTGACAGAACCTGGTATAGGCTATCTTCAGCAGCAGAACTTCCTACTAGGTTTCTGTCAGTATAGCAAGATTGAGGCAATTTTAATGTATTATAGTAATTGCCTCCCTAAACAAAACAAGTCTGATTTGCTAATTAAAGGGAATCTGTCATCATTCCCAAGAAGACTCATGGCTGTAGTAGCTCAAAAGGGTGCTTCTACTCAATACTGAGCAAAGAGTCTGAATACTTACGACCATGTGATATTTCAGTTTTTCTTTTTTTTGCAAAAATTCTACATTTCTGTTTTTTTTTTTCAAGATGGGGTGCATGTGTATATTAATGTGAAAAAAATGAACTTTTTTGATTTTACCA
Organism: Ranitomeya imitator; assembly: GCF_032444005.1. Lineage (NCBI taxonomy): Eukaryota > Metazoa > Chordata > Amphibia > Anura > Dendrobatidae > Ranitomeya > Ranitomeya imitator. The sequence continues at coordinate 216,566,870 of NC_091285.1, read as the reverse complement.
AATGGCTGCAATGAAACAAGGAGTGAAACATTTAAAGGGGTCTGAATACTTTCTGTACCCACTGTACAATTTTACTGTTTCTGCCTTTTCTATATTTACAGGGTCACAAACTTCATAGGTCTGACAGCTATATTACCAAGTAGAGCTAATTGAATGACATCATAATGACTGAATAAGTTGAATAAGAATGTAGTGTATGCTAAAAAACTAAGTGGATTTTAGTAATATAACAATCTGCAAATCTGAAAATTCAGTTCTGAAGTTAAGCATTTAAAAGTGGACATAAATATTGACCCCTTTGCTAAAGGCTGTATTAGATTCATGGGATAAGTCATCTATGTATGCTATGGATGAAATGGAATATTAGACTAGTCATATGGTCAAGATGCTGGGTCTAATTAGAGCCTGTATAGCTCTTACTTGCATACTATTATTTAAAGACAACACATATACAAATACATACACACAAAGACCTTTTATCGTGTCTAGTATTTTCTCATACGATTTTCTTTTAGTTATGGTTTGATGCCTAGGAGACCGACCACTTCTGATTTCTATCTTGTCAGCACTGTACTGAAGCTGGCAGGAATTCCGAGATAAAATTGTGTACCATTGTGCTGCAAAATTCAAATAAATGCTTAGGGTACCGTTACACTGAAACGACGTTGCAGCGATACGACAACGATGTTGTATCGCTGCAGCGTCGCTGTTTGGTCACTGGAGAGCTGTCACACAGACAGCTCTCCAGCGACCAATGATCCCGAGGTCCCCGGTAATCAGGGTAAACATCGGGTTACTAAGTGCAGGGCCGCGCTTAGTAACCCGATGTTTACCCTGGTTACCAGCGTAAACGTAAAAAAAACAAACATTACATACTTACATTCCGTGTCTGTCCTCCGGCGCTGTGCTTTCCTGCACTGTCAGCGCCGGTCAGCCGGAAAGCAGAGCGGTGACGTCACCGCTGTGCTTTCTGGCTGGCCGGCGCTGACACAGGATGCAGGAGGAGTGCAGGAAGCAGAGCGCCGGGGACAGACAGCTGAAGGTAAGTATGTAGTGTTTGTTTTTTTTACGTTTACGCTGGTAACCAGGGTAAACATCGGGTTACTAAGCACGGCCCTGCGCTTAGTAACCCGATGTTTACCCTGGTTACCAGTGAAGACATCGCTGAATCGGCATCACACACGACGAAATAAAGTTACTCCTACGGTGATCCGGCCACCGACTACGCGCCTCAGTAAGATGTTGCCTTCCTCTCTCGGCACGACTCTTACTGGCTCTCCTTTGTGCTGATCTCGTTTACACTGTTCCACAATATTCTTCCCTTCTTGTCTCTCTCTTAGGATACCGCCGCAAGGTGTGCAGGTGCGGTTCCGTTCCGTTCTGTTCCCTAGGCACCTGCCAGGTTCCCACGCCTGACAGGGACCCCCCTGTGCCTTCTCCCTTCAACACCCCCTGCCACGGGATGTTGCCTGGTTCCAACCCAGTCAGCTTCTGACTAACCCCTAGTTTTACCAGTGTGAGGAGTGGCCCAATAAATAAAGCCTTTTTCTCCCCCTAGTGGTCGGAGTGTGAAGTGTAATGTGTTCTGGTGATACCTGGTCAGGAGAACTCCTTAGTGCCATCAGACGTACCGCTGCTCCCCTTAGTGGCAGAGCGCTATACTGCAACGACCAGATCTCTGGGGCACTGCACATGCATAGTAGTACAATGCACAACCCATAGTCATACATAGTAGTATAATATACAGCCCTTAGTCATACATAGTAGTGTAATGCAGAGCCCATAGTCATATATTGTAGTAAAATGCACCCCCATAATCATACACATTAGTACAGTATAATACAAAGCCTATAGTCAAGTCATAATTGTAGAATTATGCACAGCTCATAGTCATACATAGTAGTATGGCCACTGATTAAACTGATTCAATTAAATAAATAAATATTCACCTTCCCATCACTTCCCTGCCACACGTGACCTCTTTTGAAGCAAGCATCTGACTTCAGCGTGCCAAGGGAGCGCATAATGTCAATACCATGTGACCGTGATCACGCGGACACCAAGGTCAGCTGCTGGCCTCTGAATGGCAGGCAGCGTTTATTGTAGCACATGTCCCGATAGTTCTGTGCGGTGCAATACACTTCAGCTGGATGTGCCTCCGAGGACACCCATTCAGTTGAAGTTTTTGCTAGCATCAGTGGACCCCTGACTCTCCGATCCCGGTCGGAGCAGCGACTGCTGCGACCTCGGTCATTACACCACTTGAAACATAGGTCAACACAATTAACAACTGTCCTCCTTTGTATCAAGGAAGACTGTTAGTGAGGAGGAAGCGAAGGGCATTTTCATCACACGTTTCAGCCAAAGTAGGATGAGTAGGATGATGTTACTTCTGAGAACAACACTGTCAGTCCTTGTTCTGCACAGAACTGTCTGATCCCCGAGCAATGTGTTATTAAATGTGCTGTTCTTTACTAATGGGTTACCATACGTTTCTATAGTGAGGTCAGTTTAACATTACTAAGGCTGTATTTATGTTAAAAAGGGGTTGGATAGAGTACTAGTAGACCTCAAAGTGTTAGAAGCTTATTTTCAGACTAATTATATTCAGTTTGTTGCAAATCTAATTTTGTGTTAAAAATCCAGGAACATGGAAAATTCAAAAAGATTTGATAATCTCTAGTAATGACAATTGAATTTGTTCATGAAACAGTAGCAGTTACATAATAACCACACTATGAAATATATATAGACATTGCAAGGACGCACAACCAGAATAGCCCTTTCAGCAAGCAAACAAATGCACATGCTGAGGCTTACTTATGAAAAGAATGTTATGAGAGAATATCCTGACAGCTGCAGGGATTACAGTAGGAAATAGTGGTTCCCCACAGATCATGGAGAAACTTCCTGTCCTTTATAAAATAGACTATTACTGGTATACACCTGCTAACTGTTAATTCTCGTAAGAAATAAATAGACCAGAAACAATTAACTCAACACGTGAATCACGAAGTGAAAACTAGCTTCAGTCATATGCTTGATTGCAGCCAATGGAACAAATAGGAAATGACTGTACTGACACAAATAATTATTTTTTTTTATACAGCAAGGCTTGTGTGTTCCACATTAGTTCTCTCAGCTCTCAGTTTTATTAAATAAATATTTATATGTAAAGGAAAATCAAATAATAAATTGAAATCTACAGTTGCTACAATATTGCTAATATACAACCTATAAAAGGATACCAGGTATCCAAAAACACCACTCAGAAGAGTATGTGATATTAAAATAAGTATACATTTTATTGCAAACTAATACGTATTAAAAAAGCATGAACCAAATGGTAACCGATACATGACAAATGAGGAATCAAAGAGGAAAAAAAATTAACAATATATAGACATCACTCAGGTCATAGCAGTGTCTCTGTTGGAAGACAGGTTGTATAGTCGCATCATGCAACAATGCAGCCTGCCATCTAGAATTAGCAGAGCTAGACCCATCATGGGACAAATGGATTATTATTAGTGACTGACGACCAAATAGGGAAATATTCGGATTCGGGAAAATCAGCACAAATAATGTCTAATATCCTTGTATTCGTACCGATTAATTAATCCAATGCAAGTCAATGGGAAAGCTAAATATATTTCTGCTAGACCCAATAATCAGATCTGGTAGCCAGGGAAAAAAACTGAAATGTACGGGAAAGATCTAAAACTAAATGGGAACAGCAGGGAGAAGATGCCTGCATTCCTTTCTGACTCACATATGGTATCTAGGAATAATGTCGTCGATTCGTCAGACTATCGCACTGGTTTTATGGATTTTTAAAAAGACATATGAAACCAAACCAATTAATTTTTTTAAAGGGAAAAATGCCAAGAAACATTTTTTGCTTCATAATAACATGTACAGTGCCTTGCAAAAGTATTCGGCCCCCTTGAACTTTTCAACCTTTTCCCACATGTCATGCTTCAAACATGAAGATACCAAATGTAAATTTTTGGGGAAGAATCAAGAAGTGGAACACAATTGTGAAGTTGAACGAAATTTGTTTGTTATTTTAAATTTTTGTGGAAAATCAAAAGCTGAAAAGTGGGGCGTGCAATATTATTCGGTCCCTTTAACTTAATATTTTGTTGCGCCACCTTTTGCTGCGATTACAGCTGCAAGTCGCTTGGGATATGTCAATGCCAATGCCAATGCCAAAGAGCTCAATTTTTGTCTCATCTGACCACAGCACCTTCTCCCAGTCACTCACAGAATCATCCAGGTGTTGATTGGCAAACTTAAGACGGGACTGCACATGTGTCTTCTTGAGAAGGGGGACCTTGCAGGCACTGCAGGATTTTAAACCTTCACGGTGTAACGTGTCACCAGTGATTTTCTTGGTGACTGTGGTCCCAGCTGCCTACAGATCATTAACAAGTTTATTTATTTTTACTCACTTATATAGCTTCATTAATTCCACAGCGCTTTACATACACGCAATTGACACTGTCCCCATTAGGGCTCACAATCTAAATTCCATATCAGTATGTATTTCGAATGTGGGAGGAAAGCGGAGTACCCAAAGGAAACCCACACAAACATGGGGAGAACATATAAACTCCTTGCAGATGTTGTCCTTGGTGGGATTTAAACCCAGGACCCCAGCACTGCAAGGCTGCAGTGCTAACCAGCAAGCCACCATGCTGCCCACAAGTTCCCTACATGTTGTTTTAGGCTGATCTCTCACCTTCCTCATGATCAATGATACCCCACGAAGTGCGATTTTGCATGAAGCCCCAGATTGATGTTGATTGCCAGTCATTTTGTATTTCTTAAATTTTCTGCAATAGTACACCAACAGTTGTCTCCTTCTCACCCAGCATCTTTCTCATGGTTTGGTAGCCCATTTCAGCTTTGTGCAGGTCTATGATCTTGTCCTTGACATCCATATAAAGCGCTTTCATCTTGCCCATGTTGTAGAGGTTAGAGTCTGACTGATTAATTGAGTCTGTGGACTGGAGTATTTTATTAAGGTTACAATGTAAGGAGCCAGAACTCTTAATGGTTGGTAGGGGATCAGATACTTATTTCTCACTGCAAATAAATTTATGTAATATGATTTTTGGATTTTGTTTTTGATAATGTTAGGGGTCGAGTTCCCACCTCTGCACACAGGGAATCTCGAACGATATCCGCTGCAGTCTCCCATTCTTCTCCAGCCACAGTAGAGCCTGCTCAGCAGAGACGTCGGTCACAGCATCGGGCTCAGCCTGATACGGTGCGGATGATTACTGCTGCCTTTCCAGGCTCAGCCATTGTAGCCAGTACTTGTCAGCGGCGAGCAGACGACTCTGGGACTAAGTCCTGCTTTTCCCCTTCTGAGCATGGCCAGGGTAAGACCTCTCATTGGAGGTCGAGGGTCACATGCTCAGGTACTGCAGCAGCTCCCATTGGTCCTCTAGGAAGGTCCTGAAGTTTCTCAGGTACTGTAGCAGCTCTCATTGGTCATTTAGGAAGGTCCTGAAGTTGCTGCTGCTTTAAAAGGTTTGCATGGCCGCGCGGCCATGTGCTAGTATTAACCTAAGTTATAAGCTCAGCGCCAGTGTGAACATGCTTGCATGTGGTCAGGGTTCGGCTGAAATAAGCCCCTAGAATACCGGCACCTCCGGTGAGGAGGTTTGTGTGTGCTATGCTGACTGCATGACCACTGTTGGCTCTATTAGGTAGCTGTTTCCCTGTGAGGTTAACAGGGCACAGCGTTCTCTTTTTGAAGTGAATCTGAAAAGTAACAGAGTTCGCTTATACCGCTGTATAGTACTGTCTTTTACTAGCAGCAGGTTCTCTCCTGCACGGTGGACCCCGGGTTGCGAACGCACCTACTACTATATATATATATATATATATATATATATATATATATATATATATATATATATATACTCGGTGCGCCAGGGTCTGGCTAGTAAATGGCAGATGGAGGGTAGGTTGGCGGCTCTCGAGCGCATAACCTCAGCTGTGGATGTAACTGCAGTTGCTGTTCTTGCTGCTAGCGTGGCTGCAGCAACCTTGTCCACTGCCACCCCTGTTCCGACTCTATATCGCCTCCCACTGCCAGAAAAATTTTCTGGTGATAGTAAATCTTGTAGGGGTTTCATGAGCCAGTGCTCTATACACCTCGAGCTTGTGGCCGCATGTTTCGACACAGAGCGAGCAAAGGTGGGATTTATTGTGTCTCTTTTGTCGGACAGGGCATTGGAGTGGGCTACTCTGCTGTGGGATTGTGGCGATCATGTGGCACAGAGTGCTCTGCTGTTCCTGACCACTCTAAAACAGGTCTTTTTAGGACCTCGAGTCACCCATGATTAGTGTTGAGCATTCCGATACCGCAAGTATCGGGTATCGGCCGATATTTGCGGTATCGGAATTCCGATACCGAATTCCGATACTTCCCGCGTATCGGATACCGGAATCGGAAGTTCCCAGAATTCAAACTGAACGCAGCAGCCAATGAGGAATGATTGGAAGTGTGGGCACATCCTGTTTAGCATGGTGGGCATGTAAGTACTGGCAAGGCTTGGATTGGCTGCTGAAATGATGTCACTCTGCACTATAAAAAACGCTGCCGCCATTTTGCGCTCACTCTGCTGTGATTTCAGTTAGGGACAGGACGCTGTGTTCTAACTGAGGGCCAGTCGAGCTAGCTAATTGCTTTATTTTCCTTTCCAAAGGCTAATTTAGCAAAACGCTGTGTGTTCTTCACTGTTCACCTTGCTCTTGCCTTGCAGCGCTGTTTTAACAGCGTTCTGCAAGGTCTCTGTGTGTGTGTGTGTGTGCAGCTCACTCTGTAGTCTGTGTGCAGCCATATACCCGGTTGTATTCAGCTCAGGGGGGGTTCACACTGCCTCACACAGTTGTCCTTTTTTGCTCTTAGTGCAGCCTGCTGCACATTTTTTCTCAAATTTCCTATTAGTGTTTTTCCACCAGTCTCCAGCTCTATTGTGGAAAAACACTACATAGGATAACCTAGAGGGGGGGTTTTGGGCCTTGCAGCGCCGTTTACGGCTGTCTGCACGGTCTCCGTGTGAGCCCAGCTCGCCCTGTAGTCTGTGTGCAGCCATAGCCGGTTGGATTCAGCTCAGGGTTCGTTACTGGCTCATACCTTGAGAAAAATTTTACTTTTTTTCAAATAGTGCAGCCTGTTTAAAATTTGAAAAAAAAAATTCCTATTAGTGTCTTTCCACTCGTATCCAGCTAAATAGTGGAAAAACACTATATAGGATAACCTAGAGGAGGGTTTTTTGGCCTTGCAGCGCCGTTTACGGCTGTCTGCACGGTCTCTGTGTGAGCGCAGCTCGCCCTGTAGTCTGTGTGCAGCCATAGCCGGTTGGATTCAGCTCAGGGTGCGTTACTGCCTCATATCTTGAAAAACAATTTCCTTTTTTTCAAATAGTGCAGCCAGTTTAAAATTTGAAAAAAAAAATTCCTATTAGTGTCTTTCCACTCGTATCCAGCTAAATAGTGGAAAAACACTATATAGGATAACCTAGAGGAGGTTTTTTTGGCCTTGCAGCGCCGTTTACGGCTGTCTGCACGGTCTCCGTGTGAGCCCAGCTCGCCCTGTAGTCTGTGTGCAGCCATAGCCGGTTGGATTCAGCTCAGGGTTCGTTACTGGCTCATACCTTGAGAAAAATTTTACTTTTTTTCAAATAGTGCAGCCTGTTTAAAATTTGAAAAAAAAAATTCCTATTAGTGTCTTTCCACTCGTATCCAGCTAAATAGTGGAAAAACACTATATAGGATAACCTAGAGGAGGGTTTTTTGGCCTTGCAGCGCCGTTTACGGCTGTCTGCACGGTCTCTGTGTGAGCGCAGCTCGCCCTGTAGTCTGTGTGCAGCCATAGCCGGTTGGATTCAGCTCAGGGTGCGTTACTGCCTCATACCTTGAAAAACAATTTCCTTTTTTTCAAATAGTGCAGCCAGTTTAAAATTTGAAAAAAAAAAATTCCTATTAGGGTCTTTCCACTCGTATCCAGCTAAATAGTGGAAAAACACTATATAGGATAACCGAGAGGAGGGTTTTTGGGCCTTGCAGCGCCGTTTACGGCTGTCTGCACGGTCTCCGTGTGATTTAAACTAGCTCTGTAGCCCGATCTGCACCAAAAAAAAAGTTAAGTTCACCAAACACAACTTAACACTTGTGTAGGCCACATTTGAAAAATAATAAAGTTTAGCCCACAATTTACAACATTAGTGTTTCTTACACCTGTTAGGAGGAGCATTTCAGGAATAAGCACACTAAGGCCTTAGTACTTTTCTGCTTATCTTTATCTGTCAACCAAGATGAAGAGGGCAGGGAGTAAGGCACGTGGGCGTGGGCGCGGAGCAGGGAGAGGAGCAGGGAGAGGACGTGGTGATTCTGTGCCTGCTGCGGGCGCCGGTGACTCGTCGTCACTCAGTTTCAGCAGGGAACAGTCCTTCATGCGCAGCTTTGTCGGAGAGCGCCGTGCACCGCTGCTACGTGAAGACCAAATTGAAGCCGTTGTCGGGTGGATGGCAGCTAACACCTCGGCATCGACTTCAGTTAGTGCCACATCCTCTCAGGCACAGAGCACTGGAGAGCAGCCATCTGTCTCTTCACCACCTGCCAAATTGGCCAGGCAGTCAGAGAGCCCAGGACAGGAGCCGTCTCTACTTCTGTTCTCTGAATCTCTTGGCTTGGAAACAGGGGGCCAGCCAAGCAGCATTGGAGAAATGGAAGAAGAGGCAGTGTGCAGTGATGCCCAAAAGCTTTATCTCTCTGACTCTGAAGAGGCAGGTGGGCCAGTGCCTCCGGTGACCACAGCGCAGTACTTATCTGATGATGAAACTCAGGTGCCGCTTTCTGATGCGTACTGTGCTGCCGAGACTACCCAGGAGGAGCAGTTGGTGGCAGAGGGTAGTGGAGATGATGAGGTCCTTGACCCATCGTGGCGTGAGGAACAGGAAGGTGGTGGGAGCAGCTCTGAGGAAGAGCTTCCCCTTACGGGCCAAAGAGGGAGAGGGAGGGCGAAGACTGCAGAGCCTGTAGCCTCCACTTTGGCACCCGTTAGGAGCCTGTCTCTTTCCAAAGCCAAAAAGGGCGCTCCCAAGACTTGCAGTGCCTGGTCCTTTTTTGACACAGTTGCAGATGACATTTGTTTTGTCAAATGCAAGCTGTGTCATCAGAAAGTAAAAAGAGGTAAAAGTGTCAGCAACCTCAATACCACAAATATGTGGAAACATGTGCGGAACAGGCATGCGGTGGAGTTACAGAAACACAGTGAAGACGTAGGCCAACCAACAGCGGCAGCTATCACCTCTTCATCTCGTGTTGCCTCTTCCTCCACTGTTGTCCAGAGACCTAGTGTAATTCCACCCACAGCACCACCTTCCCAGTCATCCTCACACTCCCAGTCTACTCTACAGCCATCGGTAGTCCAGGCATGGGAGAAAAGGCGGGCATTCTCGGCCAACCACCCCCGAGCACAGGCTCTGAATGCAGGCATTGCCAAACTGTTGTCCCTGGAAATGCTCTCGTTCAGGCTGGTGGAGACTGACAGCTTCCGTGACTTGATGGCATTGGCAGTCCCACAGTACAAGGTGCCCAGCCGCTTTTACTTCAGCAGGCAGGCTGTCCCTGCCCTGCACAGGCATGTTGAGGCAAACATAAAACAGGCGCTACTGAACGCCGTCAGTAGCAAGGTCCACCTCACCACCGATGCGTGGACCAGTCAGCATGGACAGGGGCGATATGTTTCCCTCACTGCCCATTAGGTTAATGTTGTTGAGCCAGGTACAGATCGTGCGAGTGGCGCAGGACGTGTCCTGCCCACTCCAAGGATTGCAGGAATCCAGTCTGTACGCATCGACTCCTCCTCTTACACCAGTTCCTCTGATTCCTCTCTGCAGGATCCATCACAGTCCACCTCCACATGGACCCGTGAACGTTTACCTATGACCGACATGAGCACAGCCGTGGCCAAACGTCAGCAGGCCGTCTTGAAACTAGTTTCATTGGGGCATCGAAGCCACACAGCACAGGAGCTCTGGAATGCCATCAAGCAGGAGAGCGATGTGTGGTTACTGCCAGCGAATCTCCAGCCAGGCATGGTAGTGTGTGACAATGGCCGAAATCTGGTGGCAGCTTTGGCCCTTGGCAACCTCACTCACATCCCATGTCTGGCACATGTGCTCAATTTGGTTGTGCAGAGTTTTCTGAGGGACTATCCGGATCTTGATGCCCTGCTGCACAAGGTCCGCCTAGAGTGTGCTCACTTGCGGCGTTCCAGCTTGGCCAGATCCCGCATTGCTGCTCTGCAGCGCCGATTCCGCCTTCCGGAACACCGCATCATATGTGACCTACCTACCCGGTGGAATTCCACGTTACATATGTTGGAGCGGTTGTGTGAGCAGCAGCAAGCAGTTATGGAGTACCAGCTGCATCAGGCGCAAAGAAGTCGCAGTCAGCGCCGATCAGACTTCACAACCACAGAGTGGGCCACTATGAAGGACGTCTGCCAGGTTTTGCGTCCTTTTGATTATTCCACGCGGATGGCAAGTGCAGATGATGCACTAGTCAGCATGACTGTCCCCCTTATCTGCCTGCTTCAGCAAACTTTGCAAGGGTTAAGGGATGATGTGGTGGAAGAGGTGGAGGATGAGGAGTCACCTTTTCCATCAGCTTCTGGAGAGTCAGCGCCACGTGGTTACTCACAAAGGGGTACGCAGGGGCCAATTTGTGAGGAGGATGAGGAGGAGTCAATGGAGGAGGAAGAGCTCCGTCCAGAGGAGGGAGCGACACAATTGTCCAGTGGTCAGTGTGTACAGCGAGGGTGGGGTGATGACGAGCGGGCAGAGATCATGTCTCAAGCAGGGGACAGCGTTTCTGGGCCAGTTGGCACTCTGCAGCACATGGTGGATTTCATGCTGCAGTGCCTGAGAAACGACCGCCGCATCGACCACATTCTCAACATGCCTGATTATTGGGTGTTCACCCTCCTCGATCCTCGCTACCGGGACAACGTCCAAAACCTCATCCCTGCGTTGACTCGGGAGCGTAAATTGCGGGAGTACCACGACACACTGGTGAATTCCATCATCTTCTCCTGTCCAACTGAGAGGAGTGCTGCTAGTGCTTTACAAAGCAGCTCAGTGCGTCGAGGCAGTGGGGGAGGCTCTGCCCAAAGAGGGAGCAGAAGCAGTGCCTCTGCCCAAGGCAAGCCCAGCATGGCACAACTCTGGCACACTTTTGTGTGCCCGCCCCAAATGTCTACACCATCACCGGCGGCTCCAGTCAGCAGGAGGCAACGGTTCCGTCAGATGGTGACAGACTACATGGCTTGCCCTCTTACTGTACTCCCAGACGGCTCTTCCCCGTTCAAGTTTTGGGTCTCTAAGCTGGATACATGGCCAGAGCTAAGCCAGTATGCATTGGAGGTGCTGGCTTGCCCTGCGGCTAGTGTCTTATCGGAACGTGTCTTTAGTGCCGCAGGTGGTGTACTAACAGACCGTCGCATGCGACTATCCTCCGATAACGTTGACCAGCTTACTTTCCTGAAAATGAACCAGGCCTGGATCTCGCAGGAATTTGCCACTCCTCTGCCTGATTAAGTAATTGGGTGTCATCCAGGTCTCCTGCTGTGTTCATCTTTCTACCACCTGAACTGCTATTCCTGGGCTCCAACACCGCCAGTTGCGGCTCAGAAGTGCAGGCTGCACAGTAAGAACATACGACCCAGTGTTATTGGGTTTCAGTAACGTCAGCTGATCCCCAGCTGTGTAGCCGGCAATGTGTCCTGCGACCGCCACGCTGGCACAACAACCTAAATGTAAGGGAACCTGTCCCCCCCCCCCGTCGTTTGTTACTGAAAGAGCCATCTTGTGCAGCAGTAATGCTGCACAAGGAAAAGGTAGCTCTTTTTTTTTAGCTCTTTGCACACGCAGAACTTAACACTTATAAAATGTGTTCACTGATACCGTTATACCGTCCCGGAGCTGGGACTTTCCTTCGTAATGTGACGCAGCACAGCCGTCATTCCTACCCCCTTGGTGCCATGCGCTGCCTCCTCAGCGTTGTTTTAAGCTGTCACGGAGCCTGCGCTGTTCTGTTATCCCTTGGGCATGCCCTATTTGCGCTGCCTGTCTTCTGACATAATTTGGTGTCAGGCTGGCTGCGCCTGTGCGGCCACGCTGCCCGAGATCCCGCCTCGCAGTGTCTTCTGATTGAGTCACACTGCGGGCCTGGGATCCATGGGCATGCGCAGTGCATATCTTCCCCTCGGGCTCTCGCTCATTTCCCTCCGCCTTCTTTAGACTGTGCGCCGTCAGCTGATCCCTAGCATGCCACGGCCGTGACACCGCACAGTCTGAAGAAGAGGGAAGGAGGGGAGTGAGAGTCGAGGTTATGCACTGTGCATGCCCATGGTTCCAAGGCCCGCAGTGGGATTACGTTAGACGAGACTGCGAGGTGGGATCTGGAGCAGCGTGGACGCACAGGCACTGACAGCCTGACACCAAATTATGTCAGAAGACAGGCAGCGCTAATTGGGCATGGCCAAGGGCTAACAGAACAGCGCAGGCTCCGTGACAGCTTAAAACAACACTGAGGAGGCAGCGCACGGCATCAAGGGGATAGGAATGACAGCTGTGCTGTGTCCCATTACGAAGGAAATTCGCACCTCCGGAACGGTTTAACGGTATAAAGGGACACATTTTTAGTGTTTACTTCGGTGTTTGCAAGGAGCATAATTAAAAGAGCAACCTTTTCCTTTTGCATCCTTAGTGCTGCACAAGATGGCTCTTTCAGCTACAAACGTCTTGGGGGGGGGGGGGGGGTTAAAGGTTCCCTTTCAACTTGCTCCAATCAGGCTTCGGCCTACACTCTGTTCCTCTGCTCCTCCTGCTGTCCCTGGGCTCTAACACCGCCAGTTGGTGCCTGGAAGTGCTGTGTGCACAGTCAACAGTCGCTCCTCTGTTATTGGGGTTCAGTAACGTCAGCTGATCCCCAGCTGTGTGTGCGGCAATACCTCCAATCTGCTCCTCCTGCTGTCCCTGGGCTCTAACACCGCCAGTTGGTGCCTGGAAGTGCTGTGTGCACAGTCAACAGTCGCTCCTCTGTTATTGGGGTTCAGTAACGTCAGCTGATCCCCAGCTGTGTGTGCGGCAATACCTCCAATCTGCTCCTCCTGCTGTCCCTGGGCTCTAACACCGCCAGTTGGTGCCTGGAAGTGCTGTGTGCACAGTCAACAGTCGCTCCTCTGTTCGTGGGGTTCAGTAACGTCAGCTGATCCCCAGCTGTGTGTGCGGCAATACCTCCAATCTGCTCCTCCTGCTGTCCCTGGGCTCTAACACCGCCAGTTGGTGCCTGGAAGTGCTGTGTGCACAGTCAACAGTCGCTCCTCTGTTATTGGGGTTCAGTAACGTCAGCTGATCCCCAGCTGTGTGTGCGGCAATACCTCCAATCTGCTCCTCTTGCTGTCCCTGGGCTCTAACACCGCCAGTTGGTGCCTGGAAGTGCTGTGTGCACAGTCAACAGTCGCTCCTCTGTTATTGGGGTTCAGTAACGTCAGCTGATCCCCAGCTGTGTGTGCGGCAATACCTCCAATCTGCTCCTCCTGCTGTCCCTGGGCTCTAACACCGCCAGTTGGTGCCTGGAAGTGCTGTGTGCACAGTTAACAGTCGCTCCTCTGTTATTGGGGTTCAGTAACGTCAGCTGATCCCCAGCTGTGTATCCGGAAACGTGTCATGCGACCGCCACGCTGGCACAACTAAAATGTAAGGGGACCTGTCCCCCCCCCAGGCGTTTGTTACTGAAAGAACCACCATGTGCAGCACTAATACTGCACAAGGGAAAGGTCGCTCTTGAAATTATGCACCTTGCAAACGCTGAACTACACACTCATGTAATGTGTCCCCTCACACCGTCCAACCGTCCCGGAGGTGGGACTTTCCTTTGTAATGTGACGCAGCACAGCCGTCATTGCTACCCCCTTGGCACCGTGCGCTGCCTCCTTAGCGTTGTTTGATTCCGTCATGGACCCTGCGCTGTTATGTTATCCCATGGCCATGCACAGTTTGCGCTGCCCATCCTCTGACATCATTTGTTGTCGTCCTGGCTGCGCCTGTGCGTCCACGCTGCCCGAAATCACACCTCGCAGTGTCGTCTAATGTGATCCCACAGTGGGCCTGGTATCCATGGCCATGCGCAGTGCATATACTAGCCTCTCACTCCCCTTCTTCACGCTTCTTCAGACTAGGCGGCATCAGCTGATCCCTAATAGCATGCCACGGCCGTGACGCCGCACAGTCTGAAGAAGCAGGAAGGAGGTGAGTGAGAGGCGATGATATGCACTGCGCATGCCCATGGATCCCTGGCCCGCTGTGGGACTACATTAGATGACACTGCAAGGTTGGATCTCGGGCAGCTTGGACGCACAGGCACTGCCAGCCTGACACCTACATGATGTCAGAAGACGGGCACCGCTAACTGTGCATGGCCAAGGGATGGGCAGCACGGTGGCGCAGTAGTTAGCACTGCAGCCTTGCAGTGCTGGAGTCCTGGGTTCTAATCCCACTCAGGACAACATCTGCAAAGAGTTTGTATGTTCTCTCCGTGTTTGCGTGGGTTTCCTCCGGGTACTCCGGTTTCCTCCCACATTTCAAAGACATACTTATAGGGAATTTAGATTGTGAGCCCCATTGGGGACAGCGATGATGATGATGTGTGCAACCTGTAAAGCGCTGCGGAATATGTTAGCGCTATATAAAAATAAAGATTATTATTATTATTATTATTAACATTACAGCGCGGGCTCCGTGACAGAACCAAACAACGTTGAGGAGGTGGCGCCCGGCACCAAGGGGGTTGGAATGACGGCTGTGCTGTGTCACATTACAAAGGAAAGTCCCACTTCCGGGATGGTTTGACGGTGTGAGGGGACACATTATATGAGTGTGTACTTCAGCGTTTGCAAGGAGCATAATTTTCGGAGCCACCATTTTCCATGTGCAGTATTACTGCTGTACAAGATGGCTCTTTCAGCAACAAATGCCTGGGGGGGGGGGGTGGGGGTTAAAGGTTCCCTTTCAACTTGCTCCACTGCAGGCTTCGGCCTACACTCTGCTCCTCTTTGATTCCCTGGGTTTCAACACTGTCAGTTGCCACCTGGAAGTGTTGTCTACACAGAAAAAACACTAGGTGATGTGTCAGTGGGGTTCAGCACCGCCAGCTGTTCCCCTGCTGTGTAGTCGGCAACGTGTCCAGCACAAGCCACGCTGGCACAACAGAACAAAAGCTGCCACCAGTGCAGGCTTCGGCCTACACTCTGCTCCTCTCCTCCTCCTGCTGACCCTGGGCTCAAACACCGCTAGTTTTTGCCCGGAAGTGCTAGCTGCACAGAGAAAAACACCAGCCAATGTGTTAGTGGGGTTCAGCAACGCCAGCTGTTCCCCTGCTGTGTAGCCGGCAACGTGACCTGCAAACGCCACGCAGGCACATGAACTGAAATTAAAGGGAACCTGGCCCCACCCCCCCAGGTGTTTCTATGTATAACAGCCACCTAGTACAGCAGTACTGCTGCATTTGTACAAGGTGGCTGACTTTTTCTCCTTGCCCACGTGGAACTCAACACGTACAAAATGTGTCTCATTGAGACCATTCCACTGTCCCTGAGGTGTGACTTTCCTTTCTAATGATACGCAGCACCCCCCTTGGTAGCGTTTCCCGTCTTTTGTCATCATGTTTAGCTGGCTGTGCCTGTGCATCCGCCCTGCTAGAAACAACGCCCCTCGTTGTCATATTTATTTTGTCAGCGAGGGTGTGGTTTATGGGCACGAGCAGTGCATATGTTCGCCTGTCTTAACTCATCTCCTTCCGCCTTCTTCAGACTGTGCGGCCTCCTGGCCGTGGTAGGCGATAAGGGATCAGCTGAGGCCGCCCAGTCTGGAGCAGGTGTAAGGACATGTGTAAGCGGCAAACCTATTTACTGCACAAGGCCACGAATCCCAGCCACGCAGTGTGATTTTTTGAAAACACACTGTGGGTCTGGGATTCATGTCCATCGCTAACCGCAACGGCCGACATGAAATGAGGTCAGAAGACAGGAAGCGCTCACAGCGCATGGCCAAGGGATCACAATAGCGCAGACTCCTGTACAGCAAATAACAACGCTCAGGAATCTGCGCACAGCAGCTAGGTGTAAATTTTGACACCTGTGCTGCATCTCCTTAAAAAGACAAGTCACGCCTCCACTACTGTTTGACAGTATAATGGGCTAAATAGTGTACGTGTTTTATTCAGCGTGTGCAAGGAGCAAAATTAAATAGAGCAACCTTTGACTTGTGCATCATTAATGCTGTTCAAGGTGTGGCTCTTGTACCTTGCAACACCTGAGGGGGGGGGTTAAAGGTAACCTTTGAAATTGGTTCAACTAGGCTTCGGCCTACACTCTGCTCCTCTACTCCTCCTGCTGACCTTGGGCTCAAACACCGCTAGTTTCTGCCCGGAACTGCTAGCTGCACAGAGAAAAACACCAGTCAATGTGTTTGTGGGGTTCAGCACCGCCAGCTGTTCCCCTGCTGTGTAGTCGGCATCGTGTCCAGCACAAGCCACGCTGGCACAACTGACCAAAAGCTGCCACCAGTGCAGGCTTCGGCCTACACTTTGCTCCTCTCCTCCTCCTGCTGTCCCTGGGCTCAAACAACGCCAGTTTCTGCCCGGACATGCTAGCTGCACAGAGAAAAACACCAGCCAATGTGTTAGTGAGGTTCAGCACCGCCAGCTGTTCCCCTGCTGTGTAGCTGGCAACGTGTCCTGCAAACGCCACGCAGGCACATGAACTGAAATTGAAGGGAGCCTGCCCCCCACCCCCCCAGGTGTTTCTATGTATAACAGCCACCTTGTACAGCAGTACTGCTGCATTTGTACAAGGTGGCTGACTTTTTCTCCTTGCACACGTGGAACTCAACACGTACAAAATGTGTCTCATTGAGACCATTCCACTGTCCCTGAGGTGTGACTTTCCTTTCTAATGATACGCAGCACCACCCTTGTTAGCGCTGCCCGTCTTTTGACATCATTGGTTAGCTGGCTGCGCCTGTGCGTCTGCCCTGCTCGAAACAACGCCCCTCGGTGTCTTATTTTTTTGAACAGCGAGGGTGTGATTGATGGGCATGTGCAGTGCATATGTTTGCCTGTGTTCACTCATCTCCTTCCGCCTTCTTCAGACTGGGTGTCCTCATGGCCGCGGCAGGCGATAAGGGATCAGATGAGGCCGCCCAGTCTGAAGCAGGTGTAAGGACATGTGTGAGCGTCAAACATATTTACTCAACAAGGCCACGAATCCCAGCCACGCAGTGTGATTTTTTGAAAACACACTGTGGGTCTGGGATTCATGTCCATCGCTAACCGTAACGGCCGACATTAAATGAGGTCAGAAGACAGGAAGCGCTCACAGCGCATGGCCAAGGGATCACAATAGCGCAGACTCCTGTACAGCAAATAACAACGCTCAGGAATCTGCGCACAGCAGCTAGGTGTAAATTTTGACACCTGTGCTGCAGCTCCTTAAAAAGACAAGTCACGCCTCCACTACTGTTTGACAGTATAATGGGCTAAATAGTGTACGTGTTTAATTCAGCGTGTGCAAGGAGCAAAAATTACATAGAGCAACCTTTGACTTGTGCATCATTAATGCTGTTCAAGGTGTGGCTCTTGTACCTTGCAACACCTGAGGGGGGGGTAAAGGTAACCTTTGAAATTGGTTCAACTAGGCTTCGGCCTACACTCTGCTCCTCTCCTCCTCCTGCTGACCCTGGGCTCAAACACCGCTAGTTTCTGCCCGGAACTGCTAGCTGCACAGAGAAAAACACCAGTCAATGTGTTCGTGGGGTTCAGCACCGCCAGCTGTTCCCCTGCTGTGTAGTCGGCATCGTGTCCAGCACAAGCCACGCTGGCACAACTGACCAAAAGCTGCCACCAGTGCAGGCTTCGGCCTACACTTTGCTCCTCTCCTCCTCCTGCTGACCCTGGGCTCAAACAACGCCAGTTTCTGCCCGGACATGCTAGCTGCACAGAGAAAAACACCAGCCAATGTGTTAGTGGGGTTCAGCACCGCCAGCTGTTCCCCTGCTGTGTAGCTGGCAACGTGTCCTGCAAACGCCACGCAGGCACATGAACTGAAATTGAAGGGAGCCTGCCCCCCACCCCCCCAGGTGTTTCTATGTATAACAGCCACCTTGTACAGCAGTACTGCTGCATTTGTACAAGGTGGCTGACTTTTTCTCCTTGCACACGTGGAACTCAACAAGTACAAAATGTGTCTCATTACAGACCATTACAATGTCCCTGAGGTGTGACTTTCCTTTTTAATGACACGCAGCACCCCCATTGTTAGCGCTGCCCGTCTCCTGACATCATTGGTTGGCTGGATGTGCCTGTGTGTCCCCCCTGCCCGACACAACGCCCCCCGTTGTCTCATATATTTTGACTGCGAGGGTGTGATTGATGGGCACGAGCAGTGCATATGTTCCCCTGTCTTCACTCCCCTCCTTCCGCCTTCTTCTGACTGTGCGGCCTCATGGCCGCGGCATGCGATAAGGGATCAGCTGAGGCCGCCCAGTCTGAAGCAGGTGTAAGGACATGTGTGAGCGGCGAACATATTTACTGCACAAGGCCACGAATCCCAGCACCGCAGTGTGACTTTAGGAAAAGCCACTGTGGGTCTGGGATTTATGGCCATCGTTAACCGCACCGGCCAACATGAAATGAGGTCATGAGACGGCCTGCACTAACAGGGTATTGCCAAGGGATAACACAAGAGCGCAGTTTCCTGTACTGCAAATAACAACGGTAAGGAATCTGCGCCCAGCACCTAGGTGTAAATTTGTACACCTGTGCTGCGTCTCCTTAAAAAGACTAGTAGTCACGCCTCCACTACTGTTTGACAGTATAATGGGCTAAATAGTGTACGTGTTTAATTCAGCGTGTGCAAGGAGCAAAATTAAATAGAGCAACCTTTGACTTGTGCATCATTAATGCTGTTCAAGGTGTGGCTCTTGTACCTTGCAACACCTGAGGGGGGGGTTAAAGGTAACCTTTGAAATTGGTTCAACTAGGCTTCGGCCTACACTCTGCTCCTCTCCTCCTCCTGCTGACCCTGGGCTCAAACACCGCTAGTTTTTGCCCGGAACTGCTAGCTGCACAGAGAAAAACACCAGTCAATGTGTTAGTGGGGTTCAGCAACGCCAGCTGTTCCCCTGCTGTGTAGTCGGCAACGTGTCCAGCACAAGCCACGCTGGCACAACAGAACAAAAGCTGCCACCAGTGCAGGCGTCGGCCTACACTTTGCTCCTCTCCTCCTCCTGCTGACCCTGGGCTCAAACAACGCCTGTTTCTGCCCGGACATGCTAGCTGCACAGAGAAAAACACCAGCCAATGTGTTAGTGGGGTTCAGCACCGCCAGCTGTTCCCCTGCTGTGTAGTCGGCAACGTGTCCAGCACAAGCCACGCTGGCACAACAGAACAAAAGCTGCCACCAGTGCAGGCTTCGGCCTACACTTTGCTCCTCTCCTCCTCCTGCTGACCCTGGGCTCAAACAACGCCTGTTTCTGCCCGGACATGCTAGCTGCACAGAGAAAAACACCAGCCAATGTGTTAGTGGGGTTCAGCACCGCCAGCTGTTCCCCTGCTGTGTAGTCGGCAACGTGTCCAGCACAAGCCACGCTGGCACAACCGACCAAAAGCTGCCACCAGTGCAGGCTTCGGCCTACACTTTGCTCCTCTCCTCCTCCTGCTGACCCTGGGCTCAAACAACGCCAGTTTCTGCCCGGACATGCTAGCTGCACAGAGAAAAACACCAGCCAATGTGTTAGTGGGGTTCAGCACCGCTAGCTGTTCCCCTGCTGTGTAGCTGGCAACGTGTCCTGCAAACGCCACGCAGGCACATGAACTGAAATTGAAGGGAGCCTGCCCCCCACCCCCAGGTGTTTCTATGTATAACAGCCACCTTGTACAGCAGTACTGCTGCATTTGTACAAGGTGGCTGACTTTTTGTCCTTGCCCACGTGGAACTCAAAACGTACAAAATGTGTCTCATTGAGACCATTCCACTGTCCCTGAGGTGTGACTTTCCTTTCTAATGATACGCAGCACCCCCCTTGGTAGCGCTTCCCGTCTTCTGACATCATTGGTTGGCTTGTTGCGCCTGTGCGTCCGCCCTGCCTGAAACAATGCTCCTCGTCTTATTTTGACTGCGAGGGTGTGATTGATGGGCACGAGCAGTGCATATCTTCACCTGTCTTAACTCATCTCCTTCCGCCTTCTTCAGACTGTGCAGCCTCATGGCCGCGGCATGCGAGAAGGGATCAGCAGAGGCCGCCCAGTCTGAAGCAGGTGTAAGGACGTGTGTGAGCGGCCAAAATATTTACTGCTCAAGGCCACGAATCACAGCACCGCAGTGTGACTTTATGAAAAGGCACTGTGGGTCTGGGATATATGGCCATCGTTAACCGCACCGGCCAACATGAAATGAGGTCATAAGACGGGCAGCTCTAACAGGGCATTGCCAAGGGATAACACAAGAGCGCAGACTCCTGTACAGCAAATAACAACGCTCAGGAAGCTGCGCCAAGCACCAAGGCGTTATTTGGGACACCTGTGCTGCGTCTCCTTAAAAAGCCAAGTCACGCATCCACTACAGTTTGACTGTAGAATGGGCTAAATTGTGTACGTCTTTCATTCAGCGTGTGCAAGTAGACAAATTAATAGAGCAACCTTTCACTTGTGCAGCATTAATACTGCACAAGGTGTGTCTCTTGTACTTTGTAACACCTGAGGGGGGTTAAAGGTTTCCTTTGAAATTGGTTCAAATAGGCTTCGGCCTACACTCTGCTCCTCTCCTCCTCCTCCTGCTTCAACACGGGCTCTAACATCGCTAGTTTTTGACCGCAAGTGCTAGCTGCACAGAGAAAAACACACGCCATTGTGTTAGTGGGGTTCAGCAACGCCAGCTGTTCCCCCACTGTGTAGCCGGCAAAGTGTCCTGCAAACGCAACGCAGACACAAAGCTGCCTCCAGTGCAGGCTTCGGCCTACACTCTGCTCCCCCTGCTTACCCTTAGCTCCAACACCGCTAGTTGGGGCTCTAGGAAGACAATCTTTAATAGGCAACGCATCTGGGTTCCAGCACCGCCAGCTGGTTCTCGGCAGTGTTTTTGTCACAGGTACTCCCTCGTGCCAAGCCTGGTTTCAGCACCGTCAGCTGTTTCCGGGTTGTGTCAAGCTCACTGAGACGCCTATGCTTGCCCCGTCGTGGTGCGGTCGGGTTAGCCAACTCCAGGGTGCCTCCAGTTTAGGAGCTTCCTATGTGGGCTGCGTGAACTGGTAGTCAAGGCTGGCTCTTGCACACTGGGGCAACGCATCTGGGTTCCAGCACCGCCAGCTGGTTCTCGGCCGTGTTCTTGTCACAGGTACTCCCTCGTGCCAAGCCTGGTTTCAGCACCGTCAGCTGTTTCCGGGTTGTGTCAAGCTCACTGAGACGCCTATGCTGGGGCAACGCATCTGGGTTCCAGCAACGCCAGCTGGTTCTCGGCAGTGTTTTTGACACAGGTACTCCCTCGTGCCAAGCCTGGTTTCAGCACCGTCAGCTGTTTCCGGGTTGTGTCAAGCTCACGCCTATGCTTGCCCCGTCGTGGTGCGGTCGGGTTAGCCAACTCCAGGGTGCCTCCAGTTTAGGAGCTTCCTATGTGGGCTGCGTGAACTGGTAGTCAAGGCTGGTTCTGTAGTGCCAGTAGGCCCAGCTCCCCCTGTAGGACTGTTGGGGTTCGATAAGTGCGGCTGCCTCGCGGCCTAGCTGTTCTCTCCTCTCCTGTGGGCCTTGGGGTCCACCACCTGGTTCCAGCACCGTCAGCTGGTTCCGGGCCGAGCCTTTGGCTTAGGTGCCTCCTCCTGGGTATCCGAGTTCCGCCAACGTCAGGCGGTCCTTGGTAGTGCTTTTAAGCGCGGGCACCTACAGCTTAGTAACCGGGTTCCAGCACCGCCAGCTGGTCCTCGGTCGTGCCATTGGCTCTTGCACACTGGGGCAACGCATCTGGGTTCCAGCACCGCCAGCTGGTTCTCGGCCGTGTTCTTGTCACAGGTACTCCCTCGTGCCAAGCCTGGTTTCAGCACCGTCAGCTGTTTCCAGGTTGTGTCAAGCTCACTGAGACGCCTATGCTTGCCCCGTCGTGGTGCGGTCGGGTTAGCCAACTCCAGGGTGCCTCCAGTTTAGGAGCTTCCTATGTGGGCTGCGTGAACTGGTAGTCAAGGCTGGTTCTGTAGTGCCAGTAGGCCCAGCTTCCCCTGTAGGACTGTTGGGGTTCGATAACTGCGGCTGCCTCGCGGCCTAGCTGTTCTCTCCTCTCCTGTGGGCCTTGGGGTCCACCACCTGGTTCCAGCACCGTCAGCTGGTTCCGGGCCGAGCCTTTGGCTTAGGTGCCTCCTCCTGGGTATCCGAGTTCCGCCAACGTCAGGCGGTCCTTGGTAGTGCTTTTAAGCGCGGGCACCTACAGCTTAGTAACCGGGTTCCAGCACCGCCAGCTGGTCCTCGGTCGTGCCATTGGCTCTTGCACACTGGGGCAACGCATCTGGGTTCCAGCACCGCCAGCTGGTTCTCGGCAGTGTTTTTGTCACAGGTACTCCCTCGTGCCAAACCTGGTTTCAGCACCGTCAGCTGTTTCTGGGGTGTGTCAAACTCGCTGAGACGCCTATGTTTGCCCCGTCGTGTTGCAGTCGGGTTAGCCAACTCCAGGGTGCCTCCAGTTTAGAAGCTTCCTATGTGGGCTGCGTGAACTGGTAGTCAAGGCTGGTTCTGTAGTGCCAGTAGGCCCAGCTCCCCCTGTAGGACTGTTGGGGTTCGGTAAAAGCGGCTGCCTCGCGGCCTAGCTGTTCTCTCCTCTCCTGTGGGCCTTCGGGTCCACCACCTGGTTCCAGCACCGTCAGCTGGTTCTCGGCAGTGTCTTTTGCTCTTGTACCTTCTGCTCCCCATCCTGGTTCCAGTACCGTCAGCTGGTTCCGGGCAGAGCCTTTGGCTTAGGTGCCTCCTTCTGGGTATCCAAGTTCCACCAACGTCAGGTGGTCCTTGGTAGTGCTTTCAGGCACGGGTACCTCCTGCTTAGTAACCGGGTTCCAGTAACGTCAGCTGGTCCTCGGTAGTTCCATTGGCTCTTGGACCTTCGGCTACCCATCCGGGTTCCAGTACCGTCAGCTGGTTCTCGGCAGTGTCTTTTGCTCTTGTACCTTCTGCTCCCCATCCTGGTTCCAGTAACGTCAGCTGGTTCCGGGCAGAGCCTTTGGCTTAGGTGCCTCCTTCTGGGTATCCGAGTTCCGCCAACGCCAGGCGGTCCTTGGTAGTGCTTTTTAGCACGGGTACCTCCTGCTTAGTAACCGGGTTCCAGTAACGTCAGCTGGTCCTCGGTAGTTCCATAGGCTCTTGAACCTTCGGGTAGCCATCCGAGTTCCAGTTCCATCAGCTGGTTCTTGGCATTTTCTCAGCCTTCTTGTACCTTCTGCTACATTTCCAAGTTTAAGACCCTAAAGTCGATGACCCGGAAGACCACCCCGATGACGACGACCCGGAAGACCACCCCGATGACGACGACGACGACCCGGAAGACCACCCCGATGAAGATGGCGGAGACGACGACGGCGGAGACGACGACGGCTGAGACGACGACGGCGGAGATGACGACACTGGAGACGACGACCCTGGAGACGACGACATGGAAGACCGAGAAGCAGAAGAACAAGAGGCTGCAGAACAAAGAGCAGAAGAACATTAAGCATAAGACTTAATATCAGAGCAAAAGATATTATCTAAATTATATGCAGAAGAAGACTAAGCAGTGTATGGGGGTGAGTCCGTTCCTCCTCGTGGTGCCCCTGGATAAAGCCTGATGCTGCAGGCCAAACTGAACGCGGACAAATGTAACTTTTGTGACTGGCAGAACGGAAGGTGTAATCTTCCAACTTTTATAGATAACAACTACGGGAATGCCTGTCACAAATGAGAATATGATGAAGTAGAATAGGAAGAATAATAACAGTGGAATAAAAAGAATATGTAGAATAGGAAGAATAATAATAGTTGAATAAAATGAATATGAAGAATGTAATAAAAAAAAAAATAGGTAGAAGATGAAGAAGAAGATGAATAAGGTGAAGAAGAAGTTGATGTCAAAGATGCTGATGATGATGAAGATGAAAGTGTGGGAAAAGTAAAAAAAAAAAAGAAAAAAAAGAAGGGGAAGGGCGTGGAATAGTGAAACATCATTATCTGACAAAATAAAAAAAAATTTACATACTCAATATCTTTTTCACTCCGAACGTCTTTAAAAAAAAAAAAACATGCTATTCTATTTGATTGGGCTAAACCTCATTGCCTTTAATGTCTCCGCCACCTCCCACAATACATCCTACATTATTCTTAGTTGTTTTCCTTGATGTAGAATGAACCTACAAGGAAAGAAAGGGTTTATTTTAATTCCGATATTTTGGTCCCATTGACTTGCATTGGGATCGGGTATCGGTATCGGCGATATCCGATATTTTTTGAATATCGGCCGATCCCAACCGATACCGATACTTTCTGATATCGGAAGGTATCGCTCAACACTACCCATGATACAGCACTCCAACTGTTGGCATTGACTCAGGGCTCATCCTTGGTCAGCCATTTTGCCGTCCACTTCCGTACCCAAGCATCTGAGTTGGAGTGCTTGGATAAAGTCCTTATCCCAAATGTTTTGGAGGGGGCTGGCTGACCAAGTGAAGGACGTTCTGGCCACTAGGGAGATTCCTGCCACACTGGCGGAGTTAATAGCTGTGTCCACTAGTATTGACCTCTGGTTTTACGAGCAGAGGATAGAGCAAGCCCAGTGTAGGCAAAGGTTTCAGCTGGCTCCCACCTTCGCCAAACCTTTGGAATCTCCGGTCCTGGTCCCTGAGTCACATGAGGCCATGGAGGTGTCACGAGCGAGATCTAAGTCCCGGACTGCTCGTACACTCAAGGTCTGTCATGTTTGCCAGCAGTCAGGACATCTTGCCACCAGATGTCCCCAGCGGTCAAAGAAATGTCAGCATCTAGTGGTAGTAGGTGGAGGTACACTAGACACAGCGATGCTTGCTTCCAAATTGTCCTTTAAGGGGACAAATACTATAGGCTCATTCTCTCACTCAGTAGAGCTCTGCGTGGATTCTGGGGCGGAAGGCAATTTAATGTCTTCAGCCTTCGCCCAACGTCACGCAATTCCCCTGGTAATGCTAGCTCAACCAGTTACCGTACGAGTGGTGAATGGGTCAACACTACCCTGTCAGATAACACACCAGACCATCCCTTTCACTCTGTCCATGTTGCCATCTCATCAGGAGATTATATCTCTGCTCGTCATTACTGAGGGAATTGATGAGGTCCTGTTAGCTATACCTTGGATACGGTACCACTCTCCTCATAATGAGTGGTCCACAGGCAGAATTTTGGGATGGGGTTAATCTTGTGGGGTAGATGTAAGAGGGAATGCGTTCAAGTTGCTGCTACCGAGGTACCCGCAGATCTATCCTCTCTCCCTAATCAATATTGGCCCTCAGCGGACGTGTTCTCCAAAAGGGCTGTGGAGACCCTTCCGCCTCACTGCCCCTATGACTGTCCTATAGACCTCTTGCCTGGTGCTGAGCCTCTCCGGGGTCGAGTCTATCCGTTATCTCTCCTGGAGATGGAGGCAATGTCACAGTACAGTCAGGAAAATCTGACAAGGGGATTCATTAGGAAGTCCGTGTCACGTGCAGGGGCCGGGTTCTTCTTCCTGCAGAAGAAGAATGGGGAATTACGTCCACGTATAGACTACAGGGGTCTTAATGCCATCACCGTTAAGAATAAATATCCCCTGCCCCTGATATCTGAACTGTTTGATAGGCTTCGGGGAGCAAGGGTATTTACTAAATTAGATCTGCGGGGTGCTTACAACCTGATTCGCATCCATGAGGAGGAAGAATGGAAGACAGCTTTAACACCAGGGATGGGCACTATGAATATCTAGTGATGCCCTTTGGGCTCTGTAATGCCTCAGCCATTTTCCAAGACTTTAAATGATATCTTCTGGGATATGCTCTCCACCTTGGTTGTAGTCTATCTGGCTGATATTCTCATCTACTCTCCAGATATTGACTCCCACCGGAGAGATGTTTGCAAAGTCTTCGACCTCTTACGAGCTAATTCCCTCTACGCCAAGTTGGAGAAATGTGTGTCTGAGCAGGAGTCCTTACCTTTCCTGGGCTATATCATCTCTACCCAGGGATTGGCTATGGATCCTGCCACACTACAAGCTGTGATGGACTGGCAAGAGCCCCATTCTCTTTAAGCAGTGTAGCACTTTATGGGGTTCATTAACTTTTATCACCAGTTCATTCCTCATTTCTCCACTTTGGTAGCTCCCTTGGTATCCCTCACCAAGAAGGGAGCAAATCCCAAATTGTGGTCTCAGGAGGTCTCCAAGGCCTTCACTTCTATTAAGTCCCATTTTGCTAGCGCTCCCATCCTAATCGCCCCAATGTAGATAAGCCATTTTTAATGGAGGTGGATGCCTCTTCTGTTGGTGCTGAAGCAGTCCTCATTCAAAAGGATGCTCAAGGTCGGACGCATCCTTGCTTCTTCTTTTCCAAGACCGTCACACCAGCGGAAAGGAATTATTCCATCGGGGACAGGGAGTTGCTAGGAATGAAGTTGGCCTTCTCTGAGTAGAGACATCTTTTGGAGGGAGCTCGCTTTCCTTTCTGAGTATTCACAGACCCCAAGAATTTGGTTTACCTACAGACAGCCCAGCTGTTAAATTCTTGCCAGGCAAGATGGTCCTTGTTCTCCTTCCATTTCACCCTCCAGTTCCTTTCCGAGGAGAACAACATTCGTGCCGACGCTCTCTCTCGCTCCGTTGTGTCATCTGAGGAGGAGGAAGAGGAGCCTCGACTTATTGTCCCTACCGAGAGTCTGAGAACTGTGGCTCCGATTTCGCTAGAGTCTGTACCGAATGGCAAGACTTTTGTACCATGCAGTCTGCGTCCACAGGTTCTCTCTTGGGCTCAATCGCCCAGTGTGGATGAATATTTTGGGTCTAAAAGGACATCTGACATACTGGTGGCCGCATATGGCCTGAGACGTCTCAGACTATGTCCAGGCATGTGTCTCCTGCGCCAAAAACAAGTCTCCTCGTCGATGGCCAGCTGGGTTGCTTTACCCCCTGCCGGTGGCGGACAGGCCCTGGGAGATGGTCAGGATGGATTTTGTGGTGGGCTTACCCAAGTCTTGTTAGCTGCACCATTATTTGTGTGATCACCGACCATTTTTGCAAAATGGTGCACTTGGTGCCTCTTCCACGGCTACCTTCTGCATGGGCGCTGGCAGCGTTGTTTATCAAACATATCTTTCGCCTACATGGTATGGCGGACAAAATTGTCAGTATCCGGGGTCCCTAGTTTGCGTCTCGATTCTGGAGAGAGCTTTGTCGTCTACTCAGCATTGAGTTGAATCTCTCCTCGGCATATCATCCCGAGACAAATGGGTTGGTAGAGAGAGCCAACAAGACGCTGGTCACATGTCTATGTAATTTTTTTCTGCCAGGCAGGATGACTGGACATCCTTGCTACCGTAGGTGGAGTTTGCGCTTAACAACGCCATAGCCGACTCCACCGGTCAGACTCCATTTCTCCTTAATTACGGCCAGCATCCGCGTGTTCCTGTGCCCATGCCCGTGTCTTCCGCCGACTCCCTGGTGGCAAACTAGCAGACACGGGACACTTGGGACCACACTCAGGATGCCATTCGGGCCTCCAAGGAGAGAATGAGGTTATCCAGCAATGTACATCGGCACCCCGCTCCGACCTTTGCTCCTGGCGACTTAGTGTGGCTCTCCACCCGTGACATCAGGCTGTGTGTTGAGTCCACTAAGTTTGCACCTCGCTACTTGGGTCCCTTCAAGGTCCTCGAACAGGTTAACCCTGTGGTCGATCGTCAGGCCCTTCCTCTACGACTAGGTATCACTGACTTCTTTCATGTGTCCCTTTTGAAGCCCATATGCATGTCCCGATTTTCCGAGTCATCTGCCGGGACAGGTTCATCTATGGGCGATTACGAGGTGAATACTATTTTGGGGTGCAAGGTGGTATGTGGCAAGAAATTTTATTTGGTGGACTGGAAGGGTTATGTCCCAGAGGACAGGTCTTGGGAGCCTGCAGAGCACATTCGAGCTCCACAGCTCATTGCAGCCTTCGAGCTTAGCGAGGTCCAAGGAGGGAGGGGCCCAAGGAGGGGGGTAATGTTAGGGGTCAAGTTCTCGCATCTACACAGGGGGAATCTTGAACCATCTCTGCTGCAGTCTCCCATTCTTCTCTAGCCACAGTGTAGCCTGCTGAGCGGAGACGTCGATCCCAGCATCTGGCCCAGCCTGATACGGTGCGGATGATTACTGCTGCCTTTCCAGGCTCAGCAATTGTAACCAGTACTGGTCAGCGGCGAGCAGATGTCTCTGGGACTAAGTCCTGCTTTTCCCCTTCTGAGCATGCCCAGTGTAAGACCTCTCATTGGAGGTCGAGGGCCACATGCTCAGGTACTGAAGCAGCTCCCATTGGTCCTCTAGGAAGGTCCTGAAGTTGCTAGGTACTGTAGCATCTCCCAATGGTCCTCTAGGAAGGTCTTGAAATTGCTGCAGCTATAAAAGGTTCGCATGGCCACATGGCCATGCGCTAGTATTAACCTAAGTTATTAGGTCAGCACCAGTGTGGTCATGCTTGCATGTGGTCAGGGTTTGGCTGAAATAAGCCCTTAGAATACCAGCACCTCAGGTGAGGAGTTTGTGTATGTGGTTTCAGGGTTTGGCTGAAATTACCCCCTAGAATACTGGCACCTCCAGTGAGGAGTTTTGTGTGTGCTATGCTGACTGCATGACCACTGTCGGCTCTATTAGGTAGCTGTTCCCCTGTGAGGTTAACAGGGCACAGTGTTCTCTTTCTCAAGCGAATCTGTGAAGTAACAGGATTTCGCTTATACCGCCATATAGTACTGTCTTTTAATAGCAGCAGGTACTCTCCTGCACGGTGGACCCCGGGTTGCGAATGCACCTACTACTCAATATATATATATATATATATATATATATATAGTTAGGTCCATATATATTTAGACAGAGACAACATTTTTCTAATTTTGGTTATAGACATTACCACAATGAATTTTAAACAAAACAATTCAGATGCAGTTGAAGTTCAGACGTTCAGCTTTCATTTGAGGGTATCCACATTAAAATTGGATGAAGGGTTTAGGAGTATCATCAATTAGAAAAATGTTGTCTCTGTCCAAATATATATGGACCTAACTGTATATATATATATATATATACATATATATATATATATATATATATATATATATATATGTATATATATATATATATATACTCGGTGCATTCCGCCAACCCTAACAAATATTCTTTCTCTCAATGTTAAAAGTAACCTACCCTTAAAATTATGGACTGCTCATGTCTTTGTCAAACTTACAAATTAGGCAAGGGATCAAATAATTATTTCCCTCACTGTATATTAAAAACTACGTTTGGGGTTTGGTACTGAACCATAGGCGTCCAGTATGGACCACGAACTTTACCGTTTGGATTTCGCTATGATCCAAACAAAGTACACCACATTCTCTGTAAAACATTCTTGAGGCAATGTGATGGCATGGTCATGCATGGATTCCAATAGCACTGGGTCACTACAGTTTATGCAGAATATGTTTTAATGAAATTCAATAAAATGTGTTAAAAAAGTTGAAAAGTTAACTTTGATTTTACATTTTATATAGTGATAATGGAAAGTCGTGAAAGAAAAAACTTGTATAAATGGTACATCTGTACACATAGTCTGTTATATTGAGGTTGTATTCTGTATGGATAAGTGTCAAATATAAAATTATAGCTTTAAACTAAGAGAAAAAAGAAAGGCAATTACTAAAGAGAAAGAGAAAAGAAATGAAAGGGAAGGGAAGAAAAGAAAAGAAAGCATCAGGGAGGAAGGAATCAGGGTGACGTTAGGGATGGATGATTACATATAACCGATTATGCTTGTTCAATGGGGAGGTTGTAGTTACTAATAAAGCTATGAAGTGAATAGGGATCTTTCCTTAAAAGAAGTTTAAGAGAACCAAATTCTGGAATACTGGTTCCAGTTATCATGGGCGTGTGCCATAAGAGATTCCATACGTTCTATACTATTCAGTACACATATCCATTCTTTGGTGGTGGGTATAACAGAGGATTTCCTGTGTCTGGGAATTATGATTTGAGCAGCAGTGAGGAAGAATCGTAGTTTGTATTTCTCAGCTGAAATAGTGGTATTGGGATGTAGAGAAAGAAGTGCAATCTGAGGCTAGGGGGTCAGACTAACGTGTCACTTGAAATTAGGTTTAAAAAGTTTGTGTCAAAATGGCTACATAAGGTATCAAATCCACCAACTATGGGTCATAGTGCGTACATTAGCCCCACATCTCCGGCACAAGCTGAAACATGGAGGATACCAGGAAAATTTTGTGTAAGAGTTCAGTACATCTATATCAGCGAATTAAGATATTTAAACGTTTTTTTCTTGAGCATGGCAAGATATGGACATCTTATGTGTCAATGCAAATATCTAGAGACGACCAGACCCGGACAGAGTAAACTGAAGATCATTTTGACAGATGTCAAGGGACCAAGGAACGCCATCTGAAAGGGCATAAGTGAGAATATTGGATAGGTTAGCAGAAGAGATTCAGAGAAGGTAGGGGAGTGAGGAGGTAGACCATTAGGGAAACAATGTTTGAAGGAAAGCACTTGGTTGTACATTTTCTAGCCAAGACAGAGATCTCTCTAGGCATGCTCAGTACAGGGCTGTAAAAGAGGGAAGTTTTGAGGAATCAGTCATCTTCTGCCCCAGCCGAACCTGATCAGAGTAATAATACCTTAAAAAGCAATAGTCTTTATTGATGATGTGATTGAAGACAGACGAATCTGGATGAATTCTATAGTGTACATGGCTTTTCTTTCTGCTCAGATTTAACCAAATGCAGAAAATTTGAATTGCGCTTCACAGTACAGATTGATAAGGACCCAAAATATACTACGAAAGTAGTCCAGTAGTTTTTTAAGACCAAAAAGTGGAATATTCTACAATCACTGAGTCAATCACCAGATCCCAATGCCCATAATTTCCTCACGATTAAGGTAAAACTTAAAGGGACTCTGTCACCTGAATTTGGAGGGAACAATCTTCAGCCATGGAGGCGGGGTTTTCGGGTGTTTGATTCACCCTTTCCTTACCCACTGGCTGCATGCTGGCTGCAATATTGGATTGAAGTTCATTCTCTGTCCTCCGTAGTACATGCCAGCACAAGGTAATCTTGCCTTGCACAGGGGTGTACTATGGAGGACAGAGAATGAACTTCAATCCAATATTGCAGCTAGCATGCAGCCAGCGGGTAAGGAAAGGGTGAATCAAACACCCGAAAACCCCGCCTCAATGGCTGAAGATTGTTCCCTCCAAATTCAGGTGACAGAGTCCCTTTAAAGCAGAAAGACCCACAAACAAGCAACAACTGAAATCAGCTGCAGTAAAGGCCTGGCAAAGCATCACAAAGGTGGAAATTCAACATTTGGTGACATCCGTGGCTTCCATACTTAAGACAGTCATAGCCTGCAGAGGATTCTCCACAACATGTTAAAAATGAACATTTTGTTTATGATAAATGTAATTTGTCCAATTGCTTTGAACTCCTGAAATGAGGATTCTTGGTAGAAAATGGTTGTATTTCCTAAATGTTTCACAAGATTATTATTATTATTGTTTATTGTTATAGCGCCATTTATTCCATGGCACTTTACATGTGAGGAGGGGTATACATAATAAAAACAAGTACAATAATCTTAAACAATACAAGTCACGACTGGTACAGTAGGAGAGAGACCCTGCCCGCGAGGGCTCACAATCTACAAGGGATGGGTGAGGATACAAGATATTTTTTTCTTAACTTTGTTAATTAAACCTGAAGGTTAACCATTCAATTGCATCTCAGGTGTTTTATTTTTTTTTTTAAAGTAGTGGTATGCAGAGTCCAAATCATGAAGGTCCAAATATTTCTGGACCTAACTGTAGTCTTGCCCGCAAAGATAGCGTAAATCCCTAAGCAAATCCACATAAAAATATCCACAGTTAGCCACCTCATGGCAATGATTGTCACTAATATCTGGGTTTCACCAAAAATGCTGGCTTCTTACATGGAATGTCAGAAGAAGCCAATATTAATGGGATGTTCTGGAAGAAGCCAGGATTGTGATCTGCGGCAGTGGGGTTGCATTGTGATTTACATGCTCAACACTGACACATCTATGTGGAATAATTACAGGACCTGACTTGGTTATTTTTATAGTTATTTTTCTTGGATCTTACAATGGTGGTGATTTTATGACCTCACCGAATGCTGACATTATTTTAGCTTGGTGTTGTAACACTGTGATTTTTTTCTAACTTTGTTGAGCATACTAAGGATTTGGGGACTTTTTCACTTTTAGCAGCAAATGGATTAAACATCGACACACCTGTTTGCATGTTTGTTGTAAAAAAAAAATGTTTTGTATGCATC
The DNA here is from genome assembly GCF_032444005.1 of Ranitomeya imitator. Taxonomy (NCBI): domain Eukaryota; kingdom Metazoa; phylum Chordata; class Amphibia; order Anura; family Dendrobatidae; genus Ranitomeya; species Ranitomeya imitator. The sequence goes on along the minus strand of NC_091285.1, from coordinate 216,534,170 downwards.
TATATAGATTCAGAATGGCACAGAGGTATATTATAGGTTTGTTGCAGGCTTTGGATATCATATAAAAAATGCAATACAATACAATGCAATACAAAATGATCCATAGCCAACTTTACATGAAGTACATTTATCTTATATAATTATTTTTTTTAAATAATATTGCAAAATAAAATGTTTAACTCTGCTTAACAATTTTGCATATGACTTTTTTAACATATGCCAAAATGTATCAATATTAAGCATAATGCAACAATGTGAATTTATTTTTTTTTTTGACTGCATGCTTTTATTTTAGTGTAGTCCTTAAAATGTAAATGTAGAAACAGGGCTCCCCCTACAGCCTGTGCTAATCATGGTCAAGGTTATTTGATTCTGTGGTGAGCAAGCCTGAATAACATTGACCTTTACTTCCCAGTGACTAAAGATTTTTCAGCTGGGCATAATGATCTCATTATATCACTCAATCCATATCTCTTGTTATTCTCCCGTGATATTCTTTATATATACATATATATATAATATATGCACAAATATAAAGACATCTTTGTTTTGGCTGAGCTTTAAAATGCGGTGATCTGCAAAAAAAAAAGTTAAATTCCTATGATGCATAAGAAATAATCACATATAGAGTTCTTTATCTTATCTTTTCATTCTTTTAGTCTTAGCAGAAAATGTTGCCACCAAGAAATATAATAATATTCTAATTCTATATTTTTTAAAAAGATTTATTTCTTAAGAGGCTGGAAAGTAACCAATGCAATATGTTACAAAGAAATGTTCTTTTAACCTGTTGTTCATTTGCTTTTTCACCATGGTACATTAGAATAATTAACATATGGCCTGCTAAATTTTGTAGTTCCATTATTGCGATCAATCTATATAATGTGTAATCAAATCTATGCACCAGCATTGTAACACTGCAATAAAAAAAATGATCGCAACGCCAAATTTTTAGCAAGGAAATCATAAAAACTATTTCAACCGCCTGCAACCCAAGTAATCCTTGCTCTATTTTTAGTGACTTAAATCCCCAGCTACAGCAATGCTCTGATGGTCGGAATAAGAAGATTGTGAAAGTGTGAGGGATTAGCCAGTAGCATTGTATGACAAAGCAATACACTTGCCACTGATAAGACAGAGCAGGAGGAAAAGAGAATTCATAATTTAGACAAATGTTATATTTTCATAATACGTGTTGGGATTATTTTGAAAACATTTAGGCATTGATGCATTTTCAGATTATCTGAATTATTTTCATCTGAGATCTTTTATGCTGCTATTGTAGCCCAAATAAACACTCTGTACTGTACACTAATCACTCTGTGAAAAGACACAATATATTTACATGCGTGATGTTATGAAACACAAAATTACAGATCACTTTGCTGAAAATGGAAGTAAACCCCAAGTTTAGGTAAATATTATCTATCTATGTACACAGGTGGTCAAAATTGTTGGTACCCCTCATTTAATGAAAGAAAAACCCATAATGGTCACAGAAATAACTTAAATCTGACAAAGTAATAATAAATAAAACATCTATGGAAACTAACAAATTAAAGTCAGACATTGCTTTTCATCCATGCTTCCACAAAATTAAAAAAAATAAAACTCATGAAAAAGGCCTGGACAGAAATGATGGTACCCTTGAAAATATTGTGACAAAAGGGACGTGCTAAATCACGGTGTGTCCACTAGCTAGCAACACAGGTGTCTACAATCTTGGAATCAGTGAGTGGGCCTGTATATAGGGCTACAGATACTCACTGTGCTGTTTGGTGACATGGTGTGTATCACACTCAACATGGACCAGAAGAAGCGAAGGAAAAAGTTGTACCAGGAGATTAGAAAGAAAATTATGCACAAACATGTTAAAGGTAAAAGTTATAAGACCATCTCCAAGCAGCTTGATGTTCCTGTAACTACGGTTCACATATTTTTCAGAAATTTAAGATCCATGGGACTGTGGCCAACCTACCTGAACATGGCCGCAGGAGGAAAACTGATGACAAATCAAATACATGGATAATATGAATGGTAACAAAAGAGCCCAGAAAAACTTCTAAACAGATTAAAGGTGAACTTCAAGCTGAAGGAACATCAGTGTCAGATCGCACTATACGTGGTTTTATGAACCAAAGGGGACTTCACGGGAGACAACCAAGGAGGATACCATTGTTGAAAAAAAAAGAATAAAAAAGCCAGACTGGAATTTGCCAAACTACATGTTGACAACACAAAGCTCCTGGGAGAATGTCCTATGGACAGATGAGACAAAAATTGAACTTTTTGGCAAGGCACACGTCACGCTGCAGCTATGCAGGTAACTGCAACTTCCACTAGATGGCAATAGAGTGGAAGGATAGTAACAAATTCTGCAAGGGGAGACCTGCAGTGCTCTAGCAAAGCTACCATCAGGTGGCAGCAGAATAGTCAAACAAGCCGAGTCAAAACCTAGACCGTCATGCATTAAAATGGGAAAAAACAAGCACAGAGTCAGTGGAGAGCCAAAGGGTCAATACCAGACAAAAAGCAGAAGTACCAGGGACCAGAGGCAAAGTCAAGTCAAAGTCAAAGCTGAGTCAAACATCGGGAAATCCAAAAGCAATCAGGAAACACTAAGACAGGACTGGCAGAGAAGGAGGAATAGACATGGACAAGGTCAGAAAGTGCAACGGGACCAAACAGGGTACTACCAGAGTCAGATACTCATGCCACAGGCAGAAAATATAACTGATACCACCTGCAGGATGCAGTGGAGCTAAATAGCAAACCTGAATCTAGAATGAGGCAGAGAAAAGTTTACCCTTGACATGATCAGCCCGGGAAAAAGGCAGACAGGACTCAAAACCTGAATTGGATTATGACAGCACATCAGATCTATGTTCATAGATGGAAAAATGAAGCATATCAAGAAAACAACACTGTCCCTTCTGTGAAACATGGAGGATGTTCTGAGGCTGCTTTGCTGCATCTGGCACAGGGTGTCTAGAATCTGTGAAGGGCACAATGAAATCTCAAGACTATCAAGGGATTCTAGAGAGAAATGTGCTGCCCAGTGTCAGAAAGCTTGGTCTCAGTCACAAGTCATGGGTTTTGCAACAGAATAATGACCCAAAATACACAGCTAAAAAACACCCAAGAATGGCTAAGAGGAAAACATTGGACTATTCTGAGTGTGGCCTTCTATGTGCCCTGATTTAAATCCTATTGAGCATCTTTGGAAAGAGCTGAAACATGCCATATGGACAAGGCAACCTTCAAACAAGAGACAACTGGAGCAGTTTGATCTCAAGGAGTGGGTCAAAATACCTGTCGCGAGGTGCAGAAGTCTCATTGATAGCTACAAGAATCAGTGATTGCCTCAAAAGGTTGTGCAACAAAATATTAAGTTAAGAGTACCATAACTTCTGTCCAGGCCTATTTCATGAGTTTAATTTTTATTTTTTAAATTCTGTGGAAGCATGGTTGAAAACCAATGTCTGACTTTCATTCGTTCATTTTCATAGATCTTTTATTTATTATTACTTTTGACAGATTCAAGTTATATCTGTGACCATTGAGGGTTTTTCTATCATTAAATGAGGGGTACCAACAATTTTGACCACGTGTGTATCTATGTCTATCTATACACTATTGTGCAAAAGATCACTTTACTGAAAATGGAAGTATACCCCAAGATTAAGTAACTATTATCTATCTATCTATCTATCTATCTATCTATCTATCTATCTATCTATCTATCTATCTATCTATCTATCTATCTATCTATCTATCTATCTACAGTATCTGTCTGTCTGTCTATCTAGCTATCTATCCACCTATTGCTCATATCTATCTGTTATCTATCTACAGTTGGGAAAAAAAGTATTAAGTCAGCCACCAATTGTGCAAGTTCTCCCACTTAAACAGATGAGAGAGTCCTGTAATTGACATCATAAGTAGACCTCAACTATGAGAGTCAAAATGAGAATACAAATCTAGAAAATCACTTTTTCTGATTTGGCAAGATTTATTTTGCAAATTAGGGTGGAAAATAAGTATTTGGTCACCTAAAAACATGCAAGATTTCTGATTCTCACAGACCTGTAACTTCTTCTTTAAGGGGCTTCTCTGTCCTCCAATCATTACCTGTAGTAATGGCACCAGTTTGAACTTGCTACACTCCAAACTCCACTATGGTGAAGACCAATGACATGTCGAAGAGCTAAATACTTTTTTTTTTGTACAAATTTGCTAAAGTTGACACATTAGAACTTCAATCACAATGCCACACATTGGAAGCAGTGGCGTAAATCATAGCACTATTAAACCTTGAAGTAGAGGAAAATTACTCTGTGGAGTGAGGATTAATGCTTCCATCAGTTTGGGTTTAGGATTGGCAAAGAGATCTTTCCTTGCCTGACTGCATTGTGCCAACCTGTAAGGTTTGCTTGGGATGGTATAATGCTATGGGGTTTTTCACTGGTCAGCCTAAATACTTTAGTTCCAGTGAAGGGAAATCTTAATGCTTTAGCATGCCAAGACATTTTGGACATTTGTATGCTTCCAACTTAGTGGGAAAATTTTGGGAAATTTCCTTTGCTGTTCCAGTATAACTTTGTTGCTTATGCACAAAGAAAGGGTTGTAAAGGCATGACTAGGTGAGTTTGATGTGATAGAACTTTGACTGGCCTGCATACAGCTCAACCCCTTTCAGCACTTTTGAGATGAAGCAGAACTGAAACTGTAAGCTAGGGACACTTATCAAACATTTAAAAAATTGCAGCTGTGTAGTGTAACGGAAACGCATGTTTCAAGGTTATAGAATCACACTGCAAAGATTCATATTGCTGCTCTAGATCTATACAAAATTACCTTGATCAAGGCAGAGTGGCATGCTGGTATTCTTTCTGGCACATGGCATACAGTGGTGTTTTACTCCATCAACCCTCCCTAATCACATCCGTATTATGGTTAAAGGAAACCTGACAGTAGCCCAGGTCCCCCAAACTGCCATTATGTATTTATTAGTATGTTAACACCCTTCCTATCAATCCCTTTTGATTGTGTCATTGATTTCTGTATATTGCAAAAAAAACATTTTTATAACTGTGCTGTGGATATGCAAATTAGTAGGTGACTCGTTGTGGGAACATTGTTTTCCCCAGGCTAGTAAACTCACAAACCATGCCTCCCTAACAATGTGCAGTATGCCTGGCGTACATACCCTGGCTTCATCAGTGCACTGAGCATGTCGGGGTGGCAGCAGTGACATAGGACATAGTCGTTAGTTTTACAGAGTTAGTTTTACAGAGCCCGCGTTAATGGCTGGCTGAGTCCAATGCCACTCTTGCAAATCTTGCTACTCATGCCCCTGGGGTGTGTTCACATGACTAGTCAGATGACTCGTCTGGAGAAAACAATGTCAACCGCTCACCTACTAATTAGAATTTAGCCTATCTATATGATTGTCTAACGTCCACTTCCGTCTGTTTGTCTGTCTGTAACGGAAATCCTGTGTCGCTGATTGGTTGTGCCCAGCCGGCCGCTACCAATCAGCAACAGGCACAGTCCGGCCGCGAATTGGCCCCCCCTTCTCCCCTACAGTCAGTGCCCCTCCATACTCCCCTCCAGTCAGCGCTCACATAGCCTTTTAGCAGTCCGTTAAACGGACTTCGTTACACTGCGGCATAGCGCGGTGTAACGCAATCCGTTAAGCTGCTATTAACCCTATAAGTGTGACCAAATTTTTACTATTGATGCTGCCTATGCAGCATCAATAGTAAAAACATATAATGTTAAAAATAATAATTTAAAAAAATCATTATATTCTCACCTTTCTGCGTCCGCGGCAGCCTTTCTCGCTCCTCGCGATGCTCCGGTCCCAAGAATGCATTGCGGCAATGACCCCAGATGACATAGCGGTCTCGTGGGACCGCTACATCATCATGGGTTGTTGCCGCAAGGCATTACTGGGAGCGGAGCGTCGCGAGAAGCATCGCTAAAGGCTGGGCTGGATCCGGGGGCCGCCAGAAGGTGAGTATATAACTATTTTTTATTTTTATTTTTTTTTAACAGGGATATGGTGCCCACATTGCTATATACTATGTGGGCTGTGTTATATACTGCGTGGGCTGTGTTATATACTACATCGGTGTGCTATATACTACATGGCTGTGCAATATACTATGTGGGCTGTGCAATATACTACGTGGCTGTGTTATATACTATGTGGGCTGTGTTATATACTGCATGGCATGTGCTATATACTACACGGGCTGTGTTATATACTGCATAGGCTGGGTTCTATACTGCATGGGCTGTGTTATATACTACGTCGCTGTGCTGTATACTCTGTGGGCTGTGTTATATACTGTGTGGCTGTGCAATATACTACGTGGCTGTGCTATATACTACGTGGCTGTGTTATAATCGGGCCACCATCTAGTACAATTATAAAATGCTTGTTTGCAACATGCAGACATCAATTAGATACTAAAAAGGGAAAGAATGTTTGGAAAAATGGCATGATGGCATTTTGGTGGACCTGGGCAAGCTGTCAGTTTCCCTTTAAGTGGGTCCTTACAGAATACCAGCCAATAGACCACACTGCAAAAAAGACACAGGTTGGCAAAAATCAGCTTGTGCCTGCTACCATGCTGTAAGAAAGTAGGAAGTTATTTTGGATGGCTTACTGTGCCTTGTCTATTATTGAATCAATTCCACACAGAAAGGAAGCAATTTCTGATAACAGAACGAATTTATAGAATGACAGTATATATAATTTGCCAATATTCAAGGAGAGATACACTTTGAGATCTCCAGAACTGAGTCTTTTAAAGTTATCAGAATCTAAACATTCAGGTCGTTTTTATAATATGCAAAACTACAGCATAATGTTGTGAAGTTACATTATTTTTTAAGATAGTATTCGAGTTTCCTCTTAGATTAGAGAGAGTCTGTCACCCCAATTTATACATTCATATTAAAATATCACTTTTTTTTTAATCAAGTACATTTTTATTAATTTCATAGCAGTTACACATATATGAATGACATTTTCAACCCAAGGTGTTTAATCCACCCACCGACATACCCTGAAAACCTCCCCCTTAACATTTGTTATTCAGAATACCATATCATAGATATACGACCATACAAAACAGAATAAATCAGGCCGGTCAAGACCAGGAAAGTCGAAAGGCACACAGCCGACTGGCGCTTGTAAATGCAATATGTAGTGATTCCACAGCAACTGATACACATCTAACAAGATCCTATGAAAAGTTTCCCTGTCTCAACAGTACACGGTTCATCTACATATCTCAGTATGCAAGTGAGAGGATTACTAGTCACCGTTCATCAATAGGCTTATTCTACATGGCCCAAAACTGCTCCCCAATAAAAGTGCAGATACGGGCATGACCTGTTGGGCGCACCTTGGGCATCCAGATTATTATTATTATTATACATTTTTATAGCGCCATTTATTCCATGGCACTTTCCATGTGAATACGGGGAAAATACAGAGAAAAAACAAGGCACATAGGTACATAAGGAGGGAGGACCCTGCTTGCGAGGGCTCATAGTCTGCAGGATTCATGTCTAAGACCTATTTTAAACAAAATTTCAGGTGATCTGTATACTCTCTGAATGACATAGAGCTGCGAGAGTCGTTTGGGCTCACTAAGCGAAAGATTGGGTTTGTATTCCAGCACCGAAGCTGAAAAAATTACTTGTACAGATTTTAATTATTTTGCTTTACACACAAAAAACATTTTATTGAATATGTAAATGAGGAGTCCTCAGTGAAACCTTGATATGGCCAAGAGCTCAGTGCACCACTTTGTCCCTCAAAGTAGCTCTCTTATTATTATTATTTAATTATTTATATCGCACCATTGATTGCATGGTGCTGTACATGAAAAGGGGTTACATACAAATTACAGAGATCACTTACAGTAAGCAAACTAACAATTACAGACTGATACAGAGGGGCGAGGACGATGCACTTGTGGGCTTACATTCTACATGATGGTGGGGAAGGAGACAATAGTTTGAGGGTTGCAGGAGCTCCAGTGTTGGTGAGGAGGTAGCTTCGATAGTGGTGAGGAGGCAGCGGGGTCAGTGCAGGCTGTAGGCTTTCCTGAAGAGATGGGTTTTCAGGTTCCGTCTGAAGGATCTGAATGTGGTTGATAGTCGGATGTGTTGGGGCAAAGAATTCCAGAGGATGGGGGATATTTGGGAGAAGTCTTGGAGGTGGTTGGGTGAGTAGCAAATTTGGAGGAGACAGGTTGTGGATGGCTTTGTAGGTTAGTGTTAGTAATTTGAACTGGATACACTGAGGAAATGGGAGCCAGTTCAGAGATATGCAGAGGGGGGAAGAGGAGGAGTAGTGAGGAGAGAGATGAATTAGTCAGGCAGCAGAGTTAAGGATGGACTGGAGAGGTGCAAGGATGTTAGAAGGGAGGCCACAGAAAAGGATGTTGCAGTACTCAAGGCAGGAGATGATGAGGGCATGCACAAGCATTTTAGTTGATTGACAGTTGAGGAAAGGATGGATTCTGGAGATATTTTTGAGCTGGAGGCGACAGGAGGTGGAAAGAGCTTGGATGTGTGGTTTGAAGAACAGGGCAGAGTCAAGGGTTAGGCTAGGTTCCCATTGCGTCAATGGGACCACGCTAACAGACAGCGTTGCACGGCGAAATTAACACCGTGCAACGCGTCCGTTAGCGCGTCCATTCACAGCAATGGGGACCCGCATCACTAGCGCATGCCATTTTCGGCACGTGCTTGCGATGTGCCGGTGTTTTGTGGCGCGCCGCGGACGCTGCTTGCAGCGTCCGAGGCGCGTCCAAGGTCCGTTCCCCGCTCTTGCAGATCGGAGATCTGCGAGAGTGGGGACGTTTAACAAGACCCCTTTACAAAACATTGCGTTAGCACAATCTGCTAGCACTAGGCGCTAAACGGATTGCACTAACGCAATCTGAACCTAGCCTTACTCCGAGGCAGCGGACTTCCGGTACGAGTGAAAGCGTGATGTCTTTAATTGCGATAGATTGGTCAAGTAAGGAAGATCTATGAGATGGAGGAAAGATAAGGAGTTCAGATTTGTCCACATTGAGTTTAAGGAAGCAAGAGTAAAAGGAGGATATGGCTGATAGACACCCGGGGATTCTGGACAGCAGAGAGGTGACGTCTGGGCCAGAAAGGTAGATCTGAGTGTCATCGGCATAAAGGTGGTACTGGAATCCATGGGACTTTGAGTTGTCCAAGGCCAAGTGTATAGATTGAGAAGAGTAGGGGTCCTAGAACAGAGAAAAAAAAGGATATTTGTTTTAGCTCCTTGGGTAAAAATCTACAAAATTTATTCCAATAATTAAAACATGACAATGGACATGCTTCAAGACCGCACCATGTGTGCACACAGGAATAGCAAGTGACGCGTTTCGATCGCAAGAGCGATCTTCATTGGAATACATTTTGAAGATTTTTACCCAAAGATCTGGAACAAAGACCCTTTTTTTCTCTGTTGCATATCATTTCATCAGGACAGAGTTCCCATGCACCTGGAATGTGGTGGGCTGGCTTTATTTACTTTTGTACCTTCTGTCCTAGAACAGAGCCTTGGGAGACTCCAACAGAGAGAGGGTGGGATGAGGAGGTAGTGTGGGAGTGGGAGACGCTGAATGTGCGGTTGGAAAGGAATTGAGGAGATCCAGGATAGGATGAGGTCTTTGATGCCAAAGTAGGAGAGGATCTGTAGTAGGAGGCAGTGGTCAACTGTATCAAAAGCAGAGGACATGTCTAGAAGGAAGAGTACAGAGTATTAGCTTTGGCTGTAAGTAGGCCGTTAGTAATTTTGGTCAGGGCTATCTCATTTGAGTGATGGGGCAGAAACCAGATTGTAGATTGTCAAAGAACAAGTTAGATGAGAGGTGGGAGGAAAGTTCAGCATGCACGTGCTGCTCCAGGAGTTTGGAAGCGAATGGAGCAGCAATATTGGGTGATAGTTGAACATAGCAGTTGGATCGGGGGTTGGCTTTTTAAAGATAGATGTGATTGTGGCATGTTTGAAAGCAGAAGGGAAGGTGCCAGAAGTTAGTGATAGGTTGAAGAGGTGGGTTAGGGATGAGATAAGAGTGGTGGTGAGGTTGGGGAGGAGGTGGGATGGGATGGGGTCGAGCGCAAAGGTGGGAGGTGCTATTTGGAGAGGAGACAATTAAGCCCCCTTCAGTGATGTTGGATAGGGAGGTTACGGGGTTTGGGCATTGGTCTGGTATACAAAGGGGTTGTGGTGCTTGAACAATGAAGACTTGCCTTGTTTGGTCGATCTTATTTTTAAAGTGTGTGGCAAAGTCCCCAGCTGAGATGAGGGAGGATGGAGGGGGCAGTGGGAGGCGGAGGAGGGAGTTAAACGTTTTGAATAACTGATGCGAGAGTGCCATTCTGAATTAAATCCTCAGCCCTGAACATAGAATTGGGTGGCATATAGTGATAAGAGGGGGATAAGAATGCATCTGCACACTACCACCATGTGTGCTCACGGCTAGAAGAGTGTCAGTGCGTGAAGAGCTGAGCTGATGGTTCAATTCAGACAGAGGTTCAATGGAGTAGAGTCAATCAACATAAGGGGATGTGCAAATGGATTGTTTTTCGGGAGTGAAATGGTGCAGTGAGCTCTTGGTCACGTGAAGGGTGCACCAAAGACCCCTAATTTACATGTATAGTAAAACATCACTACAAGTGTGATTGTTATAGGAGTCGTGCCCTCTTTTTGATTATATAAATGATTTCATTTTTGGGTTTTGAGGGTGACAGACTCCCTTTAATCCAAGTGAAATTATTTTGTCAGTCCATTACAAAAATGTAGAAACATTTGGCAGGGTGTAATCTTATGTCTAATTGTTAAACATAAGATGCTTTCTTCTATCACTTGACGACATTTTGCTGTGGCTTAATAAAGATTTAGATAGTGATAAAATAAATTGAATCACAGCCTGTTCAGGAAAGGACTATGATTTGTAGAGCTCAATGTTCCTACTGCAACTCACTCTCTGCCAAATGGGTGTTGCCAACTTTGAAACTGCTGGCATCATTGAGCATTCACCCTGCCAGCATTGTAAAAGATCAGTTGCAGAATTCTTTCTATGCTCAACTAAATAGTTATTAACTATGGTCTAGGAATTAGCTTTGTCAAAAACATTATAGTCTAATATATAACATCAAGCTGAGCGCGTGCTCTGTCTATTGCGATCACAAAGACTATCAGATGACATAATTGTATTTACTCTGAAGACTATTTTAACTGGATACAAGCTATGTATCTATCTTATTTTAGTGGTCTCTCTTTGGAGAAAGGAGGCTGTAATAGAGCAATTGAGGCAGGAATAGAAGCCTATCCTCTTCAGCGATGAGTCTAGCTTTTGCTTGGATGCAATGACTGTGGATTGGTCTGAAGACCATGTGAAAAAGGTATTCATGAGGGAATGTAATACTGCGTCTACTCTATCAATATAATGGTGTAGGGTGGCATAATGTATGGTAGCTAGTGTTGAGCATTCCGATACCGCAAGTATCGGGTATCGGCCGATACTTGCGGTATCGGAATTCCGATACCGAGATCCGATATTTTTGTGATATCGGGTATCGGTATCGGAAGTGTAAAATAAAGAATTAAAATAAAAAATATTGTTATATTCACCTCTCCGGCGGCCCCTGGACATCTGCGCGAGGAACCGGCGTCCAGCACGGCTTCTTTCTTCAAAATGCGCGCCTTTAGGACCTGTGGTATGACGTCCCGGCTTCTGATTGGTCGCGTGCCGCCCATGTGACCGCCACGCGACCAATCAGAAGCCGCGACGTCATTCCTCAGCTAAAGTCCTAGAATGAGCGCCTTTTAGGACCTGAGGAATGACGTCGCGGCTTCTGATTGGTCGCGTGGCAGTCACATGGGCGGCACGCGACCAATCAGAAGCCGGGACGTCATTCCACAGGTCCTAAAGGCGCGCATTTTGAAGAAAGAAGCCGTGCCGGACGCCGGATCCTCCCGCTGATGTCCAGGGGCCGCCGGAGAGGTGAATATAACAATATTTTTTATTTTAATTCTTTATTTTACACTTTAATATGGATCCCAGGGCCTGAAGGAGAGTTTCCTCTCCTTCAGACCCTGGGATCCATGAGGATACATTCCGATACTTGATGTCCCATTGATTTGTATTGGTATCGGATATCGGTATCGGCGATATCCGATATTTTTCGGGTATCGGCCGATACTATCCGATACCGATACTTTCAAGTATCGGACGGTATCGCTCAACACTAATGGTAGCCAGACACCTCCAGTCTTAATTATAGTTACACGAACAGCTCGGCATTACATTGATTTGGTGTAAAACCAGTTGTACAAACATTTCTTCAAAATTTCTCAGGAGCCATTTTTCCCTGGGCCACCTGTTGCTTGCACTATTGTGAGCAGCATGGTTGTCCAAAATGTGCTACCATGGCTTGCAATCTCTCTGTGCTTGTCTCTCATCAAGCATATTTGAGACATGATTGTTCGGCAATTGCAAAAGAGCAGCCAGTAGCAGATCTTAATGATTTGTGTGCCCTAATGTATTTAGCATGGAAGAACATCCCCAGACAACCATTATTAACTGCCAAAGCGTGGGTGAGCATATACAGCTCTGGCAGAAATTAAAAGACCACTGCAAAATGTTCAGTTTTTTGTCTGATTTTTCTTTATAGGTATAGTTTTGAGTAAAATGTAAATTGTTCTTTTATTCTATAAACTTATAACAACATGTCTCCGAATTTCCAAGCAATAAATTTTGTATTTTTTTTTTGACAAAGAAAAATGGTCAAAATTAAAAAAATAAAAATAGTGCTTTCAGACCTCAAATAAAGCAAAGAAAACAAGTTCATAATCATTTATAAACAACAATACTAATGTTTTAACTCAGGAAGAGTTCATAAATCAATATTTTGTGTAATAACCATGATTTTTAATCACAGCTTTCATGCGTCTTGGCATGCTTTCCACCAGTCTTTCACACTGCTTCTGGTGCAAAAATTTAAGCAGTTCTTCTTCGTTTGATGGCTTGTGACTATCCTTCATCCTCTTGATTACATTCCAGAGGTTTTAAATGTGGTTCAGGTCAGAAAATTGGGCTGCCCATGACAGGGTTTTGAGATGCCAGAGCTGTATACTGTATATATACAAAGTGTTAGGTCTCAAGTTCCTGAAGCTGCACAGGGGAAATCTCGAACCACCTCCGCTGGGTATCCCATTCTTCTCCAGCTGCCGTGGAGCCTGCTCAGTGGAGACGTCAATCCCAGAGTCTGGCTCAAGCAGATACTGTGAGCTTGGTTACTGCTGCCCTTCCAGGCTCAGCCATTGTAGCCAGTACTGGTCAGCGGCGAGCAGACGCTTCTGGGACTAAGTCCTGCTTTTCTCCTTCTGTGCATGCCCAAGGGAAGACCTTTCATTGGAGGTCGAGGGTCACATGCTCAGGTCCTTTTGCAGCTCCTATTGGTCTACTAGGAAGGTCCTGAAGAAGCTACAACTATAAAAGGTTTGCATGGCCGCACGGCCATGCGCTAGTATCAATTGTGTTTGGTTGTTACCAGTGGATACTCTACCACTCAGTCATATGTGGAGAGTCTGTTTAGCTCTGGGGCTGTACACTCAAGCAGGCAGCTAGTGTCAGTGAGGGCAATTAGCCTTGGCTTAGCATCTGGTTCCTTCATGTGTGCGGTTAGCACAGAAGAGTTCCAGAGCAAGCACAACCCTAGTTAGGGTAATAGTTTTCTGTGTACAGCGCGACTCTGTGAAGCAACAGAGGTCGCTCAGTGTCCATCCGCCATTACTTAGCAGCAGGTATCTCTGCATGGTGGACCCCGGGCTGCGAACGCACCTCGTATCTACCTCTCATTACTCGGTGCGTTCCGCTAGCCCTAGCACACAGTGGTTTGAAAAAGTATTCTTACCCTGTGAACTTTTCAACATTTTTCTCATTGAACTCACAAACTTAGATGTATTTTATTGGGAATTTAAGTAGTTTGCTGACACAAAGTAGCAACTAATTGCGAAGTTTAATGTGAATGATACATGGTTTTCTAAATATTTTAATAATGTGGATCTGAAAATTGTGACTTTTAAGTTTTTTTAGGGACCAGATCTCATTTGAAATTACTTTGAGGGGCCTATGTAAAAGAAAACACAAAAGTGTCATTTTAAAAACATCACTTCTCAAAGAGCTTGACGCCTCATTCAATAAGTTTATTAATCCTTCAGGTGCTTCACCAAAATTAAAGTGATTTGGAAGGAAAAAATGAAAAAAAAAATTTTTCACATAAAGTGTTGCTTTAGCCCCAAATTTTACATTTTCAAAAGGATAGCAGGAAGAAATGAACTATGCAATTTGTTGTGGAATTCCTCCGATAACACATATGTGGTTGAAAACCACTGTTTGGGCGCACGGCAGGGCTTAGAAAATAAGGAGCACCATTTGACTTTTGGAATGCAAAATTGGCTGGAATAGTTAGCAGATGCCATATTTTGTTTGCAGAGCAACCCAGAAGTAACTCCATTTTGGAGACTAGCCCCTCAAAGAATTTATTTAGAGGTGTGTTGAGCACCTTGAATCCGAAGGTGCTTTGCAGAATTTTATAATCTTTATCTGTCAAAAATAAAACAATACTTTTTTTTCCACACATATGTTGTTTTGTCCTAATTTTTTCATTTTTTCAAGTGATCCCGTTTTGGAATCTACACGTCACAGAACTTATTTAGAGGTGTGGTGAGCACCTTGAACCCATAGGTACTTCACAATTTTATAATGTTTAGCTGTGAAAATGAAAAAAAATAATAATTTTTCTCACAAAAATTTTGTTTTAGTCCCAAATTTTTTACATTCACAAGGTTGTCATAAGAAAATCGACCATGCAATTTTTTGTTCATGCCTCCTGTTTTTGAAAGATTGCATAGAATCAGCACACCACAACTTTCTGAATACACCATAGCATCTCCGCCTGCACCTCCCTCATGGTCCAGCAGTTTGTCCGCTTCACTGTACTCCGCCCTATCTCAGTACTGCAGCCAGCCCTCGGTCCAGAAGTTGTGGTCATGTAAGAGATTGTTTCCTCCTACAAATGACAAAGCTAAAAGGTTGAACTCCACCATGTCAAATCTGTTGGAAACAGAAATGCTGCCTTTCCATATGGTAGATACAGATGGTTTTCGAAAGCTGATGGCCGTCGCAGTCCCCAATACCAGTTGAACAGTCACCTTTGGCTCTCTAAGTAAGCTTTGCCTGCGCTACACCAGCATGTCGCAGACAACATCACCTTTTCCTTGACTAAATATATGTCTGCCAGGGTGAATTTCACCACAGACACTTGGAACGCAGAACAGATGTGGCGCATATCACGTTTACGGAGAGGTCACAGATTGTGGATCTCTGCACCCTACTGCACAGTTTCAAAATGGCTGCTAAGATGGTTAGGACCGATGATGACTGTCTTCACACAGGCGGGTGCAAAGGGAGGGTGGATTAATGCAACTGAGTGCTTGCTGATGATACCAGACAGACTGTTAGTGAAGGTGCAAGAGCCAAGGAACAAGTGGAGGAGGAAAAGGTAATTGGTGAGCAAGTGTCAAGAGATGAAGATCTGCAACACGATCCCTGTATAGTTATGATTTGAAATAGTGCTGACTACTGGGTTGTCACTCTATTAGATCCACATTATAAGACAAATTTTGCCAGATGTTTCTTGCTCTGGAAAGGAACCCGGGAATGCTGGAATATCAAAACATACTTTTAGAAAACCTTAAGAGAGGTTTTCCCCAAGACAGCAGTGAGGCATACAATGTGCATCGCAGCACTAGAATTCCAACTTCTGGTACATCAATTCGTCAATGCCAAACATTAGCAGCAGTAGAGTAAGTGCCAGAAGCAATTTCTGTGAGTACTTTGACACTTTTTTTGACCAGATCCTGCACCAGTACAACAGGAACAGTCCAACTCTAACACATGATCAATGACTGGAGAGGATTATGCAGCAGTATATAGACCTCAATATCAATACCATCAGGGAGGGTTTGGACTGGATGAGTGACCTGAGCTCTCCTCTCACGCTTTTGTGGTTTTATCATGCTCAGCAGCCAGCGTTCTCTCTGAACGTATCTGCACTGTTGGTGGTGTCCTGATGGATAAGCACAGCTGGCTGTCCTCTAAAAGTGTAGACCCCCTAACTTTCCTCACAATGAACAAGTCATGGATCTCCAAGGAATTTTTCACCCCAATAGCAGACTGTACACACTCGTCGATGTTGTAGTTTTTAGTGTGCTGCATTGATATCGCATAATTTCAGTCTGTCATATCTTTAGTGGGGCTTCAGTACCTGATGTTGCTGCTGCTGCAGATGCTATCACTAATTTGTGGAAATGTGAACAGTCCTGGTTGGGGCTCCATCTGCTGGATTTGCTGTAGTGAAAGACAAAAAGCGCCCGAGAAAGTTCTACTGGACAATGTACTCAGATTCTAGTGTGAATGAGGAATCAAATCAGTCAAGTTTCTCAGTGGATAAGAATGACATGAATGCAGGTTCTCCTGTTAAACCTTTAGGAGGAAAATTATAAGAGGCTGCCAAAGGTGCAAGGCGGCAACCGGACCGCAAATGGAAACAAGTGTCATGGAGACAATAGTAGATGAATCAGACTCAGACAACACTATTGTCTATCTTATAGATTATCAACTAGATAAAAATTCTGTCTCAGTTCTTTCTAAAAGCCTGGCGATTTGTATTACAGTTAGGTCCATATATATTTGGACAGAGACAACATTTTTTTAATTTTGGTTATAGACATCACCACAATGAATTTTAAACAAAACAAATCAGATGTTGTTGAAGTTCAGACTTTCAGCTTTCATTTGAGGGTATCCACATTAAAATTGGATGAATGGTTTAGAAGTTTCAGCTCCTTAACATGTGCCACCCTGTTTTTAAATGGACTAAAAGTAATTGGACAATTGACTCCAAGGCTATTTCATGGACAGGTGGGGGCAATCCCTTCGTTATGTCATTCTCAATTAAGCAGATAAAAGGCCTGGAGTTGATTTGAGGTGTGGTGCTTGCATTTGGAAGGTTTTGCTGTGAAGTAAACATGCGGTCAAAGGAGCTCTCCATGCAGGTGAAACAAGCCATCCTTAAGCTGTGAAAACAGAAAAAAACCCATCCGAGAAATTGATACAATATTAGGAGTGGCAAAATCTACAGTTTGGTACATCCTGAGAAAGAAAGAAAGCACTGGTGAACTCCTCAATGCAAAAAGACCTGGGCGCCCAGGGAAGACAACAGTGGTGGATGATCACAGAATAATCTCCATGGTGAACAGAAACCCCTTCACAACAGCCAACCAAGTGAACAACACTCTCTAGGAGGTAGGGGTATCAATATCCAAATCTATCATAAAGAGAAGACTGCATGAAAGTAAATACAGAGGGTTCACTGCACGGTGCAAGCCACTCATAAGCATCAAGAATAAAAAGGCTAGACTGGACTTTGCTAAAAAACATCTAAAAAAGCCAGCAGAGTTCTGGAAGATTATTCTTTGGACCGATGAAACAAAGATCAACCTCTACCAGAATGATGGAAAGAGAAAAGTATGGTGAAGGTGTGGTACAGCTCATGAATGATCCAAAGCATACCACATCATCTGTAAAACACGGCGCAGTCAGTGTGATGGCTTGGGCATGCATGGCTGCCAGTGGCACTGGGTTTCTAGTGTTTATTGATGATGTGACGCAGGACAGAAGCAGCTGAATGAATTCTGAGGTATTCAGAGACATACTGTGTGCTCAGATCCAGCCAAATGCAGCAAACTGTTTGGTCGTCGTTTCATACTACAGACGGACAATGACCCAAAACATAAAGTCAAAACAACCCAGGAGTTTATTAAAGCAAAGAAGTGGAATATTCTTCATTGGCCAAGTCAGTCACCTGATCTCAACCCAATTGAGCATGCATTTTACTTATTAAAAACTAAACTTCAGACAGAAAGGCCCACAAACAAACAGCAACTGAAAACTACCGCAGTGAAGGCCTGGCAGAGCATCAAAAAGGAAGAAACACAGCGTCTGGTGATGTCCATGAGTTCAAGACTTCAGGCAGTCATTGCCAACAAAGGGTTTTCAACCAAGTACTAAAAATGAACATTTTATTTAAAATTATTGAATCTGTCCAATTACTTTTGATCCCTTTAAAAACAGGGTGGCACATGTTAAGGAGCTGAAACTCCTAAACCCTTCATCCAATTTTAATGTGGAGACCCTCAAATGAAAGCTGAAAGTCTAAACTTCAACTGCATCTGAATGGTTTTGTTTAAAATTCATTGTGGTAATGTCTATAACCAAAATTAGAAAAATTTTGTCTCTGTCCAAATATATATGGACCTAACTGTACCAGCGAGTTTGACATTGTGGACTTTAAAACTGATTTAATTAAAGCAATTCACAAAATATATTTGCATAAATCTTGTGTTTCCTCCCAGGCATGTCCCCCACCTCTTCCCACTCCAGGAGAAATATCCTGTAGGACTGGGCCACTGGGTTTTAGGGTGCATGATGATAAGTCTGAGAACTTAACTGTAGTAGCAGATGATGCTGCTTTATTATTGAGCATCAATGATGAAAACCATACACCAGAGAATAAGGTCTGTAGTTCTCCAATTAAACCTTTTGTTGGAGGAGTCCAATCAAATTACATGCCCCCAATACCACCATGTAATACCATTGAGATTTTCTATGAGCAACTCATAATAGACATGGAGGCACTCATATATCCCAAACTACTTTCCAATCTCACCTTGGTGGAATAAAGGGCATTGAAAATGATAAAAAGTTGGGACGATTCGATAGACAGTCAGACAAGGGTGGCAATTTGGCACTACTCACAATGGAATATTTTTTACAAGAGGCGCATAAGCAGCTGGCTGACACAGACACCTACACGACGTTTCCCTGTGATCACACAAGTAGATACCGTAGACAACTGCAATCTTTTCTAAAACACTATGTTTATCTAGGCACTATCACAAGCCAAAAAGCTGAAAAGTTGTTTCCCGAATGTCCTAAAAAGCCAC
Source organism: Ranitomeya imitator (assembly GCF_032444005.1). Classification (NCBI taxonomy): domain Eukaryota; kingdom Metazoa; phylum Chordata; class Amphibia; order Anura; family Dendrobatidae; genus Ranitomeya; species Ranitomeya imitator. The sequence continues at coordinate 216,515,044 of NC_091285.1, read as the reverse complement.
ATTGGTACTTCATACCAAAACTCCACAAGTAAAGAATCCATCCCCCAGGCCATTCCGTAGTGTCCGTGATAGGGTCTCTGACCAAGCCCATTTTCCAGTATGCTGACTGGCTGCTATTAAAAAGTGCACTTTCTTTTTTAAAGGATAGTGGTGATTTTTTACGCATTATCCAGGGTTTCACCTGGCAAGAAGACTTCACACTCACGTCCACCAGAATCCCCCAGGACCAAGGGGTAGATTGGATACATTCGGTCATTCTTAACACGGACAAAGCTGGGGATTTTATTGACTTCACATGTGGAACGTTAAAGTTTATTCTGAAACATAACACCTTTACATTTTTAGACGCATGGTACCTAAAAAAAACGACGCAGCCATGGACACACCAGTAGTGTGCACATTTGCTAATTTATTTTTGGCTGTGCTTGAGGGAGAGGTTGTCTACACAGGGCGGAACCACTTTTTGAAATACATCAGATTATACTTGGACTATGTGGACAACATCTTGATAGTATGGGCAGGAACTGAGGAATTTTTTCAGGATTTTGTCCACTACCTAAATACTGTAAACACCATAAACATGAAGTTCATCTCCATTTTTGGAGGGTTAGAGTTGGTTTTCTTGGATGTCAGAACTAGCATAGTGGATGGTAACATAAGAACAGAAGTACATAGGAAACCTACAGCTTTTAATTCCTTTCTACACTTTTCTAGCGCACATCCACCTCACGCAAAAGCAGCCTTACCTTATAGCCAGTTTTTAAGGTTAAGAAGTAAAATAGTGACCGCACATGCTTTTTGGAACAGGCTATTGACTTTAAAGGTAAATTAGATAAAAGGAGTTATTCATCTAAGTCCGTAGATGAGGCAATAAACAGAGTGGCAGCTTCATCCCAAAAAAGTCTGTTAGGTCTTAATAGTGACCATGATATCCCAAGTAAGAAAAATGAAAAAAGGTTTGTTTTTTGTTTTCAGTTTGGCCCCATGGACAGCCATATCAAGGCGTCTATAAACAAGCACTAGCACATCTGGAGCAAAGATGCAGATTTGACGGATATAGTGTCCCGTAGACCTTTAATTGCTAAGAAAAGAAGTACCAACTTGAAGGACCAGTTAGTACAAACTAGTCCTTCATTGTAAAAAAAAGTCATGCAATTACAGCCCAGGCATCTCAGAATTAGTCTCCAGGAAGAAGGTGGAGGAAGTCCCCCCCAGCCTCCCAAGGAAGGGAGAAGAAGAAACGGCTTTCATTGGCTTTCAACTTTATATGCAAAGCCTTTATGAATGTATGAGTATATCAACTACACTTTCAAAATATTTTAATTAAAAAAATTGTCTGGATTTAATTGGTTATTCATAGAGTATTACATGCTTTGTGTTATATTACGGTGGTTTTCAAAACTCAAAGAAAAAAAATCTGGATTCAATTAGTCATCCATACAATTTAACATGCTTTGTGTACAATTACAGTGGTTTAACCCCTTTACCCCCAAGGGTGGTTTGCACGTTAATGACCAGGCCAATTTTTACAATTCTGACCACTGTCCCTTTATGAGGTTATAACTCCGAAACGCTTCAACGGATCCTGGTGATTCTGACATTGTTTTCTCGTGACATATTGTACTTCATGATAGTGGTAAAATTTCTTTGATAGTACCTGCGTTTATTTGTGAAAAAAACGGAAATTTGGCGAAAATTTTGAAAATTTCGCAATTTTCAAACTTTGAATTTTTATGCAATTAAATCACAGAGATATGTCACACAAAATACTTAATAAGTAACATTTCCCACATGTCTCCTTTACATCAGCATAATTTTGGAACCAATTTATTTTTTTGTTAGGGAGTTATAAGGGTTAAAAGTTGACCAGCAATTTCTCATTTTTACAACACCATTTTTTTTTAGGGACCACGTCTCATTTGAAGTCATTTTGAGGGGTCTATATGATAGAAAATGCCCAAGTGTGACACCATTCTAAAAACTGCACCCCTCAAGGTGCTCAAAACCACATTCAAGAAGTTTATTAACCCTTCAGGTGTTTAATAGGAATTTTTGGAATGTTTAAATAAAAATGAACATTTAACTTTTTTACACAAAAAATTTACTTCAGCTCCAATTTGTTTTATTTTACCAAGGGTAACAGGAGAAATTGGACCCAAAAAGTTGTTGTCCAATTTGTCCTGAGTGCGCTGATATCCCATATGTGGCAGTAAACCACTGTTTGGGCGCATGGGAGAGCTCGGAAGGGAAGGAGCGCTATTTGACTTTTCAATGCAAAATTGACAGGAATTGAGATGGGACGCCATGTTGCGTTTGGAGAGCCACTGATGTGCCTAAACATTGAAACCCCCCACAAGTGACACCATTTTGGAAAGTAGACCCCCTAAGGAACTTATCTGGATGTGTGGTGAGCACTTTGACCCACCAAGTGCTTCACAGAAGTTTATAATGCAGAACCGTAAAAATAAAAAATCATATTTTTTCACAAAAATTATATTTTTGCCCCCAATTTTTTATTTTTCCAAGGGTAAGAGAAGAAATTGGACCTCAAAAGTTGTTGTCCAATTTGTCCTGAGTACGCTGATACCCCATATGTGGCAGTAAACCACTGTTTGGGCGCATGGGAGAGCTCGGAAGGGAAGGAGCGCAGTTTGACTTTTCAATGCAAAATTGACAGAAATTGAGATGGGACGCCATGTTGCGTTTGGAGAGCCACTGATGTGCCTAAACATTGAAACCCCCCACAAGTGACACCATTTTGGAAAGTAGACCCCCTAAGGAACTTATCTAGAGGTGTGGTGAGCACTTTGACCCACCAAGTGCTTCACAGAAGTTTATAATGCAGAACCGTAAAAATAAAAAATCATATTTTTTCACAAAAATTATATTTTTGCCCCCAATTTTTTATTTTTCCAAGGGTAAGAGAAGAAATTGGACCTCAAAAGTTGTTGTCCAATTTGTCCCGAGTACGCTGATACCCCATATGTGGCAGTAAACCACTGTTTGGGCGCATGGGAGAGCTCGGAAGGGAAGGAGCGCCGTTTGACTTTTCAATGCAAAATTGACAGGAATTGAGATGGGACGCCATGTTGCGTTTGGAGAGCCACTGATGTGCCTAAACATTGAAACCCCCCACAAGTGACACCATTTTGGAAAGTAGACCCCCTAAGGAACTTATCTGGATGTGTGGTGAGCACTTTGACCCACCAAGGGCTTCACAGAAGTTTATAATGCAGAGCCATAAAAATAAAACAAATTTTTTTTCCCACAAAAATTATTTTTTAGCCCCCAGTTTTGTATTTTCCCTAGGGTAACAGGAGAAATTGGACCCCAAAAGTTGTTGTCCAATTTGTCCTGAGTACGCTGATACCCCATATGTGGGGGGGAACCACCGTTTGGGCGCATGGGAGGGTTCGGAAGGGAAGGAGCGCCATTTGGAATGCAGACTTAGATGGAATGGTCTGCAGGCGTCACATTGCGTTTGCATAGCCCCTAATGTACCTAAACAGTAGAAACCCCCCACAAGTGACACCATTTTGGAAAGTAGACCCCCTAAGGAACTCATCTTGATGTGTTGTGAGAGCTTTGAACCCCCAAGTATTTCACTACAGTTTATAACGCAGAGCCATGCAAATAAAAAATATTTTTTTTTCCACAAAAATTATATTTTAGCCCCCAGTTTTGTATTTTTCCAAGGTTAGCAGGAGAAATTGGACCCTAAACGTTGTTGTCCAATTTGTCCTGAGTACGCTGATACCCGATATGTGGGGGGGAACCACCGTTTGGGCGCATGGGAGGGCTCGGAAGGGAAGGAGCATCATTTGGAATGCAGACTTAGATGGATTGGTCTGCAGGCGTCACATTGCGTTTGCAGAGCCCCTAATGTACCTAAACAGTAGAAACCCCCCACAAGTGACCCCATATTGGAAACTAGACCCCTCAATGAACTTATCTAGATGTGTTGTGAGAACTTTGAACCCCCAAGTGTTTCACTACAGTTTATAACGCAGAGCCGTGAAAATAAAAAATCTTTTTGTTTTCCCACAAAAATTATTTTTTAGCCCCCAGTTTTGTATTTTCCCAAGGGTAACAGGAGAAATTGGTCCACAAAAGTTGTTGTCCAATTTGTCCTGAGTACGCTGATACCCCATATGTTGGGGTAAACCCCTGTTTGGGCACACAGGAGAGCTCGGAAGGGAAGGAGCACTGTTTTACTTTTTCAACGCAGAATTGGCTGGAATTGAGATCGGACGCCATGTCGTGTTTGGAGAGCCCCTGATGTGCCGAAACAGTGGAAACCCCCCAATTATAACTGAAACCCTAATCTAAACACACCCCTAACCCTAATTCCAACGGTAACCCTAACCACACCTCTAACCCTGACACACCCCTAACCCTAATCCCAAACCTATTCCCAACTGTAAATGTAATCTAAACCCTAACCCTAACTTTAGCCCCAACCCTAACTGTAGCCCCAACCCTAACCCTAACCCTAGCCCTAACCCTAGCCCTAACCCTAGCCCTAGCCCTAACCCTAGCCCTAACCCTAGCCCTAACCCTAGCCCTAACCCTAACCCTAACCCTAGCCCTAACCCTAACCCTAACCCTAGCCCTAACCCTAGCCCTAACCCTAGCCCTAACCCTAACCCTAGCCCTAGCCCTAACCCTAGCCCTAACCCTAGCCCTAGCCCTAACCCTAGCCCTAACCCTAGCCCTAATGGGAAAATGGAAATAAATACATTTTTTTTTATTTTTCCCTAACTAAGGGGGTGATGAAGGGGGGTTTGATTTACTTTTATAGCGAGTTTTTTAGCGGATTTTTATGATTGGCAGCCGTCACACACTGAAAGACCCTTTTTATTGCAAAAAATATTTTTTGCAATACCACATTTTGAGAGCTATAATTTTTCCATATTTTGGTCCACAGAGTCATGTGAGGTCTTGTTTTTTGCGGGACGAGTTGACGTTTTTATTGAAAACATTTTTGGGCACGTGACATTTTTTTATCGCCTTTTATTCCGATTTTTGTGAGGAAGAATGACCAAAAGCCAGCTATTCATGAATTTCTATTGGGGGAGGCGTTTATACCGTTCCGCGTTTGGTAAAATTGATAAATCAGTTTTATTCTTCGGGTCAGTACGATTACAGCGATACCTTATTTATATCATTTTTTTATGGTTTGGTGCTTTTATACGATATTTTATAGAAAAAATAATTCTTTTTGCATCGCTTTATTCTCAGGACTATAACTTTTTTAATTTTTTGCTCATGATGCTGTATTGTGGCTCGTTTTTTGCGGGACAAGATGACATTTTCAGCGTTACCATGGTTATTTATATCTGTCTTTTTGATCGCGTGCTATTCCACTTTTTGTTCGGCGGTATGATAATAAAGCGTTGTTTTTTTGCCTCGTTTTTTTTTTTTTTTTCTTACGGTGTTTACTGAAGGGGTTAACTAGTGGGACAGTTTTATAGGTCGGGTCGTTACGGACGCGGCGATACTAAATATGTGTACTTTTATTGTTTTTTTTTTTTTTTTTAGATGAAGAAATGTATTTATGGGAATAATATTTTTTTTTTTTTTTTCATTATTTTGGAATATTTTTTTTTATTTTTTTTACACATTTGGAAAATTTTTTTTTTACTTTGTCCCAGGGGGGGACATCACAGATCAGTGATCTGACAGTTTGCACAGCACTCTGTCAGATCACTGATCTGACATGCAGCTCTGCAGCCTTCACAGTGCCTGCTCTAAGCAGGCTCTGTGAAGCCACCTCCCTCCCTGCAGGACCCGGATCCGCGGCCATCTTGGATCCGGGGCTCGAGCAGGGAGGGAGGTGAGGAGACCCTCGCAGCAACGCGATCACATCGCGTTGCTGCGGGGGGCTCAGGGAAGCCCGCAGGGAGCCCCCTCCCTGCGCGGTGCTTCCCTGCACCGCCGGCACATCGCGATCATCTTTGATCGCGGTGTGCCAGGGGTTAATGTGCCGGGGGCGGTCCGTGACCGCTCCTGGCACATAGTGCCGGATGTCAGCTGCGATAAGCAGCTGACACCCGGCCGCGATCGGCCGCGCTCCCCCCGTGAGCGCGGCCGATCGGCTATGACTTACTATCCCGTCCAGGGTCAGATAAGCCCAGGGCACCTCGACGGGATAGTACGTCTAAGGTCACAGAGGGGTTAAAATTTATAAAAAACACTTGACCTGGTGCAGTTGACAAAATATTTTTCTGCCAAAAATGTACTTTTGCCACTCATAATATTTATCCTGCTTTGTGTGAAATATTGTTGGTTTTTAAAAAAAAGGAAAATTGGCCTGCAACAGTTGTACAAATCTGGTTGTCCAAAAATTGACTATTGCTATATATACTGCAGAACTTGGGTTTGCATGAAATTTTGTTGATTTGAAATAAAAACCAAAACGGGCCTGTTACAGATGTGAAAATCTGGTTGTTAAAAAATTGACTTTTGTCTTATATACTGTAGAACTTGTTTTTTTGTGAAATTTCATTGGGTGGTTTCATTCAGACAAGTGTTTCTGATAGAAGGTTCAGGAACAAACACTTACCTCACAGATACCTGATCAGATGCACCAATCACAGCCCTCTCTTTTTTGTTTCTTTCTTTAAACAGACAGACTAAGCTAACACAAGTACCATGCTTGGCCACGTGCTCAAATTAGTTGTTCAGTGGTTTCTGAAAGTATACCCAGAATTGCCAGAGCTTCTGGTCAAGCTACACTGCGCCAGCACCCATTTTTACAAGTCAGCTACAGCTGCTCCGCTGTTGCAGTGCTGCAGAAGAGCATGCAAGTGACAGCTCACTGACTGGTGTGTGATGTGACTATGCACTGGAACTCCACACTGCACATGCTTGCAAGACTTTGTGAGCAGCATAGGACAGTTGTACAATACCTATTCCAACACGCGCATCGGTATTCTGGTCTGCTTCCGCACATAACAACTGCAGACATGGATGTCTGACATTTATGCTGTTCTCCAAAACTTTGAGGACTATGCTAAGCTGGTGAGCAGTGAAGACGCCATCATCAGCACAATTATCCCACTTCTATGCATACTTAAATAGTCACTGCTGACAGTTAATCATGAAGCTTTGCATGCGGACTATGTGGAGATGGAGGAAGAAAAGAGGCAGGGAAATACTACCCAGCCAGGCTCATCTTATCTGCTCAGCATGGATAGAGTAACAATGAGGAGGTTAAGGCTGAGGAAGAGAAGGAGAAACAGGAGCTAGCTGAGCAGAGACTAGTACCCACACAATCTATGTCCCATCTCTACTACGTGGATGGGCTGAGGAGGGGAATGAGGAGGAGGAGATGGAGAGTAGTCATCATGGTGGAGATAGGGAAGTGTTGGATTTATGTACTTTTGCCTTTCTCGTGAGACTCGAGTTACATTCATCTTCTCCAAAAAAAATGAGTACTGGTTGTTAACCCTGCTAGATCCACATGACAAGGAGAACTCTCTCCCAGATTCCAGGCCCTGATGACCGGGTATTTTTGACAAGCAGGGAAAGGTTTTTAAAGCTGGTTAAGTAATACCTGTCTGACAAAACCGTTATTCCTCCATGACTTTCTGCTATTGGGTCTCAAAGCTGGGTACGTAGCATGAGTTTTCCCATTAGGGTCTTTGTGAGTGGGTTATTAGTATGGCCTGGGGGGTCATACCAGACAGGACCATTTGCCTGTCAACAAAGTGTTGACAGGCTCACTCTGATAAAAATGAACAAAGCTTGGATTAGCCCTGACTTTTCCACACATCACCATATACAGTTGTGCTCAAAAGTTTATATACCCTGGCAGAATTTTTGCTTTCTTGCCCTTTTTTTCTGAGAATATGAATAATAACACTAGAACTTTTTCTCCTCTCATAGTTAGGTGAATCCATTTCTTGTCAAACTACTGTGTTTTCTCTTTTTAAATCATAATGACAACCCAAAACATCCAAATGACCCTGATCAAAAGTTCACATACCCTGGTGATTTTGGCCTGATAACATGCACAGAAGTTGCCAAAAATGGATTTGAATGGCTATTAAAGATAACATCCTCACATGTGACCTGTTTTCTTGTAATCAGTGTGTGTGCATAAAAGCTGAGTGAGTTTCTGAGATCCAGACAGACTCTTGCATCTTTCATTCAGCCACTGACGTTTCTGGATTGTGAGTCATTGGGAAAGCAAAAGAATTGTCAACTGAATTACAAGAAAAGTTAGTTGAACTGTATAAAACAGGAAAAGAATATAAAAAGATATGCAAGGAATTGATAATGCCAGTCAGCAGCATTCAAACTGTGATTAACAACTGGAAAATCAGGGGCTCCGTAAAAACAAAATCATGGACAGGTAGAACAACACAAATTTTGTTAACAACTGCCAGGAAAATTGTTCGGGATGCAAAGAAACACCCACAAATAACATTAGCTGAAATTCTGGACTCTCTGAAAACTAGCGGTGTGGCTGTTTCAAGATGCACAATAAGGAGGCAATTAAATAAAAATGGGCTGCATGGTCAAATCGCCAAAAGAAAGCCATTAATGCGCAAATGCCACAAGGTATCTCTCCTATAATATGCAAAACAGCACAGAGATAAGCCTCAAAACTTCTGAAACAAGGTAATTTGGAGTGATGAGACGAAAATTGAACTTTTTGGCCAAAACCATAAACATTTGGAGAGAGGTCAACAAGGCCTATAATGAAAGGCACACCATTCCTACTATAAAGCTCTGAGCTAGATCGCTTATGTTTTGGGGATGTGTGAGCTACAAAGGCATAGAAAATTTGGTCAAATTTGAAGTAAAGATAAATGCAGCACCTTATCAGCAAATACTGGAGGCAAATTTGCAATCATCAGACCAGAAGCTGCACAAGGGACATTCTTGGATGTTCCAACATGATAACGATCAAAAACACAAGGCCAAGTTGACCTGTCATTGGCTACAGCAGAACAAAGTGAAGTTCTGCTGTGGCCATCTCAGTCTCCGGACCATTGAGCAACTCTGGGGAAATCTCAATCACGCAGTTCTCAGGAATTTACTGGAACTGGAGGCTTTTTGCCAAGAAGAGTTTGCAGCTTTACCATGTAAAAAAATAAAAAACCTCATCCACAATTACCACAAAAGACTTCAAGCTGTCGTTGATGTTAGAAGGGGGCAATACAAGGTATTAAGAAATGGGGTATGTAAACTTTTGATAAGGATCATATGGCTGTTTTGGTTTGCCATTATGATTTAAAAAGAGAAAACACAGTAGTTTCACAATAAATGGCTTCACCCAACCACTAACCATGAGGGGAGAAAAAGTTTTGGTTTTATCATTCATAATCTCTGAAAAAAGGCCAAAAAAGCAAAAAGTCTAGCGGGGTATGTAAACTTTTGAGCACAACATTAGCAGCAGCACATAAAGTGTTTTTAATCTTCAATATTTGAATGAGGCCATCTAGTTGTTACCTTCAAAGTTAACCCCTTCATGACCCAGCCTATTTTGACCTTAAAGACCTTGCCGTTTTTTGCAATTCTGACCAGTGTCCCTTTATGAGGTAATAACTCAGGAACGCTTCAACGGATCCTAGCGGTTCTGAGATTGTTTTTTCGTGACATATTGGGCTTCATGTTAGTGGTAAATTTAGGTCAATAAATTCTGCGTTTATTTGTGATAAAAACGGAAATTTGGCGAAAATTTTGAAAATTTTGCAATTTTCACATTTTGAATTTTTATTCTGTTAAACCAGAGAGATATATGACACAAAATAGTTAATAAATAACATTTCCCACATGTTTACTTTACATCAGCACAATTTTGGAAACAAAATTTTTTTTGTTAGGAAGTTATAAGGGTTAAAATTTGACCAGCGATTTGTCATTTTTACAACGAAATTTACAAAACCATTTTTTTTAGGGACCACCTCACATTTGAAGTCAGTTTGAGGGGTCTATGTGGCTGAAAATACCCAAAAGTGACACCATTCTAAAAACTGCACCCCTCAAGGTACTCAAAACCACATTCAAGAAGTTTATTAACCCTTCAGGTGCTTCACAGCAGCAGAAGCAACATGGAAGGAAAAAATGAACATTTAACTTTTTAGTCACAAAAATTATCTTTTAGCAACAATTTTTTTATTTTCCCAATGGTAAAAGGAGAAACTGAACCACGAAAGTTGTTGTCCAATTTGTCCTGAGTACGCTGATACCTCATATGTGGGGGTAAACCACTGTTTGGGCGCACGGCAGGGCTTGGAAGGGAAGGAGCGCCATTTGACTTTTTGAATCAAAAATTGGCTCCACTCTTTAGCGGACACCATGTCACGTTTGGAAAGCCCCCGTGTGCCTAAAAATTGGAGCTCCCCCACAAGTGACCCCATTTTGGAAACTAGACATCCCAAGGAACTTATCTAGATGCATAGTGAGCACTTTGAACCCCCAGGTGCTTCACAAATTGATCCGTAAAAATGAAAAAGTACTTTTTTTTCACAAAAAAATTCTTTTAGCCTCAATTTTTTCATTTTCACATGGGCAACAGGATAAAATGGATCCTAAAATGTGTTGGGCAATTTCTCCTGAGTACACCAATACCTCACATGTGGGGGTAAACCACTGTTTGGGCACATGGTAAGGCTCGGAAGGGAAGGAGCGCCATTTGACTTTTTGAATGAAAAATTATTTCCATCGTTAGCGGACACCATGTCGCGTTTGGATAGCTCCTGTGTGCCTAAACATTGGCGCTCCCCCACAAGTGACCCCATTTTGGAAACTAGACCCCCCAAGGAACTTATTTAGATGCCTAGTGAGCACTTTAAACCCTCAGGTGCTTCACAAATTGATCTGTAAAAATGAAAAAGTACTTTTTTTTCACAAAAAAATTTTTTCGCCTCAATTTTTTCATTTTCACATGGGCAGTAGGATAAAATGGATCATAAAATTTGTTGGGCAATTTCTCCCGAGTACGCCGATACCTCATATGTGGGGGTAAACCACTGTTTGGGCACTCGGCAGGGCTCGGAAGGGAAGGCGCGCCATTTGACTTTTTGAATGGAAAATTAGCTCCAATTGTTAGCGGACACCATGTCGCGTTTGGAGAGCCCCTGTGTGCCTAAACATTGGAGCTCCCCCACAAGTGACCCCATTTTGGAAACTAGACCCCCCAAGGAACTTATCTAGATGCATATTGAGCACTTTAAACCCCCAGGTGCTTCACAGAAGTTTATAACGCAGAGCCATGAAAATAAAAAATAATTTTTCTTTCCTCAAAAATGATTTTTTAGCCTGGAATTTCCTATTTTGCCAAGGATAATAGGAGAAATTGGACCCCAAATATTGTTGTCCAGTTTGTCCTGAGTATGCTGATACCCCATATGAGGGGGTAAACCACTGTTTGGGCGCACGGCAGGTCTCGGAAGGGATGGCACGCCATTTGGCTTTTTAAATGGAAAATTAGCTCCAATCATTAGCGGACACCATGTCACGTTTGGAGAGCCCCTGTGTGCCTAAACATTGGAGATCCCCCAGAAATGACACCATTTTGGAAACTAGACCCCCAAAGGAACTAATCTAGATGTGTGGTGAGGACTTTGAACCCCCAAGTGCGTCACAGAAGTTTATAACGCAGAGCCATGAAAATAAAAAAAAAAAATTATTTTCTCAAAAATGATCTTTTAGCCTGCAATTTTTTATTTTCCCAAGGGTAACAGGAGAAATTTGACCCCAAAAGTTGTTGTCCAGTTTCTCCTGAGTACGCTGATACCCCATATGTGGGGGTAAATCACTGTTTGGGCACATGCCGGGGCTCGGAAATGAAGTAGTGACGTTTTGAAATGCAGACTTTGATGGAATGCTCTGTGGGCGTCACGTTGCGTTTGCAGAGCCCCTGATGTGGCTTAACAGTAGAAACCCCCCACAAGTGACCCCATTTTGGAAACTAGACCCCCAAAGGAACTTATCTAGATGTGTGGTGAGCACTTTGAACCCCCAAGTGCTTCATTGAAGTTTATAATGCAGAGCCGTGAAAATAATAAATACGTTTTCTTTCCTCAAAAATAATTATTTAGCCCAGAATTTTTTATTTTCCCAAGGGTTACAGAAGAAATTGGACCCCAAAAGTTGTTGTCCAGTTTCTCCTGAGTACGCTGATACCCCATATGTGGGGGTAAACCACTGTTTGGGCACATGCCGAGGCTCGGAAGTGAAGTAGTGACGTTTTGAAATGCAGACTTTGATGGAATGCTCTGTGGGCGTCACGTTGCGTTTGCAGAGCCCCTGATGTGGCTTAACAGTAGAAACCCCCCACAAGTGACCCCATTTTGGAAACTAGACCCCCAAAGGAACTTATCTAGATGTGTGGTGAGCACTTTGAACCCCCAAGTGCTTCATAGAAGTTTATAATGCAGAGCCGTGAAAATAATAAATACGTTTTCTTTCCTCAAAAATAATTATTTAGCCCAGAATTTTTTATTTTCCCAAGGGTTACAGAAGAAATTGGACCCCAAAAGTTGTTGTCCAGTTTCTCCTGAGTACGCTGATACCCCATATGTGGGGGTAAACCCCTGTTTGGGCACATGCCGAGGCTCGGAAGTGAAGTAGTGACGTTTTGAAATGCAGACTTTGATGGAATGCTCTGTGGGCGTCACGTTGCGTTTGCAGAGCCCCTGATGTGGCTTAACAGTAGAAACCCCCCACAAGTGACCCCATTTTTGAAACTAGACCCCGAAAGGAACTTAGCTAGATGTGTGGTGAGCACTTTGAACCCCCAAGCGCTTCATAGAAGTTTATAATGCAGAGCCGTGAAAATAATAAATACGTTTTCTTTCCTCAAAAATAATTATTTAGCCCAGAATTTTTTATTTTCCCAAGGGTTACAGGAGAAATTGGACCACAAAAGTTGTTGTCCAATTTCTCCTGAATACGCTGATACCCCATGAGTGGGGGTAAACCACTGTTTGGGCACACGTCGGGGCTCAGAAGGGAAGTAGTGACTTTTGAAATGCAGACTTTGATGGAATGGTCTACGGGTGTCACGTTGCGTTTGCAGAGCCCCTGGTGTGCCTAAACAGTAGAAACCCCCACAAGTGACCCCATTTTAGAAACTAGACCCCCCAAGGAACTTATCTAGATATGTGGTGAGCACTTTGAACCCCCAAGTGCTTCACAGACGTTTACAACGCAGAGCCGTGAAAATAAAAAATCATTTTTCTTTCCTCAAAAATTATGTTTTAGCAAGCATTTTTTTAGATTCACAAGGGTAACAGGAGAAATTGGACCCCAGTAATTGTTGCGCAGTTTGTCTTGAGTATGCTGGTACCCCATATGTGGGGGTAAACCACTGTTTGGGCACACGTCGGGGCTCAGAAGTGAGGGAGCACCATTTGACTTTTTGAATACGAGATTGGCTGGAATCAATGGTGGCGCCATGTTGCGTTTGGAGACCTCTGATGTGCCTAAACAGTGGTAACCCCTCAATTCTACCTCCAACACTAACCCCAACACACCCCTAACTCTAATCCCAACTGTAGCCATAACCCTAATCACAACCCTAACCGCAACACACCCCTAACCACAACCCTAACCCCAACACACCCCTAACCCTAACCACAACCCTAATTCCAACCCTAACCCTAAGGCTATGTGCCCACGTTGCGGATTCGTGTGAGATATTTCCGCACCATTTTTGAAAAATCCGCGGGTAAAAGGCACTGCGTTTTACCTGCGGATTTTCCGCGGATTTCCAGTGTTTTTTGTGCGGATTTCACCTGCGGATTCCTATTGAGGAACAGGTGTAAAACGCTGCGGAATCTGCACAAAGAATTGACATGCTGCGGAAAATACAACGCAGCGTTTCCGCGCGGTATTTTCCGCACCATGGGCACAGCGGATTTGGTTTTTCATATGTTTACATGGTACTGTAAACCTGATGGAACACTGCTGCGAATCCGCAGCCAAATCCGCACCGTGTGCACATAGCCTAATTCTAAAGGTATGTGCACACGCTGCGGAAAACGCTGCGGATCCGCAGCAGTTTCCCATGAGTTTACAGTTCAATGTAAACCTACGGGAAACAAAAATCGCTGTACACATGCTGCGGAAAAACTGCACGGAAACGCAGCGGTTTACATTCCGCAGCATGTCACTTCTTTTGTGCGGATTCCGCAGCGGTTTTACAACTGCTCCAATAGAAAATCGCAGTTGTAAAACCGCAGTGAAATGCGCAGAAAAAAACGCGGTAAATCCGCCATAAATCCGCAGCGGTTTAGCACTGCGGATTTATCAAATCCACAGCGGAAAAATCCGCAGAGGACCAGAATACGTGTGCACATACCGAAACCCTAACCCTAGCCCTAACCCTAGCCCTAACCCTACCCCTACCCCTAGCCCTAACCCTACCCCTAACCCTACCCCTAACCCTACCCCTAACCCTAACCCTACCCCTAAACCCTACCCCTAACCCTACCCCTAACCCTATTCTAACATTAGTGGAAAAAAAAAATTTCTTTATTTTTTTATTGTCCCTACCTATGGGGGTGACAAAGGGGGGGGTCATTTATTATTTTTTTTATTTTGATCACTGAGATAGATTATATCTCAGTGATCAAAATGCACTTTGGAACGAATCTGCCGGCCGGCAGATTCGGCGGGCGCACTGCACATGCGCCCGCCATTTTGGAAGATGGCGGCGCCCAGGGAGAAGACGGACGGGACCCCGGCTGGATCGGTAAGTATGATGGGGTGGAGGGGGACCACGGGGGGGGGGATCGGAGCACGGAGGGGGGATCTGAGCACGGGGGGGGATCTGAGCACGGGGGGGGGAATCGGAGCGCGGGAGGGGTGGAACGGAGCACGGGGGGGCTGGAACGGAGCACGGGGGGGCTGGAACGGAGCACGGGGGGGTGGAACGGAGCACCGGGGGGTGTGGATCGGAGTGCAGGGGGGGTGATTGGAGCACGGGGGGGTGATTGGAGCACGGGGGGAGCGGACAAGAGCACGGGGGGGAGCAGAGCACTGGACGGAGGGGAGCCGGAGCAGTGTACTGGCCAGATCGGGGGGCTGCGGGGGCGATCGGTGGGGTGGGGTGGGGGCACATTAGTATTTCCAGCCATGGCCGATGATATTTCAGCATCGGCCATGGCTGGATTGTAATATTTCACCCGTTATAATAGGTGAAATATTACAAATCGCTCTGATTGGCAGTTTCACTTTCAACAGCCAATCAGAGCGATCGTAGCCACGAGGGGGTGAAGCCACCCCCCCTGGGCTAAACTACGACTCCCCCTGTCCCTGCAGATCGGGTGAAATGGGAGTTAACCCTTTCACCGGATCTGCAGGGACGCGATCTTTCCATGACGCCGCATAGGCGTCATGGGTCGGAATGGCACCGACTTTCATGACGCCTACGTGGCGTCATGGGTCGGGAAGGGGTTAAGAGTGACTGGATGACCCTTTTTAAAAGTTTGTCTTGGCTTTGCACTGTGTGAAAAGCCTTTATGAGTGTAGAAGTACCACAGCTACACTTTGTTCAAAATATTTGAATGAGGTACTTCAGTTGGTGCCTTGAAGGGTGTATAGATGACCTGCTTCTAATTTTTAGCAGGCTTTGCAAAAAGTTCAAACTCTTTATTAGTGTAGAAATACGACTATACTTTGCTCACCATATTTGAAATGGGCATTACAGTTGGTGCGATCAATGGTGTATGGAAGACCCTGCTTAGAATTTTTGGCAGGCTTTGCAGTTATTGCATAGGCTATATGAGTCTAGGAGTACCACTACAGTACATGGAAATTTTAACAAAATGTGTATGAGGCCCTCCTTTATAATAATTTTATTTATATAAGTCCAACATATTCCACAGAACTTTACCTTTTAGATGGGACATGTACAGACAATAAAAAACATTACAAAATATCAATAATCACACAAATCAACAGATACCAAGAGGAGTGAGGGCTCTGCTTACAATCTATGAGGAAATAGGGGAGACAAGAAAGGTGGATGGTAACAATTGCTTTTGTTGTATGGTCCAGCCATCAATATAATAAATAGGGTGTTCATGTATTTAGTGGATGTAGTGTGTGTGAACAGATGATATGCGGGTCCTTGTTTTGAAGAAAATTTTGTAATGGTAAAACAGGGATAGTTAGATTGTGTTGAGGTGATAGGCCAATTGTCATCTGGTGACCAACGACCTTCTGACAGCAAAACGTAACAGTGACCACTCTCTGCTCATTCTTCTTGACCTTTCTGCAGCTTTTGACACTGTTGACCACCCTCCCCAACTCTCTATGCTCCAGTCACTAGGCATTAAGAACAGTGCTCTCTCCTGGTTCTCTTCCTATCTTTCGGACCGCTCCTTTAGTGTTCTGTTCTCTGGCTACACTTCATCTCCTCTTCCTTTCACTGTCGGGGTACCTCAGGGCTCAGTCCTTGGCCCCCTTCTCTTCTCCCTCTACACAGCCCCAATTGGACAGACCATCAGCAGATTTGGCTTTCAGTACATCTTTATGCTGATGACACACAACTATACACGTCATCCCCTGACCTTACCCCCGCTGTACTACAGAACGCCACTGACTGTCTGTCTGCAGTCTCCAACACCATGTCCGCTCTCTATCTGAAACTCAACCTCTCCAAAACTGAACTTCTTCTGCTCCCGCCATCTACTAACCTCCCTAAATCTGATATTTCCCTCTCCGTGGGTGGCACCTTTATAACACCCCGGCAGCAGGCACGCTGTCTGGGTGTTATGTTTGACTCCGATCCCTCCTTCACCTCCCATATACAATCTCTTGCCCACTCGTACCGCTTACACCTAAACAACATCTCTAGAATCTGCCCTTTTCTCACCATTGAAACAACGAAAACCCTCACTGTTGCCCTGATCCACTCCCACCTGGACCACTGTAACGCTCTTTTAATTGGCCTCCCCCTCACTCGACTTTCCTCTCTCCAGTCCATCCTTAATGCAGCAGCTAGGGTCGTCCATCTGGCTTATCATTACTCGGACGCGTCCGCTCTTCGCCAGTCGGTACACTGGCTGCCCATTCATTACAGGATACAATTCAAAGTACTTGTTCTTACCCACAAAGCTCTCCACAGTGCAGCACCCCCTTACATCTCCTCCCTCATTTCTGTCTATCGGCCTAACCGACCGCTGCGCTCTGCAAATGACTTTCGACTAACCTCTGCACTAATCCATACCTCCCACTCCCGACTCCAAGACTCCTCCCATACTGCGCCAATCCTCTGGAATGCTCTACCCCAAGATATTAGGACCATCCACAATTTGCATAGTTTTAGGCGCTCACTCAAAACACATTTGTTCAGAGCGGCCTGCCACGTTCCCTAATCAAAGTCATTTTATGTTTGTGTGCGTGTAGCCCATTCACTATCTCCATCTGTCCCTCATCCCCTGAAGATGGCTGGACCATCATTGTAAATACATCACTGTAATTACACACCTTTACTTTGTATCTCCCCCACCTCATTGTAGATTGTAAGCTCTCACGAGCAGGGTCGTCTTATTTCGCTTTAATTATTGCATTGTTAACGTTGTTACTTATGACTGTTGTGTTTGAAACTGTTAAACTGTAAAGTGCTGCGGAATACGTTGGCGCTATATAAATAAAGATTATTATTATTATTATTATTATTTATGTCTAATAAAGGGTGTATCTGAGTCCATTGTAGTCCCTAATTTTTGGCAGTTCTTACTTCCATCATAAATTACACTGACATTTCCAATTTTTTAAATAAAATGTTCAGTTTTGGTTTATTTAAATAATTTTTTTTTAAAATCCTAACATTTTGCCTTATATACAAGTCATTATACAGGAAAATATGTTTCTTAACATTTTTTTCCTGTAAACTCCAAGTTCTCTGGTTTTGAATGTTTAATTGTCACTCCTTAAAGTTGAGTAAAAGTGTAACACAGTTGTTCTCAGCAGTGATCTGGGAGTCAGATGTGGTTCCAGAGGTCTTCCCTATGCTGTTCTCCTTCCATTCAGCACGTTTTCAATCCATTTCAACACTTTCACTGAGCCCCAGACCTCCTTGTAGGGTTTGCCGTAAAAAAATGCTCGTGAAATGCTCAGATTTCCCTTTGACTCCCATTATACTTGTTACTCAAAACAAGCATCTGAGCATTATGATTTGCTTGGTTTGAGTAACGAGCATCCAAGGATTGTAGTGCTTTTCATCCCTAGTATGGAATAAAGTGTAATTCTCATGGATTTGTCTAAAAAAAGACAAAGTTCTGGCTTTTCTCTTACTGGTTTATATCGGCCTATTCTGCTCTAGCTGCCGAGCACCCTGGATGATACCATTACAGGTGTGATGAGCTGTTGGTTTCCTTATATTGGTTTCTTATTTTTGGCTCTTTTTACTTTACAAAGAGCACAAGTTTGCCCTTTCCAAAATGTTGCTATTAAATCCTCAAATCAGCTCTAATAACTAAGGCCTTGATCACACATTATGTGCATACCTTGTGCTTTGAACCCAACCTAGGAAATTACCAAAAAAAAGGTGACAACTAAAAATACTGCGAACTTCTATTGTTTTTTACTCATTAGCCCTAAAGCAAACTGCATGCTGGCTAATTGGAAGGCTATAGTCCAGTTGATTGGATACTAAACTTTGCTTTCTTCAACTTACTAACATAAGTCTTTCAGTAATATTACTGGTGATACTCAAACAAATTGTCATCAGGCCGGAATTAGAGAAAAACATACACTAGCTGTTAGTGTATTTAGGGAACGATAGGGAATTTTCAAAGCAAATATATTATAAAATAGCTTAGCTCATGAGACTAAATCGATACAGAGTTACCATAGCAGAAAAATTAATTTGCCTTTGGACCGCCCATTTAAAGTCATTGGACATACAAAAAATATTTTAAAGGTCCATATAATTTTTCTTTTTTCTCTGTAGATCTTAATAATAAAGCTTATAAAAAGTCTAAGAACAGTGAAAGTTCACAACATTTTAAATGTCAAAGCGATCTATTGTTAATATAGAAAAAGATAATAATTTACATAAAGAGTTTGCAGAGTGTTTAGGCTCCAGTGATCATTTTAAAGCAAGTGAATCAATTATACTGACATGGGTTTATGTGCTTGCATGTTCTAAATTGCAGCTTTATAAGAGGGCACATGAGAACAAAATAGATAACATATTTTCAAAGTGCACTGTAAACAAGCTAAGTTTGAGAAAAATGGTAATATTTAAGAATTAATCTATAAATGCTTCACTACATTTGTGTTTGCTTTAAATTAATCTAATCCTTTGCAAATTAACAAAACCATCAGATATATTGTCAAAAATCTTGTAATGTGAACATGGAAGATTTTATTTAAAATTTGCAGCAGGAATATCCATGCACAGAGCGTAATATATTGGAAAATATGTGCAATGCCATACACCTGCGATAAGTTGTGAGAAATAATATTTAGGTAAAGTTTATCAAACACTATGCATAGAAATTATCGAGAACATTTAGCTTTGTGCACCATTCTTGCCATTCATTAATGGCACAGCTTGGCAGTTTTAGCTTAACCACTGGTAAACCTAACAATTACAGGACTAATACATTTTTTTAGTCTTCAAACTAAAAATTGTTTAACTTTTATGTCCTACAAAAGCACAAAGAGATGATAAACTAGTGGTCAAACTGGTCATAGAAGTGCAAAGTCCTCATCGTGTCATAGTTTGGTGCTATCTCTTCATGCTGACCGCTTCTACCACTTCCACCAGCACAATGATTTTGTCCGCAGGGCTGACATCAGGGGCAGAGGGACGTACCAATGGTGTAACCAGTGCAGCTGCACAGAAACCCAATAAGTGAGGGGAACCATTTCCTAGGGCTGGTGTAAATAACCGGCCCAGCTGGCAAGTGCGTTGGTCTTGGACAAACGGGGATTAGCCCACTCCCTGTTAGCAGTGGTGTAAATACCTGCATCGCAAGTAGGTATTTACACCCAACTCGACCGCTGGTCTGGCAAGTGAGGGTCC
The DNA here is from genome assembly GCF_032444005.1 of Ranitomeya imitator. Classification (NCBI taxonomy): domain Eukaryota; kingdom Metazoa; phylum Chordata; class Amphibia; order Anura; family Dendrobatidae; genus Ranitomeya; species Ranitomeya imitator. The sequence continues at coordinate 216,495,042 of NC_091285.1, read as the reverse complement.
TGCAGATGCCAGCAAATACTTCAGCTTGATATGTGTCTTCGGACACACATTCAGCAGAAGTGTATCTCAGCACACAGACCCAATACAAGCTGGTGGCCAATCAGAGTCTAGCAGCAGAAAGCAGCATGCACATGACAGGGGGTGCATGATAGTGACGTTATACGCTCCAGACGCTTGCATGCTGAAGTCAGCTTCCAGCTTCAAAAAAGGAGCCCGCAAGTTAGAGGGAATGAATGCGAGATGATTTTTTTTTTTAAATCAGCGGGTGCATGGTGGCCATACTACTACATGGATGACTATGGGTTGTGCATTATACTGCATTGATGACTATGGGCTGTGCTTTATGCTACATGGATGTCTATGGGATGTGCATTATACACATGTATGGCTATAGGCTGTACAATATACTACATTGATGACTATTGGCTGTGGATTATACCACATGGATGAATATGTGCATTATTTATGGAGGTGCATTATACTATATAAAGAACTATGGGCCTTGCATTATTTTATATGAAAGATATGGGCTGTGTATATAATACTAATATGGCTGACTATGGACTGTGCATTATACAGTTGTGCTCAAAAAGTTTACATTCCCTGGCAGAATTTTTGCTTTCTTGGCTTTTTTCAAAGAATATGAATGATAACACCAAAACTACTGTGTTTTCTCTTTCTAAATCATAATGACAATCCAAAACATCCAAATGACCCTGATCAAAAGTTCACATACCCTGGTGAATTTACCTGATAACATGCACAAAAGTTGACACGTAATTCTGGTGTTTCTAATTTTTTTCTCGCTATGCCATTTAGCGATCAGGTTAATCCTTTTTTTTATTGATAAATCGGGCAATTCTGAAAGCAGCAATACTAAATATGTTTATTTTTTAATGTTTTATTTTGAATGGGGCGAAAGGGGGGTGATTTAAACTTTTATTTTTTTCTCACATTTTTTTTTACTTTTTTTTTTACTTTTGTCATGCTTCAATAGTCTCCATGGGAGGCTAGAAGCTGGCACAAATCGATCGACTCAACTACATAGGAGCAGTCATCAGATCGCTCCTATGTAGCTTAATTCCTGCATTGCTATGAGCGCCGACCACAGGGTGGCGCTCATAGCAATCTGGCATCAGCAACCATAAAGGTCTCATGGACCTCTATGGTTACGATCATGTGATGGGGGTCGGAGGTGCGCTCATTTCCGGTCCGATGGCTGAAAGCGCCAGATAAATGCCGTTGTCAGCGTTTGACAGCGACATTTAATGAGTTAATAGCGGCAGGTGAATCGCGATTTCATCCGCCACTATTGCGGGTACATGTCAACTGTTCAAAGCAGCTGACATGTCCCTGCTTTCATGCGGGCTCACCGCCGGAGCCCGCATCAAAGCGGGGGTTCTGATCTCGGACGTACTATCCCGTTCGAGGTCAGAAAGGGGTTAAGGAATTGATAATGCCAGTCAGCAGCGTTCAAACTGTGATCAAGAAATGGAAAATCAGGGGCTCTGTAGAAGCAAAACCACGGTCAGGTAGACCAACAAAAATGTCGCCCACAACTGCCAGGAAAAGTGTTCGGGATGCAAAGAAAACCCCACAAATAACATCAGCTGAAATACAGGACTCTCTGAAAACAAGTAGTGTGGCTTGTTCAAGATGCACAATAAGGAGGCACTTGAAGAAAAATGGGCAGCGTGATCGAGTCACCAGAAGAAAGCCATTACTGCGCAAATGCCACAAAGTATCTTGCCTACAATAAACAAAACAGCACGAAGACAAGCCTCAAACCTTCTAGAAAAAGGTCATTTGGAGTGATGATACCAAAATTTAACTTTTGGGCCACAGCCGTAAATGTTACATTTTAAGAGACGTCAACAAGGCCTATGATAAAAGGAACACCATTCTTACTGTAAAGCACCGAGCTGTATCGCTGATGTTTTGGGAATGTGTGAGCTACAAAGGCACAGAAAACTTGGTCAAAGTTAAAGGAAAGATGAATGCAGCACGTTATCAGCAAATACTGGATGCAAATTTGCACTCATCAGTGTGGAAGCTGCACATGGGACATACTTGGACATTCCAACATGACAACGATCTAAAACACAATTCCAATTCAACCTGTCAGTGGCTACAGCAGAACAAAGTGGAGGTCCTGGAGTGGCCATCTCAGTCTCTTGACCTCAATATCATTGAGCCACTCTGGGGGGATATCAAGTGTGCAGTTCATGCTAGACAGTCAGAGAATTTACAGGAACTGGAGGCTTTTTACCAAGAACAGTGGGCAGCTTTACCATCTGAGAAAATAAAGAACCTGATGCACAAATACCTCAAAAGACTTCGAGCTGGCATTGATGTTAGAGGGGGGCAATACACAGTATTAAGAAATGGGGTATGTGGACTTGTGATCAGGGTCATTTGGATCTTTTCGGTTGTCATTAGGATTTAAAAAGAAAAAACATAGCAGTTTGACAATAAATGGCTTCACCCAACCACTAACTATGAGTGGAGAAAATGTTTTGGTGTTATCTTTCATATTCTCTGAAAAAAGGCCAAAAAAGCAAAAAGTCTGCACATGTATGTAAACTTTTGAGCACAACTGAATACGGAGGTGCATTACTCTATATAGAGGAATATGGAGGACTAAGAGTATGGCATTATATTATATGGATGACTATGAGCTGTGCATTATACCATATGGAGGACTATGGTCTGTGCATTATACAATATGGATAACTATAGGCTGTGCATTATAATTTATTTATGGCATTGTAGAATTTACAATAGAAAATATTCATGCAATGTAAGAAGTAAGTGAAATCTTTGGCATTGTACTATACCTATATTTCTCTGCCGAATCTGTGCATCATGAGTTGTTGTCAGTGTTAATGGGGCCCACTGAGACGCCATGAAAACCTGGAGCCAGCCCTGCCACTTCCACTTTCAAAACAGGTGTGATTGTACATTATAAGGATCTATTAGACTCGAAAGGGTCCATATATTGTCCTTGCACTGGGGCTGTCTTTGTTTTGTGTCCGCCCCTGCCTCAAATGCGAAAAGTGTAGGCTACATTGCCAGTTTTAAATGTTTGTTTCCTAATCTGGATTTACTTTTTCCTGGTCCTGAATGTGAACTATAGTTGGGACCTGTTTCTGTTCGTAACTTCTCTCTTCGATCTTCCACTGTACTCATTCACATTTGCTACATCAATGGTTTGAGGCCTTGTGACTACTGCCTCTTTACTATGTACCCATCTAATGTTGCATCACTGTTACTAAACCCTGGATTACCTGATTACCCTTCTGAATACTGCTTCTGTACCACATGAACAGCTATAGTATGTCATAGGGCTCTACTGTGCTTATTACCCTAATGACTACTTCTATTCAACATTCCCAGTTCTGTAGCCTCACCATTGGTGAATCCAAAACTTCTTGGTACTATTACTATTACTACTATTTCCGAAAATGCTACTGCTTCTATATGTATTGCATGCTTTATGGTCAAAGTGAACATGCATTTATGTGCTGCATGTATACCAACTTAAACCAAGCTTAATTCTTTTTTTGCTTTTATATGTAAAGCTATTTCATCAGCCTCCAAATTGTTTGGTTTCCCTAAGGCTACTTCCACACCCATTATGTCCTTTTGTCATCCGTTTTGTGCATCAGACTAGGCCATTAACCTTCACCCCCAGGCTATTTTCCATTTTTTGTTTTAATTTTTTCTTCCCTTTCTTCCAAGAGCCATAGCTTTTTTATAATTCCATAAATATAGCCATATCAGGGCTTGTTTTTTGCTGGACAAGTTGGACTTTTGAAAGGCATATCAATGATTGAATGGAAACTCAATGATTTTACCATATGTATGGAGGACACGGGTTGTGGATGGCTTTGTATGCCATGATTAGGGTTTCATGTTCCGCCCATCTGATCAGCTATTTAGAGTCAATGGATAAAAATAATTCAGACAGTTTATCTACTTCAGTTTTTAAATAGATGAGAAAGTAACGGATGAACCATGATTGCAAAATGGAGACAACACAGATACAACATAGATAAAAAATGATCCTCTTCTCACGGATGTAACAACGGAATAGGATGTGTTAGTGTAGCCTTACAATGGCGTTATCAAGCAAATCAAAACCCTTAGTAAGAACCTCATCTGAAACATCTAAGTCCTGGTTACTTGTGCTTTATGTGTGCTGTAGTGAACTGGATTTTTCATTTCATTTAACTTGTAGCAAAATAATATAAATAAATATTATTTTATCTTCCTTAAATTTTGAAACAAAGAAAAATTGAAATAAAAAATTGAGTAGATTTGAACTTAATTTTTTTTTATTGTAGCTTAAAGGGATTGTACGAGGTTTGTAGGTAACCCACTATCCTTTAACTTCCCAATCACACAGTTCACAAAAGAAGATGATCTGGGCGAAACGCGCGTCGGGGCGCACGAGGAAGGATCGGTAGGCTCTCACTCGGTACCGCTATATTCAACTGGGGATTTATCTCCTAAGGTATTTATGGCACCATATATATAGCGGTCTTAAATGCTGATACAATGACGATTGGATTTACTTACTATTGATAGGGAGATTTAGTATGGATCACCATGGCCCGCATATGTCTATAGTATAGGATATCAATGGTAATATGGGAAACACAAACATTGGTTTATTTAACTATGTGATGAATGGATTGAAATAACAGTAGGTTTGAGCCTCATTGATCTTTCTTTGGATACTTTGTTTAAGATGTCATGTGGCCTTATTTTTATGTAGTATATATTAATAAAGATTTAATATTTTTAATAGTATATATGGGTCTCTTCTTGCAGCTAAATTAATCTAAGTCTGCTTTTGGATTGTTCACAAAGAGTTGTAGTCACTCATGCACACCTCCACTACATTTATTCTCTTTAGGACCACCGAAGGTAACCAAGTCCAGAATTTGGCTGGTATGTGGCAGTCCAAATAAAAATGAATGGTGAGAAGGTGCGCTGTTGTGAATTCTGTGGCAGAGCTCCCTCCTGTGGTAACAAGTGGTACTTCGGCTGATTCTCTCTGTAAGCTTCCGTTGGTGGAGGGAAGTGGTACTGCGGCTTCTGAGTTTCCTCCCTCAGGTGATGTGGTGAGGTCGTTAGGTGCTGCTCTACTTAACTCCACCTAGTGCTTTGATCCTGGCTTCCTGTCAATGTTCCAGTATTGGACTTGTTTTCCTCCTGGATCGTTCCTGTGGCCTGCTGCTCTGCATAGCTAAGTTTTCCTTTGCTATTTTGTTTGCTTTTCTTCTGTCCAGCTTATCTATTTGTTTGCTGGAAGCTCTGGGACGCAGAGGGTGTACCTCCATGCCGTTAGTTCGGTACGGAGGGTCTTTTTGCCCCCGTTGCATGGTTTTTAGGGTTTTGTGTTGACCGCAAAGTTACCTTTCCTATCCTCGCTCTGTTCAGAAAGTCGGGCCTCACTTTGCTAAATCTATTTCATCTCTACGTTTGTCTTTTCATCTTACTCACAGTCATTATATGTGGGGGGCTGCCTTTTCCTTTGGGGTATTTCTCTGAGGCAAGGTAGGCTTTTTTTCTATCTTCAGGCTAGCTAGTTTCTCAGGCTGTGCTGAGTTGCATAGGTAGTGTTAGGCGCAATCCACGGCTGCCTCTAGTGTTGCTGGATAGGATTAGGGATTGCGGTCAACAGAGTTCCCACGTCTCAGAGCTCGTTCTATGTTTTTGGATTATTGTCAGATCACTGTATGTGCTCTGACCTCTATGTTCACTGTGGTACTGAATTGCCTAATCATAACAGTACAGGAAGCCAAAGTACTAATGATTCTCAATAGAGGGAAAAAAAGAAGTTCTGAGACCATTTTTTTTTCTCTGCACTGTGTTTTGCCTTTTTTTCCCCTAGACATTTGGGTGGTTCAGGACACAGGTGTAGCAATGGACATTAGAAGTCTGTCTTCATGTGTGGATCAGCTCTCGGCAAGAGTACAAAAGATTTAAGACACTATTGATCAGAAATCTATGTTAGAACCAAGAATTCCTATTCCTGATTTGTTTTTTGGTGATAGAACTAAGTTTCTGAGTTTCAAAAATAATTGTAAACTATTTCTGGCCTTGAAACCTCGCTCCTCTGGTGATCCAGTTCAACAGGTTTTGATCATTATTTCTTTTTTGCGTGGCGACCCTCAGGACTGGGCATTTTCTCTTGTGCCAGGAGATCCTGCATTAAGTAATATCGATGCGTTTTTCCTGGCGCCCGGATTGCTGTACGATGAGCCTAATTCTGTGGATCAGGCAGAAAAAAATTTGCTGGCTCTTTGTCAGGGTCAGGATGAGATAGAGTTATATTGTCAGAAATTTAGAAAGTGGTCCGTGCTCACTCATTGGAATGAATCTGCGCTGGCAGCTATGTTCAGAAAGGGTCTCTCTGAAGCCCTTAAGGATGTCATGGTGGGATTTCCTATGCCTGCTGGTTTGAATGAGTCTATGTCTTTGGCCATTCAGATTGGTCGACGCTTGCGTAAGCGTAAATCTGTGCACCATTTGGCGGTATTACCTGAGCTTAAACCTGAGCCTATGCAGTGCGATAGGACTTTGACCAGAGTTGAACGGCAAGAACACAGACGTCTGAATAGGCTGTGTTTCTACTGTGGTGATTCCACTCATGCTATCTCTGATTGTCCTAAGCGCACTAAGCGGTTCGCTAGGTTTGCCACCATTGGTACTGTACAGTCAAAATTTCTTCTGTCCGTTACCTTGATCTGCTCTTTGTCATCGTATTCTGTCATGGCATTTGTGGATTCAGGCGCTGCCCTGAATTTGGTGGACTTGGAGTATGCTAAGCATTGTGGGTTTTTCTTGGAGCCCTTGCAGTGTCCTATTCCATTGAGAGGAATTGATGCTACGCCTTTGGCCAAGAATAAGCCTCAGTACTGGACCCAGCTGACCATGTGCATGGCTCCTGCACATCAGGAGGTTATTCGCTTTCTGGTGTTGCATAATCTGCATGATGTGGTCGTGTTGGGGTTGCCATGGCTACAAGTCCATAATCCAGTATTAGATTGGAAATCCATGTCAGTGTCCAGCTGGGGTTGTCAGGGGGTACATGGTGATGTTCCATTTCTGTCAATTTCGTCATCCACCCCTTCTGAGGTTCCAGAGTTCTTGTCTGATTACCGGGATGTATTTGATGAGCCCAAGTCCGATGCCCTACCTCCGCATAGGGATTGTGATTGTGCTATCAATTTGATTCCTGGTAGTAAGTTCCCAAAAGGCAGATTGTTTAATTTATCTGTGCCTGAGCACGCCGCTATGCGCAGTTATGTGAAGGAGTCCCTGGAGAAGGGGCATATTCGCCCGTCATCGTCGCCATTAGGAGCAGGGTTCTTTTTTGTAGCCAAGAAGGATGGTTCGCTGAAACCTTGTATAGATTACCGCCTTCTAAATAAGATCACGGTTAAATTTCAGTACCCCTTGCCGTTGTTATCTGATTTGTTTGCTCGGATTAAGGGGGCTAGTTGGTTCACCAAGATAGATCTTCGTGGTGTGTATAATCTTGTGCAAATTAAGCGAGGCGATGAATGGAAAACTGCATTTAATACGCCCAAGGGTCATTTTGAGTATCTAGTAATGCCATTCGGACTTGCCAATGCTCCATCAGTGTTTCAGTCCTGTATGCATGACATCTTCCGACAGTACCTGGATAAATTCCTGATTGTGTACTTGGATGACATTTTGATCTTCTCGGATGATTGGGAGTCTCATGTGAAGCAGGTCAGAACGGTTTTTCAGGTCCTGCGTGCTAATTCTTTGTTTGTGAAGGGATCAAAGTGTCTCTTTGGTGTGCAGAAGGTTTCATTTTTGGGGTTCATCTTTTCCCCTTCTACTATCGAGATGGATCCTGTTAAGGTCCAAGCCATCCATGATTGGACTCAGCCGACATCTCTGAAAAGTCTGCAAAAGTTCCTGGGCTTTGCTAATTTTTATCGTCGCTTCATCTGCAATTTTTCTAGTATTGCTAAACCATTGACCGATTTGACCAAGAAGGGTGCTGATGTGGTCAATTGGTCTTCTGCTGCTGTGGAAGCTTTTCAAGAGTTGAAGCGTCGTTTTTATTCTGCCCCTGTGTTGTGTCAACCAGATGTTTCGCTTCCGTTCCAGGTCGAGGTTGATGCTTCTGAGATTGGAGCAGGGGCTGTTTTGTCGCAGAGAGGTTCTGATTGCTCAGTGATGAAACCGTGCGCCTTCTTTTCCAGGAAGTTTTCGCCTGCTGAGCGAAATTATGATGTGGGCAACCGAGAGTTGCTGGCCATGAAGTGGGCATTCGAGGAGTGGCGTCATTGGCTTGAAGGAGCTAAGCATCACGTGGTGGTCTTGACTGATCATAAGAACTTGACTTATCTCGAGTCCGCCAAGCGGTTGAATCCTAGACAAGCTCGTTGGTCATTGTTTTTTGCCCGTTTTCACTTTGTGATTTCATACCTTCCGGGCTCTAAAAATGTGAAGGCGGATGCTCTTTCTAGGAGTTTGGTGCCCGACTCTCCGTGTGTATCTGAGCCGGCGGGTATCCTCAAAGAGGGAGTAATTGTGTCTGCCATCTCCCCTGATTTGCGGCGAGTGCTGCAAAAATTTCAGGCTAATAAACCTGATCGTTGTCCAGCGGAGAAACTGTTTGTCCCTGATAGGTGGACGAATAAAGTTATCTCTGAGGTTCATTGTTCGGTCTTGGCTGGTCATCCTGGAATCTTTGGTACCAGAGAGTTAGTGGCTAGATCCTTTTGGTGGCCATCTCTGTCGCGGGATGTGCGTACTTTTGTGCAGACCTGTGGGATTTGTGCTCGGGGTAAGCCCTGCTGCTCTCGTGCCAGTGGGTTGCTTTTGCCCTTGCCAGTCCCGAAGAGGCCTTGGACACATCTCTATGGATTTTATTTCAGATCTTCCCGTTTCTCAAAAGATGTCAGTCATTTGGGTGGTCTGTGATCGCTTTTCTAAGATGGTCCATTTGGTACCCTTGTCTAAATTGCCTTCCTCCTCTGATTTGGTGCCATTGTTCTTCCAGCATGTGGTTCGTTTACATGGCATTCCAGAGAATATCGTTTCTGACAGAGGTTCCCAGTTTGTTTCGAGGTTTTGGCGAGCTTTTTGTGGTAGGATGGGCATTGACTTGTCTTTTTCCTCGGCTTTCCATCCTCAGACTAATGGCCAGACCGAATGAACCAATCAGACCTTGGAAACATATCTGAGATGTTTTGTTTCTGCTGATCAGGATGACTGGGTGTCCTTTTTGCCTTTGGCTGAGTTCGCCCTTAATAATCGGGCTAGCTCGGCTACCTTGGTTTCGCCATTTTTCTGCAACTCTGGGTTCCATCCTCGTTTCTCGTCAGGACAGGTTGAGTCTTCGGACTGTCCTGGTGTGGATACTGTGGTGGACAGGTTGCAGCAGATTTGGACTCAGGTAGTGGACAATTTGACCTTGTCCCAGGAGAAGGCTCAACGTTTTGCTAATCGCAGACGCTGTGTGGGTCCCAGACTTCGTGTTGGGGATCTGGTTTGGTTATCTTCTCGTCATATTCCTATGAAGGTTTCCTCTCCTAAGTTTAAACCTCGTTTCATTGGTCCGTATAGGATTTCTGAGGTTCTTAATCCTGTGTCTTTTCGTCTGACCCTTCCAGATTCTTTTTCCATACATAACGTATTCCATAGGTCATTGTTGCGGAGATACGTGGCACCTATGGTTCCTTCTGTTGACCCTCCTGCCCCGGTTTTGGTGGAGGGGGAGTTGGAGTATATTGTGGAGAAGATTTTGGATTCTCGTGTTTCGAGACGGAAACTCCAGTATCTGGTTAAGTGGAAGGGTTATGCTCAGGAAGATAATTCCTGGGTCTTTGCCTCTGATGTCCATGCTCCCGATCTTGTTCGTGCCTTTCATGTGGCTCATCCTGGTCGGCCTGGGGGCTCTGGTGAGGGTTCGGCGACCCCTCCTCAAGGGGGTGGTACTGTTGTGAATTCTGTGGCAGAGCTCCCTCCTGTAGTCACAAGTGGTACTTCGGCTGATTCTCTCTGTAAGCTTCCGTTGGTGGAGGGAAGTGGTACTGCGGCTTCTGAGTTTCCTCCCTCAGGTGATGTGGTGAGGTCGTTAGGTGCTGCTCTACTTAACTCCACCTAGTGCTTTGATCCTGGCTTCCTGTCAATGTTCCAGTATTGGACTTGTTTTCCTCCTGGATCGTTTCTGTGGCCTGCTGCTCTGCATAGCTAAGTTTTCCTTTGCTATTTTGTTTGCTTTTCTTCTGTCCAGCTTATCTATTTGTTTGCTGGAAGCTCTGGGACGCAGAGGGTGTGTTAGGGGTCGAGTTCCCGCTTCTGCACAGGGGGAATCTCGAGCCACTTCCGCTGCGGTCTCCCATTCTTGTCCAGCCGCAGTGGAGCCTGCTCAGCAAGGACATCGGTCCCAGCGTCTTGCTCATTCTCACTCTGTTCTGAGAGTTAGTGCTGCTTCTCCAGTCTCTGCCATTAAAGTCAGTGCTGGTCAGCAGCGAGCGGACTTCTCTGGGACTAAGTCCTTGTCTGCATGTACTGAGCATGCCCAGCGTAAGGTCTCCCGTTGGAGATCGAGGGTCATGTGCTCAGGCTCTGCAGCACATTCCATTGGTCCTCTTGGCAGGTCCTAGAAGGGCAAAAGTGCTGTGGCCACTTCCTGTGCTGCTGCTATATAAACTGCGCATGACCGCACGGCCATGCGCTAGTATTGTCTTACAATTGCTTATGTGTGTATGTTGTGAGTGCAAGTCGTCCTTGGAAACCCCTACCCTATTGAATGTCTGTTCGCGGAAGGTGTATGGCTGCTACCTAGCGCCCGACTTAGCCTACAGCACTAAACACACATCACAGCGTCCTGTAGCTGTGCCTGCCAGTACGGCGCCGTGCGCCTGCCTTGCGCTTTCCATACCCGAGTCTGGGTGGTTAGTGGCGTCCGTTAGTGCGGCATCGCTCGCACTCTTGTGCACTTAGATTTCTTAAGGTTCTCTACACACCCAGTTGCGGTGTTACGCCAGCAAGGGTCTAATCGGGCTCCAATCCCTTCTGGGGTTAAGTCCGCTGACCACTTGCTCGCGCACTAGTGCGGTACTGCGGTCCTGTGAATTAACAGGATCGCTTTCTTCACGCTGGGTGAGGTTTAACCCACGCGTGTATACTTTAGTGTACCGCCATATTGTCTGCTAATTGCTAGCAGCAGGTTCTCACCTGCACGGTGGACCCCGGACTGCGAACGCACCTTTATCATCTGTCTTGGTGCGTTCCGCCAGTCCTAACAGAATACTAGCGCCAGGGTCTGGCTAGTAAAATGGCGGACGATCAGCGTTTACAGCGGTACATCCAGCAGTTGGAGGGAAGGTTGGCGGCTTTTGAGCGTTCAACCTCAGCTGTGGATGTTACTGCTGTCGCTGTTCAGGCTGCAAATGTGGCTGCAGCTACCTTGTCCACTGCCGCTCCTGTACCGACGCTATCTCACCTCCCGCTACCAGAGAAATTTTCTGGTGACAGTAAATCCTGTAGGGGTTTCGTGAGTCAGTGCTCAATACATCTCGAGCTTCTGGCCTCTCGTTTCCCTACAGAGCGGGCTAAGGTGGGCTTTATAATTTCTTTATTGTCGGACAGGGCGTTGCAGTGGGCTACGCCGCTGTGGGAGCGTGGCGATCATGTGGTGCAGAGTGCTCCGTTATTCCTGAGCACTCTGAAACAGGTCTTTCTAGGACCTCGTGTCACCCATGACACGGCGCTCCAACTGTTGGCACTGACTCAGGGCTCGTCCTTGGTCAGCCTTTTTGCTGTCCATTTCCGCACTCTGGCATCTGAGCTGGAGTGGTCGGATAAAGCCCTTATCCCTATATTTTGGAGGGGGCTGGCTGACCACGTTAAGGACGCTCTGGCCACTAGGGAGATTCCCGCCACACTGGAGGAGTTAATAGCAGTATCTACTCGCATTGACCTCCGTTTTCACGAGCGGAGGTTAGAGCGAGCCCAGTGTAGGCAGAGGTTTCGGCTGGCTCCCACCTTCGCCAAACCTTTGGAATCTCCAGTTCAGGCTCCTGAGTTCCAGGGACCTAAGGTGGTGTCACGAGCGGGATCTAAGTCCCGGAATGCTCGTGCACTCCAGGGTTGCCATGTTTGCCAACAGTCAGTACATCTTGCCACCAGATGTCATCAGCGGTCAAGGAAACGTCAGCGTCTAGTGGTAGTAGGTGGAGGTGCACTAGACACTGCGACGTTTGCCTCCAAATTGTCCTTTAAGGGGACAATAACATTGGGCTCATCCTCCCACTCGGTAGACCTCTGCGTGGATTCTGGGGCGGAGGGCAATTTTATGTCTTCTGCCTTCACCCAACGTCACGCAATACCCCTGGTTATGCTATCCCAACCAGTAACGGTACGAGTGGTGAATGGGTCGACACTCCCCGCACAGATAACACATCAGACCATCCCTGTTACTCTGTCCCTGTCGCCATCCCATCAGGAGATTATTTCTCTGCTCGTCATTCCTGAGGGTATTGATGAGGTCCTGTTGGGGATACCTTGGCTACGGTACCACTCTCCTCACATCGAGTGGTCCTCAGGCAGAATTCTGGGATGGGGTGAATCATGTGGGGGTAGGTGTCACCGAGAGTGCCTTCAGGTTGCTACTACTGAGGTACCCGCAGATCTATCCTCTCTCCCCAAGCAATATTGGTCTTATGCAGACGTGTTCTCCAAGAAGGCGGCGGAGACCCTTCCGCCCCATCGCCCCTATGACTGTCCTATCGATCTCTTGCCTGGTGCTGAGCCTCCCCGGGGTCGAGTCTATCCATTATCTCTCCCGGAAACGGAGGCAATGTCTCAGTACATACAAGAGAATCTGGCAAGAGGGTTCATTAGGAAGTCAGTGTCACCTGCTGGGGCAGGGTTCTTCTTCGTGCAGAAGAAGAATGGAGAACTACGTCCATGCATAGACTACAGGGGTCTTAATGCTATCACAGTTAAGAACAAGTACCCTTTGCCGTTGATATCTGAGCTTTTCGATAGGCTTCGGGGAGCTAGAGTGTTTACGAAACTAGATCTGCGGGGTGCTTACAACCTGATTCGCATCCGTGAGGGGGACGAGTGGAAAACGGCATTTAACACCAGAGATGGGCATTATGAGTATCTGGCAAGACTTTTGTGCCCATTAATTTGCGACCGGAGGTTCTCTCTTGGGCTCATTCGTCCAGGGTGGGTGGACACTTTGGGACAAAGAGGACATCTGAGCTACTGGCGAGGACCTACTGGTGGCCGCATATGGTCCGGGATGTCAGGGATTATGTTCTGGCGTGTGTCTCCTGCGCCAAAAATAAATCTCCGCGTCAAAGGCCAGCTGGTCTGCTCTATCCCTTGCCGGTGGCAGATAGGCCCTGGGAGATGGTCGGGATGGACTTTGTTGTGGGTTTGCCCAAGTCTCGCGGCTGTACCATCATTTGGGTCATCACCGATCATTTCTCAAAAATGGTGCATTTGGTGCCGCTGCCGCGGTTACCTTCTGCACGGGCCTTGGCAGCGTTGTTCATCAGACATATCTTCCGCCTACATGGTGTGCCAGACAAAATTGTCAGTGACCGGGGTCCCCAGTTTGCGTCTCGGTTCTGGAGAGAGCTCTGTCGTCTTCTCTGTATTGAGTTGAATCTTTCTTCCGCTTATCATCCCGAGACGAATGGGTTGGTAGAGAGGGCCAACCAGACCTTGGTCACATACCTGCGACATTTTGTTTCAGCCAGGCAGGATGACTGGGCATCCTTGTTATCAGGGGCAGAGTTTGCACTGAACAACGCCGTTGCCGACTCCACTGGACAAACCCCATTCCTCCTCAACTATGGTCAGCATCCACGGGTACCTGTGCCTATGCCCGTGTCTTCCGCCGACTCCAGGGTGGCAGACTGGGCTGTGGAGGCACGGGATATTTGGGACCGCACTCAGGATGCCATTCAGGCCTCTAAGGAGAGAATGAGGTCCTCCGCTGATGCTCATCGGCGCCCCGCCCCGACCTTTGCTCCTGGCGACTTGGTGTGGCTCTCCGCCCGTAACATCAGGCTGCGAGTTGAGTCCAATAAATTTGCTCCTCGCTACTTGGGTCCATTCAAGGTCCTCGAGCAGGTTAATCCTGTGGTCTATCGTTTGGCCCTTCCGCCACGCCTGGGTATCACCGACACCTTTCATGTGTCCCTCTTGAAACCCGTGTATATGTCCCGCTTTTCCGAGTCATCTGCTGGGACATCGGGTTCGTCTACGGACGATTATGAGGTGAACGCTATTTTGGGGTGCAAGGTGGTGCGTGGTAAAAAATTTTATTTGGTGGACTGGAAGGGTTATGGCCCCGAGGACAGGTCCTGGGAGCCTGTTGAGCACATTCGGGCTCCGCAGCTCATTGCTGCCTTCGAACGTAGCGAGGCCCAAGGAGGGGGGGGCCCTAGGAGGGGGGGTAATGTTAGGGGTCGAGTTCCCGCTTCTGCACAGGGGGAATCTCGAGCCACTTCCGCTGCGGTCTCCCATTCTTGTCCAGCCGCAGTGGAGCCTGCTCAGCAAGGACGTCGGTCCCAGCGTCTTGCTCATTCTCACTCTGTTCTGAGAGTTAGTGCTGCTTCTCCAGTCTCTGCCATTAAAGTCAGTGCTGGTCAGCAGCGAGCGGACTTCTCTGGGACTAAGTCCTTGTCTGCATGTACTGAGCATGCCCAGCGTAAGGTCTCCCGTTGGAGATCGAGGGTCATGTGCTCAGGCTCTGCAGCACATTCCATTGGTCCTCTTGGCAGGTCCTAGAAGGGCAAAAGTGCTGTGGCCACTTCCTGTGCTGCTGCTATATAAACTGCGCATGACCGCACGGCCATGCGCTAGTATTGTCTTACAATTGCTTATGTGTGTATGTTGTGAGTGCAAGTCGTCCTTGGAAACCCCTACCCTATTGAATGTCTGTTCGCGGAAGGTGTATGGCTGCTACCTAGCGCCCGACTTAGCCTACAGCACTAAACACACATCACAGCGTCCTGTAGCTGTGCCTGCCAGTACGGCGCCGTGCGCCTGCCTAGCGCTTTCCATACCCGAGTCTGGGTGGTTAGTGGCGTCCGTTAGTGCGGCATCGCTCGCACTCTTGTGCACTTAGATTTCTTAAGGTTCTCTACACACCCAGTTGCGGTGTTACGCCAGCAAGGGTCTAATCGGGCTCCAATCCCTTCTGGGGTTAAGTCCGCTGACCACTTGCTCGCGCACTAGTGCGGTACTGCGGTCCTGTGAATTAACAGGATCGCTTTCTTCACGCTGGGTGAGGTTTAACCCACGCGTGTATACTTTAGTGTACCGCCATATTGTCTGCTAATTGCTAGCAGCAGGTTCTCACCTGCACGGTGGACCCCGGACTGCGAACGCACCTTTATCATCTGTCTTGGTGCGTTCCGCCAGTCCTAACAGGGTGTACCTCCGTGCCGTTAGTTCGGTACGGAGGGTCTTTTTGCCCCCTTTGCGTGGTTTTTAGGGTTTTGTGTTGACCGCAAAGTTACCTTTCCTATCCTCGCTCTGTTCAGAAAGTCGGGCCTCACTTTGCTAAATCTATTTCATCTCTACGTTTGTCTTTTCATCTTACTCACAGTCATTATATGTGGGGGGCTGCCTTTTCCTTTGGGGTATTTCTCTGAGGCAAGGTAGGCTTTTTTTCTATCTTCAGGCTAGCTAGTTTCTCAGGCTGTGCCGAGTTGCATAGGTAGCGTTAGGCGCAATCCACGGCTGCCTCTAGTGTTGTTGGATAGGATTAGGGATTGCGGTCAACAGAGGTCCCACGTCTCAGAGCTCGTTCTATGTTTTTGGATTATTGTCAGATCACTGTATGTGCTCTGACCTCTATGTTCACTGTGGTACTGAATTGCCTAATCATAACAGTGCGCATGATTGGCAAAGAGATCATTCAAATGGAGCTTTCATATACTCTATTTTCAGGATTCGTGGGGGTTCCAGAGATTGGAACCCTAGCGATCTGGAACTTAAAAATAGAGAATAATGTCCAAGCTTGGTAGAGCCCATGTAATTTTGCTTTATTCATGTTCTCCATTATAGTGCAAGATTTTACATTGCACTTCCTGCAGTATCCCAGTCTGTTGTGGTTACATGTAATTTATTTTTAATTGTAAAAAACAAATGTTTAAGGTGTTAGAAAGGTAACTCATCTAATAAAATAAATATCATATTTCCATTTTATCATGATGTTGACACTATTTAACTATGTTGTTTTCTTCTAAAATGGAAAATTCAGCAGAACGGGCTTGTAATGTATTAAATATCAACATGAGTGGGTGGGTTGCGTTATCTGAATACTAAATGGGAACATGAATTGGATTTTAAAATGCCAAACCAATTGAGATTGGTTATGTGACTCTTGGAAGCAATTGCTACTTCTCTCGTAAACAGTACTTATTTTTGATTTTAAATGGATGAGCGAGTTCTTTGTGTGGGACTATTCTTTAAATATTTATTTCCTTTGTTTTTAAGAGACCTATAAATGCATCCAAGATCTGTGTATAACTCTGTGTATAACTCCTGTAGATTCTTCTGCTGTTAATTTATTGTACACAAACATCAAGATTACATTAATTATATATATATATATATATATATATATATATATATATAGATAGATAGATAGATAGATAGATAGATAGATAGATAGATATAGATATACTGTATACAGTTAGGTCCATATATATTTGGACAGAGACAACATTTTTCTAATTTTGGTAATAGAAATTACCAAAATGAATTTTAAACAAAACAATTCAGATGCAGTTGAAGTTCAGACTTTCACTTTTCATTTGAGGGTATCCACATTAAAATTGGATGAAAGGTTTAAGAGTTTCAGCTCCTTATCATGTGCCACCCTGTTTTTAAAGGGACCAAAAGTAATTGGACAATTGACTCCAAGGCTATTTCATAGACCGGTGTGGGCAATCCCTTCCTTATGTCATTCTCAAATAAGCAGATAAAAGGCCTGGAGATGATTTGAGGTGCGGTGCTTGCATTTGGAATGTTTTGCTGTGAAGTAAACATGCGGTCAAAGGAGCTCTCCATGCAGGTGAAACAAGCCATCCTTAAGCTTGCGAAAACAGAAAAAACCCATCCGAGAAATTGCTACAATATTAGGAGTGGCAAAATCTACAGTTTGGTACATCCTGAGAAAGAAAGAAAGCACTGGTGAACTCATCAATGCAAAAAGACCTGGGCGCCCACGGAAGACAACAGTGGTGGATGATCGCAGAATAATCTCCATGATGAAGAGAAACCCCTTCACTACAGCCAACCAAGTGAACAACACTCTCCAGGAGGTCGGCGTATCAGTATCCAAATCTACTATAAAGAGAAGACTGCATGATGGTAAATACAGAGGGTTCACTGCACAGTGCAAGCCACTCATAAACATCAAGAATAAAAAGGCTAGACTGGACTTTGCTAAAAAAAACATCTAAAAAAGCCAGCACAGTTCTGGAAGAACATTCTTTGGACAGATGAAACCAAGATCAACCTCTACCAGAATGATGGAAAGAGAAAAGTATGGCGAAGGCGTGGTACAGCTCATGATCCAAAGCAATCCACATCATCTGTAAACCACGGCGGAGGCAGTGTGATGGCTTGAGCATGCATGGCTGCCAGAGGCACTGGGTCACTAGTGTTTATTGATGATGTGACACAGGACAGAAGCAGCCGAATGAATTCTGAGGTGTTCAGAGCCATACTGTGTGCTCAAATCCAGCCAAATGCAGCCAAACTGATTGGTCGTCGTTTCATACTACAGATGGACAATGACCCAAAACATAAAGCCAAAGCAACCCTGTAATTTATTAAAGCAAAGAAGTGGAATATTCTTAAATGGCCAAGTCAATCACCTGATCTCAACCCAATTGAGCATGCATTTCACTTGTTAAAGACTAAACTTCAGAAAGAAAGGCCCACAAACAAACAGTAACTGAAAACTATCAAAGTGAAGGCCTGGCAGAGCATCAAAAAGGAGGAACCACAGCGTCTGGTGATGTCCATGAGTTCAAGACTTCAGCCAGTCATTGCCAACAAAGGGTTTTCAACCAAGTACTAGAAATGAACATTTTATTTACAATTATTGAATCTGTCCAATTACTTTTGGTCCCTTTACCAACAGGGTTGCACATGTTAAGGAGCTAAAACTCCTAAACCATTCATCCAATTTTAATGTGGATACCCTCAAATGAAATCTGAAAGTCTGAACTTCAGCTGCATCTGAATTGTTTTGCTTAAAATTCAATGTGGTAATGTCTATAACCAAAATTAGAAAAATGTTGTCTCTGTCCAAATATATATGGACCTAACTGTATATATATATATGCAAAAAAAATCTTAATTGTATTTAAGGCACATGCAAATAATTAAGTATTTATGCCAATTCAAAATTATAAATATGCAAAGTACAAATACTGTAATATTAAACCACTAGGTGGAGAGAATGACATTTGTAATCGCATTGCAAATGGCACTGATCAAGGGGGAGATATATTACATGAACAGTCAATTCTTAAATTTGATGTGATGGAAGTAAAACAAAATTGCCAACCATGAGTTACTGAGAGGCTTTCATAATTGGGAAAGGCTCGATGACTGGAACTAATCAAAACTACTTCTCGTTGGGTGTTTAGTATCAAAAGTGGTTCAAGAAAAGATAATATATGAATTGTCCATCGTGGCACCAGCAAACATATTCAGGAAAGTGCCCCAGTGCAAGAACAACATATGAGTACTTCGCAGCCCAATAGCTCATCATAATGCACAATTTGACCTGCTTTGTAGGTCGTAGTTGGTATCCTCATCTATTGGGCGCCTGTGTGACTGCACAGATTGCACCAATGATATGTATATCCTTGGATTTCAGTACACCTGTGAAGCTTTAATACAGACCAAACTCCATAGGAGACTGAGATTTACACTATATATTGCAATAGTGTGGTATAGCGGTAAATAGTAAACCATGAAGAGCAAAAGGGTAACAATGTTTTGAACTTTTGACTTTCAGGCTCCATATCTCATTACTCACTTCTGCTTTGAACTTGAGACTGCCAAAATTTTATAGACAATCATCTTGACAATCTCATACTTAAATTTGACTTGTGAACTATTTATTATGTGATTAGTCCCTTGTAGATTGTGAGCCCTCGCGGGCAGGGTCCTCATTCCTCCTGTACCAGTTATGACTTGTATTGTTTAAGATTATTGTACTTGTTTTCATTATGTATACCCCTCCTCACATGTAAAGTGCCATGGAATAAATGGAGCTATAACAATAAATAATAATAATAATAATAATAATAGTTATGCAGATTCTTGTCACTTGTCACAAGTGTTTGATTGGATTATGGTCTGGGGACTGTGGGGACCATTCCGGAACCCCTACTTCATTGTCATTGAACCAATTATTTGACATTCTCGACATATGCTTCATGTTGTAGTGCTGTTGGAACACTGTGTAGTCCTTTTCCTACCCATAGTACTGTAGTGTCTCATCTTGTAGGATACCCAAATTTCTCAGCACTGAGACCATCATCGATCCTGGTCAAGTATCCAATGCTTTTGGCTGTGAAACAGCCCCATATCATCAGGCTTCCTCCACCAAACTTGGCATTTCCTTCTATTTTGCAATCCATTAGCCTCTTTTTCCTTTTTCTTTCAGACCCATAAACACCTATGAGAGCCTAGTCTATTGATTTTCGTGTTATCGCTCTAAATCACCCACTTCAAATCTTTAAATGTCCACTTTTTGTACTTGGTAGCAAACTTGATCCGACGCTTCTTATGAAAACATTGAAGTTGAGCCTTCTTCACCTTTTTCTGGCCACCATTCCAGACTTGTATAATTGAGTCGCACGGCGCTTGCATCAATGTCCGTAATCTCACTATCATGAAGCATACAAGCCACCCCCGCTGCCGTGTTTGTCGCACCACAACTGATAGACCTTGGGATTAGCCAATTTGTTGACTTCGACATTTTGCCTGGATCTCCATATTTTGGATTTTGACTGACTTCATTTTGTATTTTTCCAACTGTTATGGCACCCACATGATGCCGTTTTACAATTTTCTTAGCCAAGAGACTGGTAGCAATGAGCTGGATGATGCTTTTTCTCTTTTCTTGGGAAATTATCTTCACAGCTGCTCCTCGATTCGAACCAATAACCTTTCATTTGGTTATCAATCTAATAATAAACTGAGTTATTAGAGAATGTGAGTACATGTTTGTATTTTGTAATATTCAGGAAGAAAAATATTTTTCCACCACCAGGAGCAAAACAGTAACAATGCAGTGACATGAAAGGAATCTACATATCTAATCATATGCAAAATAGTTGCAAGTCAAATTTATGTATGAGATAGCCAAGTTCATGGTCTACAAAATTATGGTAGTCTCATGATTAAGCAGTAGTGGATGATGTAAATCTTCAATAATTCACAGTTTCAAGATTGAATGTCAAAATAAATGGTGTAATTCCAAGCAACTAATCCCAAAAGAAACAAGTCACTATGTGGGTATTTTGACAGAAAAAAAGAATGTCTGGCTCATGGAAGAAGATGAGAAAAAAAACAAAGCATAAAAATAAACAAATCATCTTTTATCTTTATGGGTTTAAGAAGAACCTGTCACATCTAGAAATGCTATTTACCTGTAGTTATAGAGAGAAATCTGCAAGTAAATATAGAGAGAAAGATGCAACAGCCGCCTGTACCACCCAGATGACTGAAAGTGAGTGGCAGCAGGGAGAATAAAACTTCAGTTTCTTCCTGCAGCCATGCTTTCAGTAAGCTGGCTACAGAGGATTTAAATATTATTTTTCTTCTGATTAACCCTTTTTAACTGAAGATAAAGAGGGTTTCTGGGTGTGACAGTTTTTTAACAGGAAAATACACCCTGCTACAAGGTAAATATTTTAAAAAAATGATCTGAGGGATATAATAGAGAATTTCCTTGATGTTAATCAAATTGGAATTGTTGAAAAAAAGCCCATGAAGGCCCAACCTCACAATTTACTGGATCGTAAAGGGAACCTGTCACCCCACGGGCATCAGGGGATTATCTACAGTATTGCATTCTGTAATGCTCTAGATAAGCCCCTGATGTATCCTGAAAGATAAGAAAAAGAGGTTATATTATACTCACCCAGGTGCGGTCCCATTGCGGTCCGGGTCCGATGGGCGTCGCGGTCCGGGGACTCCTATCTTCTTACGATGACGTCCTCTTCTTGTGTTCACGCTGCAGCTCCTTCAAAGTACTGCAGTACGCAGGCGCCGGGAAAAGTCAGAGAGGCCCAGCGCCTGGGCACTGCAGTACTTTGCTCTGCCCTCAACAGGGCTGACAAAGTACGCCTGCAACGGAGCTGCAGCGTGAAGACAAGAAGAGGACGTCATCGTAAGATGATAGAAGGCCCCGGACAGCGATGTCCATCGGACCCGGACCGCAGCGGGACAGCCCCTGGGTGAGTATAATATAACCTGTTTTTCTCATCTTTCAGGATACATCGGGGGCTTATCTACAGCATTGCAGAATGCTGTAGATAAGCCCCTGATGCCAGTGGCTGCAGCTCATCTTCGATTTTTGGGGTGACAGGTTCCCTTTAAGGATCTTCTACTGTTTGTAATTTTAAAGCTATGGCAAATTTGTGAAATCTTGAACATTTCAGAATACATTCAATGTCTACAAAAATATATATATTCTTTTTTTTATTGGCAACTCTTGTGCGGGATATAGGGATTGTAATTATTTTACTTTTCAATTTTTAACTTTGCTAATGTGCTCATATCAGTACACACAGATACTGCTTATCGTCTGTCCGTCACATTTTGGTTTTACAATTCATTTAGAATTATTTTTGGCTACCTATGATTTCTTGATAGCCCAGGAAAAAAACAGATTGGCAACATAAATACCAAATGTATGCTAAAGAGTTTTCGTTCTGCATATGCTTGACCAGTGTATACATACCATATTGCAGATCAATGGTAATTGCCTTGGTAGTCAATAACAGATGTTTAAAGACATCTTCCTGCCTCTCCAAGTAATAGCATATCGCTTTGCTACCTCTAGCACCCCTTCGAACCCTCTAAATAAACAGCGCTGGTTTAGGCCCTCTTGAATGTCTTTCCTCTACTTAGTGATGCCTCAGCTGCCTACTTTGCAAGAAATGGGGGTCCTCTACTTTTGCCTGTACGTTGATACTCTTAGACACCTTTCTATGCATAGAAAAGTAGCTACAAATTTTTGAAGGTGAAAACCATGCATCATCATTGAGTCTGATTCATTCTGACAATTAGTAGGTGTCTCAAATGTTTCTTCCCTCGATGATCATTAAGAAATAGGCTATACTTATGATCTGCTAGCATTTTCAAAAATAAGAAAGGAAACAGCAGTAGATGTCTTCTGGGGAATACCTTGGGATGACATTTTTAAACATGTGCACTGATAGTAAGTATTGACCACTTTTCTGAAACAGAGCCTTGCTTCATTTGATATTTTAAACTTTTATTATAACTCAATGACCCATCAAGTGGTACATCAATTTAGTTTAAATTTTAAAGAAATTAGAAAAAAGATAAACGTTCCAGTAGAGTAAGCAAATTAAGTCAAGTGGTTTTGAATTCTAAAATAAATAAAAAAATATTTGTTTCTTATTTATATTGTTTTGTAATTTGATCAGAATAAACCTAAAGGGTCATGCAAATGAAAAATATATATAAATACTCACCTTACCGCTCACCTGTCCCACCATACGCACAGCCCATTGTCTGGTACTCCGCGCCTCTTCTTTTCCCCTCTATTAGTCGCACAGATTCTCATTGTCTTTTTTTTTACTCCAGGCCTCTGCGCACCTGTATGGTGCACAATGTGATGTCACGAGTAATGGCACAGTGCAAAATGACGTCTGAGGCATGTTAATGCCGGAAGTCTCCTGGCCTGCAGTGAAGAGGCCAAAGAAAATGCACACGATGAATGTAGATGCTGAAAAGAACACACATGATGGGGGAATGGGATCGGGAAAAGAAAAGGCGCTGAGGACTAAATGGTGGGCTGTGGAGACGGCCTAACAGGTGAGCAGTGAGATATGTTTTAACTATTTTTTTACATCCTACTGTTATACTGAGGGCCTCCCGAAGAAGTATCTGGCGAAACGCGCGTCGAGGCAGAGGGACGCCGAGGAGACACCACACAGCGCACCATAGGTAATACCTGTACTTACCCCATTTATCAGTGGCTTTATATTAGCAAGGTATATGTACCATCGGGAGGATCCACACCACAGGGTGTTAGAAATTAGGCATGGTTGTGCCATTTCTATGGTGGATACTAGCATTTGGCAATTCCGCCCTTTTCCCCTTATTAGTATCCTTGTCTAGCAATTTATATAGGGTCACATGGGAAGTCACTTTGTTTGGTTGTGCTTAAGCATTACAGTGGATGTCTCTCTATGGCTGTTGTGTCCCTCTTTTTGGTTCTAGCACCTTTTTATCATTATGAGTTATTTTAATTGTTGAAAATAAAATTTATTTTAGCTACAAAAGTACCACTTTGTTTGGGATTACATTTATTCTGATCTCCAATGATGTGATTTATATGTATTTATTGGTGGTCTTTATTTCCCAAGTGTAGGGATATATTGATTCTGGGGCATTTTTTGTGAATTATGTTATACTGAGGGGTCTAGAAAGAACATTCAATGTGCAGTGAATAACTTTGCTATGAATTTTCCTGCCAAATCAGCTCAAATTGCTGAATTCACATCTCAGTAGATGATCTCATCTCTACTCTCCACATTTCTTGACAATTTTGGAAATATAGTAATAGAAATACGTTGTCTTGCTTTTGTTATACTAGAAACTTAAATATAAATATAACTAGATGCCTAGAAGAATATCAATATAAAATCTATAACTTATAATTTACCTAATCATTTTTCGACATTCTGATTATTGTTGGTTTCCCCAACATTTCATAATATCACAATTTAGGAACATTTTACTCAGTGTATGTTAGTCAGTAAACATAGCGAATTTGTTTATTAGAGCAAATTCCAGTTGTGTATAAAACAGGATTTGATTGTTGATGCTGTTGATACTGATTGTACTTTCTAGATGGAAAATAAATGTATTCTATATGAATTCCATTTTTGTAGCTCTGTTCATGACATGCATCTAGTGAGAGTAATATTTCATGTCTTACAACAGATAAATCACGCTTTTTTGGAACTGTATGATCTAGATATGCTAATTATTTTGACAATCTCGATCTCACAAAAAATTTACATACAAAATTAATCATAATAGAACATGTTTTATGTAAGAAAAAAAGAAGAATAAGGACAGGTATGATTATTTACTACCTTGTGTATTCTGTTATGTATAACATTGGCATGCTCATTAATTACGTAGACAATATAAACAATACCCGTAGTTTCAGGTAACTGTTCAGAATAATCTTCTGGCTATTATATAACTTTAATCTTTCATATTTCACCTGTTACCCTCTTCAGGGTTGACCAGAGGACAGTCTGCAGATGTAGAGTTGAAAAACGAAGAGATGTCAACATGCCTGTAAAAGACATTTGCAAACTTCTGATAGGAGATGGGAATAATAGAGCCAGCAGATGCAGAGCACAGTTTCTGAGAAGATGGTTGAGGTGGAATTTTGAAGCATGATAATTCTCACTGAGCAGTTTAGTCAGATGACCAATCATTGACTGGAGCATGTAGCCATAGCCCCGTACAGTGAGTACGGAAAGTATTAATTCTCTTTTTAAATTTTTCACTCTTTGTTTCATTGCAGCCACTTGGTAAATTCAAAAAAGTTCATTTTTGTTCACTCTGCACCCCAGCTTCACTGAAAAAAACAAACAAAAATTTAGTAATTTTTGCAAATTTAATAAAAAAGAAAAACTGAAATATCACATGCTCAGAAGTATTCAGACCCTTTGCTCAGACACTCATATTTAAGTCACATGCTGTCCATTTCCTTGTGATCCTACTTGAGATGGTTCTACTCCTTCACTAGAGTCCAGCTGTGTTTAATTAAACTGATAGGACTTGATTTGGAAAGGCACACACCTGTCTATATAAGACCTCATAGCTCACAGTGCATGTCAGACCAAATGAGAATCATGAGGTCAAAGGAACTGGCCAAGGAGCTCAGAGACAGAATTCTAACAAGGCACAGATCTGGCAAAGGTTACAAAAGAATTTCTGCAGTAATCAAGGTTGCTAAGAGCACAGTGGTCTCCATAATACTTAAATGGAAGAAATATGGGACCACCAGGAGTCTTCCTAGACATGGCCTTCCAGCCAGACTGAGCAATTGTGGGAGAAGAGCCTTGGTGAGAGAGGTAAAGAAGAACCCCAAGATCAATGTGTCTGAGCTCAAGAGATACAGTAGGGAGATGGGAGAAAGTTCCACAAAGTCAACTATCACTGCAGCCCTCTAGGCCTTTATGGCAGAGTGACCAGATGGAAGCTTCTCCTCAGTGCAAGACATATGAAAGCCTGCATAGAGTATGCTAAAAACACATGAAGGACTCCCAGACAATGAGAAATAAGATTCTCTGGTCTGATGATATGAAGATAGACCTTTGTGGTGATAATTCTATGAGGTATATGTGGAAAAAACCAGGCACTGCTCGTCACCTGCCCAATACAATCCCAACAGTGAAACATGGTGGTGGAAGCATCATACTATGGGGGTGTTTTTCAGCTGCAGGAACAGGATGACTGATTGTCATGAAGGAAACATAAATGTGGCCAAGTACAGAGATATCCTGGATGAAAACCTCTTCCAGAGTGCTCTGGACCTAGCACTTGGCTGAAGGTTGACCTTCAAACAAGACAATGACCCTAAGCACACAGTTAAAATATCAAAGGAGTGGCTTCAGAACAACTCTGTGACCATTCTTGACTGGCCCAGCCAGAGACCTGACCTAAACCCAATTAAGCATCTCTGGAGAGACCTGAAAATAGCTGTGAACGTTCACCATCCAACCTGAAGGAACTGGAGATGATCTGCAAGGAAGAATGGCAGAGGATCCCCAAATCCAGGTGTGAAAAACTTGTTGCCTCATTCCCAAGAAGACTGATGGCTGTAAGTAGTAAGGGGAGGTATGTCTCATAATAATATACTGACAGGTGCCCCGCCTCCTATCAAATTGATATCAAAATTGATATCAAAGTGATATCAAAGTGTATCAAATTGATATTAAAGGGAATTAAATAGATATCATACAGATATCGTAGAGTATTAAAGGGAATGAAATAGATATTATACGGCTATCGTAGTGTATCAAAGTGTATTAAATAGATATAATACGGCTATAGTAGTGAATTAAAGTGTATTAAATTGATTACTGACATGATTCCGACACATTGATAACAAAGTGATATCAAAGTGTCCTAAGTAGATATAATACAGATATCGTAGTGTATCAAAGTATATTAAATTGGATACTGGCACAAATCCCAGTAATCAAAGTGAAACAAAGTGCAATATCTCTTTTATAAGCTGATTGATATGTTAATCAGAATTGTTTAATTGTGCCTATTATTTTAAAGGGACAATAATTATTTTCTTTTATAGGCTTTTTGATACACCTAATTTTATAGGATTTATAGTGCCAATAATATGTATTCACGTTTATTGACAATTTGATACAATAAATAGTACTGAGTAAAATAAAGAACGAGTAATTGGCCAGAAAAATTCAATTTGAGATAGAGAAAATTCCCATCCCACCAAGTTTGAACAATGAGATGACCACTAATCCAGGATCTGCAAAAGTGCAATACCCAGTTCATACTTGTACTGTAAGTATATTTGTAGTTTGTTCTATACTGGATTTATACAAACAATGTTACATTGATTTCATGGATAACTGACACAGACAACTTTTCAAATATTATGCTGAATCATGGATAACTGGGCCATGTAGCTTGTCCAATATTACACAGGATTCACGGATAACTGACACATGTATCTTTTCGTTTAGATACGTCAGATCTTCAACCTCGAGTTTTGCATCAGTGTAATTACAGATCTGCACAGAATTCTCCACAAAGAGCTAATGTGCCTTTGAGAACAATTCCTCTTTCACCCATCTGTGTTGTGGATCGTGAGGAAAGCTCTGCGACACCCAACACCGAAGGAATTCAATCCCCAAGATTTTCACAAGCAAAATATAATAAGAACATTTCAAGAGAGAAATTTGCATGACAGAACGATATCCCCATCATAACTCAGGAAGCCAATTCCTCAATCAGCATTCCACAAGTTGTGAAAACAGAGACATTGAACAGTACTCTGAGGGTAAGAAGAGTAATAAGCGGGACAATATACGGGTGTGTCAAACTGCAGATATTACTCTTGCAGGATCGCCTAGTGATTTCGGCCTTGTATTACCTCTAAAGAAATGATCTGTATTAGAGATGAGCAGTGTTCAAGTTGAACTGTTCGCCAATATCAAATTCGAGCTGTTTTGGGCGGTGTTCGACGAACCCGAACAATTTGCTTAAAATTCGTCTGTTTGGGTTTCTGTTCGATATCTGTCTGTTCACTAAAAGCCTATCTTGATTTGCACATTAAAACTGTTTATCATTATTAATAGACTGTTTCAGTGTATAGTGGGTGGCGGGGGATAGATCTGTGCTGAAATAATGCTGATCTCTATTTTTTATTTTTCCCGCATTTACAGTGGGGCGGTGCAGTCTCTCAGCCTATCAGCAGTGCAGACACACACAGCAATGTGCATGTGATGCACACAAGCAAGGGCATGTGTCATTGGCTGTGTATGTCACATGTCCTCCTTGCCTTCTAAAAAACAGCCATTTGCCCCGTCGCCACCATTTCCTCACTGCTGCAGCTTAGTGTTAGACGGCACCGCTGCTGCTGTGGCCGCTATACAGACTAAGAATGTTTTTTTGGAGCGAATTGTCAGAGAAATAGGTTTAGGGAGTCGGAAGGAGTTGGGACTAGTTGTAATATCAGCCCTTTTCAGGGTAGGTTGCAGCAGTTCATAGCACTGTTTGCCAGGCAGGTCTGTGCCAGTGCCAGTGCTGTGGAAGTGTTTGTCACAGCATTTGGTATAACGTAGCTCAGCCAATCCTTTTGGGCTAGTAGCATTGTCTGATAGTCATCTGAGTAGCCCGCCTGTTAAGCTAGCTACACCGCCTGTGTATCTCAATTTTTACTGCATCTAACCTAGTTAATAGTTTAGGACCTAGGAGCAGTGTCTGCATGTCAGCAGAGTAGCCCGCCTGTGAAACAAACTATACCGCCTGTGTATTTCTATTTTCAGTGCATCTAATCCAGTTAATAGTTTAGGGTCTAGGAACAGTGTCTGCACGTCAGCAGAGTAGCCCGCCTGTGAAACAAACTATGCCGCCTGTGTATCTCTATTTTCACTGCATCTAATCCAGTTGATAGTTTTGGGCCTAGGAGCAGTGTCTGCACGTCAGTAGAGTAGCCGGCTTGTGAAACAAACTATATCACCTGTGTATCTCAATTTTCACTGCATCTAATCCAGTTGATAGTTTTGGTCCTAAGAGCAGTGTCTGCACGTCAGCAGAGTAGCCCGCCTGTGAAACTAATTACACCGCCTGTGTATCTCTATTTTCACTGCATCTAATCCAGTTGATAGTTTTGGGCCTAGGAGCAGTGTCTGCACATCAGCAGAGTAGCCCGCTTGTGAAACAAACTATACCACCTGTGTATCTCAATTTTCACTGCACCTAATCCAGTTGATAGTTTTAGGCCTAAGAGCAGTGTCTGCACGTCAGCAGAGTAGCCCGCCTGTGAAACTAACTACACCGCCTGTGTATCTCTATTTTCACTGCATCTAATCCAGTTGATAGTTTTGGGCCTAGGAGCAGTGTCTGCACGTCAGCAGAGTAGCCCGCCTGTGAAACAAACTATACCACCTGTGTATCTCTATTTTCACTGCATCTAACCAGTTGATAGTTTTGGGCCTAGGAGCAGAGTCTGCACGTCAGCAGAGTAGCCCGCCTGTGAAACTAATTACACCGCCTGTGTATCTCTATTTTCACTGCATCTAATCCAGTTGATAGTTTTGGGCCTAGGAGCAGTGTCTGCACATCAGCAGAGTAGCCCGCTTGTGAAACAAACTATACCACCTGTGTATCTCAATTTTCACTGCATCTAATCCAGTTGATGGTTTTGGGCCTAAGAGCAGTGTCTGCACGTCAGCAGAGTAGCCCGCCTGTGAAAGTAACTACATCGCCTGTGTATCTCTATTTTCACTGCATCTAATCCAGTTCATAGTTTTGGGCCTAGGAGCAGTGTCTGCACGTCGGCAGAGTAGCCCGCCTGTGAAACAAACTATACCGCCTGTGTATCTCTATTTTCACTGCATCTAACCAGTTGATAGTTTTGGGCCTAGGAGCAGTGTCTGCACATCAGCAGAGAAGCCCGACTATGAAACTAACTATACCGCCTGTGTATCTCTATTTTCACTGCATCTAATCCAGTTAATAGTTTTGGGCCTAGTGCCACAATTTGGCCACTCAGTTCTGCTCAGTTTTCATTCATCGTTTGTTGTGCCAACAACTACAGATACAGAGTTGCCAATTAGTTAAGCACTAAAATGAGTGGCAAAAGACCTGCTGCTGGTGGAAAGGGGAATAGGCGTGTTGGAAAGGCAAAAAAAGGTTGTGTCCGTGGGGTAGGTGGTAAAGCAACAGTAACATAAGCAGAAGAAAGACCATCTTCCAGCCAAAGTAAGATGTCTACTTATTTTCGTGGACAATCTGATATGATCCCTTTCTTACGACCATCGCTTCAAGCATCACCAAAAATTCCAGATGAGGCACAAAAACAGCAGGTGCTTGAATGGATATCAAGTGCTCGTTCAAGTGGGCTCTCCTCCATGTCAACTTCAACATCACAACTACTCCAGTCCTCAGAGTTGTAACCCCAATCGCACTTGCTTCCTCACAGCTCCCAAGTCTCCAGCCGCCCGTCTGAGCATGGGGTAACACACATGGTTCAGTCTGTAGAGCTGTTTACACATACTATAGCCTGGGAATCAGAGGTCTGCTCCAGAGCTTCTGTGAATCCAGATGAGGAAATGATCTGCACTGATGCCCAGAATCTTTGTTAGTCGGATCCAGGCCCAGAAGAAGAAAATTCTGAGCATAATGTAGACCCTCGTTCCCAAACTGTAAATCCTGTTGGTGGAGACAATGAGGAAGATGATGATGAGACTGAGCTACCTGATTGGAACGAAAACTTGACTTGGAGACTCTTTTATTTAGTCCCCTTGCTGAGTTTTACATGATGTTGCCATTGTCAATTCCAGGTGGCTGGGGTCGTCTGCAGAGTTGTTTACTCATACTATTGCCTGGGATTCAGAGGTCTGCTCCAAAGCTTCAGTGTCTGCTAGTCAGCAGAGTAGCCCAGCCACCCACCGCCTGTTTACCTAAGTACTATTTTTAATGGCATCTGGCCAAGGAAATCCTTTTAGGCCTAGTAGAATTTGGTGCTACTCAGCAGCGTACTTCACCCATGAAGCAAGCTACACCGCCTGTTTACCTAAGTACTAGTTTGTAACGGCATCTAGCCAAGGAAATCCTTTTGGGCCTAGTAGAATTAGGTGCTACTCAGCAGCATACTTCACCCATGAAGCAAGCTACACCGCCTGTTTACCTAAGTACTATTTTGTAACGGCATTTAGCCCAGGAAATACTTTTAGGCCTAGTAGAATTTAGTGCTACTCAGCAGCATACCCCACCCATGAAGCAAGTTACACCGCCTTTTTTCCTTCTCAATCTAACCCCTTGGCTCTGGGGTGTCCACTCTCTCTCCAGCTCTCTTCTTCTCACAGGTGGACTACCGCGTGCTTTCACACTGTGGCGAATCTTTTGGGCCCAGGCATAAGAAGTCGTCGAGGTAAAGGATAATATGTACCGCCTTCAAACGTCCATGACGACACATTCGAGGAAGCAACTAAACGCCTCAAACAGCAATCTATGTAGTATGCTACATAGCCCAATGAAGCAGCCCAATGGGAGGACAGTATTCGGAGGCACAGCTAGTAACCGGAACGCCCCCTCAACGTCTGTTTTCGCCATTAGGGTGCCCCTTACCAACTTCTTGACCCACCTGATTGCCTCGTCAAAGGAGGTACAGTACATAGTACTGTACTTGGTTCCACGTTGATGTTGTCGTTTACTGACCTGCCCCTTTGGATATGACAAATGGTGGATTAGTCTGAATGTATTGGGTTCATTTTTTGGCACAACTCCCAATGGGGGTACCACTACATCTTCTAAGGAAAGTGTTCTGAATGGACTCGCCACTAGGGTTGAGCGAAACGGGTTGTTCATTTTCAAAAGTCGCCGACTTTTGGCAAAGTCGGGTTTCATGAAACCCGATCCGACCCCTGTGCGGGGTCGGCCATGCGGTACGCGACTTTCGCGCCAAAGTCGCGTTTCAATGACGCGAAAAGCGCCATTTCTCAGCCAATGAAGGTAAACGCAGAGTGTGGGCAGCGTGATGACATAGGTCCTGGTCCCCACCATCTTAGAGAAGGGCATTGCAGTGATTGGCTTGCTGTCTGCGGCGTCACAGGGGCTATAAAGGGGCGTTCCCGCCGACCGCCATGTTACTGCTGCTGATCTGAGCTTAGGGAGAGGTTGCTGCCGCTTCGTCAGAAGCAGGGATAGCGTTAAGCAGGGTCCATTAACCACCAAACCGCTTGTGCTGTAGCGATTTCCACTGCCCAACACCACCTTCGGTGTGCAGGGACAGTGGAAGCTACATTTTTTTTTTTTTCCCCCTCAGCGCTGTAGCTCATTGGGCTGCCCTAGAAGGCTCCCTGATAGCTGCATTGCTGTGTGTACGCCGCTGTGCAAACCAACTGCTTTTTTCAAAGCACAAATCCTCTTGTTCCTTCCTTTCTGCACAGCTATCTTTTTGGTTTGTACACACTTTTTATTTAATTTGTGCATCAGTCCACTCCTTATTGCTGCCTGCCATACCTGGCTGAGATTACTGCAGGGAGATAGTAATTGAAGGACACTGCCTGTTTTTTTTTTTTTTTTTGTGGGAGATTAAGATTGACATTTCTGCTAGAGTGCCATCCCTGTCTGTGTCATCTCTCACTCAGTGGGCCATAGAAAGCCTATTTATTTTTTTGCTTGATTTGGGTTATAAAATCTACCTGAAAAAATCACTACATCAATCAGTGGGAGAAAAATATTGGCCTCAGGGCTTGTGTGCCACTCTTGACTCCTGTGTGCATCATCACTCACTCAGTGGGCCATAGAAAGCCTATTTATTTTTTTGCTTGATTTTGGTTCTAAAATCTACCTGAAAAAATCACTACATCAATCAGTGGGAGAAAAATATTGGCCTCAGGGCTTGTGTGCCACTCCTGACTCCTGTGTGCATCATCACTCACTCAGTGGGCCATAGAAAGCCCTTTTTTTTTTTTTTTTTGCTTTATTTGGGTTCTAAATTCTACCTGAAAAAATCAATAAATCAATCAGTGGGAGATTAATATTGGCCTTTGGGCTTGTGTGCCAGTCCTAAGCGTGCCATCTCTCTCTCTCAGATAGTGGGCCATAGAAAGCCTATTTATTTTTATTTTTTTTATTGGGTTTATAAATTTTCCCTGGAAAAAAAAAAAAAAAAAAGTGGGAGATTAATATTGGCCTCTGGGCTTGTGTGCCAGTCCTGAGCGTGCCATCTCTCTCACAAATAGTGGGCCATAGAAAGCCTATTTATATATTTTTTTTTGGTTTTATAAATTCTCCCTTAAAAAAGGGAGATTAATATTGGCCTTTGGGCTTGTGTGCCAGTCCTAAGCGTGCCATCTCTCTCTGTCTCTCAGATAGTGGGCCATAGAAAGCCTATTTATAATTTTTTTTATTGGGTTTATAAATTTTCCCTGGAACAAAAAAAAAAAAGTGGGAGATAAATATTGGCCTCTGGGCTTGTGTGCCACTCCTGACTCCTGTGTGCATCATCTCTCACTCAGTGGGCCATAGAAAGCCTTTTTTTGTTTTATTTGTTTTCTAAATTCTCCCTGAAAAAATCATTTTATTTTCTTTGGTTTCTAAATTCTTCCTGAAAAAATCATTTTATTCTATTTTTTTTTTTCCTAAAGTCTCCCTGAAAAAAAAAACAAAAACAAATCAGTGGGAGATTAATATTGCCCTTTCTGCTTGTGTGCCAGTCTTGACTCCTGGGTGTGCCATCTTTCTCTCTCTCTCCAATTGTGGGCCATAGAAAGCCTATTATTTTTTTAGCTTGATTTGGGTTCCAAAATCTACCTGAAAAAATCACTACATCAATCAGAGGGAGATAAATATTGGCCTCTGGGCTTGTGTGCCACTCCTGACTCCTGTGTGCGTCATATTTCACTCAGTGGACCACAGAAAGCCTTTTTTTGTTTTATTTGTTTTCTAAATTCTCCCTGAAAAAATCATTTTATTTTATTTGGTTTCTAAATTCTTCCTCAAAAAATCATTTTATTCTATTTTTTTTTTTTCCTAAAGTCTCCCTGAAAAAAAAAAAACAAAAACAAATCAGTGGGAGATTAATATTGCCCTTTCTGCTTGTGTGCCAGTCTTGACTCCTGGGTGTGCCATCTCTCTCTCTCTCCAATTGTGGGCCATAGAAAGCCTATTATTTTTTTTAGCTTGATTTGGGTTCCAAAATCTACCTGAAAAAATCACTACATCAATCAGTGGGAGATAAATATTGGCCTCTGGGCTTGTGTGCCACTCCTGACTCCTGTGTGCGTCATCTCTCACTCAGTGGGCCATAGAAAGCCTTTTTTTGTTTTATTTGTTTTCTAAATTCTCCCTGAAAAAATCATTTAATTTTATTTGGTTTCTAAATTCTTCCTGAAAAAATCATTTTATTCTATTTTTTTTTTTCCTAAAGTCTCCCTGAAAAAAAAAAAAAAAAAACAAATCAGTGGGAGATTAATATTGCCCTTTCTGCTTGTGTGCCAGTCTTGACTCCTGGGTGTGCCATCTCTCTCTCTCTCTCCAATTGTGGGCCATAGAAAGCCTATTATTTTTTTTAGCTTGATTTGGGTTCCAAAATCTACCTGAAAAAATCACTACATCAATCAGTGGGAGATAAATATTGGCCTCTGGGCTTGTGTGCCACTCCTGACTCCTGTGTGCGTCATCTCTCACTCAGTGGGCCATAGAAAGCCTTTTTTTGTTTTATTTGTTTTCTAAATTCTCCCTGAAAAAATCATTTTATTTTATTTGGTTTCTAAATTCTTCCTGAAAAAATCATTTTATTCTATTATTTTTTTTTCCCAAAGTCTCCCTTAAAAAAAAAAAAAAAATCAAATCAGTGGGAGATTAATATTTACATTTGTGCTTCAGTGACAGTCCTGCGTGTGTGGCATCTCTCTCATTTGTTGCCACCAACAACAGAGTGTGTAACATTGTGCCTGATTTTCGTTGTGGTCTCACTCACCTGTAAAGGGGTACCTAAATCATACTGAAGTTATAGCTCACCGTGTAATTTGTGTGACAGCAACAAATACCGTTAGTTTGTTTACGTTTTTAAAACAATGAGGAAGTATGGTGGAAGAGGTCGTGGCCGGGGGCGTTCATTGTCAGCTGGTAATGAGGGTAGTGGTAGTGGTGGAGCATCAGCTGGTCGTGGGAAAAAAAATATTGCACCTAAGTCTGGAGCTGTGGAGCCAGGTTCGTCGTCTGGCTACACAAGGCCTCGAACGCTCCCTTTTCTGGGAGTAGGAAAACCGCTTTTAAAGCCGGAGCAGCAAGAGCAAGTTTTGGCTTATCTTGCTGACTCAGCCTCTAGCTCTTTTGCCTCCTCTCGTGAAACTGGTAAATGTCAAAGCAGCGCGTCGTTAGTGGATGTTCACGGTCAGGGACAAGTCGCTTCCTTGTCCTCTTCAGCAAAAACAACAACAGAGAAGAATGCAGCAGGCGACACAACGGGTTACTCCATGGAGCTCTTTACACATACCGTCCCTGGCTTAGAAAGTGAAGCAGTTAACAGTCCATGCCCATTACAAGTTGAATCTGACATGGAGTGCACTGATGCACAGCCACAGCCAGACTACTATGCTGGTCCTTTGACTCAGACCACAACATTGCCCTCGCAGGGTGCTGATCAAGAATCAGACCCTGATGAGACTATGTTGCCCCATCACGAACGCTATACCACCGACCGACACGGTGACACAGACGAAGTTGCACACGAGCTACAAGAAGAGGTAATAGATGACCCAGTTCTTGACCCCGATTGGCAGCCATTGGGGGAACAGGGTGCAGGCGGCAGCAGTTCTGAAGCGGAGGAGGAGGGGCCGCAGCAGGCATCAACATCGCAACAGGTTCCATCTGCCGGGCCCGTATCTTGCCCAAAACGCGTGGCAAAGCCAAAACCTGTTGGAGGACAGCGTGGCCATCCGGTTAAAGCTCAGTCTGCAATACCTGAAAAGGTATCCGATGCTAGAAAGAGTGCAGTCTGGCATTTTTTTAAACAACATCCAATTGATCAGCGCAAAGTCATCTGTCAAAAATGTTCAACTACCTTAAGCAGAGGACAGAATCTGAAAAGTCTCAATACAAGTTGCATGCATAGACATTTAACCACCATGCATTTGCAAGCCTGGACTAACTACCAAACGTCCCTTAAGGTTGTAGCACCCTCGGCCAATGAAGCTAGTCAGCAACGCAACATCCCTTCCGGCAGTGTAGGGCCACCATTTTCCGCACCACCTGCAGTATCTGTGCAGGTTTCTTTGCCAGGCCAAAGCAGTCAGGGAATCACCAGTTTCGTAGTAGGAAACACTGCATCTAGGGCACCGGTGGCAACAATACCATCTCCCACCGTCTCTCAGTCTGCCATGTCCACCGGCACCCCCGCTAGTTCCACGATCTCCAGCTCTCCAGTCCAGCTCACCCTACATGAGACTATGGTTAGAAAAAGGAAGTACTTAGCCTCGCATCCGCGTACACAGCTTTTGAACGCACACATAGCTAGACTAATCTCGTTAGAGATGATGCCCTACCGGTTAGTTGAAAGCGAAGCTTTCAAAGCCCTGATGGACTACGCTGTACCACGCTACGAGCTACCCAGTCGACACTTTTTTTCCAGAAAAGCCATCCCAGCCCTCCACCAGCATGTTAAAGAGCGCATCGTCCATGCACTCAGGCAATCTGTGAGCACAAAGGTGCACCTGACAACAGATGCATGGACCAGTAGGCATGGCCAGGGACGTTACGTGTCCATCACGGCACACTGGGAAAATGTGGTGGATGCAGGGTCCACAGGGGACAGCAAGTTTGGGACAGTTCTGCCTAGCCCACGGTCTAGGAAACAATTGGCTGTAGCCGTTCGCACCCCCTCCTCCTCCTCTTCGTCCTCCTGCAGAAGCGAGAGCTCGTCCACAGACCGCAGTCGCACAACCACTCCATCCGCAGCTGCCACTGTTGCACACCAGGTCTCCCATTATGGGGCAGCTACTGGCAAACGTCAGCAGGCTGTATTGGCTATGAAGTGTTTGGGCGACAACAGACACACCGCGGAAGTTCTGTCCGAGTTCTTGCAGAAAGAAACGCAGTCGTGGCTGGGCACTGTAGATCTTGAGGCAGGCAAGGTAGTGAGTGATAACGGAAGGAATTTCATGGCTGCCATCTCCCTTTCCCAACTGAAACACATTCCTTGCCTGGCTCACACCTTAAACCTGGTGGTGCAGTGCTTCCTGAAAAGTTATCCGGGGTTATCCGACCTGCTCCTCAAAGTGCGTGGACTTTGCTGACATATCCGCCGTTCGCCCGTACACTCCAGCCGTATGCAGACCTATCAGCGTTCTTTGAACCTTCCCCAGCATTGCTTAATCATAGACGTTGCAACAAGGTGGAACTCAACACTGCACATGCTTCAGAGACTGTGTGAACAGAGGCGGGCTGTTATGTTTTTGTGGGAGGATACACATACACGGGCAGGCAGTAGGATGGCAGACATGGAGTTGTCAGGTGTGCAGTGGTCGAAGATTCAAGACATGTGTCAAGTCCTTCAGTGTTTTGAGGAATGCACACGGCTGGTTAGTGCAGACAACGCCATAATAAGCATGAGCATCCCCCTAATGCGTCTGCTGATGCAAAGTTTGACGCACATAAAGGATCAGGCGTCTGCAGCTGAGGAAGAGGAAAGCCTTGATGACAGTCAGCCATTGTCTGGCCAGGGCAGTGTACAGGACGAGGTAGCGGGCGAAGAGGAGGAGGAGGACGAGGAGGATGATGGGGATGATTATATTTTTAATGAGGAAGCTTTTCCGGGGCCACTGGAAATTGGTGGCGCGGCAAGGCCGGGTTCTGGTTTTTTGAGGGACACAAGTGACGTGGATTTGCCTGAAACTGCCCCTCAACCAAGCACAACCGCAGATTTGAGAACTGGAACTTTGGCCCACATGGCGGATTATGCCTTACGTATCCTCAAAAGGGACACACACATAACTAAAATGATGAATGATGACGATTACTGGTTGGCCTGCCTCCTTGATCCTCGCTATAAAGGCAAATTGCAAAATATAATGCCACATGAGAACTTGGAACTAATATTAGCAACCAAACAATCAACTCTTGTTGACCGTTTGCTTCTGGCATTCGCTGCACACAGCGCCCGTGATCGTTCTCACACGAGCTGCAGGGGCCAGCAGACCAGAGGAGTTAGAGGGGCAGAAATCAGAAGTGGCGTTGGCCAGAGGGGTTTTCTGACCAGGTTGTGGAGTGATTTTGCTATGACCGCAGACAGGACAGGTACTGCAGCATCAATTCAAAGTGACAGGAGACAACATTTGTCCAGTATGGTTACAAACTATTTTTCATCCCTTATCGATGTTCTCCCTCAACCGTCATTCCCATTTGATTACTGGGCATCAAAATTAGACACCTGGCCAGAATTGGCAGAATATGCATTGCAGGAGCTTGCTTGCCCGGCAGCTAGTGTCCTATCAGAAAGAGTATTCAGTGCTGCAGGTTCAATACTAACAGAAAAAAGGACTCGTCTGGCTACCCAAAATGTAGATGATCTAACCTTCATTAAAATGAACCACAACTGGATTTCGAAATCTTTTGCCCCACCTTGCCCGGCTGACACCTAGCTTTCCTATGAAAAGGTCTTGCCTGTGGACTATTCTGAATGCCTTTTCCAATCTCGTAATTTTCTGCACCTGATTGTCCAGCATACGACATGTTTACACCTCACTAAATGGCCAAACTCCCCACACGGGGCCGTGGTATCGACACTTGGCGACAGCACCCGTGAGAGTGCAGTTTGTCTGAAGAGGTGGGTGAGCCCGCTTTTGGTCGACGGCACTGCCACTGGGTCCCTCCTAGTACAATAAAGTGTCTCTGGCGGTGGTGGTGCGCACCCAACGTCAGACACACCGTTGTAATATGAGGGGCCCTGGGCCTGTACCGCCGGCCACAAGACAGTTTCCCCCCACCCCAGCTCAAACAGTGCTCTACCACTTGCAAAATTATCTCACAGCTCCACCAATGTTTAGTCTATGCGCTGACATCCTTCAATGCCTGCCACTGACAATACCATTGTATTGACATTTTTGTTATGTTAGGCCTTCGATGCCTGTCTGTGGTCACTCCTTCCACTAGGCCTCCACTGACCACACCACTGCTGCCCGTGTACCCCTGGAACCAATTTAAAATTGCCTACAGCCATGTGTTATTATTTTAGGCCTTCGATGCCTGTCTGCGGTCACTCCTTCCACTAGGCCTCCACTGACCACACCACTGCTGCCCGTGTACCCCTGTAACCAATTTAAAATTGCCTACAGCCATGTGTTATTATTTTAGGCCTTCGATGCCTGTCTGCGGTGACTCCTTCCACTAGGCCTCCACTGACCACACCACTGCTGCCCGTGTACCCCTGGAACCAATTTAAAATTGCCTACAGCCATGTGTTATTATTTTAGGCCTTCGATGCCTGTCTGCGGTGACTCCTTCCACTAGGCCTCCACTGACCACACCACTGCTGCCCGTGTACCCCTGTAACCAATTTAAAATTGCCTACAGCCATGTGTTATTATTTTAGGCCTTCGATGCCTGTCTGCGGTGACTCCTTCCACTAGGCCTCCACTGACCACACCACTGCTGCCCGTGTACCCCTGGAACCAATTTAAAATTGCCTACAGCCATGTGTTATTATTTTAGGCCTTCGATGCCTGTCTGCGGTCACTCCTTCCACTAGGCCTCCACTGACCACACCACTGCTGCCCGTGTACCCCTGGAACCAATTTTAAATTGCCTACAGCCATGTGTTATTATTTTAGGCCTTCGATGCCTGTCTGCGGTCACTCCTTCCACTAGGCCTCCACTGACCACACCACTGCTGCCCGTGTACCCCTGGAACCAATTTAAAATTGCCTACAGCCATGTGTTATTATTTTAGGCCTTCGATGCCTGTCTGCGGTCACTCCTTCCACTAGGCCTCCACTGACCACACCACTGCTGCCCGTGTACCCCTGGAACCAATTTAAAATTGCCTACAGCCATGTGTTATTATTTTAGGCCTTCGATGCCTGTCTGCGGTGACTCCTTCCACTAGGCCTCCACTGACCACACCACTGCTGCCCGTGTACCCCTGGAACCAATTTAAAATTGCCTACAGCCATGTGTTATTATTTTAGGCCTTCGATGCCTGTCTGCGGTGACTCCTTCCACTAGGCCTCCACTGACCACACCACTGCTGCCCGTGTACCCCTGGAACCAATTTAAAATTGCCTACAGCCATGTGTTATTATTTTAGGCCTTCGATGCCTGTCTGCGGTCACTCCTTCCACTAGGCCTCCACTGACCACACCACTGCTGCCCGTGTACCCCTGTAACCAATTTAAAATTGCCTACAGCCATGTGTTATTATTTTAGGCCTTCGATGCCTGTCTGCGGTCACTCCTTCCACTAGGCCTCCACTGACCACACCACTGCTGCCCGTGTACCCCTGGAACCAATTTAAAATTGCCTACAGCCATGTGTTATTATTTTAGGCCTTCGATGCCTGTCTGCGGTCACTCCTTCCACTAGGCCTCCACTGACCACACCACTGCTGCCCGTGTACCCCTGGAACCAATTTAAAATTGCCTACAGCCATGTGTTATTATTTTAGGCCTTCGATGCCTGTCTGCGGTCACTCCTTCCACTAGGCCTCCACTAACCACACCACTGCTGCCCGTGTACCCCTGGAACCAACATCAGAAAATATAAAAATAAGTATTTTGCTTATAAAAAAGAAAATACTGGAGAGATATCAAATGCAGACATTTTAACATTAAAAACAAACACATACAACAAAAATCTGGTACAGTACTAAAAATGGCCACCAGCTACAATAACTTTCTCCTGCAAGTAGTTAACTGAAAGGTTTTTTCAATTTTAAACACAGATATGGCATCCACCGAGTGTTGTCCTGTCGCGTCTTCTTTATATTATTGCCAAGAAGATGCAAAACAATGAAAATAATAAAATCATTATTTACCAAAAAAATAGAGTAAGTCAAAACCACATTGCAAATAAACATTCATTACAAATAAAGAAGCAGGGCGCGTCCGAGGGTGAGTATATACCTAATAAGAATATAATCACCCTCGGACGCGCCCTGCTTCTTTCCGACAGCCTTCCTTCCTAAGAATCAGCCCTTCCGTGGTGTAGAGAGAGGGTTTGTTACACTCCAAGGTGTTCCCCAGGTTGCCTTTCCTGAGCTTCGATCTTCCGGCTCTCGTTTAGTAGTTGTTGGAAACTACGCTGCATTGGGCCTACAAATTGGGTATGGGGTGTAGAGAGATGGTGTGTTCCACTCCAAGGTGTTCCCCAGGTTGCCTTTCCTGAGCTTCGATCTTCCGGCTCTCGTTTAGTAGTTGTTGGAAACTACGCTGCATTAGGCCTACAAATTGGGTATGGGGTGTAGAGAGATGGTGTGTTCCACTGTAGAGAGATGGTGTGTTCCACTCCAAGGTGTTCCCCAGGTTTCCTCGCCAATGCTTCGATCATCATGCTCTCGTTTAGTAGTTGTTGGAAACTACGCTGCATTAGGCCTACAAATTGGGTATGGGGTGTAGAGAGATGGTGTGTTCCACTCCAAGGTGTTCCCCAGGTTTCCTCTCCATTGCTTCGATCTTCATGCTCTCGTTTAGTAGTTGTTGGAAACTACGCTGCATTAGGCCTACAAATTGGGTATGGGGTGTAGAGAGATGGTGTGTTACACTCCAAGGTGTTCCCCAGGTTTCCTCTCCATTGCTTCGATCTTCCGGCTCTCGTTTAGTAGTTGTTGGAAACTACGCTGCATTAGGCCTACAAATTGGGTATGGGGTGTAGAGAGGTGGTGTGTTACACTCCAAGGTGTTCCCCAGGTTTCCTCTCCATTGCTTCGATCTTCCGGCTCTCGTTTAGTAGTTGTTGGAAACTACGCTGCATTGGGCCTACAAATTGGGTATGGGGTGTAGAGAGATGGTGTGTTCCACTCCAAGGTGTTCTCCAGGTTGCCTTTCCTGAGCTTCGATCTTCCGGCTCTCGTTTAGTAGTTGTTGGAAACTACGCTGCATTAGGCCTACAAATTGGGTATGGGGTGTAGAGAGATGGTGTGTTCCACTGTAGAGAGATGGTGTGTTCCACTCCAAGGTGTTCCCCAGGTTTCCTCGCCAATGCTTCGATCATCATGCTCTCGTTTAGTAGTTGTTGGAAACTACGCTGCATTAGGCCTACAAATTGGGTATGGGGTGTAGAGAGATGGTGTGTTCCACTCCAAGGTGTTCCCAAGGTTTCCTCGCCAATGCTTCGATCATCATGCTCTCGTTTAGTAGTTGTTGGAAACTACGCTGCATTAGACCTACAAATTGGGTATGTGGTGTAGAGAGATGGTGTGTTCCACTCCAAGGTGTTCTCCAGGTTGCCTTTCCTGAACTTCTATCTTCAGGCTCTCATTAAATTGTGGTTATACGGAACAACTGCATTTGGCGTACTAGTTGGTTTGGGGCCTACTATCGGTGTCTGCCGCTCCTTGCTGTTCTCCTGGTTTCCTGTCCTGAAATTCCGTTTTCAGGCGCTCGTTAAGTAGTTGTTAATGTTAGACTGCATTTGGCCTACTAGTTGGGTTGGGGCCTACTATCGATGTCTGCCACTCCTTGCTGTTCTCCTCCACTGAACAAAGCTGTGCCGCCTGTTTACTACTGTTGCCAATTTTGAACTGCATTTCGACTACTTACTGATTTGGGCCTACTCTCTGTGTCAGCCTCTCATTCCAGTTGTCCTCCACTGCAATGCCCCCTGATTAGTCCTGTGTTACCAATTTTGAACTGCATTTAGCCCACTTTATTCTTTGGGCCTATATCTGTGTTTCCTCCTCATCCTGCCCATTGCCCAGCCAGTGATAGATGAGTCTGCTGGTACATTGACCCATAACGCAACATTTCCCGTGCACGCTACACTGCAAGATTGTGACCCTGCTGAAAGTCAGGTCCCCCTTCCCGCATACCATACCACCTTACACGGGGACAAACAGGAAAGTGCAGATGAAAGTGCAGGTTCCTTCAT
The DNA here is from genome assembly GCF_032444005.1 of Ranitomeya imitator. Lineage (NCBI taxonomy): Eukaryota > Metazoa > Chordata > Amphibia > Anura > Dendrobatidae > Ranitomeya > Ranitomeya imitator. The sequence continues at coordinate 216,452,403 of NC_091285.1, read as the reverse complement.
CAGGTGGGAGGAGGAATACTAGTTGGCGACGTCACTGGCACAGGGCCTCTCATGGTACGCAAAAGTGTTGCTGCCGGTGGGAGGCGCCCCCGCCGTGCAAACACACCGCTGTACTTTGAGGGGCCCTGTGCCAGTGCCAATGCCAACGAGTGGGCCCCCCCTGCTTGCTCAGGTTCACAGCACTTGCAAAGTTGAAATACTTACCTCTCCCTGCTCCACTGCCGTGACGTGGTCCAGATTTCCTGGGCCCACTAATTACTTGAACCAGCCCTACCCCCCACAACTTTAGCCAAATGACCCCCAATTTCAAATGCCTTCCAATTATTATAAGGTAAATTACGCTTGACAAGCTTCATTAAGAAGAATGGATGGTTTTGACATTAAAATGGGCACTCTAGGTGTTTTCCTGGCCCCCACTCACTGCCGACTATGCTGCCCCATTGACTTGCATTGGGTTTCGTGTTTCGGTCGATCCCGACTTTACGTCATAATCGGCCGATTTCACTCGACCCGACTTTTGAGATAGTCGGGTTTCGCGAAACCCGGCTCGACTCTAAAAAGGTCAAGGTCGCTCAACTCTACTCGCCACCATTCTACCTAAAGATATTTATTTTTTATTTTATTTTTTTAACGACGTCTGGGTGTTGGTAGGTTGATTTTAGATTTTTACTCCAGCCTCTCTTGATTTTAGAAGGGCATGACATACCTATATCTGTGTCTCCTCCTCCTTTTACTCCTCCACCTCTTTTCTTTTCGCATGACTATATGTAGTTGTGACTTTTCCATGTGTTTGTTGTGTCTTCTGAGCAGTTTGTCAGCTTTTGGACACCTTTTAAGGTGTTTTCTATGTGTTTTCCATGTGTTTGTATGAGTTTGTGTTTACCTGCCATTGGTTTCAATGGGGTTCGATGGTGTTCGTCGAACGTTCGATGAACATTTCGTCAAACACGTCCCTGTTCGACAAACCAAACCCGAACACTAGGGAGGTGGCTCAACACTAATCTGTATCACAACGGCGTGTAAGTAAAAAGCAGAAAGTTGATGACCGATCATCTTACACAGCAAATCCTATGTGGATGATGAACACGTCAAAATTTTTATTGCTGTGTCTGCTTAGTACGCCCATACCAAACTTTTCCAGATAAAGCGAAAATCTTTCTGCGATAAATATGAAAAACTGATAAATGCATGTCCGACACCTGACATTATCGCGGAACTATATGATTTTTAACAAAATCATGCAAATGTACAATCACCCCCTGTGAATTTAAATAAATCAATGTGACAAAGATTGGTTGGCTATGGGTTGAAAAAATTAAAGGGACCCTGTCACCCCCAAAATGGAAGTTGAGCTAAGCCCACCGGCATCAGGGGCTTATCTACAGCAGTCTGTAATAATAATAATAATAATTTTATTTATATAGCGCCAACATATTCTGCAGCGCTTTACAAATTATAGAGGGGACTTGTACAGACAATAGACATTACAGCATAACAGAAATCACAGTTCAAAATAGATACCAAGAGGAATGAGGGCCCTGCTCGCAAGCTTACAATCTATGAGGAAAAGGGGAGACACGAGAGGTGGATGGTAACAATTGCTTTAGTCAGTCGGACCAGCCATAGTGTAAGGCTCAGGTGTTCATGTAAAGCTGCATGAACCAGTTAACTGCCTAAGTATGTAGCAGTATAGACACAGAGGGCTATTAACTGCATAAAGTGTATGAGAACATGATGCAAGGTTTTTTTTTGTTTTGTTTTTGTTTGATTTTTTAAATGGGCCACACAGGGATAGTTAGGTTAATGCATTGAGGCGGTAGGCCAATCTGAACAAATGAGTTTTTAGGGCACGCTTAAAAATGTGGGGACTGGGGATTAATCGTATTAACCTAAGTAGTGCATTCCAAAGAATCGGCACAGCACGTGTAAAGTCTTGGAGACGGGAGTGGGAGGTTCTGATTATTGAGGATGCTAACCTGAGGTCATTAGCGGAGCGGAGGGCATGGGTAGGGTGGTAGACTGAGACCAGAGAGGATATGTAGGGTGGTGCTGAGCCATGGAGTGCTTTGAGGATAAGGGTAGTAGTTTTGTACTGGATTCTTAAGTGGATTGGTAACCAGTGTAATGACAGTCTAATGCTGTAGATAAGCCCCCAATGTATCCTGGAAGATGAGAAAAAGAGGTTATATTATACTCACCCCGGGGTGGTCCCGCTGCAGTTTGGTCCGATGGGCATCGCGGTCCGGTCTGGGGCCTCCCATCTTCATACGATGATGTCCTCTTCTTGTCTTCATGCTGCGGTTCCGGCGCAGGCGTACTTTGTCTGCCCTGTTGAGGGCAGAGCAAAGTACTGCAGTGGGCAGGCGCCGGGCCTCTCTGACTTTTCCCTGTGCCTGCGCACTGCAGTACTTTGCTCTGCCCTCAACAGGGCAGACAAAGTACGCCTGCACTGAAGCTGCGGCGTAAAGACAAGAAGAGGACATGATCGTAAGAAGATGGGAGACGCTGGACCGGACCGTGACGCCCATCGGACCCGGACCGCAGCGGGACCGCCCCTAGGTGAGTATAATCTAACCTCTTTTTCTCATCTTTCAGGATACCTCTTTTTCTCATCTTTCAGGATACATCGTGGGCTTATCTACAGCATTACATAATGCTGTAGATAAGCCCCTGATGCTGGTGGGCTTAGCTCAAGTTCCATTTTGGGGGTGACGGTTCCTTTTAACTAAAATAATACCGCAAAGATCTTATAGAGTAAGAGTCATTAAGAAGGCTCTACAGATGTTGGTTAGTTCCAGAAGGTCGCAAGCAGCTAAGAGGGGCCGAAAGACAGTTCGCAGTGCAATAATTACACAATACCCCCAGAGGCTGTTACATGATTTCGACCCCCCTTTTACACACCTAAGATGACCCTGGAGGTGTCAACATCAATGTGGATCCAAATGCTCAAAGCCATGAGCATCTTGAAGCACATGATGATAATGCGCATGATGCAGCCTCTGTAGGTAATGTGTTTATGATAATGAAATGCCAGTAGGTCATTCAGAATTTTTACAACATTTTTATCATCATCAAAGAGATGTATGCAATTTCACGCCCGCATGTACATTGATTATTTCAGATTTGTGAATTTAAATAGGATTCATTTATTTGTAGAAGCTTTAACCCCTTTCTGTACTATCCCATCCGAGGTCAGATCCCCTGATTTGATGCGAGCTCCGGCAGTGAGCCCGCATCAAAGCCAGGACATGTCAGCTATTTTGTATAGCTGACATGTGCCCGCAATACCGACGGGTGGAATCGCGATCCACCCCCTGCTATTAACTAGTTAAATGCCGCTGTAAAACACTGACATCGGCATTTAACTAGCGCTTTCGGCCATCGGGATGAAAATGAGCACATCGCTGACCCCAGTCACGTGATCAGGGGTCAGAGATGCGTCGGCATTACAACCAAAAGTCTCCTTAGGACCTCTATGATTGTTGATGCCAGATTGCCATGAACGCCACCCTGTGGTCGGCGCTCATAGCAAGCCTGTAATTCTGCTACATAGGAGCAATCTGAGCTTCTCTCCTGTGTAGCAGTGGCGATAGGGTTGTGCCAGCTTCTAGCCTCCCATGGAGGCTATTGAAGCATGGCAAAAGTAAATAAAAATGTTTTAAAAAATATGAAAAAAATAAAAAAAACATAAAAGTTTAAATCACCCCTATTTCGCTCCATTCAAAATAAAACAATAAAAATAAAATTAAACCTGCATATATTTGGTATTGATGCATTCAGAATCGCCCGATCTATTAATAAAAAAAGGATTAAACTCATCGCTAAACAGTGTAGTGAGAAAAAAATTTGAAACTCCAGTATTACATTTTTTTGGTCGCCACAACATTGCATTAAAATGCAATAACTAGCGATCAAAAGAATATATCTGCACTGAAATGGGATCATTAAAAACATCAATTCGGCACGCAAAAAATAAGCCCTTACCCGACCCCAGATCACGAAAAATGGAGGCGCTATGGGTATTGGAAAATTGCACAATTTTATTTTTTTTAGCAAAGATTGGAATTTTTTTTTTACCACTTAGATAAAAAATAATTTAGACATATTTGGTGTCTATGAACTAGTAATGATAACTAGGGTTGAGCGAAACAGGTCAGCCAGATTCAGAAGTCGCCGACTTTTGGCAAAGTCGGGTTTCATGAAACCCGACCGACCCCTGTGTGGGGTCGGCCATGAGGTTGGCGATCTTCTGATCTGGAATCGGAATTCCGATACCGATTCCCGATATGTTTAAGATATCGGGAATCGGTATTGGAATTCATATTTAAGTGTAAAATAAAGAATAAAAATAAAAAAATATTGCTATACTCACCCTCGGACGCCCCCTGGTTCTCACCGGCAGCCTTCCTTCCTAAGAATGAGCGCCTGAAGGGCCTTCGATGACGTCGCGGCTTGTGATTGGTCGCGTGAGCGGTCACATGGGCGGTCACGCGGCCAATCACAAGCCACGACGTCATCGAAGGTCCTTCAGGCGCTCATTCTTAGGAAGGAAGGCTGCCGGTAAGAACCAGGGCGCGTCCGAGGGTGAGTATAGCAATATTTTTTATTTTGATTCTTTATTTTACACTTAAATATGGATCCCAGGGCCTGAAGGAGAGTTTGCATTGGATTTCGTGTTTCGGCCGACCCCGACCCCGACTTTTCTATAGGATCGGCCGATTTCACTAGACCCGACTTTTGAATAAGTCGGGTTTCATGAAATCCGACCCGATCCTATAAAAAGAAAAGTCGCTCAACCCTAATGATGACCCGTAGAATTCAAATCGCAGGTCAGTTTTAGCATTTTGTGAAACTCGCAAAAAAGCCAAGCAAAAAACAAATGTGTGATATTGCAATTTCACCACACTTGGAATTTTTTTCCCGTTTTCTAGTACATGACATGCTAAAACCAATAATGTTGTTCAAAAGTACACCTTGTCCCGCAAAAAATAAGCCCTCAAATGGCCATATTGACACAAAAATAAAATAGCTTTGGCTCTGGAAAGAAGGAGAGCGAAAAACGAAAACGCAAAACCGAAAAAAGCTGGGGCCATGAAGTGGTTAAATGTGGTACATGACTCCATTCAATCCTTACTGGCGAAAATCACCTGGGTGTCCTGTATGTTATAATGAAAATTATGCAAATAAGGTAGCAAACACTATCTATTACCAGTTATATGACATCTTTTTAGCTAAAAAGCATTACTTGCAGTGGTGCGGTTACACAGTGAGAGTTATGTGGGTACATGAGTGGAATGAAATGGTTGAAAAAGAATCTTCAAACATTTCTCCTCCAAATGGAATTCCCCAAGACCATTAGACTCTCGAGATGCACTTTACGGAGGACGTACTAATGCCATTAAACTCTATCACAGCCTGAAATCTGGAGAGACCCTACATTACTACGATTTCACCAGTCTGTATCCCTTTGTAAACAAAACTAAAACATATCCTGTAGGCCATCCTCATATTATTTATGAGGGGTTTGGGTTCATTAAAAATAATTTTGGTATTGCCAAAGTCAAGATCTACCCACCGAGGGTTTATTTTTTCCGGTTCGTCTGGTAAAGCTCAACAAAAAATTAATATTCCCCCTTTGCTATACATGCGCTGTAAATTCACAGGCAGAGGAATGCACACATTGTGATGAAGAGTGATCCCTGATAGGAACATGGTGTACTATAGAGCTTGAGATGGCCGTAGAAAAAGGGTACAGGATAGACCACATCTATGAAATATGGGGTTTTCCTAATACCAGTGATGATCTCTTTGCACCGTACATTAAATTACATCTTAGGGATAAGCAGGAGGCCTCGGGTTATCCTAGCTGGTGCACTGATGACAACAAGAAACAGTATATTGACGCCTTTCTTGAAAAAGAAAGTTTACAATTACGACCTGAAAATATAGGATTAAATCCTCCAAAGAGGCAGATGTCTAAAGTTTTCTTAAATTCTTTATGGGGAAAGTTTGCCCAGAGATCTAATTTATTATGTACCAGCATTAGCAATCCTGGTGAGCTTTTTCAGCATGTTTTTTTACTGTACTATGACATTTCAATGTTGCATTTTATTGATGATGAAACCACAACAATATATTGGAAATATACAGAAGGACACCACACTGTCAACAAAAACACAAACATTTTGATAGCCTGCTTTACAGCAGCGTATGCCAGACTAAACCTTTACTCTCGGCTGGACAAACTGCAGGAAATGTGTTTTTATCATGACATGGATTCCGTTATTTTTGTGCAGAGAGACGGTGAGTGGAGTCCTCTTTAGGTGATTACCTGGGGGAATTGACCAGTGAGATATCTAATGATACTTAATTCACTGAATTTGGTGCAAAGAACACAGGTATGGAGATATATACAGAGAGTAATATCTGTCATATGAAGGTAATAAAATCAAATACACATACCAAGTATTCAGGTAGAGGGATCAAACGCTGTCTCCCGCCCACCCCGACGCGCGTTTCGGCGATTTCCTTTCACAGGGAGACAGGGCGGGAGACAGTGTGTGATCCCTCTCTGTATATATCTCCATATCTGTGTTCTTTGGAACATCTAGGGATCTCCATGCTGTAACTACCTCCCTTATGTATGCGGTATTATCTGTCACTTTTTAGCCCTGTTGTTTGCCATTGACTTGTATTAATAAATATATGCTTGCAATATACATACATATGTGTTGATTTGGACTTTTTTCACTGGAATTTATTCTATAGCGGTTTTCCTATAAATTATTATGTAAGAAATATTATGAATATACATTATACATTCTGATGATTTGATTTGTTTAATTGTGGTGTATTGGGGATTTCAAGAAACATGATGTAACTGATTGAATCTAATTGAACAATGAAAGTTATTCATACGTCTTTATAAAATGTAATTGATTTTGTTCAATAATCATTATAACTTTCCCTGACGAAGTCCATTGGGCAAAATGGGCATCGAGGGGATATCCACCTTATTCAACTATGGCCACGGGTACTGTATGAATTATTTGGATACCATTACCAGCCATTATGTCTATATACACAGGCCAGTGATTGAACTTGGGTATTAGTTTGACAGTATCAATATCTTTTTATTTATATAATATTTTACAACACAATCCATTAACCCTTAGTACAGTCACCTTTTGCCTGTTATCTAATACAAAATCTGTAACAATCTATGGCTATTCATATATCCTATTAAAGATACAGTATATGTCCCACATGTCTCACATGTTGCGTGTAAATGTGATTTTGTTTAATATATGATATTTAATAAAGTTTGTTACTTTTTGATATATATAGTCTATTTTTGTTGCTTCTGTTGTGTTTATATAGTCCAGTATGTACAAATACGCGATTATTATATTGTGAATCTGGACTATACACCTATAGGTTTAAATAAATCATTATAACTTTTATCTGAAAAAGGTTTGTTTAATTGCGGTGTATTGTGGATTTCAAATAAAATGTAATTTATTCCGTTCAATAAACATAACTTTTATCTGAAAAAGGTGTCTCTCGTTCTTTATTTTACTCAGTACTGTTTATTGTATCAAATTGTCAATAAAAGTGAATACATATTATTGGCACTATAAATCCTATATAAATAGTAGGTGTATCAAAAAGCCTATAAAAGAGAATAATTATTGTCCCTGTAAAATAATAGGCACAATTAAACAATTCTGATTAAAGTATCAATCGGCTTATAAAAGAGATATCGCACTTTGTTTCACTTTGATTATTGGGATTCATGCCAGTATCCAATTTAATAGACTTTGATACACTACAATATCTATATTATATCTACTTAGGACACTTTGATATACTTTGCTATCAATTTGTGGGGATCGTGTCAGTAATCAATTTAATACACTTTATTTCAATACGATAGCCATATAATATCTATTTAATTTCCTTTAATACACTACAATATCCATATGATATCTATTTAATTCCCTTTAATATCAATTTGAAACACTTTATTATCACTTTGGTATCAATTTGATATCAATTTGATAGGGGGCGGGACACCAGTCAGATTTCTTTTTGACGAGACATACCTCCCCCTTACTACTGCTGTACTAGCTCAAAGGGGTGCGTCTACTCAATACAGACCAAAGGGTCTGAATACTTATGGCCATGTGATATTTCAGTTTTTCTATTTAATAAATTTGCAAAAATTACTACATTTCTGTTTTTTTTCAGTCAAGATGGGGTGCAGAGTGTACATTAATGAGAAAAAAAATGAACTTTTTTGAATTTACCAAATGGCTGCAATGAAACAAATAGTGAAAAATTTAAAGGGGTCTGAATACTTTACATACCCACTGTAAGTCCCAAAATTACAACATGTGCATCAGAAAGTGCAAATACTAAAAATGAAGGAAATTCCTGCTGTTAAAGAAGAGAAGGGACCTGTGAAGTGAAAAGTGAAAGCGTTATAGCACAAGCAGGGTCAGACTGGCCATCTGGCAATTCTGATAATTCTGACAAATGCCAGAAGGGCCTGTCTGGTCATGGGCTGCCTTGTCTGCAAAGTTGTTAACAGAATCGGTGTTCTCAAGACACCCGTACTGTTAAGAGTTGTGACCGAGCACAAAGTCACTGACCCAGTCACTTACCCCAGCAGGCCACCGGTATTATTAGAAATATTGGATCATGTAGTAAATCTTGCTTTCCTCCATCCAGGGTAATATTAGTAATATATCCCATCTGGTTCATGGGGACGGGGACAACATGGGCGTGTGTTATTTCAAATGCCAGGGCTGAATTTCAGCACCAGTCCGTACCTGAGCACAAGCCTCGTCCGTATTGCTCAACGGCTGCAAGAGCTCTGCATCTGACTGCGTGTCCTGATTGTGTCGTTGGAGCAGACCAGGCAGTAAGAAACAATAAAAGCCCACTGCGAAGCCGCAGTAACTAATCATGCACGCATCACAATATATTTTGGTGCCAAGAGACACAAGGCCAGAACACAATTGAAAAAACACAGAGAGGCGGGCACCGCACAGAATATATACAAAGGGGATCGACCACGTGCATATATAAAGTACCAGAAAAAACACAAAAGAAAAAGAATATGCACACAGTGGGACCAGCCTAATGCAATAAATTTTATTATAACAACTCACCATACATAAAGGCAAAGCAGGGAGAAACAAACATTTAAAAACATTTAAAAACTAAACGGACCTACCCACATCCCCCCAAATACAATAGCAAGGATCCATATATCAATACACAGCAAATGTGCAAGTTATGCAAAGGACATTTAAACAGATTAGCAGATTAATACAATAACAACACATACAGTGGGGCAAAAAAGTATTTAGTCAGTCAGCAATAGTGCAAGTTCCACCACTTAAAAAGATGAGAGGCGTCTGTAATTTACATCATAGGTAGACCTCAACTATGGGAGACAAACTGAGGAAAAAAAATCCAGAAAATCACATTGTCTGTTTTTTTAACATTTTATTTGCATATTATGGTGGAAAATAAGTATTTGGTCAGAAACAAAATTTCATCTCAATACTTTATAATATATCCTTTGTTGGCAATGACAGAGGTCAAACATTTTCTGTAAGTCTTCACAAGGTTGCCACACACTGTTGTTGGTATGTTGGCCCGTTCCTCCATGCAGATCTCCTCTAGAGCAGTGATGTTTTTGGCTTTTCGCTTGGCAACACGGACTTTCAACTCCCTCCAAAGGTTTTCTATAGGGTTGAGATCTGGAGACTGGCTAGGCCACTCCAGGACCTTGAAATGCTTCTTACGAAGCCACTCCTTCGTTGCCCTGGCGGTGTGCTTTGGATCATTGTCATGTTGAAAGACCCAGCCACGTTTCATCTTCAATGCCCTTGCTGATGGAAGGAGGTTTGCACTCAAAATCTCACGATACATGGCCCCATTCATTCTTTCATGTACCCGGATCAGTCGTCCTGGCCCCTTTGCAGAGAAACAGCCCCAAAGCATGATGTTTCCACCACAATGCTTTACAGTAGGTATGGTGTTTGATGGATGCAACTCAGTATTCTTTTTCCTCCAAACACAACAAGTTGTGTTTCTACCAAACAGTTCCAGTTTGGTTTCATCAGACCATAGGACATTCTCCCAAAACTCCTCTGGATCATCCAAATGCTCTCTAGCAAACTTTAGACGGGCCCGGACATGTACTGGCTTAAGCAGTGGGACACGTCTGGCACTGCAGGATCTGAGTCCATGGTGACGTAGTGTGTTACTTATGGTAGGCCTTGTTACATTGGTCCCAGCTCTCTGCAGTTCATTCACTAGGTCCCCCCGCGTGGTTCTGGGATTTTTGCTCACCGTTCTTGTGATCATTCTGACCCCACGGGGTGGGATTTTGCGTGGAGCCCCAGATCGAGGGAGATTATCAGTGGTCTTGTATGTCTTCCATTTTCTAATTATTGCTCCCACTGTTGATTTCTTCACTCCAAGCTGGTTGGCTATTGCAGATTCAGTCTTCCCAGCCTGGTGCAGGGCTACAATTTTGTTTTTGGTGTCCTTTGACAGCTCTTTGGTCTTCACCATAGTGGAGTTTGGAGTCAGACTGTTTGAGGGTGTGCACAGGTGTATTTTTATACTGATAACAAGTTTAAACAGGTGCCATTACTACAGGTAATGAGTGGAGGAAAGAGGAGACTCTTAAAGAAGAAGTTACAGGTCTGTGAGAGCCAGAAATCTTGATTGTTTGTTTCTGACCAAATACTTATTTTCCACCATAATATGCAAAAAAAATCATAAAAAAACAGACAATGTGATTTTCTGGATTTTTTTTTCTCAGTTTGTCTCCCATAGTTGAGGTCTACCTATGATGTAAATTACAGACACCTCTCATCTTTTTAAGTGGTGGAACTTGCACTATTGCTGACTGACTAAATACTTTTTTGCCCCACTGTATATTTAATACCTTGTGCTGCCAGCTGAAAGAGTCCCCCCCAAAAAATCAGATCCTAAATGTGACCAATGCCCCCCAGTCACATAGCAGGCCTGTAATAAATCCAAGATGCTGTCCTGAAGGAAGATCAGGTGCTAAACCAGGCAGATAACTGGTATAGCTAGCTTACAGCCTACCCTAGTTCTAACACCCCATATCATACATTACCAAGTACAACGCAGAGTTTCCAGCCACTGAGGAGTCGGTACCCCATTGATATCAGTGAATAAGTGTGCCCTCAAGGTAGATATAAATGCAGCAAGCATAAAAGGGCGTATGCACCTAAGTAAAGCTGGGGTGTGCAGGGAATAAAGTTAAGACCAGGGAGATCCAAGAGGGGGGATAGAGGCCCCATGCGTATCGACGCTGCTAGAGCGTCTTCGTCAGGGGAAGGTAGTGAGGATAACCTCCCAGACATGCCTTTTATGTGTGAGACATAATGAAGAGAGATTTATATCACCTGTATGGCTGCCGACGGCGTCCCAGTAACCCATAGATGTGGGGCGCTGGATAAATGATTCCGGACCTGCGCACACCAATACCGCAATTGACCGCCAGTGTGCCAACCTATCAACTCCCATGTACTGTGTACAGACCAAATCATTCAGGAAGACCAGCGCCGATTGGTCTAAGGTTACCATGGAGTCTGTGCGCAAGCGCATGGGTCCAAAAAGTAAAAATCAATTAGTATTTTAATGAATCTTATGCGCACGCGCCCGGGTTACCACGGGAAGGACGCCCAGGCATGCGTAGTAGAGGCAGATACCTATTTCATATGTGACGATCATGAGGCTTGTGCGCACGCGCACCAGTTGCCATGGGAAGGACGCCCAGGCATACATAATGGGGATATAGAATGCCATTCAGAACACAGACAGTCAGGTACCACATCCACACCACACATGCTGTAAATGATTTGTTGATATGCCAAACTCCATATGTGATCGCCCAAATTACTGTACAAAGAACGTATGTGACCCATCAGAATTGGTGAGAATATTGAGCACATGGTATGGTCCCAGACCATGTTACCACCCACGCAAGTCCGATGACAGAAAATATACATGTCTGATGGTAAGAGAAATATATAAACGCAAAACCGATGAGTGGTACGAATGTGGACTCAAATAATTACGATATATCCATACCAAATGAACTAGTATGTGTTACATCAAGTCCCATTTATTTAACACGCCCCATGCAGAATATTGAGTTTCAAAATATGGGCACTGGGCAGATAAACATAAAAAATATAGAAAATAGTGGCCACAGAAAGCCGAGCACAGATTCAAGTATATGAGGATGACCACCCCAGAAGGACATAGAGCTATAATGAGGGTATTCTCCACACACATATGGGGGGGTAATAATCAAAAGATTTCATATAACCCACAAAAGGGGAAGAAGCGGAGAGGTCCCACACAACTGGCCCACCACGTTTCAGAACCACTACACTAGATAAAACATAGAAAGAAGGGTATGCTTGAATAATTCCAGTTATGGAAGAACACTTTAACTTTTTTTGAAGGATTATCTTTATTATTATTATCCCTTATGCACAGGGAGTTGGAGATAAGCATACAAGGCTGGCAAAAGATGTGCATAAGTTAATACCCAAAGATTCTTGGTACCACAAATACCAAGCCTCCTGTATTCAACCCAACTACCAAATATATACATACTAGTGAGGCTAACATGCTTTACAAAACAAAGTCCCAGTCCCGAAAGGAGCTGGTGCCCAGTTGATGACAGTGAGTAAATAAGCATACCCCCAAAACCGGGGTGAATGTGGTGGGCATAAAGAGTGATAGACCAAACACCCGAACACCGCCAAACAGGCGGGAGGGGTGTATACAGGGTAACAGAGATGACTCGTTCCAATGCACAATAAAAAGGTGGGGGGGCCCATAGATAGACAGGGGATAGAGTTAAGGGAGAAGGGGAGGGGAGGGGAGAGGACGGGGAAAGAGGGGAAGGGGGAATAGAGAAGAAAGGGGAGAGAATACAGCCGGCAGCACAATGAGGACCCAATGACTATAAGTCTGGGCATACAGACAGTACATTTGATGGTGATCCAAGAAGTCCACCAGATCTATCTACCCAAAAGACAAATTGTCCTCCAGGAGCAGCCCTCACGGATATTACAACCGTAGGAATAGGTGGCCTTGAATCAACCGGCCTCAGATTTGTGTTTCTAAAGCTAGACCTGCTTATAGAAGCCGGTAAATAGAAGTTAATCCCTCCCGGAGCCCGGCTGTTCAGATTGTAGATCCACTTGGACTCTCTCCTAAGCAGGTCCAATGTGATGTTGCCACCCCTTATATCCAGTTTCACCCCTTCCAACCCCATAACCCTCAAATTCCCAGCAGAACCCCCATGCTCCTGCAAAAAATGTCCTGCCACCGATGAGAGTTTTTTTCCTTTCTTCCAATCTTTCCTGGCTGTGTTGATACTGGACAGGTGTTGCACCCGGCGTCTTAACTCCTGTGTCGTGTACCCCACATAAATTTTGGGGCACCTACACACCAGGGCATACACCAAATTCCTGGTGCGGTGGTTGAAATACGCTGATGGTTCAATCCTTTTTGAGATGTGTGGGAGTGTTAGACCCGTATCAGATATCATAAAGCTACACACGTTGCAACCCCCACACGGATAAGAGCCAAAGACGCGGCCACAATTACTGCTCTTAATGGATGCCCGTTTAAAGTGGCTGGATACCAACTCGTCCTTGAGATTCCGCGACCTTCTGGCCACCATTCTAGGAGTTGGGGCCAGCCAGGGGTGGAGTTTGGGTTCCGTGAGTAAAATGTTCCAATTTTTCTTAAGGATCTCATACACGTCCCCCCATTGGTTATGGTACACAGTGATCAGGTCGATTGTCCGTGCACTCTTCTTCTGTTTTGGTTTAAGTATGTCCTCCCGCTCACACTGCTGGGAATGTTGGAACGTTCATGAAATCGCTTGGAACCTATCCGTAAGCTTCTGCGATTCTGCCCAAAAATCATCCTCAGCCAAACAGTTCCTCTTAACCCTCAGGTACTGTCCTTTGGGTATGCTGTTGCAAAGATGAATCGGATATGCACTGCCGTAGTGGAGTAAGCTGTTAGTAGCCGTCTCCTTCCTGTGTAAATTCGTAGTGATACGATTATCCTTCATAATGATGTTTAGATCCAGGAAGTTCACCCTGGTAGGAGATACCTTAGATGTAAGTCTGATGTTCCATGGGTTCCTGTTAAGCAAATCAATAAAGTTATTACACGCATCCAGGGTCCCAACCCAGAAAAATGAATATGTGCCATTCTAGCACATGCTCATGGAACTGCTGAAGCTCATATACATGAGTCTCTTCCCACCACCCCATGTAAAGGTTTGCATATGATGGTGCGCACCTGGCACCCATGTCGGTGCCAGACGCCTGTCTGTAAAAGGTGCGGTCGAAAGTAAAATAATTCTTCTCCAGAACTATCCTCAGCAAATCCAATATAAAGAAGTCATGGTCCCTGTCCCTGCTTGACTTTTTGTCCAAGAAGTACGCAACTGCCCCCAGTCCAAGCTTATGGTCAATACTGGTGTACAGGGACTCTACGTCAAGTGTGACAATCAAAGTGCCCCTTGGTGTCTCCAACCTCCCAATCCTTTCTATCAAATGCATAGAGTCCCGAATATACGACCCCAAAGAGAAGACCAGGGGCTGCAGGAAATAATCCAAATATATGCATGGCCTCTCAAATTACCCCCTAATCCCCGATATAATGGGCCTACCTGGGGGGGTTATCCAGACTTTTGTGCACCTTGGGGAGCATGTAGTACGTAGACACTCTGGGCGTCTCAATAATCAAGAAATCCTTCTCTCTCTTGTTAATAATTCCCAAACTGTAGGCGGTCAAAACCAGTCCATCAAGATGTTTCTTAAAGATGTCCGTAGGATCCGAGGGTAAGACGTGATAATGAGAAGTATTTAATAGTTGCCTTTTGGCCTCAGCGACGTACATATCATTGGGCCAGATCACAATATTGCCCCCTTTGTCGGCCTCCTTGATGACAAAAGAATCTTGTTTTTTAAGATGTTTCAAACAATATGCCTCCTCCCGGGTAAGATTTTTGGTACCCATATCCCATATTTTGAGATTGCAAATATCCCTGCTCACAGAACACAACTTTCAGTTAGCTAGTTTGGTATATTGACTCAACGGACTACATTTTCCTGCCGGAATCATTGGCCAGAAACCCTAGATTTGTCACTATGTTTTCATGCTGTTCAGTAAATAAGGATTCTATGCTACATTTAGCATTTAGATGCTGACACAGCATGCAGTGAACTCCAGGAAGGACTTGTGTTTTCCTCTCTGTTCTCTGGAAGAGAGGTCTCTCTGTGGTAAATTTTAAGGTGGAGCAGTGATTCAGCTCTAATAGACTTTGTCCACAATATCTTCACTGATGTGTGTGTATATATATATATATATATATATATATATATATATATATATAAATTTATGAATATATAAACATTTGTTTAATTCTGTAATACTCTCCATATAGTTGAAGACTGACTTATCCTTTAGTTTCTTGAGTTTATAAGGGGACGGGAGGGGAACGTTTGGTTGGGAAATAGGTATAGAAACATATGTGTCTATTCTTAAGATTGTGAACCACTGTGCTAGACCGCATACGAGCCCGTGCTTTGCACTCAATTAAACCAGTTTTCTCTCAGGGTGTGATAAGGTAATGGTGGCTGGTTTGAATGGGCAATCCAACAGGTAAATTCCCATAGAGAATATAACAGAAACAGTTCTCTTGGGTGCCAAGCTGTCCAGCAGAGTAGATATAGCCTTCTGGCAAAATGTTTGTTTGATGTGTCTTCTTTGTGTTTTTATCAAATCCAAGTTGGAACATCTTCGTTCCGAAGTAAAATAGTTATTGACTGTGGACTGTGTGGAAATTAGTTCTTTTCTCATCTGTGACCCTGCTGTATATTGAACAACACCCTCTGTACACTTGCCTGGGGTCTGCAGTTCTCCTTGTTTGACCTTCGGTTTGGTACAATTTTTCTGTCTGTTCAAACCAATCTCCATGAGTTTCAGTTGAGCCATTATGGGTGGAGAGTTTAAAGAAGTTCTGGGATGTGACACACAGTAATCGAGCATTTTCGTCCTTGGAACTTTTCTTAAAATGCAAGTCCAAAAATCAAGTCATCAAGTGTGTAAGGCAAATCTCTGCCTTCGAGTTCATCTGAATAGATAGGCTGGGATAGAAGACACCCATGAGAGCATCATTGTTCCAGGTCATCTCAGCAGACAGGGAACTGAACTGGATTGTATAATGTCCCACTGAGTTAGTCCCTTGTCTGAGTAACATTATGAAATCAGTGGTAGAATGGATTAGACCCACTTTGCCAAATGCCTTACAGAAGGCAGACAGGAAAATGGTATGGAACGTATCATATGGTCATCTGGCTCCCATAATTGCACAGCCCACACCAAAGTGTATCCAAACAGCCAAGAAAAAATGAGACCACTTTGGACTGGTCTGAAAAAAATGGCTGGGACATAACTCAAAATGTACAGTGCACGAGTTTACAAAGTCCGGCAGGCCTTAATGTCTTAAAAAGGGAAGGAGTGGGAAATGTGGAGAAATTTCCCAAGCAGAATGTCCCAGGTGATAATTAGGCTTTAGCAGGTGTTGAGAATCCGGTGGCGAAATTGTAGGTGTCTGAGACAGTGAGTCCACAAGGGATTAGAGATCCTTCATGGACTGGACAAGATCCCATTGACAAAGAGTCAGTTGCTTTACCAGTCCAGGCAGATTGTACTTATCCCACAGCAACTGTATTGTGACTAGGGTTGAGCGAAATGGATCGGACAAACTAAAAAATTCACCGACTTTCGGCAAAGTTGGGTTTCGTGAAACCTGACCCGATCCTAGTGTGGGATCGGCCATGAGGTCGGCGATCAGCACGCCAAAGTCGCGTTTCGTATGACGTTTTCAGCGCCATTTTTCATCCAATGAAGGAGGACGCAGAGTGCGGGCAGCGTGGTGACATAGGTCTCGGTCCCCACCATCTTAGAGAAGGGCATGACAGTGATTGGCTTGCTTTCTGCGGCATCACAGGGGCTATAAAGGGGCGTGCATGCCAACCGCCATCTTACTTCTGCCGATCTTAGCATAGGGAGAGGTTGCTGCAGCTGCATCAGAAGAAGGAAGATAGTTAGGGAGGGAAGATTAAGCCCCATAACTGCTTGTGCTGTAGCGATTTCCACTGTCCAACACCACCTTTTCTTTGCAGGGACAGTGGAGTTTATATTTTTGTGCATCAGCACTGTAGCTCATTAGGCTGCCCTATAAGGCTCCCTGATAGCTGCATTGCTGTTTGTACGCCGCTGTGCAAACCAACTGCTTTTTTAAAAGCAAAAATCCTGTTGCTCCTTTTTGCACAGTTATCTTGTTTATTTGTTCACACTTTTGTGTGCACCAGTCCTTTTTATTGCTGCCATACTTGTCCTGAGATCATTGTAGGGAGATTGAAATTGTACTACAGCCCTTGTATTTTTTGATATATCTTCCAGCCACATTCTGCCACTTACATTGTGTAGTGTAATACACTGGGCCTGAGTTTTGTTGCAGTCTCCCCCCAAAAAAGGGAGATTTAAATTGGCACTAAGTGGATCTACGTCAGTTCAGTTAGTTTGTCGTACATCCTGCAGCCACGTTCTGCCACTTACATTGTGTAGTGTAATACACTGGGCCTGAGTTTTGTTGCAGCCCCCCCCCCAAAAAAAAAGGAGATTTAAATTGGCACTAAGTGGATCTACGTCAGTTCTGTTAGTTTGTCGTACATCTTCCAGCCACGTTCTGCCATTTACATTGTGTAGTGTAATACACTGGGCCTAAGTTTTGGTGCAGTCTCCCCCCCAAAAAAAAAGGGAGATTTAAATTGGCACTAAGTGGATCTACGTCAGTTTTGTTAGTTTGTCGTATATCTTCCAGCCATGTTCTGCCACTTACAGTGTGTAGTGTAATACACTGGGCCTGAGTTTTGGTGCAGTCTTCCCCCCCAAAAAAAGGAGATTTAAATTCTCAACAAGTTTATATACACCTTTTTCCTTGTTTCACAGTACCATATAACGGTTGCTATTTTGGTTAGATTTTTCCAAAAATGAGGAAGTCTGGTGGAAGAGGCCGCGGGTGGTCGTTGCCAGCTGGTACTGATGGTGGTGGGGGTGCATCTGGTGGTAGTGGGAAAAGCAAAATAGCACCAAAGGCTCGAGGTGTTGAGCCAGCGTCATTGTCTGGCTACACAAGGCCTCGAAGGCTCCTTTATCTGGGAGTAGGAAAACAGCTTTTAAAGCCGGAGCAGCAGGAAAAAGTTTTGGCTTTCCTTGCTGACTCAGCCTCTAGCTCTTTCGCCTCCTCTTCAGAAAGTTCAAAATATAAAAGCAGCGAGTCATCAGTGGATGCTCCCGGTCAGGAACAAGTCGCTTCCTTGTGTCCTTCATCCAAACCAAAAGTGAAGGATGCAGCAGGCGACACTACAGTTTACTCCATGGAGCTCTTTTTACACATACCGTGCCTGGGTTTGGGAGGGAAATTGTTAAAAGCCCATTACAAGATGAATCGGACATGGAGTGCACAGATGCACAGCCACAGCTAGATTATTATGCTGTTCCATTGACTCAGATCACTACATTGCCCTCGCAGTGTACTGAGCCAGAATCTGACCCTGATGAGACTATGGTGCCCCGTCCCGAACGCTATAGCACCTTACACGGTGACACAGAGGAAGGTGCACATGAAATTGAAGAGGAGGTGATAGATGACCCAGTTGTTGACCCAGATTGGCAGCCATTTGGAGAAGAGGGTGCCGCTGCCAGTAGCTCAGAAGCGGAGGAGGATGATCAGCAGCAGCCATTAACATCGAAACAGCTTTCATCTGGCAGGCCCGTATCTGGCCAAAAACGTTTGTCAAAACCCAAAACAGTTTTAGGACAGTGTGGCCATCCGGTGAAAGTAGCACAGCATGCAATGCCTGAAAAGGTTATTCCATAGTAGGAAGAGTGCAGTGTGGGTATTTTTTAACCAAAATCCGAATAATCAGTGCAAAGTTATCTGTAAGAAATGCTCAAAGACCTTTAGCAGAGGGAAGAATCTTCAAAATTTAAATACAATGTGCATGCTTAGACATTTAACCAGCATGCACTTGCAAGCCTGGACTAACTACCAAACGTCCCGTAACATTGGTGCACATGCTCAGAATGAAGTTAGTCAGCAACGCTACATTGCTTCCCTCACTGTAAGCCCACCGGTTAGGACAACACCAGCATCAAATGTGGAGGTATTGTCACAAGGCCAAGGCAGTCAGGGAATCACAAGGTTCTTGGTAGGAAGCATTGTATGTAGGCCAACATCAAGAATACCATCACCAACCCTCTCTCAATCTGCCATGTCCACCACCACCCCCGCTAGTTCCACCATATGCAGCTCTCCAGTCCAGCTCACACTACAAGAGACTCTCGTTAGGAAAAGAAAGTACTGTACTCATCCTCTCATCCGCATACACAGGGTTTGAACGCCCACATTGCTAGACTAATCTTGGTAGAGATGATGCCCTACCGGTTGGTTGAAAGCGAAGCTTTCTAAGCCCTGATGGCCTACGCAGTACCACGCTATGACCTACCAGGTGACATTTCTTTGCGAGAAAATCCATCCCAGCCCTCCACCAGCATGTCAAAGACCACATTGTCCATGCACTGAGGCAATCAGTCAGTAGAAAGGTGCACCTCACAACAGATGCATGGACCAGTAGGCATGGCCAGGGACGTTACGTGTCCATCACGGCGCACTTAGTTTATGTGGTGGATGCAGGGTCCACAGGGGACAGCCATAGTGGGACAGGTCTGCCTAGCCCACGGTCTAGAAAACAGTTGGCTGTAGGCGTTCGCCACCCCTCCTCCTCCTCCTCCAGAAGCGAAAGCTCATCCACAGAGCACAGTCACACGACCACTCCTTCCGCAGCTGCCAGTGTTGCACACGAGGTGTCCCATTATGGAACAGCTAGTGGTAAGCGTCAGCAGGCTGTGCTACAAATGAAGTGTTTGGGCGACAACAGACACACCGCGGAATTACTGGCCGAGTACTTGTAGCAAGAAACTCAGTCATGGCTGGGCAGTGTGCATCTTGAGGCAGGCAAGGTAGTCAGACCGCCTGTTTAGTCCTGTTACCAATTTTGAACTGCATTTAGCCTACTTTTCTTTATTTGGCCCTACTAACTGTGTCTGCACCACTCATTACAGTTGTCCTCCAGTGAACAAAGCTTGGCCCCCTGTTTAGTCCTGTTACCAATTTTGAACTGCATTTAGCCTACTTTTTATTTTAGGCCTAGAAACTGTGTCTGCGCCACTCATTACAGTTGTCCTCAACTGAGCAAAGCTATGCCGCCTGTTTAGTCCTGTTACCAATTTTGAACTGCATTTAACCTAATTTTGTATTTGGGCCTACTAACTGTGTCTGCGCCACTCATTACAGTTGTCCTCCACTAAACAAAGCTTTGGCACCTGTTTAGTCCTGTTACCAATTTTGAACTGCATTTAGCCTACTTTTTTATTGTGGGCCTACAAACTGTGTCTGCGCCACTTATTACAGTTGTCCTCCACTGAACAAAGCTATGCCGCCTGTTTAGTCCTGTTACCAATTTCGATCTGCATTTAGCCTACTTTTGTATTTGGGCCTACTAACTGTGTCTGTGCCACTCATTACAGTTGTCCTCCACTGAACAAAGCTATGCCGCCTGTTTAGTCCTGTTGCCAGTTTTGAACTGCATTTAGCCTACTTTTTTATTGTGGGCCTACAAGCTGTGTCTCCGCCACTCATTACAGTTGTCCTCCACTGAACAAAGCTATGCCGCTTGTTTAGTCCTGTTACCAATTTTGAACTGCATTTAGCCTACTTTTTATTTTGTGTCTACAAACTATGTCTGTGCCATTCATTTCAGTTGTCCTCCACTGAACAAAGCAATGCCTTCTGTTAAGTCCTGTTACCAATTTTGAACTGCTTTTAGCCTCCTTTTTGGGGGCCTACTAACTGTGTCTGCACCACTCATTACAGTTGTCCTCCACTGAACAAAGCTATGCCGCCTGTTTAGTCCTGTTACCAATTTTGAACTGCATTTAGCCTATTTTATTATTTGGGCCTATATCTGTGTTTCCTCCTCATCCTGCCCATTGCCCAGCCACTGCTAGATGAGTCTGCTGGTACATTGACCCAGACCACTACATTCCCCTTGCACTCTACACAGCCAGAGTCTGACCCTGCTGAAAGTCAGGTTCCCCTTCCTGCATACTATACCACCTTACATGGGGACAAAGAGGAAGGTGCAGATGGAGGTGCAGGTTCCTTCATCAGGTGGGGGGCATACTCGTTGGCGACGTCACTGGCACAGGGCCCCTCATAGTATGCAAAAGTGTCTCTGGTAGTGGGAGGCGCCACCCGCCGTCAAACACACCGCCGTACTATGAAGGGCCCTGTGCCAGTGCCAAGTGCCAACGAGTGGGCTCCCCCTGCTTGCTCAAGATCACAGCACTTACAAAGTTGAATTACTTACCTCTCCCTGCTCCACCGCCGTGACTTTTTCCGCATTTCCTGGGCCCACGAAAATCTTGAGC
Organism: Ranitomeya imitator; assembly: GCF_032444005.1. Taxonomy (NCBI): domain Eukaryota; kingdom Metazoa; phylum Chordata; class Amphibia; order Anura; family Dendrobatidae; genus Ranitomeya; species Ranitomeya imitator. Next base: position 216,430,746 of record NC_091285.1, on the reverse strand, counting down.
CAGCCCTACCCCCCACAACTTTAGCCAAATGACCCCCTGTTTTCAATGCCTAACTATTATTTTAAAGTAAATTAAGATTTACAAGCTTAAGAAATAAGAATTGATGTTTTTAGCATTAAAATGGACACTGTAGGTGTTTTCCTGTCCTCCACTCACTGCCGACTTTGATTCCCCATTGACTTGCATTGGGTTTCGTGTTTCAGTCGGCCCCCGACTTTTCACAATAAACGGCCGATTTCACCCGACCCGACTTTTAACAATGTCGGGTTTCGTGAAACCCAACTCGATCCTAAAAAAGTAAAAGTCGCTCAAATCTACTGGTTGGGTCTACTTCAAGCGTGTTTCCTTTAGCAATAGGCCTCCGAGACCATCAGGCCTCCACTGCCTTGGACTCAACTACCCATATTACTATCCTTAACCCCTTTCTGACATTAGACGTACTATCCCGTCGAGGTGGGGTGGGCCCGTATGACCACCGATGGGATAGTACGTCATACGCGATCGGCCGCGCTCACAAGGGTAAGCGCTGCCGATCGCGGCCCGGTGTCAGCTGCCTATCGCAGCTGACATCCGGCACTATGTGCCAGGAGTGGTCACGGACCGCCCCCGGCACATTAACCCCCGGCACACCGCGATCAAACATGATCGCGGTGTGCCGGCGGTACAGGGAAGCATCGCGCAGGGAGGGGGCTCCCTGCGGGCTTCCCTGAGACCCCCGCAGCAACGCGATGTGATCGCGTTGCTGCGAGGGTCTCCTTACCTCCCTCCTTGTAGCAGGCCCGGATTCAAGATGGCTGCGGCATCCGGGTCCTGCATGGAGGGAGGTGGCTTACCAAGTGCCTGATCAGAGCAGGCGCTTGGTAAGCCTGCAGTGCTCTAAGCCAGATCGCTGATCTGACAGAGTGCTGTGCAATCTGTCAGATCAACGATCTGTGATGTCCCCCACGGGACAAAGTATAAAAATAAAAAAAAATTCCTAAATAATGAAAAAAAAGAAAAAAAAAAAAAGATATATATATATATATATATATATAATTCCCATAAATACATTTCTTTATCTAAATAACAAAAAAAAAACAATAAAAGTGCACATATTTAGTATTGCCACGTCCATAACGGCCCGACCTATAAAACTGGCCCACTAGTTAACCCCTTCAGTAAACACCGTTAGAAAAAAAAAACACGGGGCAAAAAACAACGCTTTATTATCATACCGCCGAACAAAAAGTGGAATAACACGCGATCAAAAAGACAGATATAAATAACCATGGTACCGCTGAAAACGTCATCTTGTCCCGCAAAAAACGAGCCACAATACAGCATCATGAGCAAAAAATTAAAAAAGTTATAGCCCTGAGAATAAAGCGATGCAAAAATAATTATTTTTTCTATAAAATATCGTATAAAAGCGCCAAAACATAAAAAAATGATATAAATGAGGTGTCACTGTAATTGTACTGACCCGAAGAATAAAACTGCTTTATCAATTTTACCAAACGCGGAACGGTATAAATTCCTCCCCCAAAAGAAATTCATGAATAGCTGGTTTTTGGTCATTCTGCCTCACAAAAATCGGAATAAAAGGCGATCAAAAAGGTCACGTGCCCGAAAATGTTACCAATAAAAACGTCAACTCGTCCCGCAAAAAACAAGCCCTCACATGACTCTGTGTACCAAAATATGGAAAAATTATAGCTCTCAAAATGTGGTAATACAAAAAATATTTTTTGCAATAAAAAGCGTCTTTCAGTGTGTGACAGCTGCCAATTATAAAAACCCGCTAAAAAACCCGCTATAAAAGTAAATCAAACCCCCCTTCATCACCCCCTTAGTTAGGGAAAAATTAAAAAATGTATTTATTTCCAGTTTCCCATGAGGGCTAGGGTTAGGGTTAGGGCTAGGGTTGGGGCTAGGGTTAGAGTTAGGGCTAGGGTTAGGGTTATGGTTAGGGCTAGGGTTAGGGCTAGGGTTAGGGCTAAGGTTAGGGCTAGGGTTAGGGTTAGGACTAGGGTTAGGGTTGCAGCTAGGGTTAAGGCTACAGTTAGGGTTGGGGCTAAAGTTAGGGTTAGGGTTGGGGCTAAAGTTACGGTTAGGGTTTAGATTACATTTATGGTTGGGAATAGGGTTGTGATTAGGGTTAGGGGTGTGTCAGGGTTAGAGGTGTGGTTAGGGTTACTGTTGGGATTAGGGTTAGAGGTGTGTTTGGATTAGGGTTTCAATTATAATTGGGAGGTTTCCACTGTTTAGGCACATCAGGGGCTCTCCAAATGCGACATGTTGTCCGATCTCAATTCCAGCCAATTCTGCGTTGAAAAAGTAAAACAGTGCTCCTTCCCTTCCCGTGTGCCCAAACAGGGGTTTACCCCAACATATGGGGTATCAGCGCACTCAGGACAAATACAACAACTTTTGGGGTCCAATTTCTCCTTTTACCCTTGGGAAAATACAAAACTGGGGGCTAAAAAATAATTCATGTGGGAAAAAAAAGATTTTTTATTTTCACGGCTCTGCGTTATAAACTGTAGTGAAACACTTGGGGGCTCAAAGTTCTCACAACACATCTAGATAAGTTTCTTGGGGGGGTCTGTTTCCAATATGGGGTCACTTGTGGGGGGTTTCTACTGTTTAGGTACATTAGGGGCTCTGCAAGCGCAATATGATGCCTGCAGGCCATTCCATCTAAGTCTGCATTCCAAATGGCGCTCCTTCCCTTCCGAGCCCTCCCATGCGCCCAAACGGTGGTTCCCCTCCACATATGGGGTATCAGCGTACTCAGGACAAATTGGACAACTTTTGGGGTCGAATTTCTCCTCTTACCTTTGGGAAAATACAAAAATGGGGGTTTCTACTGTTTAGGCACATTAGGGGCTCTGCAAACGCAATGTGACACCTGCAGACCATTCCATCTAAATCTGCATTCCAAATAGCGCTCCTTCCTTTCTGAGCCCTCCCATGCATCCAAACGGTGGTTCCCCCCCACATATGGGGTATCAGCGTACTCAGGACAAATTGGACAACAAATTTTACCCTCGGGAAAATACAAAACTGGGGGCTAAAAAATAATTTTTGTGAAAAAAAATTTTTGTTTTATTTTTACAGCTCTGCATTATAAACTTCTCTGAAGCCCTTGGTGGGTCAAAGCGCTCACCACACATCTAAATAAGTTCCTTAGGGTGTCTACTTTCCAAAATGGTGTCACTTGTGGGGGGTTTCAATGTTTAGGCACATCAGTGGCTCTCCAAACGCAACATGGCGTCCCATCTCAATTCCTGTCAATTTTGCAATGAAAAGTCAAATGGCGCTCCTTCCCTTCCGAGTTCTCCCATGCGCCCAAACAGTGGTTTACCCCCACATATGGGGTATCAGCGTACTCAAGGACAAATTGTACAACAACTTTTGTGGTCCAATTTCTTATCTTACCCTTGGAAAATAAAAAATTGGGGGTAAAAAGATAATTTTTTGTGAAAAAATATGATTTTTTATTTTTACAGTTCTGCATTATAAACTTCTGTGAAGCACTTGGTGGGTCAAAGTGCTCACCACACCTCTAGATAAGTTCCTTAGGGGGTCTACTTTCCAAAATGGTGTCACTTGTGGGGGGTTTCAATGTTTAGGCACGTCAGGGGCTCTTCAAACGCAACATGGTGTCCCATCTCGATTCCAGTCAATTTTGCATTGAAAAGTCAAATGGCGCTCCTTCGCTTCCGAGCTCTGTCATGCGCCCAAACAGTGGTTTACCCCAACATATGGGGTATCGGTGTACTCAGGAGAATTGTAAAACAACTTTTGGGGTCCATTGGAGCTGAAGTAAATTTTTTGTGAAAAACAGTTAAATGTTCATTTTTATTTAAACATTCCAAAATTCCTGTGAAGCACCAGAAGGGTTAATAAACTTCTTGAATATGGTTTTGAGCACCTTGAGGGGTGCAGTTTTTATAATGGTGTCACACTTGGGTATTTTCTATCATATAGACCCCTCAAAATGACCTCAAATGAGATATGGTCCCTGTAAGACTCATGCTGGTGTGGTAGATGGAGGCAGGTATATCTCGCCCAGGTGTTTGTCCTATGTGAATTAGGCCACTCAGTATCTTCAGGGTGCTAATGGGTTAATGATTGCAGGAATAAAAGATGACCAGCTGGGTGTTTCCAGTGTCTGCCTGGGGCACACAGATTGCCTGCCTGTGTGAGACAAACGTGAGTAAAGAGCTCTGCTCAAGATCTGTGTGATGTTAGCTGGGTGGGAGAAGCCCCCCCAGTTGTTGAGATAGCAACGTATTTGTTTAGTTAGTGCCGGACAGGCTAGGATTTATTTTTATGTTTTGTTTTTTGTGTTGCTTTCACGTTAATAAATCTGACCTGAGGTCAGCCTGCTCAGAAACCTGCTGTACACCTCAGATTCAATGCACAAACCACGTGTCCTTTGACCCTAGCAAAGGCGATCCCAGAGTGTTTTGTCACATCCCTAAAAAAAATGGTGTTGTAAAAATGAGAAATTGCTGGTCAATTTTAACCCTTATAACTCCCTAAGAAAAAAAATTTTTGGTTCCAAAATTGTGCTGATGTAAAGTAGACATGTGGGAAATGTTACTTATTAAGTATTTTGTGTGACATATCTCTGTGATTTAATTGCATAAAAATTCAAAGTTGGAAAATTGCAAAATTGTCAACATTTTTGCCAAATTTCTATTTTTTTCACAAATAAACGCAGGTAATATCAAATAAATTTTACCACTGTCATGAAGTACAATATGTCACGAGAAAACATTGTCAGAATCATTGGGATCTGTTGAAGCTTCCAGAGTTATAACCTCATAAAGGGGCAGTGGTCAGAATTGTAAAAATTGGCCGGGTCATTAACGTGCAAACCACCCTTGGGGTAAAGGGGTTAAAGGCCTACATTGATCCCTCACCCACCTTGTCTTATTGTGATGTTGAATTGAAAGCTGTAAATGCAGTCCCAGACCCCAATACCTCATGCCTGGCTGATTGCTGCAATGCCATGCTAAATTTGTACTGTGGTTGAATTGAGGCCTCTTTTCTGGTGTCTGTCCCTCATTTGATGTGTTTTGGCAGCATTTGGGGCCGTTATGTGGTGTTGTGCATGCGTTTGCTTTTGCCTCCCATTGACATGAATGGTGTTCGGTTATGTTTGGCGAATATTCGACAAATTAATAGGCGAATATTGGAAATTTGGCGCTCGTAATCTGAACCGAACATTGAAATATTTGCTCATCTCTTTTCCTAGCCATGCAGCATGAAGTTTGCTCTGGCAATGAGTGCTTGTCAGGGTCCAGAATATATAGGAGAGGGGAGTGGCCAACAGTGAACAGCTGAGAGCCTTAATGCAAGAAAACTTCCAAGAGCTCTCAACTGAGCAGATTAACCCCTGCACTGCTAAAAGAAACCTGCACCATTTAATATGAAGGTGAAGTGCTTCTAATCAGTGCAGGAGTAGGAAAAATAAAACACTGCTCTCTTCTGGCTCCTCTCTGTCCTGGTAAACCCATGACAGTGTATCCTAATTAACAAATAAAAAAAAAAACTAAATAATCAGTTCATTTGAAATGTTGTATTTTCTTTTTTCTTCAAGTAATCTTTATTGCTTTATAAATGATTTCAGTGTCCAGTCCATATGCTTTCTTCTAACAATGTGAAATAAATGTTTTCTATTTTGTCATACATTTATTTGTCTGTTCTGCTCCCGCATCCCTATGTTACACACCCCTGTGCCGTGAAGACTTTTACCAAATAAATACACTGTTAGGACTGGCGGAACGCACCAAGAGAGATGATATAGATGCGTTCGCAGTCCGGGGTCCACCGTGCAGGTGAAACCTGCTGCTAGGAAATGACAGACTATATGGCGGTATCCAAAAGTATACACGCGTGGGTTAAACCTCACCCAGCGTGAAGAAAGCGATCCTGTTGCGTCACAGGTCCGCGGTACCGCACATAGAGCGCGAGCAAGTGGTCAGCGAACTTAACCCCAACAGGGATTGTAGTCCGATTAGACCCTTGCTGG